>NW_026783267.1:0-600000 GCF_949774975.1 Lagenorhynchus albirostris
TTTCAGGAAACACCATACACTTCTCCCGAGTGGCTGTTGGCAATTTACATCCCGCCCATCAGCATAACAAGGCTCCCAGTTCTCCATGGCCTGTCCTGCCTTTCTGGATTTTACACTTTTTTCAGATGGCCCTTTTGACCGGAGGGAAGTGAGACTTCATTGTAGTGCAGATATCCTTTGCAAGCTTGCTTGGTTGGCCAAAAAGGGCGTATGCGTTTTTTCCTGAATATATTCAGGAAAAAACGCATACGCCCTTTTTGGCCAAGTGCATCATTGTGGACGTTCTGCCTCTTTTCCTATGCTTTCAATGCAATTCCAGTCTACCTCCTGAAATCGGTTTCCTGCAATTCTGCCCCGCTTTCAAGTCCTCTTGGCAGCCTTACTTCAGTATATTTTTGGACGATAGCTGTCATTTATACCTCTGCAGGTTTGTGAATTACAGTGCCCCTGAGCTCCTTTCTTCAACTCGCTTTCTCGTGAGCTGGCCCCAACACCGCAGGATTGCTTCAGGCCCTAATCTAGTTCCGGCATGGCACGCTGAGCCTTTGGTTAATTCCTCTTCCTGGTGCGAAATGAGAGTTAAATTTGCCCATCCAGACACCTCCATCTAGTCTGTCATTGGTTCTCCCTATTCCTGTTCATCTTCCGCAGAAATTGCAAACTGGGCCAAACAGGAGGTTAAAGGCACTGACTCTCCAAGTCGGGAGAGTGTTAGTAAAGCGTCTGGAATGTTGCACCCGAGTACCAGGGGACAAAAACTGAGACATATTGGAACACGTCTCCCGATCACACGGTTGATCATACTCTGGGTTCCACATGCATGTTTTAGCTGAAGGAAGAATACCTTAAACCTGGAGAGTTGAGACCCGTGGAATGGGTACCATGCAATATGACTTCAAATGGTCTCCATTTGCTCACCGAACCTCTCCAGTCCTATCACTGCTGCGTTTATGCCCCTGCACACATGCTTGATTCTCTTTCGGAGACATAGCAATCCATAGGTTTGAAGATTCTTACTAGTCAGGTATATTCTTAGGTGTTTAATATGGGGTGTTGAGTCCATTTCGTTGAGCAAGGAGTAGCTCTTGTGTATTCCATATTTGGCTTAAGGAACTTTATCTGTGCTCATTTCAATCTCTGGTTTTATGCAGCACCCCAACTCACCTTTCCCCTTAAGCAAGCATAAGTTGGGTTTCTCAATTTGAGACCCTGTTCTGCTTTGTAATTCAGTTCCTGTGTACCCAAGTTTACATTCCGTGTATTAGTGATATCTTATGATGTTTCTTTTTCTGTGTGAGTTATTTCAGTTAGAATCATCATACCTGAATCCACTCATTATGCTGCTACGGGCCTGATGACATAGATTTCATTGCTGAGTGATATTGCATTGTACGTAAGTACCACAACTTCTTTATCCATTTTTCACTTTCTGCGATATTGAACTTGTACCGTAAACCAGGTTCTTGTAAACAGAGCCGTCCCAACCTTTGGGGTGGCTGTGTCTTTTGATTTTAATTTCCCTAAGCTATAGGACCATAAGTGGAAGTGCCCTAGGCTCTGTTGCTTTGTTTTTTAGATGTTTCAGGAAACACCATACACTTCTTCTGAGTGGCTGTTGGCAATTTACATCCCGCCCATCAGCATAACAAGGCTCCCAGTTCTCCATGGCCTGTCCTGCCTTTCTGGAGTTTACACTTTTTTCAGATGGCCCTTTTGACCGGGGGGAAGTGAGACTTCATTGTAGTGCAGATTTCCTTTGCAAGCTTGCTTGGTTGGCCAAAAAGTGCGTATGCGTTTTTTCCTGAATATATTCAGGAAAAAACACATACACACTTTTTGGCCAAGTGCATCATTGTGGACGTTCTGCCTCTTTTCCTATGCTTTCAATGCAATTCCAGTCTACCTCCTGAAATCGGTTTCCTGCAATTCTGCCCCGCTTTCAAGTCCTCTTGGCAGCCTTACTTCAGTATATTTTTGGACGATAGCTGTCATTTATACCTCTGCAGGTTTGTGAATTACAGTGCCCCTGAGCTCCTTTCTTCAACTCGCTTTCTCGTGAGCTGGCCGCAACACCGCAAGATTGCTTCAGGCCCTAATCTGGTTCCGGCACGGCACGCTGAGCCTTTGGTTAATTCCTCTTCCTGGTGGGAAATGAGAGTTAAATTTGCCCGTCCAGACACCTCCAGCTAGTCTGTCCTTGGTTCTCCCTATTCCTGTTCATCTTCCGCAGAAATTGCAAACTGGGCCAAACAGGAGGTTAAAGGCACTGACTCTCCAAGTCGGGAGAGTGTTAGTAAAGCGTCTGGAATGTTGCACCTGAGTACCACGGGACGAAAACTGACACATATTGGAACACGTCTCCTGATCACACGGTTGATCATACTCTGGGTTCCACATGCATGTTTTAGCTGAAGGAAGAATACCTTAAACCTGGAGAGTTGAGACCCGTGGAATGGGTACCATGCAATATGACTTCAAAGGGTCTTCATTTGCTCACCGAACCTCTCCAGTCCTATCACTGCTGCGTTTATGCCCCTGTACACACGCTTGATTCTCTTTCAGAGACATAGCAATCCATAGGTTTTAAGATATTTCCTAGTCAGGTACATTCTTAGGTGTTTAATATGGGGTGTTGAGTCCATTTCGTTGAGCAAGGATTAGCTCTTGTGTATTCCATATTTGGCTTAAGGAACTTTATCTGTGCTCATTTCAATCTCTGGTTTTATGCAGCACCCCAACTCACCTTTCCCCTTAAGCAAGCATAAGTTGGTTTTCTAAATTTGAGACCCTGTTCTGTTTTGTAATTCAGTTCCTGTGTAGCCAAGTTTACATTCCGTGTATTAGTGATATCTTATGATGTTTCTTTTTCTTTGTGACTTATTTCAGTTAGAATCATCATACCTGAATCCACTCATTATGGTGCTACGGGCCTGATGACATAGATTTCCTTGCTGAGTGATATTGCACTGTACGTAAGTACCACAACTTCTTTATCCACTTTTCACTTTCTGCGATATTGAACTTGTACCGTAAACCAGGTTCTTGTAAACAGAGCCGTCCCAACCTTTGGGGTGGCTGTGTCTTTTTGATTTTAATTTCCCTAAGCTATAGGACCATAAGTGGAAGTGCCCTAGGCTCTGTTGCTTTGTTTTTTAGATGTTTCAGGAAACACCATACACTTCTCCCGAGTGGCTGTTGGCAATTTACATCCCGCCCATCAGCATAACAAGGCTCCCAGTTCTCCATGGCCTGTCCTGCCTTTCTGGATTTTACACTTTTTTCAGATGGCCCTTTTGACCGGAGGGAAGTGAGACTTCATTGTAGTGCAGATATCCTTTGCAAGCTTGCTTGGTTGGCCAAAAAGGGCGTATGCGTTTTTTCCTGAATATATTCAGGAAAAAACGCATACGCCCTTTTTGGCCAAGTGCATCATTGTGGACGTTCTGCCTCTTTTCCTATGCTTTAAATGCAATTCCAGTCTACCTCCTGAAATCGGTTTCCTGCAATTCTGCCCCGCTTTCAAGTCCTCTTGGCAGCCTTACTTCAGTATATTTTTGGACGATAGCTGTCATTTATAACTCTGCAGGTTTGTGAATTACAGTGCCCCTGAGCTCCTTTCTTCAACTCGCTTTCTCGTGAGCTGGCCGCAACACCGCAGGATTGCTTCAGGCCCTAATCTGGTTCCGGCACGGCACGCTGAGCCTTTGGTTAATTCCTCTTCCTGGTGGGAAATGAGAGTTAAATTTGCCCATCCAGACACCTCCATCTAGTCTGTCATTGGTTCTCCCTATTCCTGTTCTTCTTCCGCAGAAATTGCAAAATGAGCCAAACAGGAGGTTAAAGGCACTGACTCTCCAAGTCGGGAGAGTGTTAGTAAAGCGTCTGGAATGTTGCACCCGAGTACCAGGGGACGAAAACTGAGACATATTGGAACACGTCTCCCGATCACACGGTTGATCATACTCTGGGTTCCACATGCATGTTTTAGCTGCAGGAAGAATACCTTCAACCTGGAGAGTTGAGACCCGTGGAATGGGTACCATGCAATATGACTTCAAAGGGTCTTCATTTGCTCACCGAACCTCTCCAGTCCTATCACTGCTGCGATTACGCCCCTGCACACATGCTTGATTCTCTTTCAGAGACATAGCAATCCATAGGTTTTAAGATTCTTACTAGTCAGGTATATTCTTAGGTGTTTAATATGGGGTGTTGAGTCCATTTCGTTGAGCAAGGAGTAGCTCTTGTCTATTAAATATTTGGCTTAAGGAACTTTATCTGTGCTCATTTCAATCTCTGCTTTTATGCAGCACCCCAACTCACCTTTCCCCTTAAGCAAGCATAAGTTGGGTTTCTCAATTTGAGACCCTGTTCTGCTTTGTAATTCAGTTCCTGTGTAGCCAAGTTTACATTCCGTGTATTAGTGATATCTTATGATGTTTCTTTTTCTGTGTGACTTATTTCAGTTAGAATCATCATACCTGAATCCACTCAATATGCTGCTACGGGCCTGATGACATAGATTTCATTGCTGTGTTATATTGCATTGTACGTAAGTACCACAACTTCTTTATCCATTTTTCACTTTCTGCGATATAGAACTTGTACCGTAAACCAGGTTCTTGTAAACAGAGCCGTCCCAACCTTTGGGGTGGCTGTGTCTTTTTGATTTTAATTTCCCTAAGCTATAGGACCATAAGTGGAAGTGCCCTAGGCTCTGTTGCCTTGTTTTTTAGATGTTTCAGGAAACACCATACACTTCTCCCGAGTGGCTGTTGGCAATTGACATCCCGCCCATCAGCATAACAAGGCTCCCAGTTCTCCATGGCCTGTCCTGCCTTTCTGGATTTTACACTTTTTTCAGATGGCCCTTTTGACCGGGGGGAAGTGAGACTTCATTGTAGTGCAGATTTCCTTTGCAAGCTTGCTTGGTTGGCCAAAAAGGGCGTATGCGTTTTTTCCTGAATATATTCAGGAAAAAACGCATACGCCCTTTTTGGCCAAGTGCATCATTGTGGACGTTCTGCCTCTTTTCCTATGCTTTAAATGCAATTCCAGTCTACTTCCTGAAATCGGTTTCCTGCAATTCTGCCCCGCTTTCAAGTCCTCTTGGCAGCCTTACTTCAGTATATTTTTGGACGATAGCTGTCATTTATAACTCTGCAGGTTTGTGAATTACAGTGCCCCTGAGCTCCTTTCTTCAACTCGCTTTCTCGTGAGCTGGCCGCAACACCGCAGGATTGCTTCAGGCCCTAATCTGGTTCCGGCATGGCACGCTGAGCCTTTGGTTAATTCCTCTTCCTGGTGCGAAATGAGAGTTAAATTTGCCCGTCCAGACACCTCCATCTAGTCTGTCATTGGTTCTCCCTATTCCTGTTCATCTTCCGCAGAAATTGCAAACTGGGCCAAACAGGAGGTTAAAGGCACTGACTCTCCAAGTCGGGAGAGTGTTAGTAAAGCGTCTGGAATGTTGCACCCGAGTACCAGGGGACGAAAACTGACACATATTGGAACACGTCTCCCGATCACACGGTTGATCATACTCTGGGTTCCACATGCATGTTTTAGCTGAAGGAGGAATACCTTAAACCTGTAGAGTTGTGACCCGTGCAATGGGTACCATGCAATATGACTTCAAAGGGTCTTCATTTGCTCACCGAACTTCTCCAATCCTATCACTGCTGCGTTTATGCCCCTGTACACACGCTTGATTCTCTTTCGGAGACATAGCAATCCATAGGTTTTAAGATATTCCTAGTCAGGTACATTCTTAGGCATTTAATATGGGGTGTTGAGTCCATTTCGTTGAGCAAGGAGTAGCTCTTGTCTATTCCATATTTGGCTTAAGGAACTTTATCTGTGCTCATTTCAATCTCTGGTTTTATGCAGCACCCCAACTCACCTTTCCCCTTAAGCAAGCATAAGTTGGTTTTCTAAATTTGAGACCCTGTTCTGTTTTGTAATTCAGTTCCTGTGTAGCCAAGGTTACATTCCGTGTATTAGTGATATCTTATGATGTTTCTTTTCCTGTGTGACTTATTTCAGTTAGAATCATCATACCTGAATCCACTCATTATGCTGCTATGGGCCTGATGACATAGATTTCATTGCTGAGTGATACTGCATTGTACGTAAGTACCACAACTTCTTTATCCATTTTTCACTTTCTGCGATATAGAACTTGTACCATAAACCAGGTTCTTGTAAACAGAGCCGTCCCAACTTTTGGGGTGGCTGTGTCTTTTTGATTTTAATTTCCCTAAGCTATAGGACCATAAGTGGAAGTGCCCTAGGCTCTGTTGCTTTGTTTTTTAGATGTTTCAGGAAACACCATACACTTCTCCCGAGTGGCTGTTGGCAATTTACATCCCGCCCATCAGCATAACAAGGCTCCCAGTTCTCCATGGCCTGTCCTGCCTTTCTGGATTTTACACTTTTTTCAGATGGCCCTTTTGACCGGGGGGAAGTGAGACTTCATTGTAGTGCAGATTTCCTTTGCAAGCTTGCATGGTTGGCCAAAAAGGGCGTATGCGTTTTTTCCTGAATATATTCAGGAAAAAATGTATACGCCCTTTTTGGCCAAGTGCATCATTGTGGACGTTCTGCCTCTTTTCCTATGCTTTAAATGCAATTCCAGTCTACCTCCTGAAATCGGTTTCCTGCAATTCTGCCCCGCTTTCAAGTCCTCTTGGCAGCCTTACTTCAGTATATTTTTGGACGATAGCTGTCATTTATAACTCTGCAGGTTTGTGAATTACAGTGCCCCTGAGCTCCTTTCTTCAACTCGCTTTCTCGTGAGCTGGCCGCAACACCGCAGGATGGCTTCAGGCCCTAATCTGGTTCCGGCACGGCACGCTGAGCCTTTGGTTAATTCCTCTTCCTGGTGGGAAATGAGAGTTAAATTTGCCCGTCCAGACACCTCCAGCTAGTCTGTCATTGGTTCTCCCTATTCCTGTTCATCTTCCGCAGAAATTGCAAACTGGGCCAAACAGGAGGTTAAAGGCACTGACTCTCCAAGTCGGGAGAGTGTTAGTAAAGCGTCTGGAATGTTGCACCCGAGTACCAGGGTCGAAAACTGACACATATTGGAACACGTCTCCCTATCACACGGTTGATCGTACTCTGGGTTCCACATGCATGTTTTAGCAGAAGGAAGAATGCCTTAAACCTGGAGAGTTGAGACCCATGGAATGGGTACCATGCAATATGACTTCAAAGGGTCTTCATTTGCTCACCGAACTTCTCCAATCCTATCACTGCTGCGTTTATGCCCCTGTACACACGCTTGATCCTCTTTCGGAGACATAGCAATCCATAGGTTTTAATATATTTCCTTGTCAGGTGTATTCTTAGGTGTATAATATGGGGTGTTGAGTCTATTTCGTTGAGCAAGGAGTAGCTCTTGTCTTTTCCATATTTGGCTTAAGGAACTTTACCTGTGCTCATTTCAATCTCTGGTTTTATGCAGCACCCCAACTCACCTTTCCCCTTAAGCAAGCATAAGTTGGGTTTCTAAATTTGAGACCCTGTTCTGTTTTGTAATTCAGTTCCTATGTAGCCAAGTTTACATTCCGTGTATTAGTGGTATCTTATGATGTTTCTTTTCCTGTGTGACTTATTTCAGTTAGAATCATCATACCTGAATCCACTCATCATGCTGCTACGGGCCTGATGACATAGATTTCATTGCTGAGTGATACTGCATTGTACGTAAGTACCACAACTTCTTTATCCATTTTTCACTTTCTGCGATATAGGACTTGTACCATAAACCAGGTTCTTGTAAACAGAGCCGTCCCAACTTTTGGGGTGGCTGTGTCTTTTTGATTTTAATTTCCCTAAGCTATAGGACCGTAAGTGGAAGTGCCCTAGGCTCTGTTGCTTTGTTTTTTAGATGTTTCAGGAAACACCATACACTTCTCCCGAGTGGCTGTTGGCAATTTACATCCCGCCCATCAGCATAACAAGGCTCCCAGTTCTCCATGGCCTGTCCTGCCTTTCTGGATTTTACACTTTTTTCAGATGGCCCTTTTGACCGGGGGGAAGTGAGACTTCATTGTAGTGCAGATTTCTTTGCAAGCTTGCTTGGTTTGCCAAAAAGGGCGTATGCGTTTTTTCCTGAATATATTCAGGAAAAAACGCATACGCCCTTTTTGGCCAAGTGCATCATTTTGGACGTTCTGCCTCTTTTCCTATCCTTTAAATGCAATTCCAGTCTACCTCCTGAAATCGGTTTCCTGCAATTCTGCCCCGCTTTCAAGTCCTCTTGGCAGCCTTACTTCAGTATATTTTTGGACGATAGCTGTCATTTATAACTCTGCAGGTTTGTGAATTACAGTGCCCCTGAGCTCCTTTCTTCAACTCGCTTTCTCGTGAGCTGGCCGCAACACCGCAGGATGGCTTCAGGCCCTAATCTGGTTCCGGCACGGCACGCTGAGCCTTTGGTTAATTCCTCTTCCTGGTGCGAAATGAGAGTTAAATTTGCCCATCCAGACACCTCCATCTATTCTGTCATTGGTTCTCCCTATTCCTGTTCATCTTCCGCAGAAATTGCAAACTGGGCCAAACAGGAGGTTAAAGGCACTGACTCTCCAAGTCGGGAGAGTGTTAGTAAAGCGTCTGGAATGTTGCACCCGAGTACCAGGGGACGAAAACTGACACATATTGGAACACGTGCCTGATCACATGGTTGATCATACTCTGGGTTCCACATGCATGTTTTAGCTGAAAGAAGAATACCTTCAACCTGGAGAGTTGAGACCCGTGGAATGGGTACCATGCAATATGACTTCAAAGGGTCTTCATTTGCTCACCGAACTTCTCCAATCCTATCACTGCTGCGTTTATGTCACTGTACACACGCTTGATTCTCTTTCGGAGACATAGCAATCCATAGGTTTTAAGATACTTCCTAGTCAGGTACACTCTTAGGCATTTAATATGGGGTGTTGAGTCCATTTCGTTGAGCAAGGAGTAGCTCTTGTCTAATCCATATTTGGCTTAAGGAACTTTATCTGTGCTCATTTCAATCTCTGGTTTTATGCAGCACCCCAACTCACCTTTCCCCTTAAGGAAGCATAAGATGGTTTTCTAAATTTGAGACCCTGTTCTGTTTTGTAATTCACTTCCTGTGTAGCCAAGTTTACATTCCGTGTATTAGTGATATCTTATGATGTTTCATTTTCTGTGTGACTTATTTCAGTTAGAATCATCATACCTGAATCCACTCATTATGGTGCTACGGGCCTGATGACATAGATTTCCTTGCTGAGTGATATTGCATTGTACGTAAGTACCACAAGTTCTTTATCCATTTTTCACTTTCTGCGATATTGAACTTGTACCGTAAACCAGGTTCTTGTAAACAGAGCCGTCCCAACTTTTGGGGTGGCTGTGTCTTTTTGATTTTAATTTCCCTAAGCTATAGGACCATAAGTGGAAGTGCCCTAGGCTCTGTTGCTTTGTTTTTTAGATGTTTCAGGAAACACCATACACTTCTCCCGAGTGGCTGTTGGCAATTTACATCCCGCCCATCAGCATAACAAGGCTCCCAGTTCTCCATGGAATGTCCTGCCTTTCTGGATTTTACACTTTTTTCATATGGCCATTTTGACCGGGGGGAAGTGAGACTTCATTGTAGTGCAGATTTCTTTGCAAGCTTGCTTGGTTGGCCAAAAAGGGCGTATGCGTTTTTTCCTGAATATATTCAGGAAAAAACGCATAAGCACTTTTTGGCCAAGTGCATCATTGTGGACGTTCTGCCTCTTTTCCTATCCTTTAAATGCAATTCCAGTCTACCTCCTGAAATCGGTTTCCTGCAATTCTGCCCCGCTTTCAAGTCCTCTTGGCAGCCTTACTTCAGTATATTTTTGGACTATAGCTGTCATTTATAACTCTGCAGGTTTGTGAATTACAGTGCCCCTGAGCTCCTTTCTTCAACTCACTTTCTTGTGAGCTGGTTGCAACACGGCAGGATGGTTTCAGCCCCTAAACTGGTTCCGGCACGGCACGCTGAGCCTTTGGTTAATTCCTCTTCCTGGTGCGAAATGAGAGTTAAATTTGCCCGTCCAGACACCTCCAGCTAGTCTGTCATTGGTTCTCCCTATTCCTGTTCATCTTCCGCAGAAATTGCAAACTGGGCCAAACAGGAGGTTAAAGGCACTGACTCTCCAAGTCGGGAGAGTGTTAGTAAAGCGTCTGGAATGTTGCACCCGAGTACCAGGGGACGAAAACTGACACATATTGGAACACGTCTCCCGATCACACGGTTGATCATACTCTGGGTTCCACATGCATGTTTTAGCTGAAGGAAGAATACCTTCAACCTGGAGAGTTGAGACCCGTGGAATGGGTACCATGCAATATGACTTCAAAGGGTCTTCATTTGCTCACCGAACTTCTCCAATCCTATCACTGCTGCGTTTATGCCCCTGTACACACGCTTGATTCTCTTTCGGAGACATAGCAATCCATAGGTTTTAAGATACTTCCTAGTCAGGTATATTCTTAGGTGTTTAATATGGGGTGTTGAGTCCATTTCGTTGAGCAAGGAGTAGCTCTTGTCTATTCCATATTTGGCTTAAGGAACTTTATCTGTGCTCATTTCAATCTCTGGTTTTATGCAGCACCCCAACTCACCTTTCCCCTTAAGCAAGCATAAGTTGGTTTTCTAAATTGGAGACCCTGTTCTGTTTTGTAATTCAGTTCCTATGTAGCCAAGTTTACATTCCGTGTATTAGTGATATCTTATGATGTTTCTTTTTCTGTGTGACTTATTTCAGTTAGAATCATCATACCTGAATCCACTCATTATGCTGCTACGGGCCTGATGACATAGATTTCCTTGCTGAGTGATATTGCATTGTACGTAAGTACCACAACTTCTTTATCCATTTTTCACTTTCTGCGATATTGAACTTGTACCGTAAACCAGGTTCTTGTAAACAGAGCCGTCCCAACCTTTGGGGTGGCTGTGTCTTTTTGATTTTAATTTCCCTAAGCTATAGGACCATAAGTGGAAGTGCCCTAGGCTCTGTTGCTTTGTTTTTTAGATGTTTCAGGAAACACCATACACTTCTCCCGAGTGGCTGTTGGCAGTTTACATCCCGCCCATCAGCATAACAAGGCTCCCAGTTCTCCATGGCCTGTCCTGCCTTTCTGGATTTTACACTTTTTTCAGATGGCCCTTTTGACCGGGGGGAAGTGAGACTTCATTGTAGTGCAGATTTCCTTTGCAAGCTTGCTTGGTTGGCCAAAAAGGGCGTATGCGTTTTTTCCTGAATATATTCAGGAAAAAACGCATACGCCCTTTTTGGCCAAGTGCATCATTGTGGACGTTCTGCCTCTTTTCCTATGCTTTAAATGCAATTCCAGTCTACCTCCTGAAATCGGTTTCCTGCAATTCTGCCCCGCTTTCAAGTCCTCTTGGCAGCCTTACTTCAGTATATTTTTGGACGATAGCTGTCATTTATAACTCTGCAGGTTTGTGAATTACAGTGCCCCTGAGCTCCTTTCTTCAACTCGCTTTCTCGTGAGCTGGCCGCAACACCGCAGGATGGCTTCAGGCCCTAATCTGGTTCCGGCACGGCACGCTGAGCCTTTGGTTAATTCCTCTTCCTGGTGGGAAATGAGAGTTAAATTTGCCCGTCCAGACACCTCCAGCTAGTCTCTCATTGGTTCTCCCTATTCCTGTTCATCTTCCGCAGAAATTGCAAACTGGGCCAAACAGGAGGTTAAAGGCACTGACTCTCCAAGTCGGGAGAGTGTTAGTAAAGCGTCTGGAATGTTGCACCGGAGTACCAGGGGACGAAAACTGAGACATATTGGAACACGTCTCCCGATCACACGGTTGATCATACTCTGGGTTCCACATGCATGTTTTAGCTGAAGGAAGAATACCTTAAACCTGGAGAGTTGAGACCCGTGGAATGGGTACCATGCAATATGACTTCAAAGGGTCTTCATTTGCTCACTGAACTTCTCCAATCCTATCACTGCTGCGTTTATGCCCCTGTACATACGCTTGATTCTTTTTCGGAGACATAGCAATCCATAGGTTTTAAGATACTTCCTAGTCAGGTACACTCTTAGGCATTTAATATGGGGTGTTGAGTCCATTTCGTTGAGCAAGGAGTAGCTCTTGTCTATTCCATATTTGGCTTAAGGAACTTTATCTGTGCTCATTTCAATCTCTGGTTTTATGCAGCACCCCAACTCACCTTTCCCCTTAAGCAAGCATAAGTTGGTTTTCTAAATTTGAGACCCTGTTCTGTTTTGTAATTCAGTTCCTGTGTAGCCAAGTTTACATTCCGTGTATTAGTGATATCTTATGATGTTTCTTTTTCTGTGTGAATTATTTCAGTTAGAATCATCATACCTGAATCCACTCATTATGCTGCTATGGGCCTGATGACATAGATTTCATTGCTGAGTGATATTGCATTGTACGTAAGTACCACAACTTCTTTATCCATTTTTCACTTTCTGCAATATTGAACTTGTACCGTAAACCAGGTTCTTGTAAACAGAGCCGTCCCAACCTTTGGGGTGGCTGTGTCTTTTTGATTTTAATTTCCCTAAGCTATAGGACCATAAGTGGAAGTGCCCTAGGCTCTGTTGCTTTGATTTTTAGATGTTTCAGGAAACACCATACACTTCTCCCAAGTGGCTGTTGGCAATTTACATCCCGCCCATCAGCATAACAAGGCTCAAAGTTCTCCATGGCCTGTCCTGCCTTTCTGGATTTTACACTTTTTTCAGATGGCCCTTTTGACCGGGGGGAAGTGAGACTTCATTGTAGTGCAGATTTCCTTTGCAAGCTTGCTTGGTTGGCCAAAAAGAGCGTATGCGTTTTTTCCTGAATATATTCAGGAAAAAAGGCATACGCCCTTTTTGGCCAAGTGCATCATTGTGGGCGTTCTGCCTCTTTTCCTATGCTTTAAATGCAATTCCAGTCTACCTCCTGAAATCGGTTTCCTGCAATTCTGCCCCGCTTTCAAGTCCTCTTGGCAGCCTTACTTCAGTATATTTTTGGACGATAGCTGTCATTTATAACTCTGCAGGTTTGTGAATTACAGTGCCCCTGAGCTCCTTTCTTCAACTCGCTTTCTTGTGAGCTGGCCGCAACACCGCAGGATGGCTTCAGGCCCTAATCTGTTTCCGGCACGGCATGCTGAGCCTTTGGTTAATTCCTCTTCCTGGTGGGAAATGAGAGTTAAATTTGCCCGTCCAGACACCTCCAGCTGGTCTGTCATTGGTTCTCCCTATTCCTGTTCATCTTCCGCAGAAATTGCAAACTGGGCCAAACAGGAGGTTAAAGGCACTGACTCTCCAAGTCGGGAGAGTGTTAGTAAAGCGTCTGGAATGTTGCACCCGAGTACCAGGGGACGAAAACTGACACATATTGGAACACGTCTCCCGATCACACGGTTGATCATACTCTGGGTTCCACATGCATGTTTTAGCTGAAGGAAGAATACCTTCAACCTGGAGAGTTGAGACCCGTGGAATGGGTACCATGCAATATGACTTCAAAGGGTATTCATTTGCTCACCGAACCTCTCCAATCCTATCACTGCTGCGATTATGCACCTGTACACACGCTTGATTCTCTTTCGGAGACATAGCAATCCATAGGTTTTAAGATACTTCCTAGTCAGGTACATTCTTAGGTGTTTAATATGGGGTGTTGAATCCATTTCGTTGAGCAAGGAGTAGCTCTTGTCTAATCCATATTTGGCTTAAGGAACTTTATCTGTGCTCATTTCAATCTCTGGTTTTATGCAGCACCCCAACTCACCTTTCCCCTTAAGCAAGCATAAGTTGGTTTTCTAAATTTGAGACCCTCTTCTGTTTTGTAATTCAGTTCCTGTGTAGCCAAGGTTACATTCCGTGTATTAGTGATATCTTATGATGTTTCTTTTCCTGTGTGACTTATTTCAGTTAGAATCATCATACCTGAATCCACTCATTATGCTGCTACGGGCCTCATGACATAGATTTCATTGCTGAGTGATACTGCATTGTACGTAAGTACCACAACTTCTTTATCCATTTTTCACTTTCTGCGATATTGAACTTGTACCGTAAACCAGGTTCTTGTAAACAGAGCCGTCCCAACATTTGGGGTGGCTGTGTCTTTTGATTTTAATTTCCCTAAGCTATAGGACCATAAGTGGAAGTGCCCTAGGCTCTGTTGCTTTGTTTTTTAGATGTTTCAGGAAACACCATACACTTCTCCAGAGTGGCTGTTGGCAATTTACATCCCGCCCATCAGCATAACAAGGCTCCCAGTTCTCCATGGCCTGTCCTGCCTTTCTGGATTTTACACTTTTTTCATATGGCCATTTTGACCGGGGGGAAGTGAGACTTCACTGTAGTGCAGATTTCCTTTGCAAGCTTGCTTGGTTGGCCAAAAAGGGCGTATGCGTATTTTCCTGAATATATTCAGGAAAAAACGCATACGCCCTTTTTGGCCAAGTGCATCATTGTGGACGTTCTGCCTCTTTTCCTATGCTTTAAATGCAATTCCAGTCTACCTCCTGAAATCGGTTTCCTGCAATTCTGCCCCGCTTTCAAGTCCTCTTGGCAGCCTTAGTTCAGTATATTTTTGGACGATAGCTGTCATTTATAACTCTGCAGGTTTGTGAATTACAGTGCCCCTGAGCTCCTTTCTTCAACTCTCTTTCTCGTGAGCTAGCCGCATCACCGCAGGATTGCTTCAGGCCCTAATCTGTTTCCGGCACGGCACGCTGAGCCTTTGGTTAATTCCTCTTCCTGGTGGGAAATGAGAGTTAAATTTGCCGGTCCAGACACCTCCAGCTAGTCTCTCATTGGTTCTCCCTATTCCTGTTCATCTTCCGCAGAAATTGCAAACTGGGCCAAACAGGAGGTTAAAGGCACTGACTCTCCAAGTCGGGAGAGTGTTAGTAAAGCGTCTGGAATGTTGCACCCGAGTACCAGGGGACGAAAACTGACACATATTGGAACACGTCTCCCGATCACACGGTTGATCATACTCTGGGTTCCACATGCATGTTTTAGCTGAAGGAAGAATACCTTAAACCTGGAGAGTTGAGACCCGTGGAATGGGTATCATGCAATATGATTTCAAAGGGTCTTCATTTGCTCACCAAACCTCTCCAGTCCTATCACTGCTGCGTTTATGCCCCTGTACACACGCTTGATTCTCTTTTGGAGACAGCAATCCATAGGTTTTAAGATACTTCCTAGTCAGGTATATTCTTAGGTGTTTAATATGGGGTGTTGAATCCATTTCGTTGAGCAAGGAGTAGCTCTTGTCTATTCCATATTTGGCTTAAGGAACTTTATCTGTGCTCATTTCAATCTCTGGTTTTATGCAGCACCCCAACTCACCTTTCCCCTTAAGCAAGCATAAGTTGGGTTTCTAAATTGGAGACCCTCTTCTGTTTTGTAATTCAGTTCCTATGTAGCCAAGTTTACATTCCATGTATTAGTGATATCTTATGATGTTTCTTTTCCTGTGTGACTTATTTCAGTTAGAATCATCATACCTGAATCCACTCATTATGCTGCTACGGGCCTGATGACATAGATTTCATTGCTGAGTGATATTGCATTGTACGTAAGTACCACAACTTCTTTATCCATTTTTCACTTTCTGCGATATTGAACTTGTACCGTAAACCAGGTTCTTGTAAACAGAGCCGTCCCAACCTTTGGGGTGGCTGTGTCTTTTGATTTTAATTTCCCTAATCTATAGGACCATAAGTGGAAGTGCCCTAGGCTCTGTTGCTTTGTTTTTTAGATGTTTCAGGAAACACCATACACTTCTTCCGAGTGGCTGTTGGCAATTTACATCCCGCCCATCAGCATAACAAGGCTCCCAGTTCTCCATGGCCTGTCCTGCCTTTCTGGATTTTACACTTTTTTCAGATGGCCCTTTTGACCGGGGGGAAGTGAGACTTCATTGTAGTGCAGATTTCCTTTGCAAGCTTGCTTGGTTGGCCAAAAAGGGCGTACGCGTTTTTTCCTGAATATATTCAGGAAAAAACGCGTACGCCCTTTTTGGCCAAGTGCATCATTGTGGACGTTCTGCCTCTTTTCCTATGCTTTAAATGCAATTCCAGTCTACCTCCTGAAATCGGTTTCCTGCAATTCTGCCCCGCTTTCAAGTCCTCTTGGCAGCCTTACTTCAGTATATTTTTGGACGATAGCTGTCATTTATAACTCTGCAGGTTTGTGAATTACAGTGCCCCTGAGCTCCTTTCTTCAACTCGCTTTCTTGTGAGCTGGCCGCAACACCGCAGGATGGCTTCAGGCCCTAATCTGGTTCCGGCACGGCACGCTGAGCCTTTGGTTAATTCCTCTTCCTGGTGGGAAATGAGAGTTAAATTTGCCCGTCCAGACACCTCCAGCTGGTCTGTCATTGGTTCTCCCTATTCCTGTTCATCTTCCGCAGAAATTGCAAACTGGGCCAAACAGGAGGTTAAAGGCACTGACTCTCCAAGTCGGGAGAGTGTTAGTAAAGCGTCTGGAATGTTGCACCCGAGTACCAGGGGACGAAAACTGACACATATTGGAACACGTCTCCCGATCACACGGTTGATCATACTCTGGGTTCCACATGCATGTTTTAGCTGAAGGAAGAATACCTTCAACCTGGAGAGTTGAGACCCGTGGAATGGGTACCATGCAATATGACTTCGAAGGGTCTTCATTTGCTTACCGAACCTCTCCAATCTTATCACTGCTGCGATTATGCCCCTGCACACACGCTTGATTCTCTTTCGGAGACATAGCAATCCATAGGTTTTAAGATACTTCCTAGTCAGGTACATTCTTAGGTGTTTAATATGGGGTGTTGAATCCATTTCGTTGAGCAAGGAGTAGCTCTTGTCTATTCCATATTTGGCTTAAGGAACTTTATCTGTGCTCATTTCAATCTCTGGTTTTATGCAGCACCCCAACTCACCTTTCCCCTTAAGCAAGCATAAGTTGGGTTTCTAAATTTGAGACCTTGTTCTGTTTTGGAATTCAGTTCCTGTGTAGCCAAGTTTACATTCCGTGTATTAGTGATATCTTATGATGTTTCTTTTTCTGTCTGACTTATTTCAGTTAGAATCATCATACCTGAATCCACTCATTATGCTGCTACGGGCCTGATGACATAGATTTCATTGCTGAGTGATATTGCATTGTACGTAAGTACCACAACTTCTTTATCCATTTTTCACTTTCTGCGATATTGAACTTGTACCGTAAACCAGGTTCTTGTAAACAGAGCCGTCCCAACCTTTGGGGTGGCTGTGTCTTTTGATTTTAATTTCCCTAAGCTATAGGACCATAAGTGGAAGTGCCCTAGGCTCTGTTGCTTTGTTTTTTAGATGTTTCAGGAAACACCATACACTTCTCCCGAGTGGCTGTTGGCAATTGACATCCCGCCCATCAGCATAACAAGGCTCCCAGTTCTCCATGGCCTGTCCTGCCTTTCTGGATTTTACACTTTTTTCAGATGGCCCTTTTGACCGGGGGGAAGTGAGACTTCACTGTAGTGCAGATTTCCTTTGCAAGCTTGCTTGGTTGGCCAAAAAGGGCGTATGCGTTTTTTCCTGAATATATTCAGGAAAAAACGCATACGCCCTTTTTGGCCAAGTGCATCATTGTGGACGTTCTGCCTCTTTTCCTATGCTTTAAATGCAATTCCAGTCTACCTCCTGAAATCGGTTTCCTGCAATTCTGCCCCGCTTTCAAGTCCTCTTGGCAGCCTTACTTCAGTATATTTTTGGACGATAGCTGTCATTTATAACTCTGCAGGTTTGTGAATTACAGTGCCCCTGAGCTCCTTTCTTCAACTCGCTTTCTCGTGAGCTGCCCGCATCACCGCAGGACTGCTTCAGGCCCTAATCTGGTTCCGGCACGGCACGCTGAGCCTTTGGTTAATTCCTCTTCCTGGTGGGAAATGAGAGTTAAATTTGCCCGTCCAGACACCTCCAGCTAGTCTGTCATTTGTTCTCCCTATTCCTGTTCATCTTCCGCAGAAATTGAAAACTGGGCCAAACAGGAGGTTAAAGGCACTGACTCTCCAAGTCGGGAGAGTGTTAGTAAAGCGTCTGGAATGTTGCACCCGAGTACCAGGGGACGAAAACTGACACATATTGGAACACGTCTCCCGATCACACGGTTGATCATACTCTGGGTTCCACATGCATGTTTTAGCTGAAGGAAGAATACCTTAAACCTGGAGAGTTGAGACCCGTGGAATGGGTACCATGCAATATGACTTCAAAGGGTCTCCATTTGCTCACCGAACTTCTCCAATCCTATCACTGCTGTGTTTATTCCCCTGAACACACGCTTGATTCTTTTTCGGAGACATAGCAATCCATAGGTTTTAAGATACTTCCTAGTCAGGTACACTCTTAGGCATTTAATATGGGGTGTTGAGTCCATTTCGTTGAGCAAGGAGTAGCTCTTGTCTAATCCATATTTGGCTTAAGGAACTTTATCTGTGCTCATTTCAATCTCTGGTTTTATGCAGCACCCCAACTCACCTTTCCCCTTAAGCAAGCATAAGTTGGGTTTCTAAATTTGAGACCCTGTTCTGTTTTGGAATTCAGTTCCTGTGTAGCCAAGTTTACATTCCGTGTATTAGTGATATCTTATGATGTTTCTTTTTCTGTGTGACTTATTTCAGTTAGAATCATCATACCTGAATCCACTCATTATGCTGCTACGGGCCTGATGACATAGATTTCATTGCTGAGTGATACTGCATTGTACGTAAGTACCACAACTTCTTTATCCATTTTTCACTTTCTGCGATATTGAACTTGTACCGTAAACCAGGGTCTTGTAAACAGAGCCGTCCCAACTTTTGGGGTGGCTGTGTCTTTTTGATTTTAATTTCCCTAAGCTATAGGACCATAAGTGGAAGTGCCCTAGGCTCTGTTGCTTTGTTTTTTAGATGTTTCAGGAAACACCATACACTTCTCCCGAGTGGCTGTTGGCAATTTACATCCCGACCATCAGCATAACAAGGCTCCCAGTTCTCCATGGCCTGTCCTGCCTTTCTGGATTTTACACTTTTTTCAGATGGCCCTTTTGACCGGGGGGAAGTGAGACTTCACTGTAGTGCAGATTTCCTTTGCAAGCTTGCTTGGTTGGCCAAAAAGGGCGTATGCGTTTTTTCCTGAATATATTCAGGAAAAAACGCATATGCCCTTTTTGGCCAAGTGCATCATTGTGGACGTTCTGCCTCTTTTCCTATGCTTTAAATGCAATTCCAGTCTACCTCCTGAAATCGGTTTCCTGCAATTCTGCCCCGCTTTCAAGTCCTCTTGACAGCCTTACTTCAGTATATTTTTGGACGATAGCTGTCATTTATAACTCTGCAGGTTTGTGAATTACAGTGCCCCTGAGCTCCTTTCTTCAACTCGCTTTCTCGTGAGCTGGCCGCATCACCGCAGGATTGCTTCAGGCCCTAATCTGGTTCCGGCACGGCACGCTGAGCCTTTGGTTAATTCCTCTTCCTGGTGGGAAATGAGAGTTAAATTTGCCCATCCAGACACCTCCAGCTAGTCTGTCATTGGTTCTCCCTATTCCTGTTCATCTTCCGCAGAAATTGCAAACTGGGCCAAACATGAGGTTAAAGGCACTGACTCTCCAAGTCGGGAGAGTGTTAGTAAAGCGTCTGGAATGTTGCACCCGAGTACCAGGGGACGAAAACTGACACATATTGGAACACGTCTCCCGATCACACGGTTGATCATACTCTGGGTTCCACATGCATGTTTTAGCTGAAGGAAGAATACCTTAAACCTGGAGAGTTGAGACCCGTGGAATGGGTACCATGCAATATGACTTCAAAGGGTCTTCATTTGCTCACCGAACTTCTCCAATCCTATCACTGCTGCGTTTATGCCCCTGAACACACGCTTGATTCTCTTTCGGAGACATAGCAATCCATAGGTTTTAAGATACTTCCTAGTCAGGTACACTCTTAGGCATTTAATATGGGGTGTTGAGTCCATTTCGTTGAGCAAGGAGTAGCTCTTGTCTAATCCATATTTGGCTTAAGGAACTTTATCTGTGCTCATTTCAATCTCTGGTTTTATGCAGCACCCGAACTCACCTTTCCCCTTAAGCAAGCATAAGTTGGGTTTCTAAATTTGAGACCCTCTTCTGTTTTGGAATTCAGTTCCTGTGTAGCCAAGTTTACATTCCGTGTATTAGTGATATCTTATGATGTTTCTTTTTCTGTGTGACTTATTTCAGTTAGAATCATCATACCTGAATCCACTCATTATGCTGCTACGGGCCTGATGACATAGATTTCATTGCTGAGTGATACTGCATTGTACGTAAGTACCACAACTTCTTTATCCATTTTTCACTTTCTGCGATATTGAACTTGTACCGTAAACCAGGTTCTTGTAAACAGAGCCGTCCCAACTTTTGGGGTGGCTGTGTCTTTTTGATTTTAATTTCCCTAAGCCATAGGACCATAAGTGGAAGTGCCCTAGGCTCTGTTGCTTTGTTTTTTAGATGTTTCAGGAAACACCATACACTTCTCCCGAGTGGCTGTTGGCAATTGACATCCCGCCCATCAGCATAACAAGGCTCCCAGTTCTCCATGGCCTGTCCTGCCTTTCTGGATTTTACACTTTTTTCAGATGGCCCTTTTGACCGGGGGGAAGTGAGACTTCACTGTAGTGCAGATTTCCTTTGCAAGCTTGCTTGGTTGGCCAAACAGGGCGTATGCGTTTTTTCCTGAATATATTCAGGAAAAAACGCATACGCCCTTTTTGGCCAAGTCCATCATTGTGGACGTTCTGCCTCTTTTCCTATGCTTTAAATGCAATTCCAGTCTACCTCCTGAAATCGGTTTCCTGCAATTCTGCCCCGCTTTCAAGTCCTCTTGGCAGCCTTACTTCAGTATATTTTTGGACGATAGCTGTCATTTATAACTCTGCAGGTTTGTGAATTACAGTGCCCCTGAGCTCCTTTCTTCAACTCGCTTTCTCGTGAGCTGGCCGCAACACCGCAGGATGGCTTCAGGCCCTAATCTGGTTCCGGCACGGCACGCTGAGCCTTTGGTTAATTCCTCTTCCTGGTGGGAAATGAGACTTAAATTTGCCCGTCCAGACACCTCCAGCTAGTCTGTCATTGGTTCTCCCTATTCCTGTTCATCTTCCGCAGAAATTGCAAACTGGGCCAAACAGGAGGTTAAAGGCACTGACTCTCCAGGTCGGGAGAGTGTTAGTAAAGCGTCTGGAATGTTGCACCCGAGTACCAGGGGACGAAAACTGACACATATTGGAACACGTCTCCCGATCACACGGTTGATCATACTCTGGGTTCCACATGCATGTTTTAGCTGAAGGAAGAATACCTTCAACCTGGAGAGTTGAGACCCGTGGAATGGGTACCATGCAATATGACTTCAAAGGGTCTTCATCTGGTCACCGAACTTCTCCAATCCTATCACTGCTGCGTTTATGCCCCTGAACACACGCTTGATTCTTTTTCGGAGACATAGCAATCCATAGGTTTTAAGATACTTCCTAGTCAGGTACACTCTTAGGCATTTAATATGGGGTGTTGAGTCCATTTCGTTGAGCAAGGAGTAGCTCTTGTCTATTCCATATTTGGCTTAAGGAACTTTATCTGTGCTCATTTCAATCTCTGGTTTTATGCAGCACCCCAACTCACCTTTCCCCTTAAGCAAGCATAAGTTGGTTTTCTAAATTTGAGACCCTGTTCTGTTTTGTAATTCAGTTCCTGTGTAGCCAAGGTTACATTCCGTGTATTAGTGATATCTTATGATGTTTCTTTTCCTGTGTGACTTATTTCAGTTAGAATCATCATACCTGAATCCACTCATTATGCTGCTACGGGCCTGATGACATAGATTTCATTGCTGAGTGATACTGCATTGTACGTAAGTACCACAACTTCTTTATCCATTTTTCACTTTCTGCGATATTGAACTTGTACCGTAAACCAGGTTCTTGTAAACAGAGCCGTCCCAACCTTTGGGGTGGCTGTGTCTTTTGATTTTAATTTCCCTAAGCTATAGGACCATAAGTGGAAGTGCCCTAGGCTCTGTTGCTTTGTTTTTTAGATGTTTCAGGAAACACCATACACTTCTCCAGAGTGGCTGTTGGCAATTTACATCCCGCCCATCAGCATAACAAGGCTCCCAGTTCTCCATGGCCTGTCCTGCCTTTCTGGATTTTACACTTTTTTCAGATGGCCCTTTTGACCGGGGGGAAGTGAGACTTCACTGTAGTGCAGATTTCCTTTGCAAGCTTGCTTGGTTGGCCAAAAAGGGCGTATGCGTATTTTCCTGAATATATTCAGGAAAAAACGCATACGCCCTTTTTGGCCAAGTGCATCATTGTGGACGTTCTGCCTCTTTTCCTATGCTTTAAATGCAATTCCAGTCTACCTCCTGAAATCGGTTTCCTGCAATTCTGCCCCGCTTTCAAGTCCTCTTGGCAGCCTTACTTCAGTATATTTTTGGACGATAGCTGTCATTTATAACTCTGCAGGTTTGTGAATTACAGTGCCCCTGAGCTCCTTTCTTCAACTCTCTTTCTCGTGAGCTGGCCGCATCACCGCAGGATTGCTTCAGGCCCTAATCTGGTTCCGGCACGGCACGCTGAGCCTTTGGTTAATTCCTCTTCCTGGTGGGAAATGAGAGTTAAATTTGCCCGTCCAGACACCTCCAGCTAGTCTCTCATTGGTTCTCCCTATTCCTGTTCATCTTCCGCAGAAATTGCAAACTGGGCCAAACAGGAGGTTAAAGGCACTGACTCTCCAAGTCGGGAGAGTGTTAGTAAAGCGTCTGGAATGTTGCACCCGAGTACCAGGGGACGAAAACTGACACATATTGGAACACGTCTCCCGATCACACGGTTGATCATACTCTGGGTTCCACATGCATGTTTTAGCTGAAGGAAGAATACCTTCAACCTGGAGAGTTGAGACCCGTGGAATGGGTACCATGCAATATGATTTCAAAGGGTCTTCATTTGCTCACCAAACCTCTCCAGTCCTATCACTGCTGCGTTTATGCCCCTGCACACACGCTTGATTCTCTTTCGGAGACATAGCAATCCATAGGTTTTAAGATACTTCCTAGTCAGGTACATTCTTAGGTGTTTAATATGGGGTGTTGAATCCATTTCGTTGAGCAAGGAGTAGCTCTTGTCTATTCCATATTTGGCTTAAGGAACTTTATCTGTGCTCATTTCAATCTCTGGTTTTATGCAGCACCCCAACTCACCTTTCCCCATAAGCAAGCATAAGTTGGGTTTCTAAATTGGAGACCCTGTTCTGTTTTGGAATTCAGTTCCTGTGTAGCCAAGTTTACATTCCGTGTATTAGTGATATCTTATGATGTTTCTTTTTCTGTGTGACTTATTTCAGTTAGAATCATCATACCTGAATCCACTCATTATGCTGCTACGGGCCTGATGACATAGATTTCATTGCTGAGTGATATTGCATTGTACGTAAGTACCACAACTTCTTTATCCATTTTTCACTTTCTGCGATATTGAACTTGTACCGTAAACCAGGTTCTTGTAAACAGAGCCGTCCCAACCTTTGGGGTGGCTGTGTCTTTTGATTTTAATTTCCCTAAGCTATAGGACCATAAGTGGAAGTGCCCTAGGCTCTGTTGCTTTGTTTTTTAGATGTTTCAGGAAACACCATACACTTCTCCAGAGTGGCTGTTGGCAATTTACATCCCGCCCATCAGCATAACAAGGCTCCCAGTTCTCCATGGCCTGTCCTGCCTTTCTGGATTTTACACTTTTTTCAGATGGCCCTTTTGACCGGGGGGAAGTGAGACTTCACTGTAGTGCAGATTTCCTTTGCAAGCTTGCTTGGTTGGCCAAAAAGGGCGTATGCGTTTTTTCCTGAATATATTCAGGAAAAAACGCATACGCCCTTTTTGGCCAAGTGCATCATTGTGGACGTTCTGCCTCTTTTCCTATGCTTTAAATGCAATTCCAGTCTACCTCCTGAAATCGGTTTCCTGCAATTCTGCCCCGCTTTCAAGTCCTCTTGGCAGCCTTACTTCAGTATATTTTTGGACGATAGCTGTCATTTATAACTCTGCAGGTTTGTGAATTACAGTGCCCCTGAGCTCCTTTCTTCAACTCGCTTTCTTGTGAGCTGGCCGCAACACCGCAGGATGGCTTCAGGCCCTAATCTGGTTCCGGCACGGCACGCTGAGCCTTTGGTTAATTCCTCTTCCTGGTGGGAAATGAGTTAAATTTGCCCGTCCAGACACCTCCAGCTAGTCTCTCATTGGTTCTCCCTATTCCTGTTCATCTTCCGCAGAAATTGCAAACTGGGCCAAACAGGAGGTTAAAGGCACTGACTCTCCAAGTCGGGAGAGTGTTAGTAAAGCGTCTGGAATGTTGCACCCGAGTACCAGGGGACGAAAACTGACACATATTGGAACACGTCTCCCGATCACACGGTTGATCATACTCTGGGTTCCACATGCATGTTTTAGCTGAAGGAAGAATACCTTAAACCTGGAGAGTTGAGACCCGTGGAATGGGTATCATGCAATATGATTTCAAAGGGTCTTCATTTGCTCACCAAACCTCTCCAGTCCTATCACTGCTGCGTTTATGCCCCTGTACACACGCTTGATTCTCTTTTGGAGACAGCAATCCATAGGTTTTAAGATACTTCCTAGTCAGGTATATTCTTAGGTGTTTAATATGGGGTGTTGAATCCATTTCGTTGAGCAAGGAGTAGCTCTTGTCTATTCCATATTTGGCTTAAGGAACTTTATCTGTGCTCATTTCAATCTCTGGTTTTATGCAGCACCCCAACTCACCTTTCCCCTTAAGCAAGCATAAGTTGGGTTTCTAAATTGGAGACCCTCTTCTGTTTTGTAATTCAGTTCCTATGTAGCCAAGTTTACATTCCATGTATTAGTGATATCTTATGATGTTTCTTTTCCTGTGTGACTTATTTCAGTTAGAATCATCATACCTGAATCCACTCATTATGCTGCTATGGGCCTGATGACATAGATTTCATTGCTGAGTGATATTGCATTGTACGTAAGTACCACAACTTCTTTATCCATTTTTCACTTTCTGCGATATTGAACTTGTACCGTAAACCAGGTTCTTGTAAACAGAGCCGTCCCAACCTTTGGGGTGGCTGTGTCTTTTGATTTTAATTTCCCTAATCTATAGGACCATAAGTGGAAGTGCCCTAGGCTCTGTTGCTTTGTTTTTTAGATGTTTCAGGAAACACCATACACTTCTTCCGAGTGGCTGTTGGCAATTTACATCCCGCCCATCAGCATAACAAGGCTCCCAGTTCTCCATGGCCTGTCCTGCCTTTCTGGATTTTACACTTTTTTCAGATGGCCCTTTTGACCGGGGGGAAGTGAGACTTCATTGTAGTGCAGATTTCCTTTGCAAGCTTGCTTGGTTGGCCAAAAAGGGCGTATGCGTTTTTTCCTGAATATATTCAGGAAAAAACGCGTACGCCCTTTTTGGCCAAGTGCATCATTGTGGACGTTCTGCCTCTTTTCCTATGCTTTAAATGCAATTCCAGTCTACCTCCTGAAATCGGTTTCCTGCAATTCTGCCCCGCTTTCAAGTCCTCTTGGCAGCCTTACTTCAGTATATTTTTGGACGATAGCTGTCATTTATAACTCTGCAGGTTTGTGAATTACAGTGCCCCTGAGCTCCTTTCTTCAACTCGCTTTCTTGTGAGCTGGCCGCAACACCGCAGGATGGCTTCAGGCCCTAATCTGGTTCCGGCACGGCACGCTGAGCCTTTGGTTAATTCCTCTTCCTGGTGGGAAATGAGAGTTAAATTTGCCCGTCCAGACACCTCCAGCTGGTCTGTCATTGGTTCTCCCTATTCCTGTTCATCTTCCGCAGAAATTGCAAACTGGGCCAAACAGGAGGTTAAAGGCACTGACTCTCCAAGTCGGGAGAGTGTTAGTAAAGCGTCTGGAATGTTGCACCCGAGTACCAGGGGACGAAAACTGACACATATTGGAACACGTCTCCCGATCACACGGTTGATCATACTCTGGGTTCCACATGCATGTTTTAGCTGAAGGAAGAATACCTTCAACCTGGAGAGTTGAGACCCGTGGAATGGGTACCATGCAATATGACTTCGAAGGGTCTTCATTTGCTTACCGAACCTCTCCAATCTTATCACTGCTGCGATTATGCCCCTGCACACACGCTTGATTCTCTTTCGGAGACATAGCAATCCATAGGTTTTAAGATACTTCCTAGTCAGGTACATTCTTAGGTGTTTAATATGGGGTGTTGAATCCATTTCGTTGAGCAAGGAGTAGCTCTTGTCTATTCCATATTTGGCTTAAGGAACTTTATCTGTGCTCATTTCAATCTCTGGTTTTATGCAGCACCCCAACTCACCTTTCCCCTTAAGCAAGCATAAGTTGGGTTTCTAAATTTGAGACCTTGTTCTGTTTTGGAATTCAGTTCCTGTGTAGCCAAGTTTACATTCCGTGTATTAGTGATATCTTATGATGTTTCTTTTTCTGTCTGACTTATTTCAGTTAGAATCATCATACCTGAATCCACTCATTATGCTGCTACGGGCCTGATGACATAGATTTCATTGCTGAGTGATATTGCATTGTACGTAAGTACCACAACTTCTTTATCCATTTTTCACTTTCTGCGATATTGAACTTGTACCGTAAACCAGGTTCTTGTAAACAGAGCCGTCCCAACCTTTGGGGTGGCTGTGTCTTTTGATTTTAATTTCCCTAAGCTATAGGACCATAAGTGGAAGTGCCCTAGGCTCTGTTGCTTTGTTTTTTAGATGTTTCAGGAAACACCATACACTTCTCCCGAGTGGCTGTTGGCAATTGACATCCCGCCCATCAGCATAACAAGGCTCCCAGTTCTCCATGGCCTGTCCTGCCTTTCTGGATTTTACACTTTTTTCAGATGGCCCTTTTGACCGGGGGGAAGTGAGACTTCACTGTAGTGCAGATTTCCTTTGCAAGCTTGCTTGGTTGGCCAAAAAGGGCGTATGCGTTTTTTCCTGAATATATTCAGGAAAAAACGCATACGCCCTTTTTGGCCAAGTGCATCATTGTGGACGTTCTGCCTCTTTTCCTATGCTTTAAATGCAATTCCAGTCTACCTCCTGAAATCGGTTTCCTGCAATTCTGCCCCGCTTTCAAGTCCTCTTGGCAGCCTTACTTCAGTATATTTTTGGACGATAGCTGTCATTTATAACTCTGCAGGTTTGTGAATTACAGTGCCCCTGAGCTCCTTTCTTCAACTCGCTTTCTCGTGAGCTGGCCGCATCACCGCAGGACTGCTTCAGGCCCTAATCTGGTTCCGGCACGGCACGCTGAGCCTTTGGTTAATTCCTCTTCCTGGTGGGAAATGAGAGTTAAATTTGCCCGTCCAGACACCTCCAGCTAGTCTGTCATTTGTTCTCCCTATTCCTGTTCATCTTCCGCAGAAATTGAAAACTGGGCCAAACAGGAGGTTAAAGGCACTGACTCTCCAAGTCGGGAGAGTGTTAGTAAAGCGTCTGGAATGTTGCACCCGAGTACCAGGGGACGAAAACTGACACATATTGGAACACGTCTCCCGATCACACGGTTGATCATACTCTGGGTTCCACATGCATGTTTTAGCTGAAGGAAGAATACCTTAAACCTGGAGAGTTGAGACCCGTGGAATGGGTACCATGCAATATGACTTCAAAGGGTCTCCATTTGCTCACCGAACTTCTCCAATCCTATCACTGCTGTGTTTATTCCCCTGAACACACGCTTGATTCTTTTTCGGAGACATAGCAATCCATAGGTTTTAAGATACTTCCTAGTCAGGTACACTCTTAGGCATTTAATATGGGGTGTTGAGTCCATTTCGTTGAGCAAGGAGTAGCTCTTGTCTAATCCATATTTGGCTTAAGGAACTTTATCTGTGCTCATTTCAATCTCTGGTTTTATGCAGCACCCCAACTCACCTTTCCCCTTAAGCAAGCATAAGTTGGGTTTCTAAATTTGAGACCCTGTTCTGTTTTGGAATTCAGTTCCTGTGTAGCCAAGTTTACATTCCGTGTATTAGTGATATCTTATGATGTTTCTTTTTCTGTGTGACTTATTTCAGTTAGAATCATCATACCTGAATCCACTCATTATGCTGCTACGGGCCTGATGACATAGATTTCATTGCTGAGTGATACTGCATTGTACGTAAGTACCACAACTTCTTTATCCATTTTTCACTTTCTGCGATATTGAACTTGTACCGTAAACCAGGGTCTTGTAAACAGAGCCGTCCCAACTTTTGGGGTGGCTGTGTCTTTTTGATTTTAATTTCCCTAAGCTATAGGACCATAAGTGGAAGTGCCCTAGGCTCTGTTGCTTTGTTTTTTAGATGTTTCAGGAAACACCATACACTTCTCCCGAGTGGCTGTTGGCAATTTACATCCCGACCATCAGCATAACAAGGCTCCCAGTTCTCCATGGCCTGTCCTGCCTTTCTGGATTTTACACTTTTTTCAGATGGCCCTTTTGACCGGGGGGAAGTGAGACTTCACTGTAGTGCAGATTTCCTTTGCAAGCTTGCTTGGTTGGCCAAAAAGGGCGTATGCGTTTTTTCCTGAATATATTCAGGAAAAAACGCATATGCCCTTTTTGGCCAAGTGCATCATTGTGGACGTTCTGCCTCTTTTCCTATGCTTTAAATGCAATTCCAGTCTACCTCCTGAAATCGGTTTCCTGCAATTCTGCCCCGCTTTCAAGTCCTCTTGACAGCCTTACTTCAGTATATTTTTGGACGATAGCTGTCATTTATAACTCTGCAGGTTTGTGAATTACAGTGCCCCTGAGCTCCTTTCTTCAACTCGCTTTCTCGTGAGCTGGCCGCATCACCGCAGGATTGCTTCAGGCCCTAATCTGGTTCCGGCACGGCACGCTGAGCCTTTGGTTAATTCCTCTTCCTGGTGGGAAATGAGAGTTAAATTTGCCCATCCAGACACCTCCAGCTAGTCTGTCATTGGTTCTCCCTATTCCTGTTCATCTTCCGCAGAAATTGCAAACTGGGCCAAACATGAGGTTAAAGGCACTGACTCTCCAAGTCGGGAGAGTGTTAGTAAAGCGTCTGGAATGTTGCACCCGAGTACCAGGGGACGAAAACTGACACATATTGGAACACGTCTCCCGATCACACGGTTGATCATACTCTGGGTTCCACATGCATGTTTTAGCTGAAGGAAGAATACCTTAAACCTGGAGAGTTGAGACCCGTGGAATGGGTACCATGCAATATGACTTCAAAGGGTCTTCATTTGCTCACCGAACTTCTCCAATCCTATCACTGCTGCGTTTATGCCCCTGAACACACGCTTGATTCTCTTTCGGAGACATAGCAATCCATAGGTTTTAAGATACTTCCTAGTCAGGTACACTCTTAGGCATTTAATATGGGGTGTTGAGTCCATTTCGTTGAGCAAGGAGTAGCTCTTGTCTAATCCATATTTGGCTTAAGGAACTTTATCTGTGCTCATTTCAATCTCTGGTTTTATGCAGCACCCGAACTCACCTTTCCCCTTAAGCAAGCATAAGTTGGGTTTCTAAATTTGAGACCCTCTTCTGTTTTGGAATTCAGTTCCTGTGTAGCCAAGTTTACATTCCGTGTATTAGTGATATCTTATGATGTTTCTTTTTCTGTGTGACTTATTTCAGTTAGAATCATCATACCTGAATCCACTCATTATGCTGCTACGGGCCTGATGACATAGATTTCATTGCTGAGTGATACTGCATTGTACGTAAGTACCACAACTTCTTTATCCATTTTTCACTTTCTGCGATATTGAACTTGTACCGTAAACCAGGTTCTTGTAAACAGAGCCGTCCCAACTTTTGGGGTGGCTGTGTCTTTTTGATTTTAATTTCCCTAAGCCATAGGACCATAAGTGGAAGTGCCCTAGGCTCTGTTGCTTTGTTTTTTAGATGTTTCAGGAAACACCATACACTTCTCCCGAGTGGCTGTTGGCAATTGACATCCCGCCCATCAGCATAACAAGGCTCCCAGTTCTCCATGGCCTGTCCTGCCTTTCTGGATTTTACACTTTTTTCAGATGGCCCTTTTGACCGGGGGGAAGTGAGACTTCACTGTAGTGCAGATTTCCTTTGCAAGCTTGCTTGGTTGGCCAAACAGGGCGTATGCGTTTTTTCCTGAATATATTCAGGAAAAAACGCATACGCCCTTTTTGGCCAAGTCCATCATTGTGGACGTTCTGCCTCTTTTCCTATGCTTTAAATGCAATTCCAGTCTACCTCCTGAAATCGGTTTCCTGCAATTCTGCCCCGCTTTCAAGTCCTCTTGGCAGCCTTACTTCAGTATATTTTTGGACGATAGCTGTCATTTATAACTCTGCAGGTTTGTGAATTACAGTGCCCCTGAGCTCCTTTCTTCAACTCGCTTTCTCGTGAGCTGGCCGCAACACCGCAGGATGGCTTCAGGCCCTAATCTGGTTCCGGCACGGCACGCTGAGCCTTTGGTTAATTCCTCTTCCTGGTGGGAAATGAGACTTAAATTTGCCCGTCCAGACACCTCCAGCTAGTCTGTCATTGGTTCTCCCTATTCCTGTTCATCTTCCGCAGAAATTGCAAACTGGGCCAAACAGGAGGTTAAAGGCACTGACTCTCCAGGTCGGGAGAGTGTTAGTAAAGCGTCTGGAATGTTGCACCCGAGTACCAGGGGACGAAAACTGACACATATTGGAACACGTCTCCCGATCACACGGTTGATCATACTCTGGGTTCCACATGCATGTTTTAGCTGAAGGAAGAATACCTTCAACCTGGAGAGTTGAGACCCGTGGAATGGGTACCATGCAATATGACTTCAAAGGGTCTTCATCTGGTCACCGAACTTCTCCAATCCTATCACTGCTGCGTTTATGCCCCTGAACACACGCTTGATTCTTTTTCGGAGACATAGCAATCCATAGGTTTTAAGATACTTCCTAGTCAGGTACACTCTTAGGCATTTAATATGGGGTGTTGAGTCCATTTCGTTGAGCAAGGAGTAGCTCTTGTCTATTCCATATTTGGCTTAAGGAACTTTATCTGTGCTCATTTCAATCTCTGGTTTTATGCAGCACCCCAACTCACCTTTCCCCTTAAGCAAGCATAAGTTGGTTTTCTAAATTTGAGACCCTGTTCTGTTTTGTAATTCAGTTCCTGTGTAGCCAAGGTTACATTCCGTGTATTAGTGATATCTTATGATGTTTCTTTTCCTGTGTGACTTATTTCAGTTAGAATCATCATACCTGAATCCACTCATTATGCTGCTACGGGCCTGATGACATAGATTTCATTGCTGAGTGATACTGCATTGTACGTAAGTACCACAACTTCTTTATCCATTTTTCACTTTCTGCGATATTGAACTTGTACCGTAAACCAGGTTCTTGTAAACAGAGCCGTCCCAACCTTTGGGGTGGCTGTGTCTTTTGATTTTAATTTCCCTAAGCTATAGGACCATAAGTGGAAGTGCCCTAGGCTCTGTTGCTTTGTTTTTTAGATGTTTCAGGAAACACCATACACTTCTCCAGAGTGGCTGTTGGCAATTTACATCCCGCCCATCAGCATAACAAGGCTCCCAGTTCTCCATGGCCTGTCCTGCCTTTCTGGATTTTACACTTTTTTCAGATGGCCCTTTTGACCGGGGGGAAGTGAGACTTCACTGTAGTGCAGATTTCCTTTGCAAGCTTGCTTGGTTGGCCAAAAAGGGCGTATGCGTATTTTCCTGAATATATTCAGGAAAAAACGCATACGCCCTTTTTGGCCAAGTGCATCATTGTGGACGTTCTGCCTCTTTTCCTATGCTTTAAATGCAATTCCAGTCTACCTCCTGAAATCGGTTTCCTGCAATTCTGCCCCGCTTTCAAGTCCTCTTGGCAGCCTTACTTCAGTATATTTTTGGACGATAGCTGTCATTTATAACTCTGCAGGTTTGTGAATTACAGTGCCCCTGAGCTCCTTTCTTCAACTCTCTTTCTCGTGAGCTGGCCGCATCACCGCAGGATTGCTTCAGGCCCTAATCTGGTTCCGGCACGGCACGCTGAGCCTTTGGTTAATTCCTCTTCCTGGTGGGAAATGAGAGTTAAATTTGCCCGTCCAGACACCTCCAGCTAGTCTCTCATTGGTTCTCCCTATTCCTGTTCATCTTCCGCAGAAATTGCAAACTGGGCCAAACAGGAGGTTAAAGGCACTGACTCTCCAAGTCGGGAGAGTGTTAGTAAAGCGTCTGGAATGTTGCACCCGAGTACCAGGGGACGAAAACTGACACATATTGGAACACGTCTCCCGATCACACGGTTGATCATACTCTGGGTTCCACATGCATGTTTTAGCTGAAGGAAGAATACCTTCAACCTGGAGAGTTGAGACCCGTGGAATGGGTACCATGCAATATGATTTCAAAGGGTCTTCATTTGCTCACCAAACCTCTCCAGTCCTATCACTGCTGCGTTTATGCCCCTGCACACACGCTTGATTCTCTTTCGGAGACATAGCAATCCATAGGTTTTAAGATACTTCCTAGTCAGGTACATTCTTAGGTGTTTAATATGGGGTGTTGAATCCATTTCGTTGAGCAAGGAGTAGCTCTTGTCTATTCCATATTTGGCTTAAGGAACTTTATCTGTGCTCATTTCAATCTCTGGTTTTATGCAGCACCCCAACTCACCTTTCCCCATAAGCAAGCATAAGTTGGGTTTCTAAATTGGAGACCCTGTTCTGTTTTGGAATTCAGTTCCTGTGTAGCCAAGTTTACATTCCGTGTATTAGTGATATCTTATGATGTTTCTTTTTCTGTGTGACTTATTTCAGTTAGAATCATCATACCTGAATCCACTCATTATGCTGCTACGGGCCTGATGACATAGATTTCATTGCTGAGTGATATTGCATTGTACGTAAGTACCACAACTTCTTTATCCATTTTTCACTTTCTGCGATATTGAACTTGTACCGTAAACCAGGTTCTTGTAAACAGAGCCGTCCCAACCTTTGGGGTGGCTGTGTCTTTTGATTTTAATTTCCCTAAGCTATAGGACCATAAGTGGAAGTGCCCTAGGCTCTGTTGCTTTGTTTTTTAGATGTTTCAGGAAACACCATACACTTCTCCAGAGTGGCTGTTGGCAATTTACATCCCGCCCATCAGCATAACAAGGCTCCCAGTTCTCCATGGCCTGTCCTGCCTTTCTGGATTTTACACTTTTTTCAGATGGCCCTTTTGACCGGGGGGAAGTGAGACTTCACTGTAGTGCAGATTTCCTTTGCAAGCTTGCTTGGTTGGCCAAAAAGGGCGTATGCGTTTTTTCCTGAATATATTCAGGAAAAAACGCATACGCCCTTTTTGGCCAAGTGCATCATTGTGGACGTTCTGCCTCTTTTCCTATGCTTTAAATGCAATTCCAGTCTACCTCCTGAAATCGGTTTCCTGCAATTCTGCCCCGCTTTCAAGTCCTCTTGGCAGCCTTACTTCAGTATATTTTTGGACGATAGCTGTCATTTATAACTCTGCAGGTTTGTGAATTACAGTGCCCCTGAGCTCCTTTCTTCAACTCGCTTTCTTGTGAGCTGGCCGCAACACCGCAGGATGGCTTCAGGCCCTAATCTGGTTCCGGCACGGCACGCTGAGCCTTTGGTTAATTCCTCTTCCTGGTGGGAAATGAGTTAAATTTGCCCGTCCAGACACCTCCAGCTGGTCTGTCATTGGTTCTCCCTATTCCTGTTCATCTTCCGCAGAAATTGCAAACTGGGCCAAACAGGAGGTTAAAGGCACTGACTCTCCAAGTCGGGAGAGTGTTAGTAAAGCGTCTGGAATGTTGCACCCGAGTACCAGGGGACGAAAACTGACACATATTGGAACACGTCTCCCGATCACACGGTTGATCATACTCTGGGTTCCACATGCATGTTTTAGCTGAAGGAAGAATACCTTCAACCTGGAGAGTTGAGACCCGTGGAATGGGTACCATGCAATATGACTTCGAAGGGTCTTCATTTGCTCACCGAACTTCTCCAATCCTATCACTGCTGCGATTATGCCCCTGCACACACGCTTGATTCTCTTTCGGAGACATAGCAATCCATAGGTTTTAAGATACTTCCTAGTCAGGTACATTCTTAGGTGTTTAATATGGGGTGTTGAATCCATTTCGTTGAGCAAGGAGTAGCTCTTGTCTATTCCATATTTGGCTTAAGGAACTTTATCTGTGCTCATTTCAATCTCTGGTTTTATGCAGCACACCAACTCACCTTTCCCCTTAAGCAAGCATAAGTTGGGTTTCTAAATTTGAGACCCTCTTCTGTTTTGGAATTCAGTTCCTGTGTAGCCAAGTTTACATTCCGTGTATTAGTGATATCTTATGATGTTTCTTTTTCTGTGTGACTTATTTCAGTTAGAATCATCATACCTGAATCCACTCATTATGCTGCTACGGGCCTGATGACATAGATTTCATTGCTGAGTGATATTGCATTGTACGTAAGTACCACAACTTCTTTATCCATTTTTCACTTTCTGCGATATTGAACTTGTACCGTAAACCAGGTTCTTGTAAACAGAGCCGTCCCAACCTTTGGGGTGGCTGTGTCTTTTGATTTTAATTTCCCTAAGCTATAGGACCATAAGTGGAAGTGCCCTAGGCTCTGTTGCTTTGTTTTTTAGATGTTTCAGGAAACACCATACACTTCTCCCGAGTGGCTGTTGGCAATTGACATCCCGCCCATCAGCATAACAAGGCTCCCAGTTCTCCATGGCCTGTCCTGCCTTTCTGGATTTTACACTTTTTTCAGATGGCCCTTTTGACCGGGGGGAAGTGAGACTTCATTGTAGTGCAGATTTCCTTTGCAAGCTTGCTTGGTTGGCAAAAAAGGGCGTATGCGTTTTTTCCTGAATATATTCAGGAAAAAACGCATACGCCCTTTTTGGCCAAGTGCATCATTGTGGACGTTCTGCCTCTTTTCCTATGCTTTAAATGCAATTCCAGTCTACCTCCTGAAATCGGTTTCCTGCAATTCTGCCCCGCTTTCAAGTCCTCTTGGCAGCCTTACTTCAGTATATTTTTGGACGATAGCTGTCATTTATAACTCTGCAGGTTTGTGAATTACAGTGCCCCTGAGCTCCTTTCTTCAACTCGCTTTCTCGTGAGCTGGCCGCATCACCGCAGGATTGCTTCAGGCCCTAATCTGGTTCCAGTTGGCACGCTGAGCCTTTGGTTAATTCCTCTTCCTGGTGGGAAATGAGAGTTAAATTTGCCCGTCCAGACACCTCCAGCTAGTCTCTCATTGGTTCTCCCTATTCCTGTTCATCTTCCGCAGAAATTGCAAACTGGGCCAAACAGGAGGTTAAAGGCACTGACTCTCCAAGTCGGGAGAGTGTTAGTAAAGCGTCTGGAATGTTGCACCCGAGTACCAGGGGACGAAAACTGACACATATTGGAACACGTCTCCCGATCACACGGTTGATCATACTCTGGGTTCCACATGCATGTTTTAGCTGAAGGAAGAATACCTTCAACCTGGAGAGTTGAGACCCGTGGAATGGGTACCATGCAATATGATTTCAAAGAGTCTTCATTTGCTCACCGAACTTCTCCAATCCTATCACTGCTGCGATTATGCCCCTGCACACACGCTTGATTCTCTTTCGGAGACATAGCAATCCATAGGTTTTAAGATACTTCCTAGTCAGGTACATTCTTAGGTGTTTAATATGGGGTGTTGAATCCATTTCGTTGAGCAAGGAGTAGCTCTTGTCTATTCCATATTTGGCTTAAGGAACTTTATCTGTGCTCATTTCAATCTCTGGTTTTATGCAGCACCCCAACTCACCTTTCCCCTTAAGCAAGCATAAGTTGGTTTTCTAAATTTGAGACCCTGTTCTGTTTTGTAATTCAGTTCCTATGTAGCCAAGTTTACATTCCGTGTATTAGTGATATCTTATGATGTTTCTTTTCCTGTGTGACTTATTTCAGTTAGAATCATCATACCTGAATCCACTCATTATGCTGCTACGGGCCTGATGACATAGATTTCATTGCTGAGTGATACTGCATTGTACGTAAGTACCACAACTTCTTTATCCATTTTTCACTTTCTGCGATATTGAACTTGTACCGTAAACCAGGTTCTTGTAAACAGAGCCGTCGCAACCTTTGGGGTGGCTGTGTCTTTTGATTTTAATTTCCCTAAGCTATAGGACCATAAGTGGAAGTGCCCTAGGCTCTGTTGCTTTGTTTTTTAGATGTTTCAGGAAACACCATACACTTCTCCCGAGTGGCTGTTGGCAATTTACATCCCGCCCATCAGCATAACAAGGCTCCCAGTTCTCCATGGCCTGTCCTGCCTTTCTGGATTTTACACTTTTTTCAGATGGCCCTTTTGACCGTGGGGAAGTGAGACTTCATTGTAGTGCAGATTTCCTTTGCAAGCTTGCTTGGTTGGCCAAAAAGGGCGTATGCGTTTTTTCCTGAATATATTCAGGAAAAAACGCATACGCCCTTTTTGGCCAAGTGCATCATTGTGGACGTTCTGCCTCTTTTCCTATGCTTTAAATGCAATTGCAGTCTACCTCCTGAAATCGGTTTCCTGCAATTCTGCCCCGCTTTCAAGTCCTCTTGGCAGCCTTACTTCAGTATATTTTTGGACGATAGCTGTCATTTATAACTCTGCAGGTTTGTGAATTACAGTGCCCCTGAGCTCCTTTCTTCAACTCGCTTTCTCGTGAGCTGGCCGCAACACCGCAGGATGGCTTCAGGCCCTAATCTGGTTCCGGCACGGCACGCTGAGCCTTTGGTTAATTCCTCTTCCTGGTGGGAAATGAGAGTTAAATTTGCCCGTCCAGACACCTCCAGCTAGTCTGTCATTGGTTCTCCCTATTCCTGTTCATCTTCCGCAGAAATTGCAAACTGGGCCAAACAGGAGGTTAAAGGCACTGACTCTCCAGGTCGGGAGAGTGTTAGTAAAGCGTCTGGAATGTTGCACCCGAGTACCAGGGGACGAAAACTGAGACATATTGGAACACGTCTCCCGATCACACGGTTGATCATACTCTGGGTTCCACATGCATGTTTTAGCTGAAGGAAGAATACCTTAAACCTGGAGAGTTGAGACCCGTGGAATGGGTACCATGCAATATGACTTCAAAGGGTCTTCATTTGCTCACCGAACCTCTCCAATCCTATCACTGCTGCGTTTATGCCCCTGTACACACACTTGATTCTCTTTCAGAGACATAGCAATCCATAGGTTTTAAGATACTTCCTAGTCAGGTACACTCTTAGGCATTTAATATGGGGTGTTGAGTCCATTTCGTTGAGCAAGGAGTAGCTCTTGTCTATTCCATATTTGGCTTAAGGAACTTTATCTGTGCTCATTTCAGTCTCTGGTTTTATGCAGCACCCCAACTCACCTTTCCCCTTAAGCAAGCATAAGTTGGTTTTCTAAATTTGAGACCCAGGTCTGTTTTGTAATTCAGTTCCTGTGTAGCCAAGGTTACATTCCGTGTATTAGTGATATCTTATGATGTTTCTTTTCCTGTGTGACTTATTTCAGTTAGAATCATCATACCTGAATCCACTCATTATGCTGCTTCGGGCCTGATGACATAGATTTCATTGCTGAGTGATACTGCATTGTACGTAAGTACCACAACTTCTTTATCCATTTTTCACTTTCTGCGATATTGAACTTGTACCATAAACCAGGTTCTTGTAAACAGAGCCGTCCCAACCTTTGGGGTGGCTGTGTCTTTTTGATTTTAATTTCCCTATGCTATAGGACCATAAGTGGAAGTGCCCTAGGCTCTGTTGCTTTGTTTTTTAGATGTTTCAGGAAACACCATACACTTCTCCCGAGTGGCTGTTGGCAATTTACATCCCGCCCATCAGCATAACAAGGCTCCCAGTTCTCCATGGCCTGTCCTGCCTTTCTGGATTTTACACTTTTTTCAGATGGCCCTTTTGACCATGGGGAAGTGAGACTTCATTGTAGTGCAGATTTCCTTTGCAAGCTTGCTTGGTTGGCCAAAAAGGGCGTATGCGTTTTTTCCTGAATATATTCAGGAAAAAAGGCATACGCGCTTTTTGGCCAAGTGCATCATTGTGGACGTTCTGCCTCTTTTCCTATGCTTTAAATGCAATTCCAGTCTACCTCCTGAAATCGGTTTCCTGCAATTCTGCCCCGCTTTCAAGTCCTCTTGGCAGCCTTACTTCAGTATATTTTTGGACGATAGCTGTCATTTATAACTCTGCAGGTTTGTGAATTACAGTGCCCCTGAGCTCCTTTCTTCAACTCGCTTTCTCATGAGCTGGCTGCAACACCGCAGGATGGCTTCAGGCCCTAATCTGGTTCTGGCACGGCACGCTGAGCCTTTGGTTAATTCCTCTTCCTGGTGGGAAATGAGAGTTAAATTTGCCAGTCCAGACACCTCCAGCAGGTCTGTCATTGGTTCTCCCTATTCCTGTTCATCTTCCGCAGAAATTGCAAACTGGGCCAAACAGGAGGTTAAAGGCACTGACTCTCCAAGTCGGGAGAGTGTTAGTAAAGCGTCTGGAATGTTGCACCCGAGTACCAGGGGACGAAAACTGACACATATTGGAACACGTCTCCCGGTCACACGGTTGATCATACTCTGGGTTCCACATGCATGTTTTAGCTGAAGGAAGAATACCTTAAACCTGGAGAGTTGAGACCCGTGGAATGGGTACCATGCAATATGACTTCAAAGGGTCTTCATTTGCTCACCGAACCTCTCCAATCCTATCACTGCTGCGTTTATGCCCCTGTACACACGCTTGATTCTCTTTCAGAGACATAGCAATCCATAGGTTTTAAGATACTTCCTAGTCAGGTACACTCTTAGGCATTTAATATGGGGTGTTGAGTCCATTTCGTTGAGCAAGGAGTAGCTCTTGTCTATTCCATATTTGGCTTCAGGAACTTTATCTGTGCTCATTTCAATCTCTGGTTTTATGCAGCACCCCAACTCACCTTTCCCCTTAAGCAAGCATAAGTTGGTTTTCTAAATTTGAGACCCTGTTCTGTTTTGTAATTCAGTTCCTGTGTAGCCAAGGTTACATTCCGTGTATTAGTGATATCTTATGATGTTTCTTTTCCTGTGTGACTTATTTCAGTTAGAATCATCATACCTGAATCCACTCATTATGCTGCTACGGGCCTGATGACATAGATTTCATTGCTGAGTGATACTGCATTGTACGTAAGTACCACAACTTCTTTATCCATTTTTCACTTTCTGCGATATTGAACTTGTACCGTAAACCAGGTTCTTGTAAACAGAGCCGTCCCAACCTTTGGGGTGGCTGTGTCTTTTTGATTTTAATTTCCCTAAGCTATAGGACCATAAGTGGAAGTGCCCTAGGCTCTGTTGCTTTGTTTTTTAGATGTTTCAGGAAACACCATACACTTCTCCCGAGTGGCTGTTGGCAATTTACATCCCGCCCATCAGCATAACAAGGCTCCCAGTTCTCCATGGCCTGTCCTGCCTTTCTGGATTTTACACTTTTTTCAGATGGCCCTTTTGACCGGGGGGAAGTGAGACTTCATTGTAGTGCAGGTTTCCTTTGCAAGCTTGCTTGGTTGGCCAAAAAGGGCGTATGCGTTTTTTCCTGAATATATTCAGGAAAAAAGGCATACGCCCTTTTTGGCCAAGTGCATCATTGTGGACGTTCTGCCTCTTTTCCTATGCTTTAAATGCAATTGCAGTCTACCTCCTGAAATCGGTTTCCTGCAATTCTGCCCCGCTTTCAAGTCCTCTTGGCAGCCTTACTTCAGTATATTTTTGGACGATAGCTGTCATTTATAACTCTGCAGGTTTGTGAATTACAGTGCCCCTGAGCTCCTTTCTTCAACTCGCTTTCTCGTGAGCTGGCCGCAACACCGCAGGATGGCTTCAGGCCCTAATCTGGTTCCGGCACGGCACGCTGAGCCTTTGGTTAATTCCTCTTCCTGGTGGGAAATGAGAGTTAAATTTGCCCGTCCAGACACCTCCAGCTAGTCTCTCATTGGTTCTCCCTATTCCTGTTCATCTTCCGCAGAAATTGCAAACTGGGCCAAACAGGAGGTTAAAGGCACTGACTCTCCAAGTCGGGAGAGTGTTAGTAAAGCGTCTGGAATGTTGCACCCGAGTACCAGGGGACGAAAACTGACACATATTGGAACACGTCTCCCGATCACACGGTTGATCATACTCTGGGTTCCACATGCATGTTTTAGCTGAAGGAAGAATACCTTAAACCTGGAGAGTTGAGACCCGTGGAATGGGTACCATGCAATATGACTTCAAAGGGTCTTCATTTGCTCACCGAACCTCTCCAATCCTATCACTGCTGCGTTTATGCCCCTGTACACACACTTGATTCTCTTTCAGAGACATAGCAATCCATAGGTTTTAAGATACTTCCTAGTCAGGTACACTCTTAGGCATTTAATATGGGGTGTTGAGTCCATTTCGTTGAGCAAGGAGTAGCTCTTGTCTATTCCATATTTGGCTTAAGGAACTTTATCTGTGCTCATTTCAATCTCTGGTTTTATGCAGCACACCAACTCACCTTTCCCCTTAAGCAAGCATAAGTTGGTTTTCTAAATTTGAGACCCAGGTCTGTTTTGTAATTCAGTTCCTGTGTAGCCAAGGTTACATTCCGTGTATTAGTGATATCTTATGATGTTTCTTTTCCTGTGTGACTTATTTCAGTTAGAATCATCATACCTGAATCCACTCATTATGCTGCTTCGGGCCTGATGACAGAGATTTCATTGCTGAGTGATACTGCATTGTACGTAAGTACCACAACTTCTTTATCCATTTTTCACTTTCTGCGATATTGAACTTGTACCGTAAACCAGGTTCTTGTAAACAGAGCCGTCCCAACCTTTGGGGTGGCTGTGTCTTTTTGATTTTAATTTCCCTAAGCTATAGGACCATAAGTGGAAGTGCCCTAGGCTCTGTTGCTTTGTTTTTTAGATGTTTCAGGAAACACCATACACTTCTCCCGAGTGGCTGTTGGCAATTTACATCCCGCCCATCAGCATAACAAGGCTCCCAGTTCTCCATGGCCTGTCCTGCCTTTCTGGATTTTACACTTTTTTCAGATGGCCCTTTTGACCGGGGGGAAGTGAGACTTCATTGTAGTGCAGGTTTCCTTTGCAAGCTTGCTTGGTTGGCCAAAAAGGGCGTATGCGTTTTTTCCTGAATATATTCAGGAAAAAAGGCATACGCCCTTTTTGGCCAAGTGCATCATTGTGGACGTTCTGCCTCTTTTCCTATGCTTTAAATGCAATTGCAGTCTACCTCCTGAAATCGGTTTCCTGCAATTCTGCCCCGCTTTCAAGTCCTCTTGGCAGCCTTACTTCAGTATATTTTTGGACGATAGCTGTCATTTATAACTCTGCAGGTTTGTGAATTACAGTGCCCCTGAGCTCCTTTCTTCAACTCGCTTTCTCGTGAGCTGGCCGCAACACCGCAGGATGGCTTCAGGCCCTAATCTGGTTCCGGCACGGCACGCTGAGCCTTTGGTTAATTCCTCTTCCTGGTGGGAAATGAGAGTTAAATTTGCCCGTCCAGACACCTCCAGCTAGTCTCTCATTGGTTCTCCCTATTCCTGTTCATCTTCCGCAGAAATTGCAAACTGGGCCAAACAGGAGGTTAAAGGCACTGACTCTCCAAGTCGGGAGAGTGTTAGTAAAGCGTCTGGAATGTTGCACCCGAGTACCAGGGGACGAAAACTGACACATATTGGAACACGTCTCCCGATCACACGGTTGATCATACTCTGGGTTCCACATGCATGTTTTAGCTGAAGGAAGAATACCTTAAACCTGGAGAGTTGAGACCCGTGGAATGGGTACCATGCAATATGACTTCAAAGGGTCTTCATTTGCTCACCGAACCTCTCCAATCCTATCACTGCTGCGTTTATGCCCCTGTACACACACTTGATTCTCTTTCAGAGACATAGCAATCCATAGGTTTTAAGATACTTCCTAGTCAGGTACACTCTTAGGCATTTAATATGGGGTGTTGAGTCCATTTCGTTGAGCAAGGAGTAGCTCTTGTCTATTCCATATTTGGCTTAAGGAACTTTATCTGTGCTCATTTCAATCTCTGGTTTTATGCAGCACACCAACTCACCTTTCCCCTTAAGCAAGCATAAGTTGGTTTTCTAAATTTGAGACCCAGGTCTGTTTTGTAATTCAGTTCCTGTGTAGCCAAGGTTACATTCCGTGTATTAGTGATATCTTATGATGTTTCTTTTCCTGTGTGACTTATTTCAGTTAGAATCATCATACCTGAATCCACTCATTATGCTGCTTCGGGCCTGATGACAGAGATTTCATTGCTGAGTGATACTGCATTGTACGTAAGTACCACAACTTCTTTATCCATTTTTCACTTTCTGCGATATTGAACTTGTACCATAAACCAGGTTCTTGTAAACAGAGCCGTCCCAACCTTTGGGGTGGCTGTGTCTTTTTGATTTTAATTTCCCTATGCTATAGGACCATAAGTGGAAGTGCCCTAGGCTCTGTTGCTTTGTTTTTTAGATGTTTCAGGAAACACCATACACTTCTCCCGAGTGGCTGTTGGCAATTTACATCCCGCCCATCAGCATAACAAGGCTCCCAGTTCTCCATGGCCTGTCCTGCCTTTCTGGATTTTACACTTTTTTCAGATGGCCCTTTTGACCAGGGGGAAGTGAGACTTCATTGTAGTGCACATTTCCTTTGCAAGCTTGCTTGGTTGGCCAAAAAGGGCGTATGCGTTTTTTCCTGAATATATTCCGGAAAAAAGGCATACGCCCTTTTTGGCCAAGTGCATCATTGTGGACGTTCTGCCTCTTTTCCTATGCTTTAAATGCAATTCCAGTCTACCTCCTGAAATCGGTTTCCTGCAATTCTGCCCCGCTTTCAAGTCCTCTTGGCAGCCTTACTTCAGTATATTTTTGGACGATAGCTGTCATTTATAACTCTGCAGGTTTGTGAATTACAGTGCCCCTGAGCTCCTTTCTTCAACTCGCTTTCTCATGAGCTGGCTGCAACACCGCAGGATGGCTTCAGGCCCTAATCTGGTTCCGGCACGGCACGCTGAGCCTTTGGTTAATTCCTCTTCCTGGTGGGAAATGAGAGTTAAATTTGCCAGTCCAGACACCTCCAGCTGGTCTGTCATTGGTTCTCCCTATTCCTGTTCATCTTCCGCAGAAATTGCAAACTGGGCCAAACAGGAGGTTAAAGGCACTGACTCTCCAAGTCGGGAGAGTGTTAGTAAAGCGTCTGGAATGTTGCACCCGAGTACCAGGGGACGAAAACTGACACATATTGGAACACGTCTCCCGGTCACACGGTTGATCATACTCTGGGTTCCACATGCATGTTTTAGCTGAAGGAAGAATACCTTAAAACTGGAGAGTTGAGACCCGTGGAATGGGTACCATGCAATATGACTTCAAAGGGTCTTCATTTGCTCACCGAACCTCTCCAATCCTATCACTGCTGCGTTTATGCCCCTGTACACACGCTTGATTCTCTTTCAGAGACATAGCAATCCATAGGTTTTAAGATACTTCCTACTCAGGTACACTCTTAGGCATTTAATATGGGGTGTTGAGTCCATTTCGTTGAGCAAGGAGTAGCTCTTGTCTATTCCATATTTGGCTTCAGGAACTTTATCTGTGCTCATTTCAATCTCTGGTTTTATGCAGCACCCCAACTCACCTTTCCCCTTAAGCAAGCATAAGTTGGTTTTCTAAATTTGAGACCCTGTTCTGTTTTGTAATTCAGTTCCTGTGTAGCCAAGGTTACATTCCGTGTATTAGTGATATCTTATGATGTTTCTTTTCCTGTGTGACTTATTTCAGTTAGAATCATCATACTTGAATCCACTCATTATGCTGCTACGGGCCTGATGACATAGATTTCATTGCTGAGTGATACTGCATTGTACGTAAGTACCACAACTTCTTTATCCATTTTTCACTTTCTGCGATATTGAACTTGTACCGTAAACCAGGTTCTTGTAAACAGAGCCGTCCCAACCTTTGGGGTGGCTGTGTCTTTTTGATTTTAATTTCCCTAAGCTATAGGACCATAAGTGGAAGTGCCCTAGGCCCTGTTGCTTTGTTTTTTAGATGTTTCAGGAAACACCATACACTTCTCCCGAGTGGCTGTTGGCAATTTACATCCCGCCCATCAGCATAACAAGGCTCCCAGTTCTCCATGGCCTGTCCTGCCTTTCTGGAGTTTACACTTTTTTCAGATGGCCCTTTTGACCGGGGGGAAGTGAGACTTCATTGTAGTGCAGATTTCCTTTGCAAGCTTGCTTGGTTGGCCAAAAAGGGCGTATGCGTTTTTTCCTGAATATATTCAGGAAAAAAGGCATACGCCCTTTTTGGCCAAGTGCATCATTGTGGACGTTCTGCCTCTTTTCCTATGCTTTCAATGCAATTGCAGTCTACCTCCTGAAATCGGTTTCCTGCAATTCTGCCCCGCTTTCAAGTCCTCTTGGCAGCCTTACTTCAGTATATTTTTGGACGATAGCTGTCATTTATAACTCTGCAGGTTTGTGAATTACAGTGCCCCTGAGCTCCTTTCTTCAACTCGCTTTCTCGTGAGCTGGCCGCAACACCGCAGGATGGCTTCAGGCCCTAATCTGGTTCCGGCACGGCACGCTGAGCCTTTGGTTAATTCCTCTTCCTGGTGGGAAATGAGAGTTAAATTTGCCCGTCCAGACACCTCCAGCTAGTCTGTCATTGGTTCTCCCTATTCCTGTTCATCTTCCGCAGAAATTGCAAACTGGGCCAAACAGGAGGTTAAAGGCACTGACTCTCCAAGTCGGGAGAGTGTTAGTAAAGCGTCTGGAATGTTACACCCGAGTACCAGGGGACGAAAACTGACACATATTGGAACACGTCTCCCGGTCACATGGTTGATCATACTCTGGGTTCCACATGCATGTTTTAGCTGAAGGAAGAATACCTTAAACCTGGAGAGTTGAGACCCGTGGAATGGGTACCATGCAATATGACTTCAAAGGGTCTTCATTTGCTCACCGAACCTCTCCAATCCTATCACTGCTGCGTTTATGCCCCTGTACACACGCTTGATTCTCTTTCAGAGACATAGCAATCCATAGGTTTTAAGATACTTCCTAGTCAGGTACACTCTTAGGCATTTAATATGGGGTGTTGAGTCCATTTCGTTGAGCAAGGAGTAGCTCTTGTCTATTCCATATTTGGCTTCAGGAACTTTATCTGTGCTCATTTCAATCTCTGGTTTTATGCAGCACCCCAACTCACCTTTCCCCTTAAGCAAGCATAAGTTGGTTTTCTAAATTTGAGACCCTGTTCTGTTTTGTAATTCAGTTCCTGTGTAGCCAAGGTTACATTCCGTGTATTACTGATATCTTATGATGTTTCTTTTCCTGTGTGACTTATTTCAGTTAGAATCATCATACTTGAATCCACTCATTATGCTGCTACGGGCCTGATGACATAGATTTCATTGCTGAGTGATACTGCATTGTACGTAAGTACCACAACTTCTTTATCCATTTTTCACTTTCTGCGATATTGAACTTGTACCGTAAACCAGGTTCTTGTAAACAGAGCCGTCCCAACCTTTGGGGTGGCTGTGTCTTTTTGATTTTAATTTCCCTAAGCTATAGGACCATAAGTGGAAGTGCCCTAGGCCCTGTTGCTTTGTTTTTTAGATGTTTCAGGAAACACCATACACTTCTCCCGAGTGGCTGTTGGCAATTTACATCCCGCCCATCAGCATAACAAGGCTCCCAGTTCTCCATGGCCTGTCCTGCCTTTCTGGATTTTACACTTTTTTCAGATGGCCCTTTTGACCAGGGGGAAGTGAGACTTCATTGTAGTGCACATTTCCTTTGCAAGCTTGCTTGGTTGGCCAAAAAGGGCGTATGCGTTTTTTCCTGAATATATTCCGGAAAAAACGCATACGCCCTTTTTGGCCAAGTGCATCATTGTGGACGTTCTGCCTCTTTTCCTATGCTTTCAATGCAATTCCAGTCTACCTCCTGAAATCGGTTTCCTGCAATTCTGCCCCGCTTTCAAGTCCTCTTGGCAGCCTTACTTCAGTATATTTTTGGACGATAGCTGTCATTTATAACTCTGCAGGTTTGTGAATTACAGTGCCCCTGAGCTCCTTTCTTCAACTCGCTTTCTCGTGAGCTGGCCGCAACACCGCAGGATGGCTTCAGGCCCTAATCTGGTTCCGGCACGGCACGCTGAGCCTTTGGTTAATTCCTCTTCCTGGTGGGAAATGAGAGTTAAATTTGCCCGTCCAGACACCTCCAGCTAGTCTCTCATTGGTTCTCCCTATTCCTGTTCATCTTCCGCAGAAATTGCAAACTGGGCCAAACAGGAGGTTAAAGGCACTGACTCTCCAAGTCGGGAGAGTGTTAGTAAAGCGTCTGGAATGTTGCACCCGAGTACCAGGGGACGAAAACTGAGACATATTGGAACACGTCTCCCGATCACACGGTTGATCATACTCTGGGTTCCACATGCATGTTTTAGCTGAAGGAAGAATACCTTAAACCTGGAGAGTTGAGACCCGTGGAATGGGTACCATGCAATATGACTTCAAAGGGTCTTCATTTGCTCACCGAACCTCTCCAATCCTATCACTGCTGCGTTTATGCCCCTGTACACACACTTGATTCTCTTTCAGAGACATAGCAATCCATAGGTTTTAAGATACTTCCTAGTCAGGTACACACTTAGGCATTTAATATGGGGTGTTGAGTCCATTTCGTTGAGCAAGGAGTAGCTCTTGTCTATTCCATATTTGGCTTCAGGAACTTTATCTGTGCTCATTTCAATCTCTGGTTTTATGCAGCACCCCAACTCACCTTTCCCCTTAAGCAAGCATAAGTTGGTTTTCTAAATTTGAGACCCTGTTCTGTTTTGTAATTCAGTTCCTGTGTAGCCAAGGTTACATTCTGTGTATTAGTGATATCTTATGATGTTTCTTTTTCTGTGTGACTTATTTCAGTTAGAATCATCGTACCTGAATCCACTCATTATGCTGCTACGGGCCTCATGACATAGATTTCATTGCTGAGTGATATTGCATTGTACGTAAGTACCACAACTTCTTTATCCATTTTTCACTTTCTGCGATATTGAACTTGTACCGTAAACCAGGTTCTTGTAAACAGAGCCGTCCCAACCTTTGGGGTGGCTGTGTCTTTTGATTTTAATTTCCCTAAGCTATAGGACCATAAGTGGAAGTGCCCTAGACTCTGTTGCTTTGTTTTTTAGATGTTTCAGGAAACACCATACACTTCTCCCGAGTGGCTGTTGGCAATTGACATCCCGCCCATCAGCATAACAAGGCTCCCAGTTCTCCATGGCCTGTCCTGCCTTTCTGGATTTTACACTTTTTTCAGATGGCCCTTTTGACCGGGGGGAAGTGAGACTTCATTGTAGTGCAGATTTCCTTTGCAAGCTTGCTTGGTTGGCCAAAAAGGGCGTATGCGTTTTTTCCTGAATATATTCAGGAAAAAACGCATACGCCCTTTTTGGCCAAGTGCATCATTGTGGACGTTCTGCCTCTTTTCCTATGCTTTCAATGCAATTGCAGTCTACCTCCTGAAATCGGTTTCCTGCAATTCTGCCCCGCTTTCAAGTCCTCTTGGCAGCCTTACTTCAGTATATTTTTGGACGATAGCTGTCATTTATAACTCTGCAGGTTTGTGAATTACAGTGCCCCTGAGCTCCTTTCTTCAAGTCGCTTTCTCGTGAGCTGGCCGCAACACCGCAGGATGGCTTCAGGCCCTAATCTGGTTCCGGCACGGCACGCTGAGCCTTTGGTTAATTCCTCTTCCTGGTGGGAAATGAGAGTTAAATTTGCCCGTCCAGACACCTCCAGCTAGTCTGTCATTGGTTCTCCCTATTCCTGTTCATCTTCCGCAGAAATTGCAAACTGGGCCAAACAGGAGGTTAAAGGCACTGACTCTCCAAGTCGGGAGAGTGTTAGTAAAGCGTCTGGAATGTTGCACCCGAGTATCAGGGGACGAAAACTGAGACATATTGGAACACGTCTCCCGATCACACGGTTGATCATACTCTGGGTTCCACATGCATGTTTTAGCTGAAGGAAGAATACCTTAAACCTGGAGAGTTGAGACCCGTGGAATGGGTACCATGCAATATGACTTCAAAGGGTCTTCATTTGCTCACCGAACCTCTCCAATCCTATCACTGCTGCGTTTATGCCCCTGTACACACACTTGATTCTCTTTCAGAGACATAGCAATCCATAGGTTTTAAGATATTTCCTAGTCAGGTACACTCTTAGGCATTTAATATGGGGTGTTGAGTCCATTTCGTTGAGCAAGGAGTAGCTCTTGTCTATTCCATATTTGACTTAAGGAACTTTATCTGTGCTCATTTCAATCTCTGGTTTTATGCAGCACCCCAACTCACCTTTCCCCTTAAGCAAGCATAAGTTGGTTTTCTAAATTTGAGACCCTGTTCTGTTTTGTAATTCAGTTCCTGTGTAGCCAAGGTTACATTCCGTGTATTAGTGATAACTTATGATGTTTCTTTTTCTGTGTGACTTATTTCAGTTAGAATCATCGTACCTGAATCCACTCATTATGCTGCTACGGGCCTGATGACATAGATTTCATTGCTGAGTGATATTGCATTGTACGTAAGTACCACAACTTCTTTATCCATTTTTCACTTTCTGCGATATTGAACTTGTACCGTAAACCAGGTTCTTGTAAACAGAGCCGTCCCAACCTTTGGGGTGGCTGTGTCTTTTGATTTTAATTTCCCTAAGCTATAGGACCATAAGTGGAAGTGCCCTAGGCTCTGTTGCTTTGTTTTTTAGATGTTTCAGGAAACACCTTACACTTCTCCCGAGTGGCTGTTGGCAATTGACATCCCGCCCATCAGCATAACAAGGCTCCCAGTTCTCCATGGCCTGTCCTGCCTTTCTGGATTTTACACTTTTTTCAGATGGCCCTTTTGACCGGGGGGAAGTGAGACTTCATTGTAGTGCAGATTTCCTTTGCAAGCTTGCTTGGTTGGCCAAAAAGGGCGTATGCGTTTTTTCCTGAATATATTCAGGAAAAAACGCATACGCCCTTTTTGGCCAAGTGCATCATTGTGGACGTTCTGCCTCTTTTCCTATGCTTTCAATGCAATTGCAGTCTACCTCCTGAAATCGGTTTCCTGCAATTCTGCCCCGCTTTCAAGTCCTCTTGGCAGCCTTACTTCAGTATATTTTTGGACGATAGCTGTCATTTATAACTCTGCAGGTTTGTGAATTACAGTGCCCCTGAGCTCCTTTCTTCAACTCGCTTTCTCGTGAGCTGGCCGCAACACCGCAGGATGGCTTCAGGCCCTAATCTGGTTCCGGCACGGCACGCTGAGCCTTTGGTTAATTCCTCTTCCTGGTGGGAAATGAGAGTTAAATTTGCCCGTCCAGACACCTCCAGCTAGTCTCTCATTGGTTCTCCCTATTCCTGTTCATCTTCCGCAGAAATTGCAAACTGGGCCAAACAGGAGGTTAAAGGCACTGACTCTCCAAGTCGGGAGAGTGTTAGTAAAGCGTCTGGAATGTTGCACCCGAGTATCAGGGGACCAAAACTGAGACATAGTGGAACACGTCTCCCGATCACACGGTTGATCATACTCTGGGTTCCACATGCATGTTTTAGCTGAAGGAAGAATACCTTAAACCTGGAGAGTTGAGACCCGTGGAATGGGTACCATGCAATATGACTTCAAAGGGTATTCATTTGCTCACCGAACCTCTCCAATCCTATCACTGCTGCGTTTATGCCCCTGTACACACACTTGATTCTCTTTCAGAGACATAGCAATCCATAGGTTTTAAGATACTTCCTAGTCAGGTACACTCTTAGGCATTTAATATGGGCTGTTGAGTCCATTTCGTTGAGCAAGGAGTAGCTCTTGTCTATTTCTTATTTGGCTTAAGGAACTTTATCTGTGCTCATTTCAATCTCTGGTTTTATGCAGCACCCCAACTCACCTTTCCCCTTAAGCAAGCATAAGTTGGTTTTCTAAATTTGAGACCCTGTTCTGTTTTGTAATTCAGTTCCTATGTAGCCAAGTTTACATTCCGTGTATTAGTGATATCTTATGATGTTTCTTTTCCTGTGTGACTTATTTCAGTTAGAATCATCACACCTGAATCCACTCATTATGCTGCTACGGGCCTGATGACATAGATTTCATTGCTGAGTGATACTGCATTGTACGTAAGTACCACAACTTCTTTATCCATTTTTCACTTTCTGCGATATTGAACTTGTACCGTAAACCAGGTTCTTGTAAACAGAGCCGTCCCAACCTTTGGGGTGGCTGTGTCTTTTGATTTTAATTTCCCTAAGCTATAGGACCATAAGTGGAAGTGCCCTAGGCTCTGTTGCTTTGTTTTTTAGATGTTTCAGGAAACACCATACACTTCTCCCGAGTGGCTGTTGGCAATTTACATCCCGCCCATCAGCATAACAAGGCTCCCAGTTCTCCATGGCCTGTCCTGCCTTTCTGGATTTTACACTTTTTTCAGATGGCCCTTTTGACCGGGGGGAAGTGAGACTTCACTGTAGTGCAGATTTCCTTTGCAAGCTTGCTTGGTTGGCCAAAAAGGGCGTATGCGTTTTTTCCTGAATATATTCAGGAAAAAACGCATACGCCCTTTTTGGCCAAGTGCATCATTGTGGACGTTCTGCCTCTTTTCCTATGCTTTCAATGCAATTCCAGTCTACCTCCTGAAATCGGTTTCCTGCAATTCTGCCCCGCTTTCAAGTCCTCTTGGCAGCCTTACTTCAGTATATTTTTGGACGATAGCTGTCATTTATAACTCTGCAGGTTTGTGAATTACAGTGCCCCTGAGCTCCTTTTTTCAACTCGCTTTCTCGTGAGCTGGCCGCAACACCACAGGATGGCTTCAGGCCTTAATCTGGTTCCGGCACGGCACGCTGAGCCTTTGGTTAATTCCTCTTCCTGGTGGGAAATGAGAGTTAAATTTGCCCGTCCAGACACCTCCAGCTGGTCTGTCATTGGTTCTCCCTATTCCTGTTCATCTTCCGCAGAAATTGCAAACTGGGCCAAACAGGAGGTTAAAGGCACTGACTCTCCAAGTCGGGAGAGTGTTAGTAAAGCGTCTGGAATGTTGCACCCGAGTACCAGGGGACGAAAACTGACACATATTGGAACACGTCTCCCGATCACACGGTTGATCATACTCTGGGTTCCACATGCATGTTTTAGCTGAAGGAAGAATACCTTCAACCTGGAGAGTTGAGACCCGTGGAATGGGTATCATGCAATATGACTTCAAAGGGTCTTCATTTGCTCACCGAACCTCTCCAATCCTATCACTGCTGCGATTATGCCCCTGCACACACACTTGATTCTCTTTCAGAGACATAGCAATCCATAGGTTTTAAGATACTTCCTAGTCAGGTACATTCTTAGGTGTTTAATATGGGGTGTTGAGTCCATTTCGTTGAGCAAGGAGTAGCTCTTGTCTATTCCATATTTGGCTTAAGGAACTTTATCTGTGCTCATTTCAATCTCTGGTTTTATGCAGCACACCAACTCACCTTTCCCCTTAAGCAAGCATAAGTTGGGTTTCTAAATTTGAGACCCTCTTCTGTTTTGTAATTCAGTTCCTGTGTAGCCAAGGTTACATTCCGTGTATTAGTGATATCTTATGATGTTTCTTTTCCTGTGTGACTTATTTCAGTTAGAATCATCATACCTGAATCCACTCATTATGCTGCTACGGGCCTGATGACATAGATTTCATTGCTGAGTGATACTGCATTGTACGTAAGTACCACAACTTCTTTATCCATTTTTCACTTTCTGCGATATTGAACTTGTACCGTAAACCAGGTTCTTGTAAACAGAGCCGTCCCAACCTTTGGGGTGGCTGTGTCTTTTGATTTTAATTTCCCTAAGCTATAGGACCATAAGTGGAAGTGCCCTAGGCTCTGTTGCTTTGTTTTTTAGATGTTTCAGGAAACACCATACACTTCTCCCGAGTGGCTGTTGGCAATTGACATCCCGCCCATCAGCATAACAAGGCTCCCAGTTCTCCATGGCCTGTCCTGCCTTTCTGGATTTTACACTTTTTTCAGATGGCCCTTTTGACCGGGGGGAAGTGAGACTTCATTGTAGTGCAGATTTCCTTTGCAAGCTTGCTTGGTTGGCCAAAAAGGGCGTATGCGTTTTTTCCTGAATATATTCAGGAAAAAACGCATACGCCCTTTTTGGCCAAGTGCATCATTGTGGACGTTCTGCCTCTTTTCCTATGCTTTAAATGCAATTGCAGTCTACCTCCTGAAATCGGTTTCCTGCAATTCTGCCCCGCTTTCAAGTCCTCTTGGCAGCCTTACTTCAGTATATTTTTGGACGATAGCTGTATTTATAACTCTGCAGGTTTGTGAATTACAGTGCCCCTGAGCTCCTTTCTTCAAGTCGCTTTCTCGTGAGCTGGCCGCAACACCGCAGGATGGCTTCAGGCCCTAATCTGGTTCCGGCACGGCACGCTGAGCCTTTGGTTAATTCCTCTTCCTGGTGGGAAATGAGAGTTAAATTTGCCCGTCCAGACACCTCCAGCTAGTCTCTCATTGGTTCTCCCTATTCCTGTTCATCTTCCGCAGAAATTGCAAACTGGGCCAAACAGGAGGTTAAAGGCACTGACTCTCCAAGTCGGGAGAGTGTTAGTAGAGCGTCTGGAATGTTGCACCCGAGTACCAGGGGACCAAAACTGACACATATTGGAACACGTCTCCCGATCACACGGTTGATCATACTCTGGGTTCCACATACATGTTTTAGCTGAAGGAAGAATACCTTAAACCTGGAGAGTTGAGACCGTGGAATGGGTACCATGCAATATGACTTCAAAGGGTCTTCATTTGCTCACCGAACCTCTCCAGTCCTATCACTGCTGCGTTTATGCCCCTGTACACACGCTTGATTCTCTTTCGGAGACATAGCAATCCATAGGTTTTAAGATACTTCCTAGTCAGGTACACTCTTAGGCATTTAATATGGGGTGTTGAGTCCATTTCGTTGAGCAAGGAGTAGCTCTTGTCTATTCCATATTTGGCTTAAGGAACTTTATCTGTGCTCATTTCAATCTCTGGTTTTATGCAGCACCCCAACTCACCTTTCCCCTTAAGCAAGCATAAGTTGGTTTTCTAAATTTGAGACCCTGTTCTGTTTTGTAATTGAGTTCCTGTGTAGCCAAGGTTACATTCCGTGTATTAGTGATATCTTATGATGTTTCTTTTCCTGTGTGACTTATTTCAGTTAGAATCATCATACCTGAATCCACTCATTATGCTGCTACGGGCCTGATGACATAGATTTCATTGCTGAGTGATACTGCATTGTACGTAAGTACCACAACTTCTTTATCCATTTTTCACTTTCTGCGATATTGAACTTGTACCGTAAACCAGGTTCTTGTAAACAGAGCCGTCCCAACCTTTGGGGTGGCTGTGTCTTTTGATTTTAATTTCCCTAAGCTATAGGACCATAAGTGGAAGTGCCCTAGGCTCTGTTGCTTTGTTTTTTAGATGTTTCAGGAAACACCATACACTTCTCCCGAGTGGCTGTTGGCAATTGACATCCCGCCCATCAGCATAACAAGGCTCCCAGTTCTCCATGGCCTGTCCTGCCTTTCTGGATTTTACACTTTTTTCAGATGGCCCTTTTGACCGGGGAGAAGTGAGACTTCATTGTAGTGCAGATTTCCTTTGCAAGCTTGCTTGGTTGGCCAAAAAGGGCGTATGCGTTTTTTCCTGAATATATTCAGGAAAAAACGCATACGCCCTTTTTGGCCAAGTGCATCATTGTGGACGTTCTGCCTCTTTTCCTATGCTTTAAATGCAATTCCAGTCTACCTCCTGAAATCGGTTTTCTGCAATTCTGCCCCGCTTTCAAGTCCTCTTGACAGCCTTACTTCAGTATATTTTTGGACGATAGCTGTCATTTATAACTCTGCAGGTTTGTGAATTACAGTGCCCCTGAGCTCCTTTCTTCAACTCGCTTTCTCGTGAGCTGGCCGCAACACCGCAGGATGGCTTCAGGCCCTAATCTGGTTCCGGCACGGCACGCTGAGCCTTTGGTTAATTCCTCTTCCTGGTGGGAAATGAGAGTTAAATTTGCCCGTCCAGACACCTCCAGCTAGTCTCTTATTGGTTCTCCCTATTCCTGTTCATCTTCTGCAGAAATTGCAAACTGGGCCAAACAGGAGGTTAAAGGCACTGACTCTCCAAGTCGGGAGAGTGTTAGTAGAGCGTCTGGAATGTTGCACCCGAGTACCAGGGGACTAAAACTGAGACATATTGGAACACGTCTCCCGATCACACGGTTGATCATACTCTGGGTTCCACATACATGTTTTAGCTGAAGGAAGAATACCTTAAACCTGGAGAGTTGAGACCGTGGAATGGGTACCATGCAATATGACTTCAAAGGGTCTTCATTTGCTCACCGAACCTCTCCAGTCCTATCACTGCTGCGTTTATGCCCCTGTACACACGCTTGATTCTCTTTCGGAGACATAGCAATCCATAGGTTTTAAGATACTTCCTAGTCAGGTACACTCTTAGGCATTTAATATGGGGTGTTGAGTCCATTTCGTTGAGCAAGGAGTAGCTCTTGTCTATTCCATATTTGGCTTAAGGAACTTTATCTGTGCTCATTTCAATCTCTGGTTTTATGCAGCACCCCAACTCACCTTTCCCCTTAAGCAAGCATAAGTTGGTTTTCTAAATTTGAGACTCTGTTCTGTTTTGTAATTCAGTTCCTGTGTAGCCAAGGTTACATTCCGTGTATTAGTGATATCTTATGATGTTTCTTTTCCTGTGTGACTTATTTCAGTTAGAATCATCATACCTGAATCCACTCATTATGCTGCTACCGGCCTGATGACATAGATTTCATTGCTGAGTGATACTGCATTGTACGTAAGTACCACAACTTCTTTATCCATTTTTCACTTTCTGCGATATTGAACTTGTACCGTAAACCAGGTTCTTGTAAACAGAGCCGTCCCAACCTTTGGGGTGGCTGTGTCTTTTGATTTTAATTTCCCTAAGCTATAGGACCATAAGTGGAAGTGCCCTAGGCTCTGTTGCTTTGTTTTTTAGATGTTTCAGGAAACACCATACACTTCTCCCGAGTGGCTGTTGGCAATTGACATCCCGCCCATCAGCATAACAAGGCTCCCAGTTCTCCATGGCCTGTCCTGCCTTTCTGGATTTTACACTTTTTTCAGATGGCCCTTTTGACCGGGGGGAAGTGAGACTTCATTGTAGTGCAGATTTCCTTTGCAAGCTTGCTTGGTTGGCCAAAAAGGGCGTATGCGTTTTTTCCTGAATATATTCAGGAAAAAACGCATACGCCCTTTTGGCCAAGTGCATCATTGTGGACGTTCTGCCTCTTTTCCTATGCTTTCAATGCAATTCCAGTCTACCTCCTGAAATCGGTGTCCTGCAATTCTGCCCCGCTTTCAAGTCCTCTTGGCAGCCTTACTTCAGTATATTTTTGGAAGATAGCTGTCATTTATAACTCTGCAGGTTTGTGAATTACAGTGCCCCGAGCTCCTTTCTTCAAGTCGCTTTCTTGTGAGCTGGCCGCAACACCGCAGGATGGCTTCAGTCCCTAATCTGGTTCCGGCACGGCACGCTGAGCCTTTGGTTAATTCCTCTTCCTGGTGGGAAATGAGAGTTAAATTTGCCCGTCCAGACACCTCCAGCTAGTCTCTCATTGGTTCTCCCTATTCCTGTTCATCTTCCGCAGAAATTGCAAACTGGGCCAAACAGGAGGTTAAAGGCACTGACTCTCCAAGTCGGGAGAGTGTTAGTAAAGCGTCTGGAATGTTGCACCCGAGTACCAGGGGACGAAAACTGAGACATATTGGAACACGTCTCCCGATCACACGGTTGATCATACTCTGGGTTCCACATACATGTTTTAGCTGAAGGAAGAATACCTTAAACCTGGAGAGTTGAGACCCGTGGAATGGGTACCATGCAATATGACTTCAAAGGGTCTTCATTTGCTCACCGAACCTCTCCAGTCCTATCACTGCTGCGTTTATGCCCCTGTACACACCCTTGATTCTCTTTCGGAGACATAGCAATCCATAGGTTTTAAGATACTTCCTAGTCAGGTACACTCTTAGGCATTTAATATGGGGTGTTGAGTCCATTTCGTTGAGCAAGGAGTAGCTCTTGTCTATTCCATATTTGGCTTAAGGAACTTTATCTGTGCTCCTTTCAATCTCTGGTTTTATGCAGCACCCCAACTCACCTTTCCCCTTAAGCAAGCATAAGTTGGTTTTCTAAATTTGAGACTCTGTTCTGTTTTGTAATTCAGTTCCTGTGTAGCCAAGGTTACATTCCGTGTATTAGTGATATCTTATGATGTTTCTTTTCCTGTGTGACTTATTTCAGTTAGAATCATCATACCTGAATCCACTCATTATGCTGCTACGGGCCTGATGACATAGATTTCATTGCTGAGTGATACTGCATTGTACGTAAGTACCACAACTTCTTTATCCATTTTTCACTTTCTGCGATATTGAACTTGTACCGTAAACCAGGTTCTTGTAAACAGAGCCGTCCCAACCTTTGGGGTGGCTGTGTCTTTTGATTTTAATTTCCCTAAGCTATAGGACCATAAGTGGAAGTGCCCTAGGCTCTGTTGCTTTGTTTTTTAGATGTTTCAGGAAACACCATACACTTCTCCCGAGTGGCTGTTGGCAATTGACATCCCGCCCATCAGCATAACAAGGCTCCCAGTTCTCCATGGCCTGTCCTGCCTTTCTGGATTTTACACTTTTTTCAGATGGCCCTTTTGACCGGGGGGAAGTGAGACTTCATTGTAGTGCAGATTTCCTTTGCAAGCTTGCTTGGTTGGCCAAAAAGGGCGTATGCGTTTTTTCCTGAATATATTCCGGAAAAAACGCATACGCCCTTTTGGCCAAGTGCATCATTGTGGACGTTCTGCCTCTTTTCCTATGCTTTCAATGCAATTCCAGTCTACCTCCTGAAATCGGTGTCCTGCAATTCTGCCCCGCTTTCAAGTCCTCTTGGCAGCCTTACTTCAGTATATTTTTGGACGATAGCTGTCATTTATAACTCTGCAGGTTTGTGAATTACAGTGCCCCTGATCTCCTTTCTTCAAGTCGCTTTCTCGTGAGCTGGCCGCAACACCGCAGGATGGCTTCAGGCCCTAATCTAGTTCCGGCATGGCACGCTGAGCCTTTGGTTAATTCCTCTTCCTGGTGGGAAATGAGAGTTAAATTTGCCCGTCCAGACACCTCCAGCTAGTCTGTCATTGGTTCTCCCTATTCCTGTTCATCTTCCGCAGAAATTGCAAACTGGGCCAAACAGGAGGTTAAAGGCACTGACTCTCCAAGTCGGGAGAGTGTTAGTAAAGCGTCTGGAATGTTGCACCCGAGTACCAGGGGACGAAAACTGAGACATATTGGAACACGTCTCCCGATCACACGGTTGATCGTACTCTGGGTTCCACATACATGTTTTAGCTGAAGGAAGAATACCTTAAACCTGGAGAGTTGAGACCCGTGGAATGGGTACCATGCAATATGACTTCAAAGAGTCTTCATTTGCTCACCGAACCTCTCCAGTCCTATCACTGCTGCGTTTATGCCCCTGTACACACGCTTGATTCTCTTTCGGAGACATAGCAATCCATAGGTTTTAAGATACTTCCTAGTCAGGTACACTCTTAGGCATTTAATATGGGGTGTTGAGTCCATTTCGTTGAGCAAGGAGTAGCTCTTGTCTATTCCATATTTGGCTTAAGGAACTTTATCTGTGCTCATTTCAATCTCTGGTTTTATGCAGCACCCCAACTCACCTTTCCCCTTAAGCAAGCATAAGTTGGTTTTCTAAATTTGAGACCCTGTTCTGTTTTGTAATTCAGTTCCTGTGTAGCCAAGGTTACATTCCGTGTATTAGTGATATCTTATGATGTTTCTTTTCCTGTGTGACTTATTTCAGTTAGAATCATCATACCTGAATCCACTCATTATGCTGCTACGGGCCTGATGACATAGATTTCATTGCTGAGTGATACTGCATTGTACGTAAGTACCACAACTTCTTTATCCATTTTTCACTTTCTGCGATATTGAACTTGTACCGTAAACCAGGTTCTTGTAAACAGAGCCGTCCCAACATTTGGGGTGGCTGTGTCTTTTGATTTTAATTTCCCTAAGCTATAGGACCATAAGTGGAAGTGCCCTAGGCTCTGTTGCTTTGTTTTTTAGATGTTTCAGGAAACACCATACACTTCTCCCGAGTGGCTGTTGGCAATTTACATCCCGCCCATCAGCATAACAAGGCTCCCAGTTCTCCATGGCCTGTCCTGCCTTTCTGGATTTTACACTTTTTTCAGATGGCCCTTTTGACCGGGGGGAAGTGAGACTTCATTGTAGTGCAGATTTCCTTTGCAAGCTTGCTTGGTTGGCCAAAAAGGGCGTATGCGTTTTTTCCTGAATATATTCAGGAAAAAACGCATACGCCCTTTTGGCCAAGTGCATCATTGTGGACGTTCTGCCTCTTTTCCTATGCTTTCAATGCAATTCCAGTCTACCTCCTGAAATCGGTGTCCTGCAATTCTGCCCCGCTTTCAAGTCCTCTTGGCAGCCTTACTTCAGTATATTTTTGGACGATAGCTGTCATTTATAACTCTGCAGGTTTGTGAATTACAGTGCCCCTGAGCTCCTTTCTTCAACTCGCTTTCTCGTGAGCTGGCCGCAACACCGCAGGATGGCTTCAGGCCCTAATCTGGTTCCGGCACGGCACGCTGAGCCTTTGGTTAATTCCTCTTCCTGGTGGGAAATGAGAGTTAAATTTGCCCGTCCAGACACCTCCAGCTAGTCTGTCATTGGTTCTCCCTATTCCTGTTCATCTTCTGCAGAAATTGCAAACTGGGCCAAACAGGAGGTTAAAGGCACTGACTCTCCAAGTCGGGAGAGTGTTAGTAAAGCGTCTGGAATGTTGCACCCGAGTACCAGGGGACGAAAACTGACACATATTGGAACACGTCTCCCGATCACACGGTTGATCATAATCTGGGTTCCACATACATGTTTTAGCTGAAGGAAGAATACCTTAAACCTGGAGAGTTGAGACCCGTGGAATGGGTACCATGCAATATGACTTCAAAGGGTCTTCATTTGCTCACCGAACCTCTCCAGTCCTATCACTGCTGCGTTTATGCCCCTGTACACACGCTTGATTCTCTTTCGGAGACATAGCAATCCATAGGTTTTAAGATACTTCCTAGTCAGGTACACTCTTAGGCATTTAATATGGGGTGTTGAGTCCATTTCATTGAGCAAGGAGTAGCTCTTGTCTATTCCATATTTGGCTTAAGGAACTTTATCTGTGCTCATTTCAATCTCTGGTTTTATGCAGCACCCCAACTCACCTTTCCCCTTAAGCAAGCATAAGTTGGGTTTCTAAATTTGAGACCCTGTTCTGTTTTGTAATTCAGTTCCTATGTAGCCAAGTTTACATTCCGTGTATTAGTGATATCTTATGATGTTTCTTTTCCTGTGTGACTTATTTCAGTTAGAATCATCATACCTGAATCCACTCATTATGCTGCTACGGGCCTGATGACATAGATTTCATTGCTGAGTGATATTGCATTGTACGTAAGTACCACAACTTCTTTATCCATTTTTCAATTTCTGCGATATTGAACTTGTACGGTAAACCAGGTTCTTGTAAACAGAGCCGTCCCAACCTTTGGGGTGGCTGTGTCTTTTGATTTTAATTTCCCTAAGCTATAGGACCATAAGTGGAAGTGCCCTAGGCTCTGTTGCTTTGTTTTTTAGATGTTTCAGGAAACACCATACACTTCTCCCGAGTGGCTGTTGGCAATTTACATCCCGCCCATCAGCATAACAAGGCTCCCAGTTCTCCATGGCCTGTCCTGCCTTTCTGGAGTTTACACTTTTTTCAGATGGCCCTTTTGACCGGGGGGAAGTGAGACTTCACTGTAGTGCAGATTTCCTTTGCAAGCTTGCTTGGTTGGCCAAAAAGGGCGTATGCGTTTTTTCCTGAATATATTCAGGAAAAAACGCATACGCCCTTTTTGGCCAAGTGCATCATTGTGGACGTTCTGCCTCTTTTCCTATGCTTTCAATGCAATTCCAGTCTACCTCCTGAAATCGGTTTCCTGCAATTCTGCCCCGCTTTCAAGTCCTCTTGGCAGCCTTACTTCAGTATATTTTTGGACGATAGCTGTCATTTATAACTCTGCAGGTTTGTGAATTACAGTGCCCCGAGCTCCTTTCTTCAAGTCGCTTTCTTGTGAGCTGGCCGCAACACCGCAGGATGGCTTCAGGCCCTAATCTGGTTCCGGCACGGCACGCTGAGCCTTTGGTTAATTCCTCTTCCTGGTGGGAAATGAGAGCTAAATTTGCCCGTCCAGACACCTCCAGATAGTCTCTCATTGGTTCTCCCTATTCCTGTTCATCTTCCGCAGAAATTGCAAACTGGGCCAAACAGGAGGTTAAAGGCACTGACTCTCCAAGTCGGGAGAGTGTTAGTAAAGCGTCTGGAATGTTGTACCCGAGTACCAGGGGACGAAAACTGACACATATTGGAACACGTCTCCCGATCACACGGTTGATCATACTCTGGGTTCCACATGCATGTTTTAGCTGAAGGAAGAATACCTTAAACCTGGAGAGTTGAGACCCGTGGAATGGGTACCATGCAATATGACTTCAAAGGGTCTTCATTTGCTCACCGAACTTCTCCAATGCTATCACTGCTGCGTTTATGCCCCTGTACACACGCTTGATTCTCTTTCGGAGACATAGCAATCCATAGGTTTTAAGATACTTCCTAGTCAGGTACACTCTTAGGCATTTAATATGGGGTGTTGAGTCCATTTCGTTGAGCAAGGAGTAGCTCTTGTCTATTCCATATTTGGCTTAAGGAACTTTATCTGTGCTCATTTCAATCTCTGGTTTTATGCAGCACCCCAACTCACCTTTCCCCTTAAGCAAGCATAAGTTGGTTTTCTAAATTTGAGACCCTGTTCTGTTTTGTAATTCAGTTCCTGTGTAGCCAAGGTTACATTCCGTGTATTAGTGATATCTTATGATGTTTCTTTTCCTGTGTGACTTATTTCAGTTAGAATCATCATACCTGAATCCACTCATTATGCTGCTACGGGCCTGATGACATAGATTTCATTGCTGGGTGATACTGCATTGTACGTAAGTACCACAACTTCTTTATCCATTTTTCACTTTCTGCGATATTGAACTTGTACCGTAAACCAGGTTCTTGTAAACAGAGCCGTCCCAAACTTTGGGGTGGCTGTGTCTTTTGATTTTAATTTCCCTAAGCTATAGGACCATAAGTGGAAGTGCCCTAGGCTCTGTTGCTTTGTTTTTTAGATGTTTCAGGAAACACCATACACTTCTCCCGAGTGGCTGTTGGCAATTGACATCCCGCCCATCAGCATAACAAGGCTCCCAGTTCTCCATGGCCTGTCCTGCCTTTCTGGATTTTACACTTTTTTCAGATGGCCCTTTTGACCGGGGGGAAGTGAGACTTCATTGTAGTGCAGATTTCCTTTGCAAGCTTGCTTGGTTGGCCAAAAAGGGCGTATGCGTTTTTTCCTGAATATATTCAGGAAAAAACGCATACGCCCTTTTGGCCAAGTGCATCATTGTGGACGTTCTGCCTCTTTTCCTATGCTTTCAATGCAATTCCAGTCTACCTCCTGAAATCGGTGTCCTGCAATTCTGCCCCGCTTTCAAGTCCTCTTGGCAGCCTTACTTCAGTATATTTTTGGACGATAGCTGTCATTTATAACTCTGCAGGTTTGTGAATTACAGTGCCCCTGAGCTCCTTTCTTCAACTCGCTTTCTCGTGAGCTGGCCGCAACACCACAGGATGGCTTCAGGCCCTAATCTGGTTCCGGCACGGCACGCTGAGCCTTTGGTTAATTCCTCTTCCTGGTGGGAAATGAGAGTTAAATTTGCCCGTCCAGACACCTCCAGCTAGTCTGTCATTGGTTCTCCCTATTCCTGTTCATCTTCTGCAGAAATTGCAAACTGGGCCAAACAGGAGGTTAAAGGCACTGACTCTCCAAGTCGGGAGAGTGTTAGTAAAGCGTCTGGAATGTTGCACCCGAGTACCAGGGGACGAAAACTGAGACATATTGGAACACGTCTCCCGATCACACGGTTGATCATACTCTGGGTTCCACATACATGTTTTAGCTGAAGGAAGAATACCTTAAACCTGGAGAGTTGAGACCCGTGGAATGGGTACCATGCAATATGACTTCAAAGGGTCTTCATTTGCTCACCGAACCTCTCCAGTCCTATCACTGCTGCGTTTATGCCCCTGTACACACGCTTGATTCTCTTTCGGAGACATAGCAATCCATAGGTTTTAAGATACTTCCTAGTCAGGTACACTCTTAGGCATTTAATATGGGGTGTTGAGTCCATTTCGTTGAGCAAGGAGTAGCTCTTGTCTATTCCATATTTGGCTTAAGGAACTTTATGTGTGCTCATTTCAATCTCTGGTTTTATGCAGCACCCCAACTCACCTTTCCCCTTAAGCAAGCATAAGTTGGTTTTCTAAATTTGAGACCCTGTTCTGTTTTGTAATTCAGTTCCTGTGTAGCCAAGGTTACATTCCGTGTATTAGTGATATCTTATGATGTTTCTTTTTCTGTGTGACTTATTTCAGTTAGAATCATCGTACCTGAATCCACTCATTATGCTGCTACGGGCCTGATGACATAGATTTCATTGCTGAGTGATATTGCATTGTACGTAAGTACCACAACTTCTTTATCCATTTTTCACTTTCTGCGATATTGAACTTGTACCGTAAACCAGGTTCTTGTAAACAGAGCCGTCCCAACATTTGGGGTGGCTGTGTCTTTTGATTTTAATTTCCCTAAGCTATAGGACCATAAGTGGAAGTGCCCTAGGCTCTGTTGCTTTGTTTTTTAGATGTTTCAGGAAACACCATACACTTCTCCCGAGTGGCTGTTGGCAATTTACATCCCGCCCATCAGCATAACAAGGCTCCCAGTTCTCCATGGCCTGTCCTGCCTTTCTGGATTTTACACTTTTTTCAGATGGCCCTTTTGACCGGGGGGAAGTGAGACTTCATTGTAGTGCAGATTTCCTTTGCAAGCTTGCTTGGTTGGCCAAAAAGGGCGTATGCGTTTTTTCCTGAATATATTCAGGAAAAAACGCATACGCCCCTTTTGGCCAAGTGCATCATTGTGGACGTTCTGCCTCTTTTCCTATGCTTTCAATGCAATTCCAGTCTACCTCCTGAAATCGGTGTCCTGCAATTCTGCCCCGCTTTCAAGTCCTCTTGGCAGCCTTACTTCAGTATATTTTTGGATGATAGCTGTCATTTATAACTCTGCAGGTTTGTGAATTACAGTGCCCCTGAGCTCCTTTCTTGAACTCGCTTTCTCGTGAGCTGGCCGCAACACCGCAGGATGGCTTCAGACACTAATCTGGTTCCGGCACGGCACGCTGAGCCTTTGGTTAATTCCTCTTCCTGGTGGGAAATGAGAGTTAAATTTGCCCGTCCAGACACCTTCAGCTAGTCTGTCATTGGTTCTCCCTATTCCTGTTCATCTTCTGCAGAAATTGCAAACTGGGCCAAACAGGAGGTTAAAGGCACTGACTCTCCAAGTCGGGAGAGTGTTAGTAAAGCGTCTGGAATGTTGCACCCGAGTACCAGGGGACGAAAACTGAGACATATTGGAACACGTCTCCCGATCACACGGTTGATCATACTCTGGGTTCCACATACATGTTTTAGCTGAAGGAAGAATACCTTAAACCTGGAGAGTTGAGACCCGTGGAATGGGTACCATGCAATATGACTTCAAAGGGTCTTCATTTGCTCACCGAACCTCTCCAGTCCTATCACTGCTGCGTTTATGCCCCTGTACACACGCTTGATTCTCTTTCGGAGACATAGCAATCCATAGGTTTTAAGATACTTCCTAGTCAGGTACACTCTTAGGCATTTAATATGGGGTGTTGAGTCCATTTCGTTGAGCAAGGAGTAGCTCTTGTCTATTCCATATTTGGCTTAAGGAACTTTATCTGTGCTCATTTCAATCTCTGGTTTTATGCAGCACCCCAACTCACCTTTCCCCTTAAGCAAGCATAAGTTGGGTTTCTAAATTTGAGACCCTGTTCTGTTTTGTAATTCAGTTCCTGTGTAGCCAAGTTTACATTCCGTGTATTAGTGATATCTTATGATGTTTCTTTTCCTGTGTGACTTATTTCAGTTAGAATCATCATACCTGAATCCACTCATTATGCTGCTACGGGCCTGATGACATAGATTTCATTGCTGGGTGATACTGCATTGTACGTAAGTACCACAACTTCTTTATCCATTTTTCACTTTCTGCGATATTGAACTTGTACCGTAAACCAGGTTCTTGTAAACAGAGCCGTCCCAACCTTTGGGGTGGCTGTGTCTTTTGATTTTAATTTCCCTAAGCTATAGGACCATAAGTGGAAGTGCCCTAGGCTCTGTTGCTTTGTTTTTTAGATGTTTCAGGAAACACCATACACTTCTCCCGAGTGGCTGTTGGCAATTGACATCCCGCCCATCAGCATAACAAGGCTCCCAGTTCTCCATGGCCTGTCCTGCCTTTCTGGATTTTACACTTTTTTCAGATGGCCCTTTTGACCGGGGGGAAGTGAGACTTCATTGTAGTGCAGATTTCCTTTGCAAGCTTGCTTGGTTGGCCAAAAAGGGCGTATGCGTTTTTTCCTGAATATATTCAGGAAAAAACGCATACGCCCTTTTGGCCAAGTGCATCATTGTGGACGTTCTGCCTCTTTTCCTATGCTTTCAATGCAATTGCAGTCTACCTCCTGAAATCGGTGTCCTGCAATTCTGCCCCGCTTTCAAGTCCTCTTGGCAGCCTTACTTCAGTATATTTTTGGACGATAGCTGTCATTTATAACTCTGCAGGTTTGTGAATTACAGTGCCCCTGAGCTCCTTTCTTCAACTCGCTTTCTCGTGAGCTGGCCGCAACACCACAGGATGGCTTCAGGCCCTAATCTGGTTCCGGCACGGCACGCTGAGCCTTTGGTTAATTCCTCTTCCTGGTGGGAAATGAGAGTTAAATTTGCCCGTCCAGACACCTCCAGCTAGTCTGTCATTGGTTCTCCCTATTCCTGTTCATCTTCTGCAGAAATTGCAAACTGGGCCAAACAGGAGGTTAAAGGCACTGACTCTCCAAGTCGGGAGAGTGTTAGTAAAGCGTCTGGAATGTTGCACCCGAGTACCAGGGGACGAAAACTGAGACATATTGGAACACGTCTCCCGATCACACGGTTGATCATACTCTGGGTTCCACATACATGTTTTAGCTGAAGGAAGAATACCTTAAACCTGGAGAGTTGAGACCCGTGGAATGGGTACCATGCAATATGACTTCAAAGGGTCTTCATTTGCTCACCGAACCTCTCCAGTCCTATCACTGCTGCGTTTATGCCCCTGTACACACGCTTGATTCTCTTTCGGAGACATAGCAATCCATAGGTTTTAAGATACTTCCTAGTCAGGTACACTCTTAGGCATTTAATATGGGGTGTTGAGTCCATTTCGTTGAGCAAGGAGTAGCTCTTGTCTATTCCATATTTGGCTTAAGGAACTTTATCTGTGCTCATTTCAATCTCTGGTTTTATGCAGCACCCCAACTCACCTTTCCCCTTAAGCAAGCATAAGTTGGTTTTCTAAATTTGAGACCCTGTTCTGTTTTGTAATTCAGTTCCTGTGTAGCCAAGGTTACATTCCGTGTATTAGTGATATCTTATGATGTTTCTTTTTCTGTGTGACTTATTTCAGTTAGAATCATCGTACCTGAATCCACTCATTATGCTGCTACGGGCCTGATGACATAGATTTCATTGCTGAGTGATATTGCATTGTACGTAAGTACCACAACTTCTTTATCCATTTTTCACTTTCTGCGATATTGAACTTGTACCGTAAACCAGGTTCTTGTAAACAGAGCCGTCCCAACATTTGGGGTGGCTGTGTCTTTTGATTTTAATTTCCCTAAGCTATAGGACCATAAGTGGAAGTGCCCTAGGCTCTGTTGCTTTGTTTTTTAGATGTTTCAGGAAACACCATACACTTCTCCCGAGTGGCTGTTGGCAATTTACATCCCGCCCATCAGCATAACAAGGCTCCCAGTTCTCCATGGCCTGTCCTGCCTTTCTGGATTTTACACTTTTTTCAGATGGCCCTTTTGACCGGGGGGAAGTGAGACTTCATTGTAGTGCAGATTTCCTTTGCAAGCTTGCTTGGTTGGCCAAAAAGGGCGTATGCGTTTTTTCCTGAATATATTCAGGAAAAAACGCATACGCCCCTTTTGGCCAAGTGCATCATTGTGGACGTTCTGCCTCTTTTCCTATGCTTTCAATGCAATTCCAGTCTACCTCCTGAAATCGGTGTCCTGCAATTCTGCCCCGCTTTCAAGTCCTCTTGGCAGCCTTACTTCAGTATATTTTTGGATGATAGCTGTCATTTATAACTCTGCAGGTTTGTGAATTACAGTGCCCCTGAGCTCCTTTCTTGAACTCGCTTTCTCGTGAGCTGGCCGCAACACCGCAGGATGGCTTCAGACACTAATCTGGTTCCGGCACGGCACGCTGAGCCTTTGGTTAATTCCTCTTCCTGGTGGGAAATGAGAGTTAAATTTGCCCGTCCAGACACCTTCAGCTAGTCTGTCATTGGTTCTCCCTATTCCTGTTCATCTTCTGCAGAAATTGCAAACTGGGCCAAACAGGAGGTTAAAGGCACTGACTCTCCAAGTCGGGAGAGTGTTAGTAAAGCGTCTGGAATGTTGCACCCGAGTACCAGGGGACGAAAACTGAGACATATTGGAACACGTCTCCCGATCACACGGTTGATCATACTCTGGGTTCCACATACATGTTTTAGCTGAAGGAAGAATACCTTAAACCTGGAGAGTTGAGACCCGTGGAATGGGTACCATGCAATATGACTTCAAAGGGTCTTCATTTGCTCACCGAACCTCTCCAGTCCTATCACTGCTGCGTTTATGCCCCTGTACACACGCTTGATTCTCTTTCGGAGACATAGCAATCCATAGGTTTTAAGATACTTCCTAGTCAGGTACACTCTTAGGCATTTAATATGGGGTGTTGAGTCCATTTCGTTGAGCAAGGAGTAGCTCTTGTCTATTCCATATTTGGCTTAAGGAACTTTATCTGTGCTCATTTCAATCTCTGGTTTTATGCAGCACCCCAACTCACCTTTCCCCTTAAGCAAGCATAAGTTGGGTTTCTAAATTTGAGACCCTGTTCTGTTTTGTAATTCAGTTCCTGTGTAGCCAAGTTTACATTCCGTGTATTAGTGATATCTTATGATGTTTCTTTTTCTGTGTGACTTATTTCAGTTAGAATCATCGTACCTGAATCCACTCATTATGCTGCTACGGGCCTGATAACATAGATTTCATTGCTGAGTGATACTGCATTGTACGTAAGTACCACAACTTCTTTATCCATTTTTCACTTTCTGCGATATTGAACTTGTACCGTAAACCAGGTTCTTGTAAACAGAGCCGTCCCAACATTTGGGGTGGCTGTGTCTTTTTGATTTAAATTCCCCTAAGCTATAGGACCATAAGTGGAAGTGCCCTAGGCTCTGTTGCTTTGTTTTTTAGATGTTTCAGGAAACACCATACACTTCTCCCGAGTGGCTGTTGGCAATTTACATCCCGCCCATCAGCATAACAAGGCTCCCAGTTCTCCATGGCCTGTCCTGCCTTTCTGGATTTTACACTTTTTTCAGATGGCCCTTTTGACCGGGGAGAAGTGAGACTTCATTGTAGTGCAGATTTCCTTTGCAAGCTTGCTTGGTTGGCCAAAAAGGGCGTATGCGTTTTTTCCTGAATATATTCAGGAAAAAACGCATACGCCCTTTTTGGCCAAGTGCATCATTGTGGACGTTCTGCCTCTTTTCCTATGCTTTAAATGCAATTCCAGTCTACCTCCTGAAATCGGTTTCCTGCAATTCTGCACCGCTTTCAAGTCCTCTTGGCAGCCTTACTTCAGTATATTTTTGGACGATAGCTGTCATTTATAACTCTGCAGGTTTGTGAATTACAGTGCCCCTGAGCTCCTTTCTTCAAGTCGCTTTCTCGTGAGCTGGCCGCAACACCGCAGGATGGCTTCAGGCCCTAATCTGGTTCCGGCACGGCACGCTGAGCCTTTGGTTAATTCCTCTTCCTGGTGGGAAATGAGAGTTAAATTTGCCCGTCCAGACACCTCCAGCTAGTCTGTCATTGGTTCTCCCTATTCCTGTTCATCTTCCGCAGAAATTGCAAACTGGGCCAAACAGGAGGTTAAAGGCACTGACTCTCCAAGTCGGGAGAGTGTTAGTAAAGCGTCTGGAATGTTGCACCCGAGTATCAGGGGACCAAAACTGAGACATATTGGAACACGTCTCCCGATCACACGGTTGATCATACTCTGGGTTCCACATACATGTTTTAGCTGAAGGAAGAATACCTTAAACCTGGAGAGTTGAGACCCGTGGAATGGGTACCATGCAATATGACTTCAAAGGGTCTTCATTTGCTCACCGAACCTCTCCAGTCCTATCACTGCTGCGTTTATGCCCCTGTACACACGCTTGATTCTCTTTCGGAGACATAGCAATCCATAGGTTTTAAGATACTTCCTAGTCAGGTACACTCTTAGGCATTTAATATGGGGTGTTGAGTCCATTTCGTTGAGCAAGGAGTAGCTCTTGTCTATTCCATATTTGGCTTAAGGAACTTTATCTGTGCTCATTTCAATCTCTGGTTTTATGCAGCACCCCAACTCACCTTTCCCCTTAAGCAAGCATAAGTTGGTTTTCTAAATTTGAGACCCTGTTCTGTTTTGTAATTCAGTTCCTGTGTAGCCAAGGTTACATTCCGTGTATTAGTGATATCTTATGATGTTTCTTTTCCTGTGTGACTTATTTCAGTTAGAATCATCATACCTGAATCCACTCATTATGCTGCTACGGGCCTGATGACATAGATTTCATTGCTGAGTGATACTGCATTGTACGTAAGTACCACAACTTCTTTATCCATTTTTCACTTTCTGCGATATTGAACTTGTACCGTAAACCAGGTTCTTGTAAACAGAGCCGTCCCAACCTTTGGGGTGGCTGTGTCTTTTTGATTTTAATTTCCCTAAGCTATAGGACCATAAGTGGAAGTGCCCTAGGCTCTGTTGCTTTGTTTTTTAGATGTTTCAGGAAACACCATACACTTCTCCCGAGTGGCTGTTGGCAATTTACATCCCGCCCATCAGCATAACAAGGCTCCCAGTTCTCCATGGCCTGTCCTGCCTTTCTGGAGTTTACACTTTTTTCAGATGGCCCTTTTGACCGGGGGGAAGTGAGAGTTCATTGTAGTGCAGATTTCCTTTGCAAGCTTGCTTGGTTGGCCAAAAAGGGCGTATGCGTTTTTTCCTGAATATATTCAGGAAAAAAGGCATACGCCCTTTTTGGCCAAGTGCATCATTGTGGACGTTCTGCCTCTTTTCCTATGCTTTAAATGCAATTCCAGTCTACCTCCTGAAATTGGTTTCCTGAAATTCTGCCCCGCTTTCAAGTCCTCTTGGCAGCCTTACTTCAGTATATTTTTGGACGATAGCTGTCATTTATAACTCTGCAGGTTTGTGAATTACAGTGCCCCTGAGCTCCTTTCTTCAACTCGCTTTCTCGTGAGCTGGCCGCAACACCGCAGGATGGCTTCAGGCCCTAATCTGGTTCCGGCACGGCACGCTGAGCCTTTGGTTAATTCCTCTTCCTGGTGGGAAATGAGAGTTAAATTTGCCCGTCCAGACACCTCCAGCTAGTCTGTCATTGGTTCTCCCTATTCCTGTTCATCTTCCGCAGAAATTGCAAACTGGGCCAAACAGGAGGTTAAAGGCACTGACTCTCCAAGTCGGGAGAGTGTTAGTAAAGCGTCTGGAATGTTGCACCCGAGTACCAGGGGACGAAAACTGAGACATATTGGAACACGTCTCCCGATCACACGGTTGATCATACTCTGGGTTCCACATGCATGTTTTAGCTGAAGGAAGAATACCTTAAACCTGGAGAGTTGAGACCCGTGGAATGGGTACCATGCAATATGACTTCAAAGTGTCTTCATTTGCTCACCGAACCTCTCCAATCCTATCACTGCTGCGTTTATGCCCCTGTACACACGCTTGATTCTCTTTCGGAGACATAGCAATCAATAGGTTTTAAGATATTTCCTAGTCAGGTACACTCTTAGGCATTTAATATGGGGTGTTGAGTCCATTTCGTTGAGCAAGGAGTAGCTCTTGTCTATTCCATATTTGACTTAAGGAACTTTATCTGTGCTCATTTCAATCTCTGGTTTTATGCAGCACCCCAACTCACCTTTCCCCTTAAGCAAGCATAAGTTGGTTTTCTAAATTTGAGACCCTGTTCTGTTTTGTAATTCAGTTCCTGTGTAGCCAAGTTTACATTCAGTGTATTAGTGATATCTTATGATGTTTCTTTTTCTGTGTGACTTATTTCAGTTAGAATCATCGTACCTGAATCCACTCATTATGCTGCTACGGGCCTGATGACATAGATTTCATTGCTGAGTGATATTGCATTGTACGTAAGTACCACAACTTCTTTATCCATTTTTCACTTTCTGCGATATTGAACTTGTACCGTAAACCAGGTTCTTGTAAACAGAGCCGTCCCAACCTTTGGGGTGGCTGTGTCTTTTGATTTTAATTTCCCTAAGCTATAGGACCATAAGTGGAAGTGCCCTAGGCTCTGTTGCTTTGTTTTTTAGATGTTTCAGGAAACACCATACACTTCTCCCGAGTGGCTGTTGGCAATTTACATCCCGCCCATCAGCATAACAAGGCTCCCAGTTCTCCATGGCCTGTCCTGCCTTTCTGGATTTTACACTTTTTACAGATGGCCCTTTTGACCGGGGGGAAGTGAGACTTCATTGTAGTGCACATTTCCTTTGCAAGCTTGCTTGGTTGGCCAAAAAGGGCGTATGCGTTTTTTCCTGAATATATTCCGGAAAAAACGCATACGCACTTTTTGGCCAAGTGCATCATTGTGGACGTTCTGCCTCTTTTCCTATGCTTTAAATGCAATTCCAGTCTACCTCCTGAAATCGGTTTCCTGCAATTCTGCCCCGCTTTCAAGTCCTCTTGGCAGCCTTACTTCAGTATATTTTTGGACGATAGCTGTCATTTATAACTCTGCAGGTTTGTGAATTACAGTGCCCCTGAGCTCCTTTCTTCAACTCGCTTTCTCATGAGCTGGCCGCAACACCGCAGGATGGCTTCAGGCCCTAATCTGGTTCCGGCACGGCACGCTGAGCCTTTGGTTAATTCCTCTTCCTGGTGGGAAATGAGAGTTAAATTTGCCCGTCCAGACACCTCCAGCTAGTCTGTCATTGGTTCTCCCTATTCCTGTTCATCTTCCGCAGAAATTGCAAACTGGGCCAAACAGGAGGTTAAAGGCACTGACTCTCCAAGTCGGGAGAGTGTTAGTAAAGCGTCTGGAATGTTGCACCCGAGTACCAGGGGACGAAAACTGAGACATATTGGAACACGTCTCCCGATCACACGGTTGATCATACTCTGGGTTCCACATGCATGTTTTAGCTGAAGGAAGAATACCTTAAACCTGGAGAGTTGAGACCCGTGGAATGGGTACCATGCAATATGACTTCAAAGGGTCTTCATTTGCTCACCGAACCTCTCCAATCCTATCACTGCTGCGTTTATGCCCCTGTACACACACTTGATTCTCTTTCAGAGACATAGCAATCCATAGGTTTTAAGATACTTCCTAGTCAGGTACACTCTTAGGCATTTAATATGGGGTGTTGAGTCCATTTCGTTGAGCAAGGAGTAGCTCTTGTCTATTCCATATTTGGCTTCAGGAACTTTATCTGTGCTCATTTCAATCTCTGGTTTTATGCAGCACCCAAACTCACCTTTCCCCTTAAGCAAGCATAAGTTGGTTTTCTAAATTTGAGACCCTGTTCTGTTTTGTAATTCAGTTCCTATGTAGCCAAGTTTACATTCCGTGTATTAGTGATATCTTATGATGTTTCTTTTCCTGTGTGACTTATTTCAGTTAGAATCATCGTACCTGAATCCACTCATTATGCTGCTACGGGCCTGATGACATAGATTTCATTGCTGAGTGATACTGCATTGTACGTAAGTACCACAACTTCTTTATCCATTTTTCACTTTCTGCGATATTGAACTTGTACCGTAAACCAGGTTCTTGTAAACAGAGCCGTCCCAACCTTTGGGGTGGCTGTGTCTTTTTGATTTTAATTTCCCTAAGCTATAGGACCATAAGTGGAAGTGCCCTAGGCTCTGTTGCTTTGTTTTTTAGATGTTTCAGGAAACACCATACACTTCTCCCGAGTGGCTGTTGGCAATTTACATCCCGCCCATCAGCATAACAAGGCTCCCAGTTCTCCATGGCCTGTCCTGCCTTTCTGGATTTTACACTTTTTTCAGATGGCCCTTTTGACCGGGGGGAAGTGAGACTTCACTGTAGTGCAGATTTCCTTTGCAAGCTTGCTTGGTTGGCCAAAAAGAGCGTATGCGTTTTTTCCTGAATATATTCAGGAAAAAACGCATACGCCCTTTTTGGCCAAGTGCATCATTGTGGACGTTCTGCCTCTTTTCCTATGCTTTAAATGCAATTCCCGTCTACCTCCTGAAATCGGTTTCCTGCAATTCTGCCCCGCTTTCAAGTCCTCTTGGCAGCCTTACTTCAGTATATTTTTGGACGATAGCTGTCATTTATAACTCTGCAGGTTTGTGAATTACAGTGCCCCTGAGCTCCTTTCTTCAACTCGCTTTCTAGTGAGCTGGCCGCATCACCGCAGGATTGCTTCAGGCCCTAATCTGGTTCCGGCACGGCACGCTGAGCCTTTGGTTAATTCCTCTTCCTGGTGGGAAATGAGAGTTAAATTTGCCCGTCCAGACACCTCCAGCTAGTCTCTCATTGGTTCTCCCTATTCCTGTTCATCTTCCGCAGAAATTGCAAACTGGGCCAAACAGGAGGTTAAAGGCACTGACTCTCCAAGTCGGGAGAGTGTTAGTAAAGCGTCTGGAATGTTGCACCCGAGTACCAGGGGACGAAAACTGAGACATATTGGAACACGTCTCCCGATCACATGGTTGATCATACTCTGGGTTCCACATGCATGTTTTAGCTGAAGGAAGAATACCTTCAACCTGGAGAGTTGAGACCCGTGGAATGGGTACCATGCAATATGACTTCAAAGGGTCTTCATTTGCTCACCGAACTTCTCCAATCCTATCACTGCTGCGTTTATGCCCCTGAACACACGCTTGATTCTTTTTCGGAGACATAGCAATCCATAGGTTTTAAGATACTTCCTAGTCAGGTACACTCTTAGGCATTTAATATGGGGTGTTGAGTCCAGTTCGTTGAGCAAGGAGTAGCTCTTGTCTATTCCATATTTGGCTTAAGGAACTTTATCTGTGCTCATTTCAATCTCTGGTTTTATGCAGCACCCCAACTCACCTTTCCCCTTAAGCAAGCATAAGTTGTGTTTCTAAATTTGAGACCCTGTTCTGTTTTGGAATTCAGTTCCTGTGTAGCCAAGTTTACATTCCGTGTATTAGTGATATCTTATAATGTTTCTTTTTCTGTGTGACTTATTTCAGTTAGAATCATCATACCTGAATCCACTCATTATGCTGCTACGGGCCTGATGACATAGATTTCATTGCTGAGTGATACTGCATTGTACGTAAGTACCACAACTTCTTTATCCATTTTTCACTTTCTGCGATATTGAACTTGTACCGTAAACCAGGTTCTTGTAAACAGAGCCGTCCCAACTTTTGGGGTGGCTGTGTCTTTTTGATTTTAATTTCCCTAAGCTATAGGACCATAAGTGGAAGTGCCCTAGGCTCTGTTGCTTTGTTTTTTAGATGTTTCAGGAAACACCATACACTTCTCCCGAGTGGCTGTTGGCAATTTACATCCCGCCCATCAGCATAACAAGGCTCCCAGTTCTCCATGGCCTGTCCTGCCTTTCTGGATTTTACACTTTTTTCAGATGGCCCTTTTGACCGGGGGGAAGTGAGACTTCACTGTAGTGCAGATTTCCTTTGCAAGCTTGCTTGGTTGGCCAAAAAGGGCGTATGCGTTTTTTCCTGAATATATTCAGGAAAAAGCGCATACGCCCTTTTTGGCCAAGTGCATCATTGTGGACGTTCTGCCTCTTTTCCTATGCTTTCAATGCAATTCCAGTCTACCTCCTGAAATCGGTTTCCTGCAATTCTGCCCCGCTTTCAAGTCCTCTTGGCAGCCTTACTTCAGTATATTTTTGGACGATAGCTGTCATTTATAACTCTGCAGGTTTGTGAATTACAGTGCCCCTGAGCTCCTTTCTTCAACTCGCTTTCTCGTGAGCTGGCCGCATCACCGCAGGATTGCTTCAGGCCCTAATCTGGTTCCGGCACGGCACGCTGAGCCTTTGTTTAATTCCTCTTCCTGGTGGGAAATGAGAGTTAAATTTGCCCGTCCAGACACCTCCAGCTGGTCTGTCATTGGTTCTCCCTATTCCTGTTCATCTTCCGCAGAAATTGCAAACTGGGCCAAACAGGAGGTTAAAGGCACTGACTCTCCAAGTCGGGAGAGTGTTAGTAAAGCGTCTGGAATGTTGCACCCGAGTACCAGGGGACGAAAACTGAGACATATTGGAACACGTCTCCCGATCACACGGTTGATCATACTCTGGGTTCCACATGCATGTTTTAGCTGAAGGAAGAATACCTTCAACCTGGAGAGTTGAGACCCGTGGAATGGGTACCATGCAATATGATTTCAAAGGGTCTTCATTTGCTCACCGAACTTCTCCAATCCTATCACTGCTGCGATTATGCCCCTGCACACACGCTTGATTCTCTTTCGGAGACATAGCAATCCATAGGTTTTAAGATACTTCCTAGTCAGGTACATTCTTAGGTGTTTAATATGGGGTGTTGAATCCATTTCGTTGAGCAAGGAGTAGCTCTTGTCTATTCCATATTTGGCTTAAGGAACTTTATCTGTGCTCATTTCAATCTCTGGTTTTATGCAGCACCCCAACTCACCTTTCCCCTTAAGCAAGCATAAGTTGGTTTTCTAAATTTGAGACCCTGTTCTGTTTTGTAATTCCCTTCCTATGTAGCCAAGTTTACATTCCGTGTATTAGTGATATCTTATGATGTTTCTTTTCCTGTGTGACTTATTTCAGTTAGAATCATCATACCTGAATCCACTCATTATGCTGCTACGGGCCTGATGACATAGATTTCATTGCTGAGTGATACTGCATTGTACGTAAGTACCACAACTTCTTTATCCATTTTTCACTTTCTGCGATATTGAACTTGTACCGTAAACCAGGTTCTTGTAAACAGAGCCGTCCCAACCTTTGGGGTGGCTGTGTCTTTTGATTTTAATTTCCCTAAGCTATAGGACCATAAGTGGAAGTGCCCTAGGCTCTGTTGCTTTGTTTTTTAGATGTTTCAGGAAACACCATACACTTCTCCCCAGTGGCTGTTGGCAATTGACATCCCGCCCATCAGCATAACAAGGCTCCCAGTTCTCCATGGCCTGTCCTGCCTTTCTGGATTTTACACTTTTTTCAGATGGCCCTTTTGACCGGGGGGAAGTGAGAGTTCATTGTAGTGCAGATTTCCTTTGCAAGCTTGCTTGGTTGGCCAAAAAGGGCGTATGCGTTTTTTCCTGAATATATTCAGGAAAAAACGCATACGCCCTTTTTGGCCAAGTGCATCATTGTGGACGTTCTGCCTCTTTTCCTATGCTTTAAATGCAATTCCAGTCTACCTCCTGAAATTGATTTCCTGCAATTCTGCCCCGCTTTCAAGTCCTCTTGGCAGCCTTACTTCAGTATATTTTTGGACGATAGCTGTCATTTATAACTCTGCAGGTTTGTGAATTACAGTGCCCCTGAGCTCCTTTCTTCAACTCGCTTTCTCGTGAGCTGGCCGCAACACCGCAGGATGGCTTCAGGCCCTAATCTGGTTCCGGCACGGCACGCTGAGCCTTTGGTTAATTCCTCTTCCTGGTGGGAAATGAGAGTTAAATTTGCCCGTCCAGACACCTCCAGCTAGTCTCTCATTGGTTCTCCCTATTCCTGTTCATCTTCCGCAGAAATTGCAAACTGGGCCAAACAGGAGGTTAAAGGCACTGACTCTCCAAGTCGGGAGAGTGTTAGTAAAGCGTCTGGAATGTTGCACCCGAGTACCAGGGGACGAAAACTGAGACATATTGGAACACGTCTCCCGATCACACGGTTGATCATACTCTGGGTTCCACATGCATGTTTTAGCTGAAGGAAGAATACCTTAAACCTGGAGAGTTGAGACCCGTGGAATGGGTACCATGCAATATGACTTCAAAGGGTCTTCATTTGCTCACCGAACCTCTCCAATCCTATCACTGCTGCGTTTATGCCCCTGTACACACGCTTGATTCTCTTTCGGAGACATAGCAATCAATAGGTTTTAAGATATTTCCTAGTCAGGTACACTCTTAGGCATTTAATATGGGGTGTTGAGTCCATTTCGTTGAGCAAGGAGTAGCTCTTGTCTATTCCATATTTGGCTGAAGGAACTTTATCTGTGCTCATTTCAATCTCTGGTTTTATGCAGCACCCCAACTCACCTTTCCCCTTAAGCAAGCATAAGTTGGTTTTCTAAATTTGAGACCCTGTTCTGTTTTGTAATTCAGTTCCTGTGTAGCCAAGTTTACATTCCGTGTATTAGTGATATCTTATGATGTTTCTTTTTCTGTGTGACTTATTTCAGTTAGAATCATCGTACCTGAATCCACTCATTATGCTGCTACGGGCCTGATGACATAGATTTCATTGCTGAGTGATATTGCATTGTACGTAAGTACCACAACTTCTTTATCCATTTTTCACTTTCTGCGATATTGAACTTGTACCGTAAACCAGGTTCTTGTAAACAGAGCCGTCCCAACCTTTGGGGTGGCTGTGTCTTTTGATTTTAATTTCCCTAAGCTATAGGACCATAAGTGGAAGTGCCCTAGGCTCTGTTGCTTTGTTTTTTAGATGTTTCAGGAAACACCATACACTTCTCCCGAGTGGCTGTTGGCAATTTACATCCCGCCCATCAGCATAACAAGGCTCCCAGTTCTCCATGGCCTGTCCTGCCTTTCTGGATTTTACACTTTTTTCAGATGGCCCTTTTGACCGGGGGGAAGTGAGACTTCATTGTAGTGCACATTTCCTTTGCAAGCTTGCTTGGTTGGCCAAAAAGTGCGTATGCGTTTTTTCCTGAATATATTCCGGAAAAAACGCATACGCCCTTTTTGGCCAAGTGCATCATTGTGGACGTTCTGCCTCTTTTCCTATGCTTTAAATGCAATTCCAGTCTACCTCCTGAAATCGGTTTCCTGCAATTCTGCCCCGCTTTCAAGTCCTCTTGGCAGCCTTACTTCAGTATATTTTTGGACGATAGATGTCATTTATAACTCTGCAGGTTTGTGAATTACAGTGCCCCTGAGCTCCTTTCTTCAACTCGCTTTCTCATGAGCTGGCCGCAACACCGCAGGATGGCTTCAGGCCCTAATCTGGTTCCGGCACGGCACGCTGAGCCTTTGGTTAATTCCTCTTCCTGGTGGGAAATGAGAGTTAAATTTGCCCGTCCAGACACCTCCAGCTAGTCTCTCATTGGTTCTCCCTATTCCTGTTCATCTTCCGCAGAAATTGCAAACTGGGCCAAACAGGAGGTTAAAGGCACTGACTCTCCAAGTCGGTAGAGTGTTAGTAAAGCGTCTGGAATGTTGCACCCGAGTACCAGGGGACGAAAACTGAGACATACTGGAACACGTCTCCCTATCACACGGTTGATCATACTCTGGGTTCCACATGCATGTTTTAGCTGAAGGAAGAATACCTTAAACCTGGAGAGTTGAGACCCGTGGAATGGGTACCATGCAATATGACTTCAAAGGGTCTTCATTTGCTCACCGAACCTCTCCAATCCTATCAGTGCTACGTTTATGCCCCTGTACACACACTTGATTCTCTTTCAGAGACATAGCAATCCATAGGTTTTAAGATACTTCCTAGTCAGGTACACTCTTAGGCATTTAATATGGGGTGTTGAGTCCATTTCGTTGAGCAAGGAGTAGCTCTTGTCTATTCCATATTTGGCTTAAGGAACTTTATCTGTGCTCATTTCAATCTCTGGTTTTATGCAGCACCCCAACTCACCTTTCCCCTTAAGCAAGCATAAGTTGGTTTTCTAAATTTGAGACCCTGTTCTGTTTTGTAATTCAGTTCCTGTGTAGCCAAGGTTACATTCCGTGTATTAGTGATATCTTATGATGTTTCTTTTCCTGTGTGACTTATTTCAGTTAGAATCATCATACCTGAATCCACTCATTATGCTGCTACGGGCCTGATGACATAGATTTCATTGCTGAGTGATACTGCATTGTACGTAAGTACCACAACTTCTTTATCCATTTTTCACTTTCTGCGATATTGAACTTGTACCGTAAACCAGGTTCTTGTAAACAGAGCCGTCCCAACATTTGGGGTGGCTGTGTCTTTTTGATTTTAATTTCCCTAAGCTATAGGACCATAAGTGGAAGTGCCCTAGGCTCTGTTGCTTTGTTTTTTAGATGTTTCAGGAAACACCATACACTTCTCCCGAGTGGCTGTTGGCAATTTACATCCCACCAATCAGCATAACAAGGCTCCCAGTTCTCCATGGCCTGTCCTGCCTTTCTGGATTTTACACTTTTTTCAGATGGCCCTTTTGACCGGGGACAAGTGAGACTTCATTGTAGTGCAGATTTCCTTTGCAAGCTTGCTTGGTTGGCCAAAAAGGGCGTATGCGTTTTTTCCTGAATATATTCAGGAAAAAACGCATACGCCCTTTTTGGCCAAGTGCATCATTGTGGACGTTCTGCCTCTTTTCCTATGCTTTAAATGCAATTCCAGTCTTCCTCCTGAAATCGGTTTCCTGCAATTCTGCACCGCTTTCAAGTCCTCTTGGCAGCCTTACTTCAGTATATTTTTGGACGATAGCTGTCATTTATAACTCTGCAGGTTTGTGAATTACAGTGCCCCTGAGCTCCTTTCTTCAAGTCGCTTTCTCGTGAGCTGGCCGCAACACCGCAGGATGGCTTCAGGCCCTAATCTGGTTCCGGCACGGCATGCTGAGCCTTTGGTTAATTCCTCTTCCTGGTGGGAAATGAGAGTTAAATTTGCCCGTCCAGACACCTCCAGCTAGTCTCTCATTGGTTCTCCCTATTCCTGTTCATCTTCCGCAGAAATTGCAAACTGGGCCAAACAGGAGGTTAAAGGCACTGACTCTCCAAGTCAGGAGAGTGTTACTAAAGCGTCTGGAATGTTGCACCCGAGTACCAGGGGACGAAAACTGAGACATATTGGAACACGTCTCCCGATCACACGGTTGATCATACTCTGGGTTCCACATGCATGTTTTAGCTGAAGGAAGAATACCTTAAACCTGGAGAGTTGAGACCCGTGGAATGGGTACCATGCAATATGACTTCAAAGGGTCTTCATTTGCTCACCGAACCTCTCCAATCCTATCACTGCTGCGTTTATGCCCCTGTACGCACACTTGATTCTCTTTCAGAGACATAGCAATCCATAGGTTTTAAGATACTTCCTAGTCAGGTACACTCTTAGGCATTTAATATGGGGTGTTGAGTCCATTTCGTTGAGCAAGGAGTAGCTCTTGTCTATTCCATATTTGGCTTCAGGAACTTTATCTGTGCTCATTTCAATCTCTGGTTTTATGCAGCACCCCAACTCACCTTTCCCCTTAAGCAAGCATACGTTGGTTTTCTAAATTTGAGACCCTGTTCTGTTTTGTAATTCAGTTCCTGTGTAGCCAAGGTTACAGTCCGTGTATTAGTGATATCTTATGATGTTTCTTTTCCTGTGTGACTTATTTCAGTTAGAATCATCGTACCTGAATCCACTCATTATGCTGCTACGGGCCTGATGACATAGATTTCATTGCTGAGTGATACTGCATTGTACGTAAGTACCACAACTTCTTTATCCATTTTTCACTTTCTGCGATATTGAACTTGTACCGTAAACCAGGTTCTTGTAAACAGAGCCGTCCCAACCTTTGGGGTGGCTGTGTCTTTTTGATTTTAATTTCCCTAAGCTATAGGACCATAAGTGGAAGTGCCCTAGGCTCTGTTGCTTTGTTTTTTAGATGTTTCAGGAAACACCATACACTTCTCCCGAGTGGCTGTTGGCAATTGACATCCCGCCCATCAGCATAACAAGGCTCCCAGTTCTCCATGGCCTGTCCTGCCTTTCTGGATTTTACACTTTTTTCAGATGGCCCTTTTGACCGGGGGGAAGTGAGACTTCATTGTAGTGCAGATTTCCTTTGCAAGCTTGCTTGGTTGGCCAAAAAGGGCGTATGCGTTTTTTCCTGAATATATTCAGGAAAAAAGGCATACGCCCTTTTTGGCCAAGTGCATCATTGTGGACGTTCTGCCTCTTTTCCTATGCTTTCAATGCAATTCCAGTCTACCTCCTGAAATCAGTTTCCTGCAATTCTGCCCCGCTTTCAAGTCCTCTTGGCAGCCTTACTTCAGTATATTTTTGGACGATAGCTGTCATTTATAACTCTGCAGGTTTGTGAATTACAGTGCCCCTGAGCTCCTTTCTTCAAGTCGCTTTCTCGTGAGCTGGCCGCAACACCGCAGGATGGCTTCAGGCCCTAATCTGGTTCCGGCACGGCACGCTGAGCCTTTGGTTAATTCCTCTTCCTGGTGGGAAATGAGAGTTAAATTTGCCCGTCCAGACACCTCCAGCTAGTCTCTCATTGGTTCTCCCTATTCCTGTTCATCTTCCGCAGAAATTGCAAACTGGGCCAAACAGGAGGTTAAAGGCACTGACTCTCCAAGTCGGGAGAGTGTTAGTAAAGCGTCTGGAATGTTGCACCCGAATACCAGGGGACGAAAACTGAGACATAGTGGAACACGTCTCCCGATCACACGGTTGATCATACTCTGGGTTCCACATGCATGTTTTAGCTGAAGGAAGAATACCTTAAACCTGGAGAGTTGAGACCCTTGGAATGGGTACCATGCAATATGACTTCAAAGGGTCTTCATTTGCTCACCGAACCTCTCCAATCCTATCACTGCTGCGTTTATGCCCCTGTACACACACTTGATTCTCTTTCAGAGACATAGCAATCCATAGGTTTTAAGATACTTCCTAGTCAGGTACACTCTTAGGCATTTAACATGGGGTGTTGAGTCCATTTCGTTGAGCAAGGAGTAGCTCTTGTCTATTCCATATTTGGCTTAAGGAACTTTATCTGTGCTCATTTCAATCTCTGGTTTTATGCAGCACCCCAACTCACCTTTCCCCTTAAGCAAGCATAAGTTGGTTTTCTAAATTTGAGACCCTGTTCTGTTTTGTAATTCAGTTCCTGTGTAGCCAAGGTTACATTCCGTGTATTAGTGATATCTTATGATGTTTCTTTTCCTGTGTGACTTATTTCAGTTAGAATCATCATACCTGAATCCACTCATTATGCTGCTACGGGCCTGATGACATAGATTTCATTGCTGAGTGATACTGCATTGTACGTAAGTACCACAACTTCTTTATCCATTTTTCACTTTCTGCAATATTGAACTTGTACCGTAAACCAGGTTCGTGTAAACAGAGCCGTCCCAACCTTTGGGGTGGCTGTGTCTTTTTGATTTTAATTTCCCTAAGCTATAGGACCATAAGTGGAAGTGCCCTAGGCTCTGTTGCTTTGTTTTTTAGATGTTTCAGGAAACACCATACACTTCTCCCGAGTGGCTGTTGGCAATTGACATCCCGCCCATCAGCATAACAAGGCTCCCAGTTCTCCATGGCCTGTCCTGCCTTTCTGGATTTTACACTTTTTTCAGATGGCCCTTTTGACCGTGGGGAAGTGAGACTTCATTGTAGTGCAGATTTCCTTTGCAAGCTTGCTTGGTTGGCCAAAAAGGGCGTATGCGTTTTTTCCTGAATATATTCAGGAAAAAACGCATACGCCCTTTTTGGCCAAGTGCATCATTGTGGACGTTCTGCCTCTTTTCCTATGCTTTCAATGCAATTGCAGTCTACCTCCTGAAATCGGTTTCCTGCAATTCTGCCCCGCTTTCAAGTCCTCTTGGCAGCCTTACTTCAGTATATTTTTGGACGATAGCTGTCATTTATAACTCTGCAGGTTTGTGAATTACAGTGCCCCTGAGCTCCTTTCTTCAACTCGCTTTCTCGTGAGCTGGCCGCAACACCGCAAGATGGCTTCAGGCCCTAATCTGGTTCCGGCACGGCACGCTGAGCCTTTGGTTAATTCCTCTTCCTGGTGGGAAATGAGAGTTAAATTTGCCAGTCCAGACACCTCCAGCTAGTCTCTCATTGGTTCTCCCTATTCCTGTTCATCTTCCGCAGAAATTGCAAACTGGGCCAAACAGGAGGTTAAAGGCACTGACTCTCCAAGTCGGGAGAGTGTTAGTAAAGCGTCTGGAATGTTGCACCCGAGTACCAGGGGACCAAAACTGACACATATTGGAACACGTCTCCCAATCACACGGTTGATCATACTCTGGGTTCCACATGCATATTTTAGCTGAAGGAAGAATACCTTAAACCTGGAGAGTTGAGACCCGTGGAATGGGTACCATGCAATATGACTTCAAAGGGTCTTCATTTGCTCACCGAACCTCTCCAATCCTATCACTGCTGCGTTTATGCCCCTGTACACACGTTTGATTCTCTTTCGGAGACATAGCAATCCATAGGTTTTAAGATACTTCCTAGTGAGGTACACTCTTAGGCATTTAATATGGGGTGTTGAGTCCATTTCGTTGAGCAAGGAGTAGCTCTTGTCTATTCCATATTTGGCTTAAGGAACTTTATCTGTGCTCATTTCAATCTCTGGTTTTATGCAGCACCCCAACTCACCTTTCCCCTTAAGCAAGCATAAGTTGGTTTTCTAAATTTGAGACCCTGTTCTGTTTTGTAATTCAGTTCCTGTGTAGCCAAGGTTACATTCCGTGTATTAGTGATATCTTATGATGTTTCTTTTCCTGTGTGACTTATTTCAGTTAGAATCATCATACCTGAATCCACTCATTATGCTGCTACGGGCCTGATGACATAGATTTCATTGCTGAGTGATACTGCATTGTACGTAAGTACCACAACTTCTTTATCCATTTTTCACTTTCTGCGATATTGAACTTGTACCGTAAACCAGGTTCTTGTAAACAGAGCCGTCCCAACCTTTGGGGTGGCTGTGTCTTTTTGATTTTAATTTCCCTAAGCTATAGGACCATAAGTGGAAGTGCCCTAGGCTCTGTTGCTTTGTTTTTTAGATGTTTCAGGAAACACCATACACTTCTCCCGAGTGGCTGTTGGCAATTGACATCCCGCCCATCAGCATAACAAGGCTCCCAGTTCTCCATGCCCTGTCCTGCCTTTCTGGATTTTACACTTTTTTCAGATGGCCCTTTTGACCGGGGGGAAGTGAGACTTCATTGTAGTGCAGATTTCCTTTGCAAGCTTGCTTGGTTGGCCAAAAAGGGCGTATGCGTTTTTTCCTGAATATATTCAGGAAAAAACGCATATGCCCTTTTGGCCAAGTGCATCATTGTGGACGTTCTGCCTCTTTTCCTATGCTTTCAATGCAATTCCAGTCTACCTCCTGCAATCGGTGTCCTGCAATTCTGCCCCGCTTTCAAGTCCTCTTGGCAGCCTTACTTCAGTATATTTTTGGACGATAGCTGTCATTTATAACTCTGCAGGTTTGTGAATTACAGTGCCCCTGAGCTCCTTTCTTCAACTCGCTTTCTCGTGAGCTGGCCGCAACACCGCAGGATGGCTTCAGGCCCTAATCTGGTTCCGGCACGGCACGCTGAGCCTTTGGTTAATTCCTCTTCCTGGTGGGAAATGAGAGTTAAATTTGCCCGTCCAGACACCTCCAGCTAGTCTGTCATTGGTTCTCCCTATTCCTGTTCATCTTCTGCAGAAATTGCAAACTGGGCCAAACAGGAGGTTAAAGGCACTGACTCTCCAAGTCGGGAGAGTGTTAGTAAAGCGTCTGGAATGTTGCACCCGAGTACCAGGGGACGAAAACTGAGACATATTGGAACACGTCTCCCGATCACACGGTTGATCATACTCTGGGTTCCACATACATGTTTTAGCTGAAGGAAGAATACCTTAAACCTGGAGAGTTGAGACCCGTGGAATGGGTACCATGCAATATGACTTCAAAGGGTCTTCATTTGCTCACCGAACCTCTCCAGTCCTATCACTGCTGCGTTTATGCCCCTGTACACATGCTTGATTCTCTTTCGGAGACATAGCAATCCATAGGTTTTAAGATACTTCCTAGTCAGGTACACTCTTAGGCATTTAATATGGGGTGTTGAGTCCATTTCGTTGAGCAAGGAGTAGCTCTTGTCTATTCCATATTTGGCTTAAGGAACTTTATCTGTGCTCATTTCAATCTCTGGTTTTATGCAGCACCCCAACTCACCTTTCCCCTTAAGCAAGCATAAGTTGGTTTTCTAAATTTGAGACCCTGTTCTGTTTTGTAATTCAGTTCCTGTGTAGCCAAGGTTACATTCCGTGTATTAGTGATATCTTATGATGTTTCTTTTCCTGTGTGACTTATTTCAGTTAGAATCATCATACCTGAATCCACTCATTATGCTGCTACGGGCCTGATGACATAGATTTCATTGCTGAGTGATACTGCATTGTACGTAAGTACCACAACTTCTTTATCCATTTTTCACTTTCTGCGATATTGAACTTGTACCGTAAACCAGGTTCTTGTAAACAGAGCCGTCCCAACCTTTGGGGTGGCTGTGTCTTTTTGATTTTAATTTCCCTAAGCTATAGGACCATAAGTGGAAGTGCCCTAGGCTCTGTTGCTTTGTTTTTTAGATGTTTCAGGAAACACCATACACTTCTCCCGAGTGGCTGTTGGCAATTTACATCCCGCCCATCAGCATAACAAGGCTCCCAGTTCTCCATGGCCTGTCCTGTCTTTCTGGAGTTTACACTTTTTTCAGATGGCCCTTTTGACCGGGGGGAAGTGAGACTTCATTGTAGTGCAGATTTCCTTTGCAAGCTTGCTTGGTTGGCCAAAAAGGGCGTATGCGTTTTTTCCTGAATATATTCAGGAAAAAACGCATACGCCCTTTTTGGCCAAGTGCATCATTGTGGACGTTCTGCCTCTTTTCCTATGCTTTAAATGCAATTCCAGTCTACCTCCTGAAATCGGTTTCCTGCAATTCTGCCCCGCTTTCAAGTCCTCTTGGCAGCCTTACTTCAGTATATTTTTGGACGATAGCTGTCATTTATAACTCTGCAGGTTTGTGAATTACAGTGCCCCTGAGCTCCTTTCTTCAACTCGCTTTCTCGTGAGCTGGCCGCAACACCGCAGGATGGCTTCAGGCCCTAATCTGGTTCCGGCACGGCACGCTGAGCCTTTGGTTAATTCCTCTTCCTGGTGGGAAATGAGAGTTAAATTTGCCCGTCCAGACACCTCCAGCTAGTCTCTCCTTGGTTCTCCCTATTCCTGTTCATCTTCCGCAGAAATTGCAAACTGGGCCAAACAGGAGGTTAAAGGCACTGACTCTCCAAGTCGGGAGAATGTTAGTAAAGCGTCTGGAATGTTGTACCCGAGTACCAGGGGACGAAAACTGAGACATATAGGAACACGTCTCCCGATCACACGGTTGATCATACTCTGGGTTCTACATGCATGTTTTAGCTGAAGGAAGAATACCTTCAACCTGGAGAGTTGAGACCCGTGGAATGGGTACCATGCAATATGACTTCAAAGGGTCTTCATTTGCTCACCGAACCTCTCCAGTCCTATCACTGCTGCGTTTATGCCCCTGTACACACGCTTGATTCTCTTTCGGAGACATAGCAATCCATAGGTTTTAAGATACTTCCTAGTCAGGTACACTCTTAGGCATTTAATATGGGGTGTTGAGTCCATTTCGTTGAGCAAGGAGTAGCTCTTGTCTATTCCATATTTGGCTTAAGGAACTTTATCTGTGCTCATTTCAATCTCTGGTTTTATGCAGCACCCCAACTCACCTTTCCCCTTAAGCAAGCATAAGTTGGTTTTCTAAATTTGAGACCCTGTTCTGTTTTGTAATTCAGTTCCTGTGTAGCCAAGTTTACATTCCGTGTATTAGTGATATCTTATGATGTTTCTTTTCCTGTGTGACTTATTTCAGTTAGAATCATCATACCTGAATCCACTCATTATGCTTCTATGGGCCTGATGACATAGATTTCATTGCTGAGTGATATTGCATTGTACGTAAGTACCACTAATTCTTTTTCCATTTTTCACTTTCTGCGATATTGAACTTGTACCGTAAACCAGGTTCTTGTAAACAGAGCCGTCCCAACCTTTGGGGTGGCTGTGTCTTTTGATTTTAATTTCCCTAAGCTATAGGACCATAAGTGGAAGTGCCCTAGGCTCTGTTGCTTTGTTTTTTAGATGTTTCAGGAAACACCATACACTTCTCCCGAGTGGCTGTTGGCAATTTACATCCCGCCCATCAGCATAACAAGGCTCCCAGTTCTCCATGGCCTGTCCTGCCTGTTTGGATTTTACACTTTTTTCAGATGGCCCTTTTGACCGGGGGAAAGTGAGACTTCACTGTAGTGCAGATTTCCTTTGCAAGCTTGCTTGGTTGGCCAAAAAGGGCGTATGCGTTTTTTCCTGAATATATTCAGGAAAAAACGCATACGCCCTTTTTGGCCAAGTGCATCATTGTGGACGTTCTGCCTCTTTTCCTATGCTTTCAATGCAATTCCAGTCTACCTCCTGAAATCGGTTTCCTGCAATTCTGCCCCGCTTTCAAGTCCTCTTGGCAGCCTTACTTCAGTATATTTTTGGACGATAGCTGTCATTTATAACTCTGCAGGTTTGTGAATTACAGTGCCCCTGAGCTCCTTTCTTCAAGTCGCTTTCTTGTGAGCTGGCCACAACACCGCAGGATGGCTTCAGGCCCTAATCTGGTTCCGGCACGGCCCGCTGAGCCTTTGGTTAATTCCTCTTCCTGGTGGGAAATGAGAGTTAAATTTGCCCGTCCAGACACCTCCAGCTAGTCTGTCATTGGTTCTCCCTATTCCTGTTCATCTTCCGCAGAAATTGCAAACTGGGCCAAACAGGAGGTTAAAGGCACTGACTCTCCAAGTCGGGAGAGTGTTAGTAAAGCGTCTGGAATGTTGCACCCGAGTACCAGGGGACGAAAACTGACACATATTGGAACACGTCTCCCGATCACATGGTTGATCATAATCTGGGTTCCACATACATGTTTTAGCTGAAGGAAGAATAACTTAAACCTGGAGAGTTGAGACCCGTGGAATGGGTACATGCAATATGACTTCAAAGGGTCTTCATTTGCTCACCGAACCTCTCCAGTCCTATCACTGCTGCGTTTATGCCCCTGTACACACGCTTGATTCTCTTTCGGAGACATAGCAATCCATAGGTTTTAAGATACTTCCTAGTCAGGTACACTCTTAGGCATTTAATATGGGGTGTTGAGTCCATTTCGTTGAGCAAGGAGTAGCTCTTGTCTATTCCATATTTGGCTTAAGGAACTTTATCTGTGCTCATTTCAATCTCTGGTTTTATGCAGCACCCCAACTCACCTTTCCCCTTAAGCAAGCATAAGTTGGTTTTCTAAATTTGAGACCCTGTTCTGTTTTGTAATTCAGTTCCTATGTAGCCAAGTTTACATTCCGTGTATTAGTGATATCTTATGATGTTTCTTTTCCTGTGTGACTTATTTCAGTTAGAATCATCATACCTGAATCCACTCATTATGCTGCTACGGGCCTGATGACATAGATTTCATTGCTGAGTGATATTGCATTGTACGTAAGTACCACAACTTCTTTATCCATTTTTCACTTTCTGCGATATTGAACTTGTACCGTAAACCAGGTTCTTGTAAACAGAGCCGTCCCAACATTTGGGGTGGCTGTGTCTTTTGATTTTAATTTCCCTAAGCTATAGGACCATAAGTGGAAGTGCCCTAGGCTCTGTTGCTTTGTTTTTTAGATGTTTCAGGAAACACCATACACTTCTCCCGAGTGGCTGTTGGCAATTTACATCCCACCCATCAGCATAACAAGGCTCCCAGTTCTCCATGGCCTGTCCTGCCTTTCTGGATTTTACACTTTTTTCAGATGGCCCTTTTGACCGGGGGGAAGTGAGACTTCACTGTAGTGCAGATTTCTTTGCAAGCTTGCTTGGTTGGCCAAAAAGGGCGTATGCGTTTTTTCCTGAATATATTCAGGAAAAAACGCATACGCCCTTTTTGGCCAAGTGCATCATTGTGGACGTTCTGCCTCTTTTCCTATGCTTTCAATGCAATTCCAGTCTACCTCCTGAAATCGGTTTCCTGCAATTCTGCCCCGCTTTCAAGTCCTCTTGGCAGCCTTACTTCAGTATATTTTTGGACGATAGCTGTCATTTATAACTCTGCAGGTTTGTGAATTACAGTGCCCCTGAGCTCCTTTCTTCAAGTCGCTTTCTTGTGAGCTGGCCACAACACCGCAGGATGGCTTCAGGCCCTAATCTGGTTCCGGCACAGCCCGCTGAGCCTTTGTTTAATTCCTCTTCCTGGTGGGAAATGAGAGTTAAATTTGCCCGTCCAGACACCTCCAGCTAGTCTGTCATTGGTTCTCCCTATTCCTGTTCATCTTCCGCAGAAATTGCAAACTGGGCCAAACAGGAGGTTAAAGGCACTGACTCTCCAAGTCGGGAGAGTGTTAGTAAAGCGTCTGGAATGTTGCACCCGAGTACCAGGGGACGAAAACTGAGACATATTGGAACACGTCTCCCGATCACACGGTTGATCATACTCTGGGTTCCACATACATGTTTTAGCTGAAGGAAGAATACCTTAAACCTGGAGAGTTGAGACCCGTGGAATGGGTACCATGCAATATGACTTCAAAGGGTCTTCATTTGCTCACCGAACCTCTCCAGTCCTATCACTGCTGCGTTTATGCCCCTGTACACACGCTTGATTCTCTTTCGGAGACATAGCAATCCATAGGTTTTAAGATACTTCCTAGTCAGGTACACTCTTAGGCATTTAATATGGGGTGTTGAGTCCATTTCGTTGAGCAAGGAGTAGCTCTTGTCTATTCCATATTTGGCTTAAGGAACTTTATCTGTGCTCATTTCAATCTCTGGTTTTATGCAGCACCCCAACTCACCTTTCCCCTTAAGCAAGCATAAGTTGGTTTTCTAAATTTGAGACCCTGTTCTGTTTTGTAATTCAGTTCCTGTGTAGCCAAGGTTACATTCCGTGTATTAGTGATATCTTATGATGTTTCTTTTCCTGTGTGACTTATTTCAGTTAGAATCATCATACCTGAATCCACTCATTATGCTGCTACGGGCCTGATGACATAGATTTCATTGCTGAGTGATACTGCATTGTACGTAAGTACCACAACTTCTTTATCCATTTTTCACTTTCTGCGATATTGAACTTGTACCGTAAACCAGGTTCTTGTAAACAGAGCCGTCCCAACCTTTGGGGTGGCTGTGTCTTTTTGATTTTAATTTCCCTAAGCTATAGGACCATAAGTGGAAGTGCCCTAGGCTCTGTTGCTTTGTTTTTTAGATGTTTCAGGAAACACCATACACTTCTCCCGAGTGGCTGTTGGCAATTTACATCCCGCCCATCAGCATAACAAGGCTCCCAGTTCTCCATGGCCTGTCCTGCCTTTCTGGAGTTTACACTTTTTTCAGATGGCCCTTTTGACCGGGGGGAAGTGAGACTTCATTGTAGTGCAGATTTCCTTTGCAAGCTTGCTTGGTTGGCCAAAAAGGGCGTATGCGTTTTTTCCTGAATATATTCAGGAAAAAACGCATACGCCCTTTTTGGCCAAGTGCATCATTGTGGACGTTCTGCCTCTTTTCCTATGCTTTAAATACAATTCCAGTCTACCTCCTGAAATCGGTTTCCTGCAATTCTGCCCCGCTTTCAAGTCCTCTTGGCAGCCTTACTTCAGTATATTTTTGGACGATAGCTGTCATTTATAACTCTGCAGGTTTGTGAATTACAGTGCCCCTGAGCTCCTTTCTTCAACTCGCTTTCTCGTGAGCTGGCCGCAACACCGCAGGATGGCTTCAGGCCCTAATCTGGTTCCGGCACGGCACGCTGAGCCTTTGGTTAATTCCTCTTCCTGGTGGGAAATGAGAGTTAAATTTGCCCGTCCAGACACCTCCAGCTAGTCTCTCATTGGTTCTCCCTATTCCTGTACATCTTCTGCAGAAATTGCAAACTGGACCAAACAGGAGGTTAAAGGCACTGACTCTCCAAGTCGGGAGAATGTTAGTAAAGCGTCTGGAATGTTGCACCCGAGTACCAGGGGACGAAAACTGAGACATATTGGAACACGTCTCCCGATCACACGGTTGATCATACTCTGGGTTCCACATGCATGTTTTAGCTGAAGGAAGAATACCTTAAACCTGGAGAGTTGAGACCCGTGGAATGGGTACCATGCAATATGACTTCAAAGTGTCTTCATTTGCTCACCTAACCTCTCCAGTCCTATCACTGCTGCGTTTATGCCCCTGTACACACGCTTGATTCTCTTTCGGAGACATAGCAATCCATAGGTTTTAAGATACTTCCTAGTCAGGTATATTCTTAGGCGTTTAATATGGGGTGTTGAATCCATTTCGTTGGGCAAGGAGTAGCTCTTGTCTATTCCATATTTGGCTTAAGGAATTTTATCTGTGCTCATTTCAATCTCTGGTTTTATGCAGCACCCCAACTCACCTTTCCCCTTAAGCAAGCATAAGTTGGTTTTCTACATTTGAGACCCTGTTCTGTTTTGTAATTCAGTTCCTGTGTAGCCAAGTTTATATTCCGTGTATTAGTGATATCTTATGATGTTTCTTTTCCTGTGTGACTTATTTCAGTTAGAATCATCATACCTGAATCCACTCATTATGCTGCTATGGGCCTGATGACATAGATTTCATTGCTGAGTGATATTGCATTGTACGTAAGTACCACTACTTCTTTTTCCATTTTTCACTTTCTGCGATATTGAACTTGTACCGTAAACCAGGTTCTTGTAAACAGAGCCGTCCCAACATTTGGGGTGGCTGTGTCTTTTGATTTTAATTTCCCTAAGCTATAGGACCATAAGTGGAAGTGCCCTAGGCTCTGTTGCTTTGTTTTTTAGATGTTTCAGGAAACACCATACACTTCTCCCGAGTGGCTGTTGGCAATTTACATCCCGCCCATCAGCATAACAAGGCTCCCAGTTCTCCATGGCCTGTCCTGCCTTTTTGGATTTTACACTTTTTTCAGATGGCCCTTTTGACCGGGGGAAAGTGAGACTTCACTGTAGTGCAGATTTCCTTTGCAAGCTTGCTTGGTTGGCCAAAAAGGGCGTATGCGTTTTTTCCTGAATATATTCAGGAAAAAACGCATACGCCCTTTTTGGCCAAGTGCATCATTGTGGACGTTCTGCCTCTTTTCCTATGCTTTCAATGCAATTCCAGTCTACCTCCTGAAATCGGTTTCCTGCAATTCTGCCCCGCTTTCAAGTCCTCTTGGCAGCCTTACTTCAGTATATTTTTGGACGATAGCTGTCATTTATAACTCTGCAGGTTTGTGAATTACAGTGCCCCTGAGCTCCTTTCTTCAAGTCGCTTTCTTGTGAGCTGGCCACAACACCGCAGGATGGCTTCAGGCCCTAATCTGGTTCCGGCACGGCCCGCTGAGCCTTTGGTTAATTCCTCTTCCTGGTGGGAAATGAGAGTTAAATTTGCCCGTCCAGACACCTCCAGCTAGTCTGTCATTGGTTCTCCCTATTCCTGTTCATCTTCCGCAGAAATTGCAAACTGGGCCAAACAGGAGGTTAAAGGCACTGACTCTCCAAGTCGGGAGAGTGTTAGTAAAGCGTCTGGAATGTTGCACCCGAGTACCAGGGGACGAAAACTGACACATATTGGAACACGTCTCCCGATCACACGGTTGATCATAATCTGGGTTCCACATACATGTTTTAGCTGAAGGAAGAATACCTTAAACCTGGAGAGTTGAGACCCGTGGAATGGGTACATGCAATATGACTTCAAAGGGTCTTCATTTGCTCACCGAACCTCTCCAGTCCTATCACTGCTGCGTTTATGCCCCTGTACACACGCTTGATTCTCTTTCGGAGACATAGCAATCCATAGGTTTTAAGATACTTCCTAGTCAGGTACACTCTTAGGCATTTAATATGGGGTGTTGAGTCCATTTCGTTGAGCAAGGAGTAGCTCTTGTCTATTCCATATTTGGCTTAAGGAACTTTATCTGTGCTCATTTCAATCTCTGGTTTTATGCAGCACCCCAACTCACCTTTCCCCTTAAGCAAGCATAAGTTGGTTTTCTAAATTTGAGACCCTGTTCTGTTTTGTAATTCAGTTCCTATGTAGCCAAGTTTACATTCCGTGTATTAGTGATATCTTATGATGTTTCTTTTCCTGTGTGACTTATTTCAGTTAGAATCATCATACCTGAATCCACTCATTATGCTGCTACGGGCCTGATGACATAGATTTCATTGCTGAGTGATATTGCATTGTACGTAAGTACCACAACTTCTTTATCCATTTTTCACTTTCTGCGATATTGAACTTGTACCGTAAACCAGGTTCTTGTAAACAGAGCCGTCCCAACATTTGGGGTGGCTGTGTCTTTTGATTTTAATTTCCCTAAGCTATAGGACCATAAGTGGAAGTGCCCTAGGCTCTGTTGCTTTGTTTTTTAGATGTTTCAGGAAACACCATACACTTCTCCCGAGTGGCTGTTGGCAATTGACATCCCGCCCATAAGCATAACAAGGCTCCCAGTTCTCCATGGCCTGTCCTGCCTTTCTGGAGTTTACACTTTTTTCAGATGGCCCTTTTGACCGGGGGGAAGTGAGACTTCATTGTAGTGCAGATTTCCTTTGCAAGCTTGCTTGGTTGGCCAAAAAGGGCGTATGCGTTTTTTCCTGAATATATTCAGGAAAAAACGCATACGCCCTTTTTGGCCAAGTGCATCATTGTGGACGTTCTGCCTCTTTTCCTATGCTTTAAATACAATTCCAGTCTACCTCCTGAAATCGGTTTCCTGCAATTCTGCCCCGCTTTCAAGTCCTCTTGGCAGCCTTACTTCAGTATATTTTTGGACGATAGCTGTCATTTATAACTCTGCAGGTTTGTGAATTACAGTGCCCCTGAGCTCCTTTCTTCAACTCGCTTTCTCGTGAGCTGGCCGCAACACCGCAGGATGGCTTCAGGCCCTAATCTGGTTCCGGCACGGCCCGCTGAGCCTTTGGTTAATTCCTCTTCCTGGTGGGAAATGAGAGTTAAATTTGCCCGTCCAGACACCTCCAGCTAGTCTCTCATTGGTTCTCCCTATTCCTGTACATCTTCTGCAGAAATTGCAAACTTGGCCAAACAGGAGGTTAAAGGCACTGACTCTACAAGTCGGGAGAATGTTAGTAAAGCGTCTGGAATGTTGCACCCGAGTACCAGGGGACGAAAACTGAGACATATTGGAACACGTCTCCCGATCACACGGTTGATCATACTCTGGGTTCCACATGCATGTTTTAGCTGAAGGAAGAATACCTTAAACCTGGAGAGTTGAGACCCGTGGAATGGGTACCATGCAATATGACTTCAAAGTGTCTTCATTTGCTCACCTAACCTCTCCAGTCCTATCACTGCTGCGTTTATGCCCCTGTACACACGCTTGATTCTCTTTCGGAGACATAGCAATCCATAGGTTTTAAGATACTTCCTAGTCAGGTATATTCTTAGGCGTTTAATATGGGGTGTTGAATCCATTTCGTTGGGCAAGGAGTAGCTCTTGTCTATTCCATATTTGGCTTAAGGAACTTTATCTGTGCTCATTTCAATCTCTGGTTTTATGCAGCACCCCAACTCACCTTTCCCCTTAAGCAAGCATAAGTTGGTTTTCTAAATTTGAGACCCTGTTCTGTTTTGTAATTCAGTTCCTGTGTAGCCAAGTTTACATTCCGTGTATTAGTGATATCTTATGATGTTTCTTTTCCTGTGTGACTTATTTCAGTTAGAATCATCATACCTGAATCCACTCATTATGCTGCTATGGGCCTGATGACATAGATTTCATTGCTGAGTGATATTGCATTGTACGTAAGTACCACTACTTCTTTTTCCATTTTTCACTTTCTGCGATATTGAACTTGTACCGTAAACCAGGTTCTTGTAAACAGAGCCGTCCCAACCTTTGGGGTGGCTGTGTCTTTTGATTTTAATTTCCCTAAGCTATAGGACCATAAGTGGAAGTGCCCTAGGCTCTGTTGCTTTGTTTTTTAGATGTTTCAGGAAACACCATACACTTCTCCAGAGTGGCTGTTGGCAATTTACATCCCGCCCATCAGCATAACAAGGCTCCCAGTTCTCCATGGCCTGTCCTGCCTTTCTGGATTTTACACTTTTTTCAGATGGCCCTTTTGACCGGGGGGAAGTGAGACTTCACTGTAGTGCAGATTTCCTTTGCAAGCTTGCTTGGTTGGCCAAAAAGGGCGTATGCGTTTTTTCCTGAATATATTCAGGAAAAAACGCATACGCCCTTTTTGGCCAAGTGCATCATTGTGGACGTCCTGCCTCTTTTCCTATGCTTTCAATGCAATTCCAGTCTACCTCCTGAAATCGGTTTCCTGCAATTCTGCCCCGCTTTCAAGTCCTCTTGGCAGCCTTACTTCAGTATATTTTTGGACGATAGCTGTCATTTATAACTCTGCAGGTTTGTGAATTACAGTGCCCCTGAGCTCCTTTCTTCAAGTCGCTTTCTTGTGAGCTGGCCACAACACCGCAGGATGGCTTCAGGCCCTAATCTGGTTCCGGCACGGCCCGCTGAGCCTTTGGTTAATTCCTCTTCCTGGTGGGAAATGCGAGTTAAATTTGCCCGTCCAGACACCTCCAGCTAGTCTGTCATTGGTTCTCCCTATTCCTGTTCATCTTCCGCAGAAATTGCAAACTGGGCCAAACAGGAGGTTAAAGGCACTGACTCTCCAAGTCGGGAGAGTGTTAGTAAAGCGTCTGGAATGTTGCACCCGAGTACCAGGGGACGAAAACTGACACATATTGGAACACGTCTCCCGATCACACGGTTGATCATACTCTGGGTTCCACATACATGTTTTAGCTGAAGGAAGAATACCTTAAACCTGGAGAGTTGAGACCCGTGGAATGGGTACCATGCAATATGACTTCAAAGGGTCTTCATTTGCTCACCGAACCTCTCCAGTCCTATCACTGCTGCGTTTATGCCCCTGTACACACGCTTGATTCTCTTTCGGAGACATAGCAATCCATAGGTTTTAAGATACTTCCTAGTCAGGTACACTCTTAGGCATTTAATATGGGGTGTTGAGTCCATTTCGTTGAGCAAGGAGTAGCTCTTGTCTATTCCATATTTGGCTTAAGGAACTTTATCTGTGCTCATTTCAATCTCTGGTTTTATGCAGCACCCCAACTCACCTTTCCCCTTAAGCAAGCATAAGTTGGTTTTCTAAATTTGAGACCCTGTTCTGTTTTGTAATTCAGTTCCTGTGTAGCCAAGGTTACATTCCGTGTATTAGTGATATCTTATGATGTTTCTTTTCCTGTGTGACTTATTTCAGTTAGAATCATCATACCTGAATCCACTCATTATGCTGCTACGGGCCTGATGACATAGATTTCATTGCTGAGTGATACTGCATTGTACGTAAGTACCACAACTTCTTTATCCATTTTTCACTTTCTGCGATATTGAACTTGTACCGTAAACCAGGTTCTTGTAAACAGAGCCGTCGCAACCTTTGGGGTGGCTGTGTCTTTTTGATTTTAATTTCCCTAAGCTATAGGACCATAAGTGGAAGTGCCCTAGGCTCTGTTGCTTTGTTTTTTAGATGTTTCAGGAAACACCATACACTTCTCCCGAGTGGCTGTTGGCAATTTACATCCCGCCCATCAGCATAACAAGGCTCCCAGTTCTCCATGGCCTGTCCTGCCTTTCTGGAGTTTACACTTTTTTCAGATGGCCCTTTTGACCGGGGGGAAGTGAGACTTCATTGTAGTGCAGATTTCCTTTGCAAGCTTGCTTGGTTGGCCAAAAAGGGCGTATGCGTTTTTTCCTGAATATATTCAGGAAAAAACGCATACGCCCTTTTTGGCCAAGTGCATCATTGTGGACGTTCTGCCTCTTTTCCTATGCTTTAAATACAATTCCAGTCTACCTCCTGAAATCAGTTTCCTGCAATTCTGCCCCGCTTTCAAGTCCTCTTGGCAGCCTTACTTCAGTATATTTTTGGACGATAGCTGTCATTTATAACTCTGCAGGTTTGTGAATTACAGTGTCCCTGAGCTCCTTTCTTCAACTCGCTTTCTCGTGAGCTGGCCGCAACACCGCAGGATGGCTTCAGGCCCTAATCTGGTTCCGGCACGGCACGCTGAGCCTTTGGTTAATTCCTCTTCCTGGTGGGAAATGAGAGTTAAATTTGCCCGTCCAGACACCTCCAGCTCGTCTCTCATTGGTTCTCCCTATTCCTGTTCATCTTCCGCAGAAATTGCAAACTGGGCCAAACAGGAGGTTAAAGGCACTGACTCTCCAAGTCGGGAGAGTGTTAGTAAAGCGTCTGGAATGTTGCACCCGAGTACCAGGGGACGAAAACTGAGACATATTGGAACACGTGTCCCGATCACACGGTTGATCATACTCTGGGTTCCACATGCATGTTTTAGCTGAAGGAAGAATACCTTAAACCTGGAGAGTTGAGACCCGTGGAATGGGTACCATGCAATATGACTTCAAAGGGTCTTCATTTGCTCACCGAACCTCTCCAGTCCTATCACTGCTTCGTTTAGGCCCCTGTACACACGCTTGATTCTCTTTCAGAGACATAGCAATCCATAGGTTTTAAGATACTTCCTAATCAGGTACACACTTAGGCATTTAATATGGGGTGTTGAGTCCATTTCGTTGAGCAAGGAGTAGCTCTTGTCTATTCCATATTTGGCTTAAGGAACTTTATCTGTGCTCATTTCAATCTCTGGTTTTATGCAGCACCCCAACTCACCTTTCCCCTTAAGCAAGCATAAGTTGGGTTTCTAAATTTGAGACCCTGTTCTGTTTTGTAATTCAGTTCCTATGTAGCCAAGTTTACATTCCGTGTATTAGTGATATCTTATGATGTTTCTTTTCCTGTGTGACTTATTTCAGTTAGAATCATCATACCTGAATCCACTCATTATGCTGCTACGGGCCTGATGACATAGATTTCATTGCTGAGTGCTACTGCATTGTACGTAAGTACCACAACTTCTTTATCCATTTTTCACTTTTTGCGATATTGAACTTGTACCGTAAACCAGGTTCTTGTAAACAGAGCCGTCCCAACCTTTGGGGTGGCTGTGTCTTTTGATTTTAATTTCCCTAAGCTATAGGACCATAAGTGGAAGTGCCCTAGGCTCTGTTGCTTTGTTTTTTAGATGTTTCAGGAAACACCATACACTTCTCCCGAGTGGCTGTTGGCAATTGACATCCCGCCCATCAGCATAACAAGGCTCCCAGTTCTCCATGGCCTGTCCTGCCTTTCTGGATTTTACACTTTTTTCAGATGGCCCTTTTGACCGGGGGGAAGTGAGACTTCATTGTAGTGCAGATTTCCTTTGCAAGCTTGCTTGGTTGGCCAAAAAGGGCGTATGCGTTTTTTCCTGAATATATTCAGGAAAAACCGCATACGCCCTTTTTGGCCAAGTGCATCATTGTGGACGTTCTGCCTCTTTTCCTATGCTTTCAATGCAATTCCAGTCTACCTCCTGAAATCGGTTTCCTGCAATTCTGCCCCGCTTTCAAGTCCTCTTGGCAGCCTTACTTCAGTATATTTTTGGACGATAGCTGTCATTTATAACTCTGCAGGTTTGTGAATTACAGTGCCCCTGAGCTCCTTTCTTCAAGTCGCTTTCTTGTGAGCTGGCCGCAACACCGCAGGATGGCTTCAGGCCCTAATCTGGTTCCGGCACGGCACGCTGGGCCTTTGGTTAATTCCTCTTCCTGGTGGGAAATGAGAGCTAAATTTGCCCGTCCAGACACCTCCAGCTAGTCTCTCATTGGTTCTCCCTATTCCTGTTCATCTTCCGCAGAAATTGCAAACTGGGCCAAACAGGAGGTTAAAGGCACTGAATCTCCAAGTCGGGAGAGTGTTAGTAAAGCGTCTGGAATGTTGTACCCGAGCACCAGGGGACGAAAACTGACACATATTGGAACACGTCTCTCAATCACATGGTTGATCATACTCTGGGTTCCACATGCATGTTTTAGCTGAAGGAAGAATACCTTCAACCTGGAGAGTTGAGACCCGTGGAATGGGTACCATGCAATATGACTTCAAAGGGTCTTCATTTGCTCACCGAACTTCTCCACTGCTATTAGTGCTGCGTTTATGCCCCTGTACACACGCTTGATTCTCTTTCGGAGACATAGCAATCCATAGGTTTTAAGATACTTCCTAGTCAGGTACACTCTTAGGCATTTAATATGGGGTGTTGAGTCCAGTTCGTTGAGCAAGGAGTAGCTCTTGTCTATTCCATATTTGGCTTAAGGAACTTTATCTGTGCTCATTTCAATCTCTGGTTTTATGCAGCACCCCAACTCACCTTTCCCCTTAAGCAAGCATAAGTTGGTTTTCTAAATTTGAGACCCTGTTCTGTTTTGTAATTCAGTTCCTGTGTAGCCAAGGTTACATTCCGTGTATTAGTGATATCTTATGATGTTTCTTTTCCTGTGTGACTTATTTCAGTTAGAATCATCATACCTGAATCCACTCATTATGCTGCTACGGGCCTGATGACATAGATTTCATTGCTGAGTGATACTGCATTGTACGTAAGTACCACAACTTCTTTATCCATTTTTCACTTTCTGCGATATAGAACTTGTACCGTAAACCAGGTTCTTGTAAACAGAGCCGTCCCAACCTTTGGGGTGGCTGTGTCTTTTGATTTTAATTTCCCTAAGCTATAGGACCATAAGTGGAAGTGCCCTAGGCTCTGTTGCTTTGTTTTTTAGATGTTTCAGGAAACACCATACACTTCTCCCGAGTGGCTGTTGGCAATTGACATCCCGCCCATCAGCATAACAAGGCTCCCAGTTCTCCATGGCCTGTCCTGCCTTTCTGGAGTTTACACTTTTTTCAGATGGCCCTTTTGACCGGGGGGAAGTGAGACTTCATTGTAGTGCAGATTTCCTTTGCAAGCTTGCTTGGTTGGCCAAAAAGGGCGTATGCGTTTTTTCCTGAATATATTCAGGAAAAAACGCATACGACCTTTTTGGCCAAGTGCATCATTGTGGACGTTCTGCCTCTTTTCCTATGCTTTCAATGCAATTCCAGTCTACCTCCTGAAATCGGTTTCCTGCAATTCTGCCCCGCTTTCAAGTCCTCTTGGCAGCCTTACTTCAGTATATTTTTGGATGATAGCTGTCATTTATAACTCTGCAGGTTTGTGAATTACAGTGCCCCTGAGCTCCTTTCTTCAACTCGCTTTCTCGTGAGCTGGCCGCAACACCGCAGGATGGCTTCAGGCCCTAATCTGGTTCTGGCACGGCACGCTGAGCCTTTGGTTAATTCCTCTTCCTGGTGGGAAATGAGAGTTAAATTTGCCCGTCCAGACACCTCCAGCTAGTCTCTCATTGGTTCTCCCTATTCCTGTTCATCTTCTGCAGAAATTGCAAACTGGTCCAAACAGGAGGTTAAAGGCACTGACTCTCCAAGTCGGGAGAGTGTTAGTAAAGCGTCTGGAATGTTGCACCCGAGTACCAGGGGACGAAAACTCAGACATATTGGAACACGTCTCCCGATCACACGGTTGATCATACTCTGGGTTCCACATGCATGTTTTAGCTGCAGGAAGAATACCTTAAACCTGGAGAGTTGAGACCCGTGGAATGGGTACCATGCAATATGACTTCAAAGGGTCTTCATTTGCTCACCGAACCTCTCCAGTCCTATCACTGCTGCGATTATGCCCCTGCACACATGCTTGATTCTCTTTCAGAGACATAGCAATCCATAGGTTTTAAGATTCTTACTAGTCAGGTATATTCTTAGGTGTTTAATATGGGGTGTTGAGTCCATTTCGTTGAGCAAGGAGTAGCTCTTGTCTATTCCATATTTGGCTTAAGGAACTTTATGTGTGCTCATTTCAATGTCTGCTTTTATGCAGCACCCCAACTCACCTTTCCCCTTAAGCAAGCATAAGTTGGGTTTCTCAATTTGAGACCCTGTTCTGCTTTGTAATTCAGTTCCTGTGTAGCCAAGTTTACATTCCGTGTATTAGTGATATCTTATGATGTTTCTTTTTCTGTGTGAGTTATTTCAGTTAGAATCATCGTACCTGAATCCACTCATTATGCTGCTACGGGCCTGATGACATAGATTTCATTGCTGTGTTATATTGCATTGTACGTAAGTACCACAACTTCTTTATCCATTTTTCACTTTCTGCGATATTGAACTTGTACCCTAAACTAGGTTCTTGTAAACAGAGCCATCCCATCCTTTGGGGTGGCTGTGTCTTTTTGATTTTAATTTCCCTAAGCTATAGGACCATAAGTGGAAGTGCCCTAGGCTCTGTTGCTTTGTTTTTTAGATGTTTCAGGAAACACCATACACTTCTCCCGAGTGCCTGTTGGCAATTTACATCCCGCCCATCAGCATAACAAGGCTCCCAGTTCTCCATGGCCTGTCCTGCCTTTCTGGATTTTACACTTTTTTCAGATGGCCCTTTTCACCGGGGGGAAGTGAGATTTCACTGTAGTACAGATTTCCTTTGCAAGCTTGCTTGGTTGGCCAAAAAGGGCGTATGCGTTTTTTCCTGAATATATTCAGGAAAAAACGCATACGCCCTTTTTGGCCAAGTGCATCATTGTGGACGTTCTGCCTCTTTTCCTATGCTTTAAATGCAATTCCAGTCTACCTCCTGAAATCGGTTTCCTGCAATTCTGCCCCGCTTTCAAGTCCTCTTGGCAGCCTTACTTCAGTATATTTTTGGACGATAGCTGTCATTTATAACTCTGCAGGTTTGTGAATTACAGTGCCCCTGAGCTCCTTTCTTCAACTCGCTTTCTCGTGAGCTGGCCGCAACACCGCAGGATTGCTTCAGGCCCTAATCTGGTTCCGGCACGGCACGCTGAGCCTTTGGTTAATTCCTCTTCCTGGTGCCAAATGAGAGTTAAATTTGCCCGTCCAGACACCTCCAGCTAGTCTCTCATTGGTTCTCCCTATTCCTGTTCATCTTCCACAGAAATTGCAAACTGGGCCAAACAGGAGGTTAAAGGCACTGACTCTCCAAGTCGGGAGAGTGTTAGTAAAGCGTCTGGAATGTTGCACCCGAGTACCAGGGGACGAAAACTGACACATATTGGAACACGTCTCCCGATCACACGGTTGATCATACTCTGGGTTCCACATGCATGTTTTAGCTGAAGGAAGAATGCCTTAAACCTGGAGAGTTGAGACCCGTGGAATGGGTACCATGCAATATGACTTCAAAGTGTCTTCATTTGCTCACCGAACCTCTCCAATCCTATCACTGCTGCGTTTATGCCCCTGTACACACGCTTGATTCTCTTTCGGAGACATAGCAATCCATAGGTTTTAAGATACTTCCTAGTCAGGTACACTCTTAGGCATTTAATATGGGGTGTTGAGTCCATTTCGTTGAGCAAGGAGTAGCTCTTGTCTATTCTATATTTGGCTTAAGGAACTTTATCTGTGCTCATTTCAATCTCTGGTTTTATGCAGCACCCCAACTCACCTTTCCCCTTAAGCAAGCATAAGTTGGGTTTCTAAATTTGAGACCCTGTTCTGTTTTGTAATTCAGTTCCTATGTAGCCAAGTTTACATTCCGTGTATTAGTGATATCTTATGATGTTTCTTTTCCTGTGTGACTTATTTCAGTTAGAATCATCATACCTGAATCCACTCATTATGCTGCTACGGGCCTGATGACATAGATTTCATTGCTGAGTGATACTGCATTGTACGTAAGTACCACAACTTCTTTATCCATTTTTCACTTTCTGCGATATAGAACTTGTACCATAAACCAGGTTCTTGTAAACAGAGCCGTCCCAACCTTTGGGGTGGCTGTGTCTTTTTGATTTTAATTTCCCTAAGCTATAGGACCATAAGTGGAATTGCCCTAGGCTCTGTTGCTTTGTTTTTTAGATGTTTCAGGAAACACCATACACTTCTCCCGAGTGGCTGTTGGCAATTTACATCCCGCCCATCAGCATAACAAGGCTCCCAGTTCTCCATGGCCTGTCCTGCCTTTCTGGATTTTACACTTTTTTCAGATGGCCCTTTTGACCGGGGGGAAGTGAGACTTCATTGTAGTGCAGATTTCCTTTGCAAGCTTGCTTGGTTGGCCAAACAGGGCGTATGCGTTTTTTCCTGAATATATTCAGGAAAAAACGCATACGCCCTTTTTGGCCAAGTGCATCATTGTGGACGTTCTGCCTCTTTTCCTATGCTTTAAATGCAATTCCAGTCTACTTCCTGAAATCGGTTTCCTGCAATTCTGCCCCGCTTTCAAGTCCTCTTGGCAGCCTTACTTCAGTATATTTTTGGACGATAGCTGTCATTTATAACTCTGCAGGTTTGTGAATTACAGTGCCCCTGAGCTCCTTTCTTCAACTCGCTTTCTCGTGAGCTGGCCGCAACACCGCAGGATGGCTTCAGGCCCTAATCTGGTTGCGGCATGGCACGCTGAGCCTTTGGTTAATTCCTCTTCCTGGTGCGAAATGAGAGTTAAATTTGCCCGTCCAGACACCTCCATCTAGTCTGTCATTGGTTCTCCCTATTCCTGTTCATCTTCCGCAGAAATTGCAAACTGGGCCAAACAGGAGGTTAAAGGCACTGACTCTCCAAGTCGGGAGAGTGTTAGTAAAGCGTCTGGAATGTTGCACCCGAGTACCAGGGGACGAAAACTGACACATATTGGAACACGTCTCCCGATCACACAGTTGATCATACTCTGCGTTCCACATGCATGTTTTAGCTGAAGGTGGAATACCTTAAACCTGTAGAGTTGTGACCCGTGCAATGGGTACCATGCAATATGACTTCAAAGGGTCTTCATTTGCTCACCGAACTTCTCCAATCCTATCACTGCTGCGTTTATGCCCCTGTACACACGCTTGATTCTCTTTCGGAGACATAGCAATCCATAGGTTTTAAGATATTCCTAGTCAGGTACATTCTTAGGCATTTAATATGGGGTGTTGAGTCCATTTCGTTGAGCAAGAAGTAGCTCTTGTCTATTCCATATTTGGCTTAAGGAACTTTATCTGTGCTCATTTCAATCTCTGGTTTTATGCAGCACCCCAACTCACCTTTCCCCTTAAGCAAGCATAAGTTGGTTTTCTAAATTTGAGACCCTGTTCTGTTTTGTAATTCACTTCCTGTGTAGCCAAGTTTACATTCCGTGTATTAGTGATATCTTATGATGTTTCTTTTCCTGTGTGACTTATTTCAGTTAGAATCATCATACCTGAATCCACTCATTATGCTGCTATGGGCCTGATGACATAGATTTCATTGCTGAGTGATACTGCATTGTACGTAAGTACCACAACTTCTTTATCCATTTTTCACTTTCTGCGATATTGAACTTGTACCGTAAACCAGGTTCTTGTAAACAGAGCCGTCCCAACTTTTGGGGTGGCTGTGTCTTTTTGATTTTAATTTCCCTAAGCTATAGGACCATAAGTGGAAGTGCCCTAGGCTCTGTTGCTTTGTTTTTTAGATGTTTCAGGAAACACCATACACTTCTCCCGAGTGGCTGTTGGCAATTTACATCCCGCCCATCAGCATAACAAGGCTCCCAGTTCTCCATGGCCTGTCCTGCCTTTCTGGATTTTACACTTTTTTCAGATGGCCCTTTTGACCGGGGGGAAGTGAGACTTCATTGTAGTGCAGATTTCCTTTGCAAGCTTGCTTGGTTGGCCAAAAAGGGCGTATGCGTTTTTTCCTGAATATATTCAGGAAAAAACGCATACGCCCTTTTTGGCCAAGTGCATCATTGTGGACGTTCTGCCTCTTTTCCTATGCTTTAAATGCAATTCCAGTCTACCTCCTGAAATCGGTTTCGTGCAATTCTGCCCCGCTTTCAAGTCCTCTTGGCAGCCTTACTTCAGTATATTTTTGGACGATAGCTGTCATTTATAACTCTGCAGGTTTGTGAATTACAGTGCCCCTGAGCTCCTTTCTTCAACTCGCTTTCTCGTGAGCTGGCCGCAACACCGCAGGATGGCTTCAGGCCCTAATCTGGTTCCGGCACGGCACGCTGAGCCTTTGGTTAATTCCTCTTCCTGGTGGGAAATGAGAGTTAAATTTGCCCGTCCAGACACCTCCAGCTAGTCTCTCATTGGTTCTCCCTATTCCTGTTCATCTTCCGCAGAAATTGCAAACTGAGCCAAACAGGAGGTTAAAGGCACTGACTCTCCATGTCGGGAGAGTGTTAGTAAAGCGTCTGGAATGTTGCACCCGAGTACCAGGGGACGAAAACTGACACATATTGGAACACGTCTCCCGAACACACGGTTGATCATACTCTGGGTTCCACATGCATGTTTTAGCTGAAGGAAGAATGCCTTCAACCTGGAGAGTTGAGACCCGTGGAATGGGTACCATGCAATATGACTTCAAAGGGTCTTCATTTGCTCACCGAACTTCTCCAATCCTATCACTGCTGCGTTTATGCCCCTGTACACACGCTTGATTCTCTTTCGGAAACATAGCAATCCATAGGTTTTAAGACACTTCCTAGTCAGGTATATTCTTAGGTGTTTAATATGGGGTGTTGAGTACATTTCGTTGAGCAAGGAGTAGCTCTTGTCTATTCCATATTTGGCTTAAGGAACTTTATCTGTGCTCATTTCAATCTCTGCTTTTATGCAGCACCCCAACTCACCTTTCCCCTTAAGGAAGCATAAGTTGGTTTTCTAAATTTGAGACCCTGTTCTGTTTTGTAATTCTGTTCCTGTGTAGCCAAGTTTACATTCCGTGTATTAGTGATATCTTATGAGGTATCTTTTCTGTGTGACTTATTTCAGTTAGAATCATAATACCTGAATCCACTCATTATCGTGCTACGGGCCTGATGACATAGATTTCATTGCTGAGTGATATTGCATTGTACGTAATTACCACAACTTCTTTATCCATTTTTCACTTTCTGCGATATAGAACTTGTACCGTAAACCAGGTTCTTGTAAACAGAGCCGTCCCAACTTTTGGGGTGGCTGTGTCTTTTTGATTTTAATTTCCCTAAGCTATAGGACCATAAGTGGAAGTGCCCTAGGCTCTGTTGCTTTGTTTTTTAGATGTTTCAGGAAACACCATACACTTCTCCCGAGTGGCTGTTGGCAATTTACATCCCGCCCATCAGCATAACAAGGCTCCTAGTTCTCCATGACCTGTCCTGCCTTTCTGGATTTTACACGTTTTTCAGATGGCCCTTTTGACCGGGGGGAAGTGAGACTTCATTGTAGTGCAGATTTCTTTGCAAGCTTGCTTGGTTGACCAAAAAGGGCGTAGGCGTTTTTTCCTGAATATATTCAGGAAAAAACGCATACGCCCTTTTTGGCCAAGTGCATCATTGTGGACGTTCTGCCTCTTTTCCTATCCTTTAAATGCAATTCCAGTCTACCTCCTGAAATCGGTTTCCTGCAATTCTGCCCCGCTTTCAAGTCCTCTTGGCAGCCTTACTTCAGTATATTTTTGGACGATAGCTGTCATTTATAACTCTGCAGGTTTGTGAATTACAGTGCCCCTGAGCTCCTTTCTTCAACTCGCTTTCTCGTGAGCTGGCCGCAACACCGCAGGATGGCTTCAGGCCCTAATCTGGTTCCGGCACGGCACGCTGAGCCTTTGGTTAATTCCTCTTCCTGGTGCGAAATGAGAGTTAAATTTGCCCATCCAGACACCTCCATCTAGTCTGTCATTGGTTCTCCCTATTCCTGTTCATCTTCCGCAGAAATTGCAAACTGGGCCAAACAGGAGGTTAAAGGCACTGACTCTCCAAGTCGGGAGAGTGTTAGTAAAGCGTCTTGAATGTTGCACCCGAGTACCAGGGGACGAAAACTGACACATATTGGAACACGTGCCTGATCACATGGTTGATCATACTCTGCGTTCCACATGCATGTTTTAGCTGAAAGAAGAATACCTTCAACCTGGAGAGTTGAGAACCGTGGAATGGGTACCATGCAATATGACTTCAAAGGGTCTTCATTTGCTCACCGAACTTCTCCAATCCTATCACTGCTGCGTTTATGCCCCTGTACACACGCTTGATTCTCTTTCGGAGACATAGCAATCCATAGGTTTTAAGATACTTCCTAGTCAGGTACACTCTTAGGCATTTAATATGGGGTGTTGAGTCCATTTCGTTGAGCAAGGAGTAGCTCTTGTCTATTCCATATTTGGCTTAAGGAACTTTATCTGTGCTCATTTCAATCTCTGGTTTTATGCAGCACCCCAACTCACCTTTCCCCTTAAGCAAGCATAAGTTGGTTTTCTAAATTTGAGACCCTGCTCTGTTTTGTAATTCACTTCCTGTGTAGCCAAGTTTACATTCCGTGTATTAGTGATATCTTATGATGTTTCTTTTTCTGTGTGACTTATTTCAGTTAGAATCATCATACCTGAATCCACTCATTATGGTGCTATGGGCCTGATGACATAGATTTCCTTGCTGAGTGATACTGCATTGTACGTAAGTACCACAACTTCTTTATCCATTTTTCACTTTCTGCGATATTGAACTTGTACCGTAAACCAGGTTCTTGTAAACAGAGCCGTCCCAACTTTTGGGGTGGCTGTGTCTTTTTGATTTTAATTTCCCTAAGCTATAGGACCATAAGTGGAAGTGCCCTAGGCTCTGTTGCTTTGTTTTTTAGATGTTTCAGGAAACACCATACACTTCTCCCGAGTGCCTGTTGGCAATTTACATCCCGCCCATCAGCATAACAAGGCTCCCAGTTCTCCATGGCCTGTCCTTCCTTTCTGGATTTTACACGTTTTTCAGATGGCCCTTTTGACCGGGGGGAAGTGAGACTTCATTGTAGTGCAGATTTCTTTGCAAGCTTGCTTGGTTGGCCAAAAAGGGCGTATGCGTTTTTTCCTGAATATATTCAGGAAAAAACGCATACGCCCTTTTTGGCCAAGTGCATCATTGTGGACGTTCTGCCTCTTTTCCTATCCTTTAAATGCAATTCCAGTCTACCTCCTGAAATCGGTTTCCTGCAATTCTGCCCCGCTTTCAAGTCCTCTTGGCAGCCTTACTTCAGTATATTTTTGGACGATAGCTGTCATTTATAACTCTGCAGGTTTGTGAATTACAGTGCCCCTGAGCTCCTTTCTTCAACTCGCTTTCTCGTGAGCTGGCCGCATCACCGCAGGATGGCTTCAGGCCCTAATCTGGTTCCGGCACGGCACGCTGAGCCTTTGGTTAATTCCTCTTCCTGGTGCGAAATGAGAGTTAAATTTGCCCATCCAGACACCTCCATCTAGTCTGTCATTGGTTCTCCCTATTCCTGTTCATCTTCCGCAGAAATTGCAAACTGGGCCAAACAGGAGGTTAAAGGCACTGACTCTCCAAGTCGGGAGAGTGTTAGTAAAGTGTCTTGAATGTTGCACCCGAGTACCAGGGGACGAAAACTGACACATATTGGAACACGTCTCCCGATCACACGGTTGATCATACTCTGGGTTCCACATGCATGTTTTAGCTGAAGGAAGAATACCTTCAACCTGGAGAGTTGAGACCCGTGGAATGGGTACCATGCAATATGACTTCAAAGGGTCTTCATTTGCTCACCGAACTTCTCCAATCCTATCACTGCTGTGTTTATGCCCCTGTACACACGCTTGATTCTCTTTCGGAGACATAGCAATCCATAGGTTTTAAGATACTTCCTAGTCAGGTATATTCTTAGGTGTTTAATATGGGGTGTTGAGTCCATTTCGTTGAGCAAGGAGTAGCTCTTGTCTATTCCATATTTGGCTTAAGGAACTTTATCTGTGCTCATTTCAATCTCTGGTTTTATGCAGCACCCCAACTCACCTTTCCCCTTAAGCAAGCATAAGTTGGTTTTCTAAATTTGAGACCCTGTTCTGTTTTGTAATTCAGTTCCTATGTAGCCAAGTTTACATTCCGTGTATTAGTGATATCTTATGATGTTTCTTTTTCTGTGTGACTTATTTCAGTTAGAATCATCATACCTGAATCCACTCATTATGCTGCTACGGGCCTGATGACATAGATTTCCTTGCTGAGTGATATTGCATTGTACGTAAGTACCACAACTTCTTTATCCATTTTTCACTTTCTGTGATATAGAACTTGTACCGTAAACCAGGTTCTTGTAAACAGAGCCGTCCCAACCTTTGGGGTGGCTGTGTCTTTTTGATTTTAATTTCCCTAAGCTATAGGACCATAAGTGGAAGTGCCCTAGGCTCTGTTGCTTTGTTTTTTAGATGTTTCAGGAAACACCATACACTTCTCCCGAGTGGCTGTTGGCAGTTTACATCCCGCCCATCAGCATAACAAGGCTCCCAGTTCTCCATGGCCTGTCCTGCCTTTCTGGATTTTACACTTTTTTCAGATGGCCCTTTTGACCGGGGGGAAGTGAGACTTCATTGTAGTGCAGATTTCCTTTGCAAGCTTGCTTGGTTGGCCAAAAAGGGCGTATGCGTTTTTTCCTGAATCTATTCAGGAAAAAACGCATACGCCCTTTTTGGCCAAGTGCATCATTGTGGACGTTCTGCCTCTTTTCCTATGCTTTAAATGCAATTCCAGTCTACCTCCTGAAATCGGTTTCCTGCAATTCTGCCCCGCTTTCAAGTCCTCTTGGCAGCCTTACTTCAGTATATTTTTGGACGATAGCTGTCATTTATAACTCTGCAGGTTTGTGAATTACAGTGCCCCTGAGCTCCTTTCTTCAACTCGCTTTCTTGTGAGCTGGCCGCAACACCGCAGGATGGCTTCAGGCCCTAATCTGGTTCCGGCACGGCACGCTGAGCCTTTGTTTATTTCCTTTCCTGGTGGGAAATGAGAGTTAAATTTGCCCGTCCAGACACCTCCAGCTGGTCTGTCATTGGTTCTCCCTATTCCTGTTCATCTTCCGCAGAAATTGCAAACTGGGCCAAACAGGAGGTTAAAGGCACTGACTCTCCAAGTCGGGAGAGTGTTAGTAAAGCGTCTGGAATGTTGCACCCGAGTACCAGGGGACGAAAACTGACACATATTGGAACACGTCTCCCGATCACACGGTTGATCATACTCTGGGTTCCACATGCATGTTTTAGCTGAAGGAAGAATACCTTAAACATGGAGAGTTGAGACCCGTGGAATGGGTACCATGCAATATGACTTCAAAGGGTCTTCATTTGCTCACTGAACTTCTCCAATCCTATCACTGCTGCGTTTATGCCCCTGTACATACGCTTGATTCTTTTTCGGAGACATAGCAATCCATAGGTTTTAAGATACTTCCTAGTCAGGTACACTCTTAGGCATTTAATATGGGGTGTTGAGTCCATTTCGTTGAGCAAGGAGTAGCTCTTGTCTATTCCATATTTGGCTTAAGGAACTTTATCTGTGCTCATTTCAATCTCTGGTTTTATGCAGCACCCCAACTCACCTTTCCCCTTAAGGAAGCATAAGTTGATTTTCTAAATTTGAGACCCTCTTCTGTTTTGGAATTCAGTTCCTGTGTAGCCAAGTTTACATTCCGTGTATTAGTGATATCTTACGATGTTTCTTTTTCTGTGTGACTTATTTCAGTTAGAATCATCATACCTGAATCCACTCATTATGCTGCTACGGGCCTGATGACATAGATTTCATTGCTGAGTGATATTGCATTGTACGTAAGTACCACAACTTCTTTATCCATTTTTCACTTTCTGCGATATTGAACTTGTACCGTAAACCAGATTCTTGTAAACAGAGCCGTCCCAACCTTTGGGGTGGCTGTGTCTTTTGATTTTAATTTCCCTAAGCTATAGGACCATAAGTGGAAGTGCCCTAGGCTCTGTTGCTTTGTTTTTTAGATGTTTCAGGAAACACCATACACTTCTCCCGAGTGGCTGTTGGCAATTGACATCCCGCCCATCAGCATAACAAGGCTCCCAGTTCTCCATGGCCTGTCCTGCCTTTCTGGATTTTACACTTTTTTCAGATGGCCCTTTTGACCGGGGGGAAGTGAGACTTCACTGTAGTGCAGATTTCCTTTGCAAGCTTGCTTGGTTGGCCAAACAGGGCGTATGCGTTTTTTCCTGAATATATTCAGGAAAAAACGCATACGCCCTTTTTGGCCAAGTGCATCATTGTCCACTTTCTGCCTCTTTTCCTATGCTTTCAATGCAATTCCAGTCTACCTCCTGAAATCGGTTTCCTGCAATTCTGCCCCGCTTTCAAGTCCTCTTGGCAGCCTTACTTCAGTATATTTTTGGACGATAGCTGTCATTTATAACTCTGCAGGTTTGTGAATTACAGTGCCCCTGAGCTCCTTTCTTCAACTCGCTTTCTCGTGAGCTGGCCGCATCACCGCAGGATGGCTTCAGGCCCTAATCTGGTTCCGGCACGGCACGCTGAGCCTTTGGTTAATTCCTCTTCCTGGTGGGAAATGAGAGTTAAATTTGCCCGTCCAGACACCTCCAGCTAGTCTGTCATTGGTTCTCCCTATTCCTGTTCATCTTCCGCAGAAATTGCAAAGTGGGCCAAACAGGAGGTTAAAGGCACTGACTCTCCAAGTCAGGAGAGTGTTAGTAAAGCGTCTGGAATGTTGCACCCGAGTACCAGGGGACGAAAACTGAGACATATTGGAACACGTCTCCCGATCACACGGTTGATCATACTCTGGGTTCCACATGCATGTTTTAGCTGAAGGAAGAATACCTTAAACCTGGAGAGTTGAGACCCGTGGAATGGGTACCATGCAATATGACTTCAAAGGGTCTTCATTTGCTCACCGAACTTCTCCAATCCTATCACTGCTGCGTTTATGCCCCTGAACACACGCTTGATTCTTTTTCGGAGACATAGCAATCCATAGGTTTTAAGATACTTCCTAGTCAGGTACACTCTTAGGCATTTAATATGGGGTGTTGAGTCCATTTCGTTGAGCAAGGAGTAGCTCTTGTCTATTCCATATTTGGCTTAAGGAACTTTATCTGTGCTCATTTCAATCTCTGGTTTTATGCAGCACCCCAACTCACCTTTCCCCTTAAGCAAGCATAAGTTGGGTTTCTAAATTGGAGACCCTGTTCTGTTTTGTAATTCAGTTCCTATGTAGCCAAGTTTACATTCCATGTATTAGTGATATCTTATGATGTTTCTTTTCCTGTGTGACTTATTTCAGTTAGAATCATCATACCTGAATCCACTCATTATGCTGCTACGGGCCTGATGACATAGATTTCATTGCTGAGTGATATTGCATTGTACGTAAGTACCACAACTTCTTTATCCATTTTTCACTTTCTGCGATATTGAACTTGTACCGTAAACCAGGTTCTTGTAAACAGAGCCGTCCCAACCTTTGGGGTGGCTGTGTCTTTTGATTTTAATTTCCCTAATCTATAGGACCATAAGTGGAAGTGCCCTAGGCTCTGTTGCTTTGTTTTTTAGATGTTTCAGGAAACACCATACACTTCTTCCGAGTGGCTGTTGGCAATTTACATCCCGCCCATCAGCATAACAAGGCTCCCAGTTCTCCATGGCCTGTCCTGCCTTTCTGGATTTTACACTTTTTTCAGATGGCCCTTTTGACCGGGGGGAAGTGAGACTTCATTGTAGTGCAGATTTCCTTTGCAAGCTTGCTTGGTTGGCCAAAAAGGGCGTATGCGTTTTTTCCTGAATATATTCAGGAAAAAACGCATACGCCCTTTTTGGCCAAGTGCATCATTGTGGACGTTCTGCCTCTTTTCCTATGCTTTAAATGCAATTCCAGTCTACCTCCTGAAATCGGTTTCCTGCAATTCTGCCCCGCTTTCAAGTCCTCTTGGCAGCCTTACTTCAGTATATTTTTGGACGATAGCTGTCATTTATAACTCTGCAGGTTTGTGAATTACAGTGCCCCTGAGCTCCTTTCTTCAACTCGCTTTCTTGTGAGCTGGCCGCAACACCGCAGGATGGCTTCAGGCCCTAATCTGGTTCCGGCACGGCACGCTGAGCCTTTGGTTAATTCCTCTTCCTGGTGGGAAATGAGAGTTAAATTTGCCCGTCCAGACACCTCCAGCTGGTCTGTCATTGGTTCTCCCTATTCCTGTTCATCTTCTGCAGAAATTGCAAACTGGGCCAAACAGGAGGTTAAAGGCACTGACTCTCCAAGTCGGGAGAGTGTTAGTAAAGCGTCTGGAATGTTGCACCCGAGTACCAGGGGACGAAAACTGACACATATTGGAACACGTCTCCCGATCACACGGTTGATCATACTCTGGGTTCCACATGCATGTTTTAGCTGAAGGAAGAATACCTTCAACCTGGAGAGTTGAGACCCGTGGAATGGGTACCATGCAATATGACTTCGAAGGGTCTTCATTTGCTCACCGAACCTCTCCAATCCTATCACTGCTGCGATTATGCCCCTGCACACACGCTTGATTCTCTTTTGGAGACATAGCAATCCATAGGTTTTAAGATACTTCCTAGTCAGGTACATTCTTAGGTGTTTAATATGGGGTGTTGAATCCATTTCGTTGAGCAAGGAGTAGCTCTTGTCTATTCCATATTTGGCTTAAGGAACTTTATCTGTGCTCATTTCAATCTCTGGTTTTATGCAGCACCCCAACTCACCTTTCCCCTTAAGCAAGCATAAGTTGGGTTTCTAAATTTGAGACCCTGTTCTGTTTTGGAATTCAGTTCCTGTGTAGCCAAGTTTACATTCCGTGTATTAGTGATATCTTATGATGTTTCTTTTTCTGTCTGACTTATTTCAGTTAGAATCATCATACCTGAATCCACTCATTATGCTGCTACGGGCCTGATGACATAGATTTCATTGCTGAGTGATATTGCATTGTACGTAAGTACCACAACTTCTTTATCCATTTTTCACTTTCTGCGATATTGAACTTGTACCGTAAACCAGGTTCTTGTAAACAGAGCCGTCCCAACCTTTGGGGTGGCTGTGTCTTTTGATTTTAATTTCCCTAATCTATAGGACCATAAGTGGAAGTGCCCTAGGCTCTGTTGCTTTGTTTTTTAGATGTTTCAGGAAACACCATACACTTCTCCCGAGTGGCTGTTGGCAATTTACATCCCGCCCATCAGCATAACAAGGCTCCCAGTTCTCCATGGCCTGTCCTGCCTTTCTGGATTTTACACTTTTTTCAGATGGCCCTTTTGACCGGGGGGAAGTGAGACTTCACTGTAGTGCAGATTTCCTTTGCAAGCTTGCTTGGTTGGCCAAAAAGGGCGTATGCGTTTTTTCCTGAATATATTCAGGAAAAAACGCATACGCCCTTTTTGGCCAAGTGCATCATTGTGGACGTTCTGCCTCTTTTCCTATACTTTAAATGCAATTCCAGTCTACCTCCTGAAATCGGTTTCCTGCAATTCTGCCCCGCTTTCAAGTCCTCTTGGCAGCCTTACTTCAGTATATTTTTGGACGATAGCTGTCATTTATAACTCTGCAGGTTTGTGAATTACAGTGCCCCTGAGCTCCTTTCTTCAACTCGCTTTCTTGTGAGCTGGCCGCATCACCGCAGGACTGCTTCAGGCCCTAATCTGGTTCCGGCATGGCACGCTGAGCCTTTGGTTAATTCCTCTTCCTGGTGGGAAATGAGAGTTAAATTTGCCCGTCCAGACACCTCCAGCTAGTCTGTCATTTGTTCTCCCTATTCCTGTTCATCTTCCGCAGAAATTGCAAACTTGGCCAAACAGGAGGTTAAAGGCACTGACTCTCCAAGTCGGGAGAGTGTTAGTAAAGCGTCTGGAATGTTGCACCCGAGTACCAGGGGACGAAAACTGACACATATTGGAACACGTCTCCCGATCACACGGTTGATCATACTCTGGGTTCCACATGCATGTTTTAGCTGAAGGAAGAATACCTTCAACCTGGAGAGTTGAGACCCGTGGAATGGGTACCATGCAATATGACTTCAAAGGGTCTTCATTTGCTCACCGAACTTCTCCAATCCTATCACTGCTGCGTTTATGCCCCTGAACACACGCTTGATTCTTTTTCGGAGACATAGCAATCCATAGGTTTTAAGATACTTCCTAGTCAGGTACACTCTTAGGCATTTAATATGGGGTGTTGAGTCCATTTCGTTGAGCAAGGAGTAGCTCTTGTCTATTCCATATTTGGCTTAAGGAACTTTATCTGTGCTCATTTCAATCTCTGGTTTTATGCAGCACCCCAACTCACCTTTCCCCTTAAGCAAGCATAAGTTGGTTTTCTAAATTTGAGACCCTGTTCTGTTTTGTAATTCAGTTCCTGTGTAGCCAAGGTTACATTCCGTGTATTAGTGATATCTTATGATGTTTCTTTTCCTGTGTGACTTATTTCAGTTAGAATCATCATACCTGAATCCACTCATTATGCTGCTACGGGCCTGATGACATAGATTTCATTGCTGAGTGATATTGCATTGTACGTAAGTACCACAACTTCTTTATCCATTTTTCACTTTCTGCGATATTGAACTTGTACCGTAAACCAGGTTCTTGTAAACAGAGCTGTCCCAACCTTTGGGGTGGCTGTGTCTTTTTGATTTAATTTCCCTAAGCTATAGGACCATAAGTGGAAGTGCCCTAGGCTCTGTTGCTTTGTTTTTTAGATGTTTCAGGAAACACCATACACTTCTCCTGAGTGGCTGTTGGCAATTGACATCCCGCCCATCAGCATAACAAGGCTCCCAGTTCTCCATGGCCTGTCCTGCCTTTCTGGATTTTACACTTTTTTCAGATGGCCCTTTTGACCGGGGGGAAGTGAGACTTCACTGTAGTGCAGATTTCCTTTGCAAGCTTGCTTGGTTGGCCAAAAAGGGCGTATGCGTTTTTTCCTGAATATATTCAGGAAAAAATGCATACGCCCTTTTTGGCCAAGTGCATCATTGTGGACGTTCTGCCTCTTTTCCTATGCTTTAAATGCAATTCCAGTCTACCTCCTGAAATCGGTTTCCTGCAATTCTGCCCCGCTTTCAAGTCCTCTTGGCAGCCTTACTTCAGTATATTTTTGGACGATAGCTGTCATTTATAACTCTGCAGGTTTGTGAATTACAGTGCCCCTGAGCTCCTTTCTTCAACTCGCTTTCTCGTGAGCTGGCCGCATCACCGCAGGATTGCTTCAGGCCCTAATCTGGTTACGGCACGGCACGCTGAGCCTTTGGTTAATTCCTCTTCCTGGTGGGAAATGAGAGTTAAATTTGCCCATCCAGACACCTCCAGCTAGTCTCTCATTGGTTCGCCCTATTCCTGTTCATCTTCCGCAGAAATTGCAAACTGGGCCAAACAGGAGGTTAAAGGCACTGACTCTCCAAGTCGGGAGAGTGTTAGTAAAGCGTCTGGATTGTTGCACCCGAGTACCAGGGGACGAAAACTGACACATATTGGAACACGTCTCCCGATCACACGGTTGATCATACTCTGGGTTCCACATGCATGTTTTAGCTGAAGGAAGAATACCTTAAACCTGGAGAGTTGAGACCCGTGGAATGGGTACCATGCAATATGACTTCAAAGGGTCTTCATTTGCTCACCGAACTTCTCCAATCCTATCACTGCTGCGTTTATGCCCCTGAACACACGCTTGATTCTTTTTCGGAGACATAGCAATCCATAGGTTTTAAGATACTTCCTAGTCAGGTACACTCTTAGGCATTTAATATGGGGTGTTGAGTCCATTTCGTTGAGCAAGGAGTAGCTCTTGTCTATTCCATATTTGGCTTAAGGAACTTTATCTGTGCTCATTTCAATCTCTGGTTTTATGCAGCACCCCAACTCACCTTTCCCCTTAAGCAAGCATAAGTTGGTTTTCTAAATTTGAGACCCTGTTCTGTTTTGTAATTCAGTTCCTGTGTAGCCAAGGTTACATTCCGTGTATTAGTGATATCTTATGATGTTTCTTTTCCTGTGTGACTTATTTCAGTTAGAATCATCATACCTGAATCCACTCATTATGCTGCTACGGGCCTGATGACATAGATTTCATTGCTGAGTGATATTGCATTGTACGTAAGTACCACAACTTCTTTATCCATTTTTCACTTTCTGCGATATTGAACTTGTACCGTAAACCAGGTTCTTGTAAACAGAGCCGTCCCAACCTTTGGGGTGGCTGTGTCTTTTGATTTTAATTTCCCTAATCTATAGGACCATAAGTGGAAGTGCCCTAGGCTCTGTTGCTTTGTTTTTTAGATGTTTCAGGAAACACCATACACTTCTTCCGAGTGGCTGTTGGCAATTTACATCCCGCCCATCAGCATAACAAGGCTCCCAGTTCTCCATGGCCTGTCCTGCCTTTCTGGATTTTACACTTTTTTCAGATGGCCCTTTTGACCGGGGGGAAGTGAGACTTCATTGTAGTGCAGATTTCCTTTGCAAGCTTGCTTGGTTGGCCAAAAAGGGCGTATGCGTTTTTTCCTGAATATATTCAGGAAAAAACGCATACGCCCTTTTTGGCCAAGTGCATCATTGTGGACGTTCTGCCTCTTTTCCTATGCTTTCAATGCAATTCCAGTCTACCTCCTGAAATCGGTTTCCTGCAATTCTGCCCCGCTTTCAAGTCCTCTTGGCAGCCTTACTTCAGTATATTTTTGGACGATAGCTGTCATTTATAACTCTGCAGGTTTGTGAATTACAGTGCCCCTGAGCTCCTTTCTTCAACTCGCTTTCTTGTGAGCTGGCCGCAACACCGCAGGATGGCTTCAGGCCCTAATCTGGTTCCGGCACGGCACGCTGAGCCTTTGGTTAATTCCTCTTCCTGGTGGGAAATGAGAGTTAAATTTGCCCGTCCAGACACCTCCAGCTGGTCTGTCATTGGTTCTCCCTATTCCTGTTCATCTTCCGCAGAAATTGCAAACTGGGCCAAACAGGAGGTTAAAGGCACTGACTCTCCAAGTCGGGAGAGTGTTAGTAAAGCGTCTGGAATGTTGCACCCGAGTACCAGGGGACGAAAACTGACACATATTGGAACACGTCTCCCGATCACACGGTTGATCATACTCTGGGTTCCACATGCATGTTTTAGCTGAAGGAAGAATACCTTCAACCTGGAGAGTTGAGACCCGTGGAATGGGTACCATGCAATATGACTTCGAAGGGTCTTCATTTGCTCACCGAACCTCTCCAATCCTATCACTGCTGCGATTATGCCCCTGCACACACGCTTGATTCTCTTTCGGAGACATAGCAATCCATAGGTTTTAAGATACTTCCTAGTCAGGTACATTCTTAGGTGTTTAATATGGGGTGTTGAATCCATTTCGTTGAGCAAGGAGTAGCTCTTGTCTATTCCATATTTGGCTTAAGGAACTTTATCTGTGCTCATTTCAATCTCTGGTTTTATGCAGCACCCCAACTCACCTTTCCCCTTAAGCAAGCATAAGTTGGGTTTCTAAATTTGAGACACTGTTCTGTTTTGGAATTCAGTTCCTGTGTAGCCAAGTTTACATTCCGTGTATTAGTGATATCTTATGATGTTTCTTTTTCTGTCTGACTTATTTCAGTTAGAATCATCATACCTGAATCCACTCATTATGCTGCTACGGGCCTGATGACATAGATTTCATTGCTGAGTGATATTGCATTGTACGTAAGTACCACAACTTCTTTATCCATTTTTCACTTTCTGCGATATTGAACTTGTACCGTAAACCAGGTTCTTGTAAACAGAGCCGTCCCAAACTTTGGGGTGGCTGTGTCTTTTGATTTTAATTTCCCTAAGCTATAGGACCATAAGTGGAAGTGCCCTAGGCTCTGTTGCTTTGTTTTTTAGATGTTTCAGGAAACACCATACACTTCTCCCGAGTGGCTGTTGGCAATTTACATCCCGCCTATCAGCATAACAAGGCTCCCAGTTCTCCATGGCCTGTCCTGCCTTTCTGGATTTTACACTTTTTTCAGATGGCCCTTTTGACCGGGGGGAAGTGAGACTTCACTGTAGTGCAGATTTCCTTTGCAAGCTTGCTTGGTTGGCCAAAAAGGGCGTATGCGTTTTTTCCTGAATATATTCAGGAAAAAACGCATACGCCCTTTTTGGCCAAGTGCATCATTGTGGACGTTCTGCCTCTTTTCCTATGCTTTAAATGCAATTCCAGTCTACCTCCTGAAATCGGTTTCCTGCAATTCTGCCCCACTTTCAAGTCCTCTTGGCAGCCTTACTTCAGTATATTTTTGGACGATAGCTGTCATTTATAACTCTGCAGGTTTGTGAATTACAGTGCCCCTGAGCTCCTTTCTTCAACTCGCTTTCTCGTGAGCTGGCCGCATCACCGCAGGATTGCTTCAGGCCCTAATCTGGTTCCGGCACGGCACGCTGAGCCTTTGGTTAATTCCTCTTCCTGGTGGGAAATGAGAGTTAAATTTGCCCGTCCAGACACCTCCAGCTAGTCTGTCATTGGTTCTCCCTATTCCTGTTCATCTTCCGCAGAAATTGCAAACTGGGCCAAACAGGAGGTTAAAGGCACTGACTCTCCAAGTCGGGAGAGTGTTAGTAAAGCGTCTGGAATGTTGCACCCGAGTACCAGGGGACGAAAACTGAGACATATTGGAACACGTCTCCCGATCACACGGTTGATCATACTCTGGGTTCCACATGCATGTTTTAGCTGAAGGAAGAATACCTTAAACCTGGAGAGTTGAGACCCGTGGAATGGGTACCATGCAATATGACTTCAAAGTGTCTTCATTTGCTCACCGAACCTCTCCAATCCTATCACTGCTGCGTTTATGCCCCTGTACACACGCTTGATTCTCTTTCGGAGACATAGCAATCAATAGGTTTTAAGATATTTCCTAGTCAGGTACACTCTTAGGCATTTAATATGGGGTGTTGAGTCCATTTCGTTGAGCAAGGAGTAGCTCTTGTCTATTCCATATTTGACTTAAGGAACTTTATCTGTGCTCATTTCAATCTCTGGTTTTATGCAGCACCCCAACTCACCTTTCCCCTTAAGCAAGCATAAGTTGGTTTTCTAAATTTGAGACCCTGTTCTGTTTTGTAATTCAGTTCCTGTGTAGCCAAGTTTACATTCCGTGTATTAGTGATATCTTATGATGTTTCTTTTTCTGTGTGACTTATTTCAGTTAGAATCATCGTACCTGAATCCACTCATTATGCTGCTATGGGCCTGATGACATAGATTTCATTGCTGAGTGATATTGCATTGTACGTAAGTACCACAACTTCTTTATCCATTTTTCACTTTCTGCGATATTGAACTTGTACCGTAAACCAGGTTCTTGTAAACAGAGCCGTCCCAACCTTTGGGGTGGCTGTGTCTTTTGATTTTAATTTCCCTAAGCTATAGGACCATAAGTGGAAGTGCCCTAGGCTCTGTTGCTTTGTTTTTTAGATGTTTCAGGAAACACCATACACTTCTCCCGAGTGGCTGTTGGCAATTTACATCCCGCCCATCAGCATAACAAGGCTCCCAGTTCTCCATGGCCTGTCCTGCCTTTCTGGATTTTACACTTTTTTCAGATGGCCCTTTTGACCGGGGGGAAGTGAGACTTCATTGTAGTGCACATTTCCTTTGCAAGCTTGCTTGGTTGGCCAAAAAGGGCGTATGCGTTTTTTCCTGAATATATTCCGGAAAAAACGCATACGCACTTTTTGGCCAAGTGCATCATTGTGGACGTTCTGCCTCTTTTCCTATGCTTTAAATGCAATTCCAGTCTACCTCCTGAAATCGGTTTCCTGCAATTCTGCCCCGCTTTCAAGTCCTCTTGGCAGCCTTACTTCAGTATATTTTTGGACGATAGCTGTCATTTATAACTCTGCAGGTTTGTGAATTACAGTGCCCCTGAGCTCCTTTCTTCAACTCGCTTTCTCATGAGCTGGCCGCAACACCGCAGGATGGCTTCAGGCCCTAATCTGGTTCCGGCACGGCACGCTGAGCCTTTGGTTAATTCCTCTTCCTGGTGGGAAATGAGAGTTAAATTTGCCCGTCCAGACACCTCCAGCTAGTCTGTCATTGGTTCTCCCTATTCCTGTTCATCTTCCGCAGAAATTGCAAACTGGGCCAAACAGGAGGTTAAAGGCACTGACTCTCCAAGTCGGGAGAGTGTTAGTAAAGCGTCTGGAATGTTGCACCCGAGTACCAGGGGACGAAAACTGAGACATATTGGAACACGTCTCCCGATCACACGGTTGATCATACTCTGGGTTCCACATGCATGTTTTAGCTGAAGGAAGAATACCTTAAACCTGGAGAGTTGAGACCCGTGGAATGGGTACCATGCAATATGACTTCAAAGGGTCTTCATTTGCTCACCGAACCTCTCCAATCCTATCACTGCTGCGTTTATGCCCCTGTACACACACTTGATTCTCTTTCAGAGACATAGCAATCCATAGGTTTTAAGATACTTCCTAGTCAGGTACACTCTTAGGCATTTAATATGGGGTGTTGAGTCCATTTCGTTGAGCAAGGAGTAGCTCTTGTCTATTCCATATTTGGCTTCAGGAACTTTATCTGTGCTCATTTCAATCTCTGGTTTTATGCAGCACCCAAACTCACCTTTCCCCTTAAGCAAGCATAAGTTGGTTTTCTAAATTTGAGACCCTGTTCTGTTTTGTAATTCAGTTCCTATGTAGCCAAGTTTACATTCCGTGTATTAGTGATATCTTATGATGTTTCTTTTCCTGTGTGACTTATTTCAGTTAGAATCATCGTACCTGAATCCACTCATTATGCTGCTACGGGCCTGATGACATAGATTTCATTGCTGAGTGATACTGCATTGTACGTAAGTACCACAACTTCTTTATCCATTTTTCACTTTCTGCGATATTGAACTTGTACCGTAAACCAGGTTCTTGTAAACAGAGCCGTCCCAACCTTTGGGGTGGCTGTGTCTTTTTGATTTTAATTTCCCTAAGCTATAGGACCATAAGTGGAAGTGCCCTAGGCTCTGTTGCTTTGTTTTTTAGATGTTTCAGGAAACACCATACACTTCTCCCGAGTGGCTGTTGGCAATTGACATCCCGCCCATCAGCATAACAAGGCTCCCAGTTCTCCATGGCCTGTCCTGCCTTTCTGGATTTTACACTTTTTTCAGATGGCCCTTTTGACCGGGGGGAAGTGAGACTTCATTGTAGTGCAGATTTCCTTTGCAAGCTTGCTTGGTTGGCCAAACAGGGCGTATGCGTTTTTTCCTGAATATATTCAGGAAAAAACGCATACGCCCTTTTTGGCCAAGTGCATCATTGTGGACGTTCTGCCTCTTTTCCTATGCTTTAAATGCAATTCCAGTCTACCTCCTGAAATCGGTTTCCTGCAATTCTGCCCCGCTTTCAAGTCCTCTTGGCAGCCTTACTTCAGTATATTTTTGGACGATAGCTGTCATTTATAACTCTGCAGGTTTGTGAATTACAGTGCCCCTGAGCTCCTTTCTTCAACTCGCTTTCTCGTGAGCTGGCCGCAACACCGCAGGATTGCTTCAGGCCCTAATCTGGTTCCGGCACGGCACGCTGAGCCTTTGGTTAATTCCTCTTCCTGGTGGGAAATGAGAGTTAAATTTGCCCATCCAGACACCTCCAGCTAGTCTGTCATTGGTTCTCCCTATTCCTGTTCATCTTCCGCAGAAATTGCAAACTGGGCCAAACAGGAGGTTAAAGGCACTGACTCTCCAAGTCGGGAGAGTGTTAGTAAAGCGTCTGGAATGTTGCACCCGAGTACCAGGGGACGAAAACTGAGACATATTGGAACACGTCTCCCGATCACACGGTTGATCATACTCTGGGTTCCACATGCATGTTTTAGCTGAAGGAAGAATACCTTAAACCTGGAGAGTTGAGACCCGTGGAATGGGTACCATGCAATATGACTTCAAAGGGTCTTCATTTGCTCACTGAACCTCTCCAATCCTATCACTGTTGCGATTATGCCCCTGTACACACGCTTGATTCTCTTTCGGAGACATAGCAATCCATAGGTTTTAAGATACTTCCTAGTCAGGTACACTCTTAGGCATTTAATATGGGGTGTTGAGTCCATTTCGTTGAGCAAGGAGTAGCTCTTGTCTAATCCATATTTGGCTTAAGGAACTTTATCTGTGCTCATTTCAATCTCTGGTTTTATGCAGCACCCCAACTCACCTTTCCCCTTAAGCAAGCATAAGTTGGGTTTCTAAATTTGAGACCCTGTTCTGTTTTGTAATTCAGTTCCTGTGTAGCCAAGTTTACATTCCGTGTATTAGTGATATCTTATGATGTTTCTTTTCCTGTGTGACTTATTTCAGTTAGAATCATCATACCTGAATCCACTCATTATGCTGCTATGGGCCTGATGACATAGATTTCATTGCTGAGTGATACTGCATTGTACGTAAGTACCACAACTTCTTTATCCATTTTTCACTTTCTGCGATATTGAACTTGTACCGTAAACCAGGTTCTTGTAAACAGAGCCGTCCCAACCTTTGGGGTGGCTGTGTCTTTTTGATTTTAATTTCCCTAAGCTATAGGACCATAAGTGGAAGTGCCCTAGGCTCTGTTGCTTTGTTTTTTAGATGTTTCAGGAAACACCATACACTTCTCCCGAGTGGCTGTTGGCAATTTACATCCCGCCCATCAGCATAACAAGGCTCCCAGTTCTCCATGGCCTGTCCTGCCTTTCTGGATTTTACACTTTTTTCAGATGGCCCTTTTGACCGGGGGGAAGTGAGACTTCACTGTAGTGCAGATTTCCTTTGCAAGCTTGCTTGGTTGGCCAAAAAGGGCGTATGCGTTTTTTCCTGAATATATTCAGGAAAAAACGCATACGCCCTTTTTGGCCAAGTGCATCATTGTGGACGTTCTGCCTCTTTTCCTATGCTTTCAAAGCAATTCCAGTCTACCTCCTGAAATCGGTTTCCTGCAATTCTGCCCCGCTTTCAAGTCCTCTTGGCAGCCTTACTTCAGTATATTTTTGGACGATAGCTGTCATTTATAACTCTGCAGGTTTGTGAATTACAGTGCCCCTGAGCTCCTTTCTTCAACTCGCTTTCTCGTGAGCTGGCCGCAACACCGCAGGATTGCTTCAGGCCCTAATCTGGTTCCGGCACGGCACGCTGAGCCTTTGGTTAATTCCTCTTCCTGGTGGGAAATGAGAGTTAAATTTGCCCATCCAGACACCTCCAGCTAGTCTGTCATTGGTTCTCCCTATTCCTGTTCATCTTCCGCAGAAATTGCAAACTGGGCCAAACAGGAGGTTAAAGGCACTGACTCTCCAAGTCGGGAGAGTGTTAGTAAAGCGTCTGGAATGTTGCACCCGAGTACCAGGGGACGAAAACTGAGACATATTGGAACACGTCTCCCGATCACACGGTTGATCATACTCTGGGTTCCACATGCATGTTTTAGCTGAAGGAAGAATACCTTAAACCTGGAGAGTTGAGACCCGTGGAATGGGTACCATGCAATATGACTTCAAAGGGTCTTCATTTGCTCACTGAACCTCTCCAATCCTATCACTGCTGCGATTATGCCCCTGTACACACGCTTGATTCTCTTTCGGAGACATAGCAATCCATAGGTTTTAAGATACTTCCTAGTCAGGTACACTCTTAGGCATTTAATATGGGGTGTTGAGTCCATTTCGTTGAGCAAGGAGTAGCTCTTGTCTAATCCATATTTGGCTTAAGGAACTTTATCTGTTCTCATTTCAATCTCTGGTTTTATGCAGCACCCCAACTCACCTTTCCCCTTAAGCAAGCATAAGTTGGGTTTCTAAATTTGAGACCCTGTTCTGTTTTGTAATTCAGTTCCTGTGTAGCCAAGGTTACATTCCGTGTATTAGTGATATCTTATGATGTTTCTTTTTCTGTGTGACTTATTTCAGTTAGAATCATCCTACCTGAATCCACTCATTATGCTGCTACGGGCCTGATGACATAGATATCATTGCTGAGTGATATTGCATTGTACGTAAGTACCACAACTTCTTTATCCATTTTTCACTTTCTGCGATATTGAACTTGTACCGTAAACCAGGTTCTTGTAAACAGAGCCGTCCCAACCTTTGGGGTGGCTGTGTCTTTTTGATTTTAATTTCCCTAAGCTATAGGACCATAAGTGGAAGTGCCCTAGGCTCTGTTGCTTTGTTTTTTAGATGTTTCAGGAAACACCATACACTTCTCCCGAGTGGCTGTTGGCAATTGACATCCCGCCCATCAGCATAACAAGGCTCCCAGTTCTCCATGGCCTGTCCTGCCTTTCTGGATTTTACACTTTTTTCAGATGGCCCTTTTGACCGGGGGGAAGTGAGACTTCACTGTAGTGCAGATTTCCTTTGCAAGCTTGCTTGGTTGGCCAAAAAGGGCGTATGCGTTTTTTCCTGAATATATTCAGGAAAAAACGCATACGCCCTTTTTGGCCAAGTGCATCATTGTGGACGTTCTGCCTCTTTTCCTATGCTTTCAAAGCAATTCCAGTCTACCTCCTGAAATCGGTTTCCTGCAATTCTGCCCCGCTTTCAAGTCCTCTTGGCAGCCTTACTTCAGTATATTTTTGGACGATAGCTGTCATTTATAACTCTGCAGGTTTGTGAATTACAGTGCCCCTGAGCTCCTTTCTTCAACTCGCTTTCTCGTGAGCTGGCCGCAACACCGCAGGATTGCTTCAGGCCCTAATCTGGTTCCGGCACGGCACGCTGAGCCTTTGGTTAATTCCTCTTCCTGGTGGGAAATGAGAGTTAAATTTGCCCATCCAGACACCTCCAGCTAGTCTGTCATTGGTTCTCCCTATTCCTGTTCATCTTCCGCAGAAATTGCAAACTGGGCCAAACAGGAGGTTAAAGGCACTGACTCTCCAAGTCGGGAGAGTGTTAGTAAAGCGTCTGGAATGTTGCACCCGAGTACCAGGGGACGAAAACTGAGACATATTGGAACACGTCTCCCGATCACACGGTTGATCATACTCTGGGTTCCACATGCATGTTTTAGCTGAAGGAAGAATACCTTAAACCTGGAGAGTTGAGACCCGTGGAATGGGTACCATGCAATATGACTTCAAAGGGTCTTCATTTGCTCACTGAACCTCTCCAATCCTATCACTGCTGCGATTATGCCCCTGTACACACGCTTGATTCTCTTTCGGAGACATAGCAATCCATAGGTTTTAAGATACTTCCTAGTCAGGTACACTCTTAGGCATTTAATATGGGGTGTTGAGTCCATTTCGTTGAGCAAGGAGTAGCTCTTGTCTAATCCATATTTGGCTTAAGGAACTTTATCTGTTCTCATTTCAATCTCTGGTTTTATGCAGCACCCCAACTCACCTTTCCCCTTAAGCAAGCATAAGTTGGGTTTCTAAATTTGAGACCCTGTTCTGTTTTGTAATTCAGTTCCTGTGTAGCCAAGGTTACATTCCGTGTATTAGTGATATCTTATGATGTTTCTTTTTCTGTGTGACTTATTTCAGTTAGAATCATCCTACCTGAATCCACTCATTATGCTGCTACGGGCCTGATGACATAGATATCATTGCTGAGTGATATTGCATTGTACGTAAGTACCACAACTTCTTTATCCATTTTTCACTTTCTGCGATATTGAACTTGTACCGTAAACCAGGTTCTTGTAAACAGAGCCGTCCCAACCTTTGGGGTGGCTGTGTCTTTTTGATTTTAATTTCCCTAAGCTATAGGACCATAAGTGGAAGTGCCCTAGGCTCTGTTGCTTTGTTTTTTAGATGTTTCAGGAAACACCATACACTTCTCCCGAGTGGCTGTTGGCAATTGACATCCCGCCCATCAGCATAACAAGGCTCCCAGTTCTCCATGGCCTGTCCTGCCTTTCTGGATTTTACACTTTTTTCAGATGGCCCTTTTGACCGGGGGGAAGTGAGACTTCATTGTAGTGCAGATTTCCTTTGCAAGCTTGCTTGGTTGGCCAAACAGGGCGTATGCGTTTTTTCCTGAATATATTCAGGAAAAAACGCATACGCCCTTTTTGGCCAAGTGCATCATTGTGGACGTTCTGCCTCTTTTCCTATGCTTTAAATGCAATTCCAGTCTACCTCCTGAAATCGGTTTCCTGCAATTCTGCCCCGCTTTCAAGTCCTCTTGGCAGCCTTACTTCAGTATATTTTTGGACGATAGCTGTCATTTATAACTCTGCAGGTTTGTGAATTACAGTGCCCCTGAGCTCCTTTCTTCAACTCGCTTTCTCGTGAGCTGGCCGCAACACCGCAGGATTGCTTCAGGCCCTAATCTGGTTCCGGCACGGCACGCTGAGCCTTTGGTTAATTCCTCTTCCTGGTGGGAAATGAGAGTTAAATTTGCCCATCCAGACACCTCCAGCTAGTCTGTCATTGGTTCTCCCTATTCCTGTTCATCTTCCGCAGAAATTGCAAACTGGGCCAAACAGGAGGTTAAAGGCACTGACTCTCCAAGTCGGGAGAGTGTTAGTAAAGCGTCTGGAATGTTGCACCCGAGTACCAGGGGACGAAAACTGAGACATATTGGAACACGTCTCCCGATCACACGGTTGATCATACTCTGGGTTCCACATGCATGTTTTAGCTGAAGGAAGAATACCTTAAACCTGGAGAGTTGAGACCCGTGGAATGGGTACCATGCAATATGACTTCAAAGGGTCTTCATTTGCTCACTGAACCTCTCCAATCCTATCACTGTTGCGATTATGCCCCTGTACACACGCTTGATTCTCTTTCGGAGACATAGCAATCCATAGGTTTTAAGATACTTCCTAGTCAGGTACACTCTTAGGCATTTAATATGGGGTGTTGAGTCCATTTCGTTGAGCAAGGAGTAGCTCTTGTCTAATCCATATTTGGCTTAAGGAACTTTATCTGTTCTCATTTCAATCTCTGGTTTTATGCAGCACCCCAACTCACTTAAGCAAGCATAAGTTGGGTTTCTAAATTTGAGACCCTGTTCTGTTTTGTAATTCAGTTCCTGTGTAGCCAAGTTTACATTCCGTGTATTAGTGATATCTTATGATGTTTCTTTTCCTGTGTGACTTATTTCAGTTAGAATCATCATACCTGAATCCACTCATTATGCTGCTATGGGCCTGATGACATAGATTTCATTGCTGAGTGATACTGCATTGTACGTAAGTACCACAACTTCTTTATCCATTTTTCACTTTCTGCGATATTGAACTTGTACCGTAAACCAGGTTCTTGTAAACAGAGCCGTCCCAACCTTTGGGGTGGCTGTGTCTTTTTGATTTTAATTTCCCTAAGCTATAGGACCATAAGTGGAAGTGCCCTAGGCTCTGTTGCTTTGTTTTTTAGATGTTTCAGGAAACACCATACACTTCTCCCGAGTGGCTGTTGGCAATTTACATCCCGCCCATCAGCATAACAAGGCTCCCAGTTCTCCATGGCCTGTCCTGCCTTTCTGGATTTTACACTTTTTTCAGATGGCCCTTTTGACCGGGGGGAAGTGAGACTTCACTGTAGTGCAGATTTCCTTTGCAAGCTTGCTTGGTTGGCCAAAAAGGGCGTATGCGTTTTTTCCTGAATATATTCAGGAAAAAACGCATACGCCCTTTTTGGCCAAGTGCATCATTGTGGACGTTCTGCCTCTTTTCCTATGCTTTCAAAGCAATTCCAGTCTACCTCCTGAAATCGGTTTCCTGCAATTCTGCCCCGCTTTCAAGTCCTCTTGGCAGCCTTACTTCAGTATATTTTTGGACGATAGCTGTCATTTATAACTCTGCAGGTTTGTGAATTACAGTGCCCCTGAGCTCCTTTCTTCAACTCGCTTTCTCGTGAGCTGGCCGCAACACCGCAGGATTGCTTCAGGCCCTAATCTGGTTCCGGCACGGCACGCTGAGCCTTTGGTTAATTCCTCTTCCTGGTGGGAAATGAGAGTTAAATTTGCCCATCCAGACACCTCCAGCTAGTCTGTCATTGGTTCTCCCTATTCCTGTTCATCTTCCGCAGAAATTGCAAACTGGGCCAAACAGGAGGTTAAAGGCACTGACTCTCCAAGTCGGGAGAGTGTTAGTAAAGCGTCTGGAATGTTGCACCCGAGTACCAGGGGACGAAAACTGAGACATATTGGAACACGTCTCCCGATCACACGGTTGATCATACTCTGGGTTCCACATGCATGTTTTAGCTTAAAGAAGAATACCTTAAACCTGGAGAGTTGAGACCCGTGGAATGGGTACCATGCAATATGACTTCAAAGGGTCTTCATTTGCTCACTGAACCTCTCCAATCCTATCACTGCTGCGATTATGCCCCTGTACACACGCTTGATTCTCTTTCGGAGACATAGCAATCCATAGGTTTTAAGATACTTCCTAGTCAGGTACACTCTTAGGCATTTAATATGGGGTGTTGAGTCCATTTCGTTGAGCAAGGAGTAGCTCTTGTCTAATCCATATTTGGCTTAAGGAACTTTATCTGTGCTCATTTCAATCTCTGGTTTTATGCAGCACCCCAACTCACCTTTCCCCTTAAGCAAGCATAAGTTGGGTTTCTAAATTTGAGACCCTGTTCTGTTTTGTAATTCAGTTCCTGTGTAGCCAAGGTTACATTCCGTGTATTAGTGATATCTTATGATGTTTCTTTTTCTGTGTGACTTATTTCAGTTAGAATCATCCTACCTGAATCCACTCATTATGCTGCTACGGGCCTGATGACATAGATATCATTGCTGAGTGATATTGCATTGTACGTAAGTACCACAACTTCTTTATCCATTTTTCACTTTCTGCGATATTGAACTTGTACCGTAAACCAGGTTCTTGTAAACAGAGCCGTCCCAACCTTTAGGGTGGCTGTGTCTTTTTGATTTTAATTTCCCTAAGCTATAGGACCATAAGTGGAAGTGCCCTAGGCTCTGTTGCTTTGTTTTTTAGATGTTTCAGGAAACACCATACACTTCTCCCGAGTGGCTGTTGGCAATTGACATCCCGCCCATCAGCATAACAAGGCTCCCAGTTCTCCATGGCCTGTCCTGCCTTTCTGGATTTTACACTTTTTTCAGATGGCCCTTTTGACCGGGGGGAAGTGAGACTTCATTGTAGTGCAGATTTCCTTTGCAAGCTTGCTTGGTTGGCCAAACAGGGCGTATGCGTTTTTTCCTGAATATATTCAGGAAAAAACGCATACGCCCTTTTTGGCCAAGTGCATCATTGTGGACGTTCTGCCTCTTTTCCTATGCTTTAAATGCAATTCCAGTCTACCTCCTGAAATCGGTTTCCTGCAATTCTGCCCCGCTTTCAAGTCCTCTTGGCAGCCTTACTTCAGTATATTTTTGGACGATAGCTGTCATTTATAACTCTGCAGGTTTGTGAATTACAGTGCCCCTGAGCTCCTTTCTTCAACTCGCTTTCTCGTGAGCTGGCCGCAACACCGCAGGATTGCTTCAGGCCCTAATCTGGTTCCGGCACGGCACGCTGAGCCTTTGGTTAATTCCTCTTCCTGGTGGGAAATGAGAGTTAAATTTGCCCGTCCAGACACCTCCAGCTAGTCTGTCATTGGTTCTCCCGATTCCTGTTCATCTTCCGCAGAAATTGCAAACTGGGCCAAACAGGAGGTTAAAGGCACTGACTCTCCAAGTCGGGAGAGTGTTATTAAAGCGTCTGGAATGTTGCACCCGAGTACCAGGGGATGAAAACTGAGACATATTGGAACACGTCTCCCGATCACACGGTTGATCATACTCTGGGTTCCACATGCATGTTTTAGCTGAAGGAAGAATACCTTAAACCTGGAGAGTTGAGACCCGTGGAATGGGTACCATGCAATATGACTTCAAAGGGTCTTCATTTGCTCACTGAACCTCTCCAATCCTATCACTGTTGCGATTATGCCCCTGTACACACGCTTGATTCTCTTTCGGAGACATAGCAATCCATAGGTTTTAAGATACTTCCTAGTCAGGTACACTCTTAGGCATTTAATATGGGGTGTTGAGTCCATTTCGTTGAGCAAGGAGTAGCTCTTGTCTAATCCATATTTGGCTTAAGGAACTTTATCTGTGCTCATTTCAATCTCTGGTTTTATGCAGCACCCCAACTCACCTTTCCCCTTAAGCAAGCATAAGTTGGGTTTCTAAATTTGAGACCCTGTTCTGTTTTGTAATTCAGTTCCTGTGTAGCCAAGTTTACATTCCGTGTATTAGTGATATCTTATGATGTTTCTTTTCCTGTGTGACTTATTTCAGTTAGAATCATCATACCTGAATCCACTCATTATGCTGCTATGGGCCTGATGACATAGATTTCATTGCTGAGTGATACTGCATTGTACGTAAGTACCACAACTTCTTTATCCATTTTTCACTTTCTGCGATATTGAACTTGTACCGTAAACCAGGTTCTTGTAAACAGAGCCGTCCCAACCTTTGGGATGGCTGTGTCTTTTTGATTTTAATTTCCCTAAGCTATAGGACCATAAGTGGAAGTGCCCTAGGCTCTGTTGCTTTGTTTTTTAGATGTTTCAGGAAACACCATACACTTCTCCCGAGTGGCTGTTGGCAATTTACATCCCGCCCATCAGCATAACAAGGCTCCCAGTTCTCCATGGCCTGTCCTGCCTTTCTGGATTTTACACTTTTTTCAGATGGCCCTTTTGACCGGGGGGAAGTGAGACTTCACTGTAGTGCAGATTTCCTTTGCAAGCTTGCTTGGTTGGCCAAAAAGGGCGTATGCGATTTTTCCTGAATATATTCAGGAAAAAACGCATACGCCCTTTTTGGCCAAGTGCATCATTGTGGACGTTCTGCCTCTTTTCCTATGCTTTAAATGCAATTCCAGTCTACCTCCTGAAATCGGTTTCCTGCAATTCTGCCCCGCTTTCAAGTCCTCTTGGCAGCCTTACTTCACTATATTTTTGGACGATAGCTGTCATTTATAACTCTGCAGGTTTGTGAATTACAGTGCCCCTGAGCTCCTTTCTTCAACTCGCTTTCTCGTGAGCTGGCCGCAACACCGCAGGATTGCTTCAGGCCCTAATCTGGTTCCGGCACGGCACGCTGAGCCTTTGGTTAATTCCTCTTCCTGGTGCGAAATGAGAGTTAAATTTGCCCATCCAGACACCTCCAGCTAGTCTCTCATTGGTTCTCCCTATTCCTGTTCATCTTCCGCAGAAATTGCAAACTGGGCCAAACAGGAGATTAAAGGCACTGACTCTCCAAGTCGGGAGAGTGTTAGTAAAGCGTCTGGAATGTTGCACCCGAGTACCAGGGGACGAAAACTGAGACATATTGGAACACGTCTCCCGATCACACGGTTGATCATACTCTGGGTTCCACATGCATGTTTTAGCTGAAGGAAGAATACCTTAAACCTGGAGAGTTGAGACCCGTGGAATGGGTACCATGCAATATGACTTCAAAGGGTCTTCATTTGCTCACTGAACCTCTCCAATCCTATCACTGCTGCGTTTATGCCCCTGTACACACGCTTGATTCTCTTTCGGAGACATAGCAATCCATAGGTTTTAAGATACTTCCTAGTCAGGTACACTCTTAGGCATTTAATATGGGGTGTTGAGTCCATTTCGTTGAGCAAGGAGGAGCTCTTGTCTAATCCATATTTGGCTTAAGGAACTTTATCTGTGCTCATTTCAATCTCTGGTTTTATGCAGCACCCCAACTCACCTTTCCCCTTAAGCAAGCATAAGTTGGGTTTCTAAATTTGAGACCCTGTTCTGTTTTGTAATTCAGTTCCTGTGTAGCCAAGTTTACATTCCGTGTATTAGTGATATCTTATGATGTTTCTTTTTCTGTGTGACTTATTTCAGTTAGAATCATCGTACGTGAATCAACTCATTATGCTGCTATGTGCCTGATGACATAGATATCATTGCTGAGTGATATTGCATTGTACGTAAGTACCACAACTTCTTTATCCATTTTTCACTTTCTGCGATATTGAACTTGTACCGTAAACCAGGTTCTTGTAAACAGAGCCGTCCCAACCTTTGGGGTGGCTGTGTCTTTTTGATTTTAATTTCCCTAAGCTATAGGACCATAAGTGGAAGTGCCCTAGGCTCTGTTGCTTTGTTTTTTAGATGTTTCAGGAAACACCATACACTTCTCCCGAGTGGCTGTTGGCAATTGACATCCCGCCCATCAGCATAACAAGGCTCCCAGTTCTCCATGGCCTGTCCTGCCTTTCTGGATTTTACACTTTTTTCAGATGGCCCTTTTGACCGGGGGGAAGTGAGACTTCATTGTAGTGCAGATTTCCTTTGCAAGCTTGCTTGGTTGGCCAAACAGGGCGTATGCGTTTTTTCCTGAATATATTCAGGAAAAAACGCATACGCCCTTTTTGGCCAAGTGCATCATTGTGGACGTTCTGCCTCTTTTCCTATGCTTTAAATGCAATTCCAGTCTACCTCCTGAAATCGGTTTCCTGCAATTCTGCCCCGCTTTCAAGTCCTCTTGGCAGCCTTACTTCAGTATATTTTTGGACGATAGCTGTCATTTATAACTCTGCAGGTTTGTGAATTACAGTGCCCCTGAGCTCCTTTCTTCAACTCGCTTTCTCGTGAGCTGGCCGCAACACCGCAGGATTGCTTCAGGCCCTAATCTGGTTCCGGCACGGCACGCTGAGCCTTTGGTTAATTCCTCTTCCTGGTGGGAAATGAGAGTTAAATTTGCCCATCCAGACACCTCCAGCTAGTCTGTCATTGGTTCTCCCTATTCCTGTTCATCTTCCGCAGAAATTGCAAACTGGGCCAAACAGGAGGTTAAAGGCACTGACTCTCCAAGTCGGGAGAGTGTTAGTAAAGCGTCTGGAATGTTGCACCCGAGTACCAGGGGACGAAAACTGAGACATATTGGAACACGTCTCCCGATCACACGGTTGATCATACTCTGGGTTCCACATGCATGTTTTAGCTGAAGGAAGAATACCTTAAACCTGGAGAGTTGAGACCCGTGGAATGGGTACCATGCAATATGACTTCAAAGGGTCTTCATTTGCTCACTGAACCTCTCCAATCCTATCACTGTTGCGATTATGCCCCTGTACACACGCTTGATTCTCTTTCGGAGACATAGCAATCCATAGGTTTTAAGATACTTCCTAGTCAGGTACACTCTTAGGCATTTAATATGGGGTGTTGAGTCCATTTCGTTGAGCAAGGAGTAGCTCTTGTCTAATCCATATTTGGCTTAAGGAACTTTATCTGTGCTCATTTCAATCTCTGGTTTTATGCAGCACCCCAACTCACTTAAGCAAGCATAAGTTGGGTTTCTAAATTTGAGACCCTGTTCTGTTTTGTAATTCAGTTCCTGTGTAGCCAAGTTTACATTCCGTGTATTAGTGATATCTTATGATGTTTCTTTTCCTGTGTGACTTATTTCAGTTAGAATCATCATACCTGAATCCACTCATTATGCTGCTATGGGCCTGATGACATAGATTTCATTGCTGAGTGATACTGCATTGTACGTAAGTACCACAACTTCTTTATCCATTTTTCACTTTCTGCGATATTGAACTTGTACCGTAAACCAGGTTCTTGTAAACAGAGCCGTCCCAACCTTTGGGGTGGCTGTGTCTTTTTGATTTTAATTTCCCTAAGCTATAGGACCATAAGTGGAAGTGCCCTAGGCTCTGTTGCTTTGTTTTTTAGATGTTTCAGGAAACACCATACACTTCTCCCGAGTGGCTGTTGGCAATTTACATCCCGCCCATCAGCATAACAAGGCTCCCAGTTCTCCATGGCCTGTCCTGCCTTTCTGGATTTTACACTTTTTTCAGATGGCCCTTTTGACCGGGGGGAAGTGAGACTTCACTGTAGTGCAGATTTCCTTTGCAAGCTTGCTTGGTTGGCCAAAAAGGGCGTATGCGATTTTTCCTGAATATATTCAGGAAAAAACGCATACGCCCTTTTTGGCCAAGTGCATCATTGTGGACGTTCTGCCTCTTTTCCTATGCTTTAAATGCAATTCCAGTCTACCTCCTGAAATCGGTTTCCTGCAATTCTGCCCCGCTTTCAAGTCCTCTTGGCAGCCTTACTTCAGTATATTTTTGGACGATAGCTGTCATTTATAACTCTGCAGGTTTGTGAATTACAGTGCCCCTGAGCTCCTTTCTTCAACTCGCTTTCTCGTGAGCTGGCCGCAACACCGCAGGATTGCTTCAGGCCCTAATCTGGTTCCGGCACGGCACGCTGAGCCTTTGGTTAATTCCTCTTCCTGGTGCGAAATGAGAGTTAAATTTGCCCATCCAGACACCTCCAGCTAGTCTCTCATTGGTTCTCCCTATTCCTGTTCATCTTCCGCAGAAATTGCAAACTGGGCCAAACAGGAGATTAAAGGCACTGACTCTCCAAGTCGGGAGAGTGTTAGTAAAGCGTCTGGAATGTTGCACCCGAGTACCAGGGGACGAAAACTGAGACATATTGGAACACGTCTCCCGATCACACGGTTGATCATACTCTGGGTTCCACATGCATGTTTTAGCTGAAGGAAGAATACCTTAAACCTGGAGAGTTGAGACCCGTGGAATGGGTACCATGCAATATGACTTCAAAGGGTCTTCATTTGCTCACTGAACCTCTCCAATCCTATCACTGCTGCGTTTATGCCCCTGTACACACGCTTGATTCTCTTTCGGAGACATAGCAATCCATAGGTTTTAAGATACTTCCTAGTCAGGTACACTCTTAGGCATTTAATATGGGGTGTTGAGTCCATTTCATTGAGCAAGGAGTAGCTCTTGTCTAATCCATATTTGGCTTAAGGAACTTTATCTGTGCTCATTTCAATCTCTGGTTTTATGCAGCACCCCAACTCACCTTTCCCCTTAAGCAAGCATAAGTTGGGTTTCTAAATTTGAGACCCTGTTCTGTTTTGTAATTCAGTTCCTGTGTAGCCAAGTTTACATTCCGTGTATTAGTGATATCTTATGATGTTTCTTTTTCTGTGTGACTTATTTCAGTTAGAATCATCGTACGTGAATCCACTCATTATGCTGCTACGTGCCTGATGACATAGATATCATTGCTGAGTGATATTGCATTGTACGTAAGTACCACAACTTCTTTATCCATTTTTCACTTTCTGCGATATTGAACTTGTACCGTAAACCAGGTTCTTGTAAACAGAGCCGTCCCAACCTTTGGGGTGGCTGTGTCTTTTTGATTTTAATTTCCCTAAGCTATAGGACCATAAGTGGAAGTGCCCTAGGCTCTGTTGCTTTGTTTTTTAGATGTTTCAGGAAACACCATACACTTCTCCCGAGTGGCTGTTGGCAATTGACATCCCGCCCATCAGCATAACAAGGCTCCCAGTTCTCCATGGCCTGTCCTGCCTTTCTGGATTTTACACTTTTTTCAGATGGCCCTTTTGACCGGGGGGAAGTGAGAGTTCATTGTAGTGCAGATTTCCTTTGCAAGCTTGCTTGGTTGGCCAAAAAGGGCGTATGCGTTTTTTCCTGAATATATTCAGGAAAAAACGCATACGCCCTTTTTGGCCAAGTGCATCATTGTGGACGTTCTGCCTCTTTTCCTATGCTTTAAATGCAATTCCAGTCTACCTCCTGAAATCGGTTTCCTGCAATTCTGCCCCGCTTTCAAGTCCTCTTGGCAGCCTTACTTCAGTATATTTTTGGACGATAGCTGTCATTTATAACTCTGCAGGTTTGTGAATTACAGTGCCCCTGAGCTCCTTTCTTCAACTCGCTTTCACGTGAGCTGGCCAGAGCACCGCAGGATGGCTTCAGGCCCTAATCTGGTTCCGGCACGGCACGCTGAGCCTTTGGTTAATTCCTCTTCCTGGTGCAAAATGAGAGTTAAATCTGCCCATCCAGACACCTCCAGCTAGTCTCTCATTGGTTCTCCCTATTCCTGTTCATCTTCCGCAGAAATTGCAAACTGGGCCAAACAGGAGGTTAAAGGCACTGACTCTCCAAGTCGGGAGAGTGTTAGTAAAGCGTCTGGAATGTTGCACCCGAGTACCAGGGGACGAAAACTGACACAAATTGGAACACGTCTCCCGATCACATGGTTGATCATACTCTGGGTTCCACATGCATGTTTTAGCTGAAGGAAGAATACCTTAAACCTGGAGAGTTGAGACCCGTGGAATGGGTACCATGCAATATGACTTCAAAGGGTCTTCATTTGCTCACTGAACCTCTCCAATCCTATCACTGCTGCGATTATGCCCCTGTACACACGCTTGATTCTCTTTCGGAGACATAGCAATCCATAGGTTTTAAGATACTTCCTAGTCAGGTACACTCTTAGGCATTTAATATGGGGTGTTGAGTCCATTTCGTTGAGCAAGGAGTAGCTCTTGTCTAATCCATATTTGGCTTAAGGAACTTTATCTGTTCTCATTTCAATCTCTGGTTTTATGCAGCACCCCAACTCACCTTTCCCCTTAAGCAAGCATAAGTTGGGTTTCTAAATTTGAGACCCTGTTCTGTTTTGGAATTCAGTTCCTGTGTAGCCAAGGTTACATTCCGTGTATTAGTGATATCTTATGATGTTTCTTTTCCTGTGTGACTTATTTCAGTTAGAATCATCATACCTGAATCCACTCATTATGCTGCTACGTGCCTGATGACATAGATTTCATTGCTGAGTGATACTGCATTGTACGTAAGTACCACAACTTCTTTATCCATTTTTCACTTTCTGCGATATTGAACTTGTACCGTAAACCAGGTTCTTGTAAACAGAGCCGTCCCAACCTTTGGGGTGGCTGTGTCTTTTTGATTTTAATTTCCCTAAGCTATAGGACCATAAGTGGAAGTGCCCTAGGCTCTGTTGCTTTGTTTTTTAGATGTTTCAGGAAACACCATACACTTCTCCCGAGTGGCTGTTGGCAATTGACATCCCGCCCATCAGCATAACAAGGCTCCCAGTTCTCCATGGCCTGTCCTGCCTTTCTGGATTTTACACTTTTTTCAGATGGCCCTTTTGACCGTGGGGAAGTGAGACTTCATTGTAGTGCAGATTTCCTTTGCAAGCTTGCTTGGTGGGCCAAAAAGGGCGTATGCGTTTTTTCCTGAATATATTCAGGAAAAAACGCATATGCCCTTTTTGGCCAAGTGCATCATTGTGGACGTTCTGCCTCTTTTCCTATGCTTTAAATGCAATTCCAGTCTACCTCCTGAAATCGGTTTCCTGCAATTCTGCCCCGCTTTCAAGTCCTCTTGGCAGCCTTACTTCAGTATATTTTTGGACGATAGCTGTCATTTATAACTCTGCAGGTTTGTGAATTACAGTGCCCCTGAGCTCCTTTCTTCAAGTCGCTTTCTTGTGAGCTGGCCACAACACCGCAGGATGGCTTCAGGCCCTAATCTGGTTCCGGCACGGCACGCTGAGCCTTTGGTTAATTCCTCTTCCTGGTGGGAAATGAGAGTTAAATTTGCCCGTCCAGACACCTCCAGCTAGTCTGTCATTGGTTCTCCCTATTCCTGTTCATCTTCCGCAGAAATTGCAAACTGGGCCTAACAGGAGGTTAAAGGCACTGACTCTCCAAGTCGGGAGAGTGTTAGTAAAGCGTCTGGAATGTTGCACCCGAGTACCAGGGGACGAAAACTGACACATATTGGAACACGTCTCCCGATCACACGGTTGATCATACTCTGGGTTCCACATGCATGTTTTAGCTGAAGGAAGAATACCTTAAACCTGGAGAGTTGAGACCCGTGGAATGGGTACCATGCAATATGACTTCAAAGGGTCTTCATTTGCTCACTGAACCTCTCTAATCCTATCACTGCTGTGATTATGCGCCTGTACACACGCTTGATTCTCTTTCGGAGACATAGCAATCCATAGGTTTTAAGATACTTCCTAGTCAGGTACACACTTAGGCATTTAATATGGGGTGTTGAGTCCATTTCGTTGAGCAAGGAGTAGCTCTTGTCTAATCCATATTTGGCTTAAGGAACTTTATCTGTTCTCATTTCAATCTCTGGTTTTATGCAGCACCCCAACTCACCTTTCCCCTTAAGCAAGCATAAGTTGGGTTTCTAAATTTGAGACCCTGTTCTGTTTTGGAATTCAGTTCCTGTGTAGCCAAGGTTACATTCCGTGTATTAGTGATATCTTATGATGTTTCTTTTTCTGTGTGACTTATTTCAGTTAGAATCATCATACCTGAATCCACTCATTATGCTGCTACGGGCCTGATGACATAGATATCATTGCTGAGTGATATTGCATTTTACGTAAGTACCACAACTTCTTTATCCATTTTTCACTTTCTGCGATATTGAACTTGTACCGTAAACCAGGTTCTTGTAAACAGAGCCGTCCCAACCTTTGGGGTGGCTGTGTCTTTTTGATTTTAATTTCCCTAAGCTATAGGACCATAAGTGGAAGTGCCCTAGGCTCTGTTGCTTTGTTTTTTAGATGTTTCAGGAAACACCATACACTTCTCCCGAGTGGCTGTTGGCAATTGACATCCCGCCCATCAGCATAACAAGGCTCCCAGTTCTCCATGGCCTGTCCTGCCTTTCTGGATTTTACACTTTTTTCAGATGGCCCTTTTGACCGGGGGGAAGTGAGACTTCATTGTAGTGCAGATTTCCTTTGCAAGCTTGCTTGGTTGGCCAAAAAGGGCGTATGCGTTTTTTCCTGAATATATTCAGGAAAAAACGCATACGCCCTTTTTGGCCAAGTGCATCATTGTGGACGTTCTGCCTCTTTTCCTATGCTTTAAGTGCAATTCCAGTCTACCTCCTGAAATCGGTTTCCTGCATTTCTGCCCCGCTTTCAAGTCCTCTTGGCAGCCTTACTTCAGTATATTTTTGGACGATAGCTGTCATTTATAACTCTGCAGGTTTGTGAATTACAGTGCCCCTGAGCTCCTTTCTTGAAGTCGCTTTCTCGTGAGCTGGCCGCAACACCGCAGGATGGCTTCAGGCCCTAATCTGGTTCCGGCACGGCACGCTGAGCCTTTGGTTAATTCCTCTTTCTGGTGGGAAATGAGAGTTAAATTTGCCCGTCCAGACACCTCCAGCTAGTCTGTCATTGGTTCTCCCTATTCCTGTTCATCTTCCGCAGAAATTGCAAACTGGGCCAAACAGGAGGTTAAAGGCACTGACTCTCCAAGTCGGGAGAGTGTTAGTAAAGCGTCTGGAATGTTGCACCCGAGTACCAGGGGACGAAAACTGACACATATTGGAACACGTCTCCCGATCACACGGTTGATCATACTCTGGGTTCCACATGCATGTTTTAGCTGAAGGAAGAATACCTTAAACCTGGAGAGTTGAGACCCATGGAATGGGTACCATGCAATATGACTTCAAAGGGTCTTCATTTGCTCACCGAACTTCTCCAATCCTATCACTGCTGCGTTTATGCCCCTGTACACACGCTTGATTCTTTTTCGGAGACATAGCAATCCATAGGTTTTAAGATACTTCCTAGTCAGGTACATTCTTAGGAATTTAATATGGGGTGTTGAGTCCATTTCGTTGAGCAAGGAGTAGCTCTTGTCTATTGCATATTTGGCTTAAGGAACTTTATCTGTGCTCATTTCAATCTCTGGTTTTATGCAGCACCCCAACTCACCTTTCCCCTTAAGCAAGCATAAGTTGGTTTTCTAAATTTGAGAACCTGTTCTGTTTTGGAATTCAGTTCCTGTGTAGCCAAGGTTACATTCCGTGTATTAGTGATATCTTATGATGTTTCTTTTCCTGTGTGACTTATTTCAGTTAGAATCATCATACCTGAATCCACTCATTATGCTGCTACGGGCCTGATGACATAGATTTCATTGCTGAGTGATACTGCATTGTACATAAGTACCACAACTTCTTTATCCATTTTTCACTTTCTGCGATATTGAACTTGTACCGTAAACCAGGTTCTTGTAAACAGAGCCGTCCCAACATTTGGGGTGGCTGTGTCTTTTTGATTTTAATTTCCCTAAGCTATAGGACCATAAGTGGAAGTGCCCTAGGCTCTGTTGCTTTGATTTTTAGATGTTTCAGGAAACACCATACACTTCTCCCGAGTGGCTGTTGGCAATTTACATCCCGCCCATCAGCATAACAAGGCTCCCAGTTCTCCATGGCCTGTCCTGCCTTTCTGGATTTTACACTTTTTTCAGATGGCCCTTTTGACCGGGGGGAAGTGAGACTTCACTGTAGTGCAGATTTCCTTTGCAAGCTTGCTTGGTTGGCCAAAAAGGGCGTATGCGTTTTTTCCTGAATATATTCAGGAAAAAAGGCATACGCCCTTTTTGGCCAAGTGCATCATTGTGGACGTTCTGCCTCTTTTCCTATGCTTTAAATGCAATTCCAGTCTACCTCCTGAAATCGGTTTCCTGCAATTCTGCCCCGCTTTCAAGTCCTCTTGGCAGCCTTACTTCAGTATATTTTTGGACGATAGCTGTCATTTATAACTCTGCAGGTTTGTGAATTACAGTGCCCCTGAGCTCCTTTCTTCAACTCGCTTTCTTGTGAGCTGGCCGCAACATCGCAGGATTGCTTCAGGCCCTAATATGGTTCCGGCACGGCACGCTGAGCCTTTGGTTAATTCCTCTTCCTGGTGGGAAATGAGAGTTAAATTTGCCCGTCCAGACACCTCCAGCTAGTCTGTCATTGGTTCTCCCTATTCCTGTTCATCTTCCGCAGAAATTGCAAACTGGGCCAAACAGGAGGTTAAAGGCACTGACTCTCCAAGTCGGGAGAGTGTTAGTAAAGCGTCTGGAATGTTGCACCCGAGTACCAGGGGACGAAAACTGACACATATTGGAACACGTCTCCCGATCACACGGTTGTTCATACTCTGGGTTCCACATGCATGTTTTAGCTGAAGGAAGAATACCTTCAACCTGGAGAGTTGAGACCCGTGGAATGGGTACCATGCAATATGACTTCAAAGGGTCTTCATTTGCTCACCGAACCTCTCCAATCCTATCACTGCTGCGATTATGCCCCTGCACACACGCTTGATTCTCTTTCGGAGACATAGCAATCCATAGGTTTTAAGATACTTCCTAGTCAGGTACATTCTTAGGTGTTTAATATGGGGTGTTGAATCTATTTCGTTGAGCAAGGAGTAGCTCTTGTCTATTCCATATTTGGCTTAAGGAACTTTATCTGTGCTCATTTCAATCTCTGGTTTTATGCAGCACCCCAACTCACCTTTCCCCTTAAGCAAGCATAAGTTGGGTTTCTAAATTTGAGACCCTGTTCTGTTTTGGAATTCAGTTCCTATGTAGCCAAGTTTACATTCCGTGTATTAGTGATATCTTATGATGTTTCTTTTCCTGTGTGACTTATTTCAGTTAGAATCATCATACCTGAATCCACTCATTATGCTGCTACGGGCCTGATGACATAGATTTCATTGCTGAGTGATACTGCATTGTACGTAAGTACCACAACTTCTTTATCCATTTTTCACTTTCTGCGATATTGAACTTGTACCGTAAACCAGGTTCTTGTAAACAGAGCCGTCCCAACCTTTGGGGTGGCTGTGTCTTTTGATTTTAATTTCCCTAAGCTATAGGACCATAAGTGGAAGTGCCCTAGGCTCTGTTGCTTTGTTTTTTAGATGTTTCAGGAAACACCATACACTTCTCCCGAGTGGCTGTTGGCAATTGACATCCCGCCCATCAGCATAACAAGGCTCCCAGTTCTCCATGGCCTGTCCTGCCTTTCTGGATTTTACACTTTTTTCAGATGGCCCTTTTGACCGGGGGGAAGTGAGACTTCACTGTAGTGCAGATTTCCTTTGCAAGCTTGCTTGGTTGGCCAAAAAGGGCGTATGCGTTTTTTCCTGAATATATTCAGGAAAAAAGGCATACGCCCTTTTGCGCCAAGTGCATCATTGTGGACGTTCTGCCACTTTTCCTATGCTTTAAATGCAATTCCAGTCTACCTCCTGAAATCGGTTTCCTGCAATTCTGCCCCGCTTTCAAGTCCTCTTGGCAGCCTTACTTCAGTATATTTTTGGACGATAGCTGTCATTTATAACTCTGCAGGTTTGTGAATGACAGTGCCCCTGAGCTCCTTTCTTCAACTCGCTTTCTCGTGAGCTGGCCGCATCACCGCACGATGGCTTCAGGCCCTAATCTGGTTCCGGCACGGCACGCTGAGCCTTTGGTTAATTCCTCTTCCTGGTGGGAAATGAGAGTTAAATTTGCCCGTCCAGACACCTCCAGCTAGTCTGTCATTGGTTCTCCCTATTCCTGTTCATCTTCCGCAGAAATTGCAAACTGGGCCAAACAGGAGGTTAAAGGCACTGACTCTCCAAGTCGGGAGAGTGTTAGTAAAGCGTCTGGAATGTTGCACCCGAGTACCAGGGGACGAAAACTGACACATATTGGAACACGTCTCCCGATCACACGGTTGTTCATACTCTGGGTTCCACATGCATGTTTTAGCTGAAGGAAGAATACCTTCAACCTGGAGAGTTGAGACCCGTGGAATGGGTACCATGCAATATGACTTCAAAGGGTCTTCATTTGCTCACCGAACCTCTCCAATCCTATCACTGCTGCGATTATGCCCCTGCACACACGCTTGATTCTCTTTCGGAGACATAGCAATCCATAGGTTTTAAGATACTTCCTAGTCAGGTACATTCTTAGGTGTTTAATATGGGGTGTTGAATCCATTTCTTTGAGCAAGGAGTAGCTCTTGTCTATTCCATATTTGGCTTAAGGAACTTTATCTGTGCTCATTTCAATCTCTGGTTTTATGCAGCACCCCAACTCACCTTTCCCCTTAAGCAAGCATAAGTTGGGTTTCTAAATTTGAGACCCTGTTCTGTTTTGGAATTCAGTTCCTATGTAGCCAAGTTTACATTCCGTGTATTAGTGATATCTTATGATGTTTCTTTTCCTGTGTGACTTATTTCAGTTAGAATCATCATACCTGAATCCACTCATTATGCTGCTACGGGCCTGATGACATAGATTTCATTGCTGAGTGATACTGCATTGTACGTAAGTACCACAACTTCTTTATCCATTTTTCACTTTCTGCGATATTGAACTTGTACCGTAAACCAGGTTCTTGTAAACAGAGCCGTCCCAACCTTTGGGGTGGCTGTGTCTTTTGATTTTAATTTCCCTAAGCTATAGGACCATAAGTGGAAGTGCCCTAGGCTCTGTTGCTTTGTTTTTTAGATGTTTCAGGAAACACCATACACTTCTCCCGAGTGGCTGTTGGCAATTTACATCCCGCCCATCAGCATAACAAGGCTCCCAGTTCTCCATGGCCTGTCCTGCCTTTCTGGATTTTACACTTTTTTCAGATGGCCCTTTTGACTGGGGGGAAGTGAGACTTCACTGTAGTGCAGATTTCCTTTGCAAGCTTGCTTGGTTGGCCAAAAAGTGCGTATGCATTTTTTCCTGAATATATTCAGGAAAAAACGCATACGCCCTTTTTGGCCAAGTGCATCATTGTGGACGTTCTGCCTCTTTTCCTATGCTTTAAATGCAATTCCAGTCTACCTCCTGAAATCGGTTTCCTGCAATTCTGCCCCGCTTTCAAGTCCTCTTGGCAGCCTTACTTCAGTATATTTTTGGACGATAGCTGTCATTTATAACTCTGCAGGTTTGTGAATGACAGTGCCCCTGAGCTCCTTTCTTCAACTCGCTTTCTCGTGAGCTGGCCGCATCACCGCAGGATTGTTTCAGGCCCTAATCTGGTTCCGGCACGGCACGCTGAGCCTTTGGTTAATTCCTCTTCCTGGTGGGAAATGAGAGTTAAATTTGCCCGTCCAGACACCTCCAGCTAGTCTGTCATTGGTTCTCCCTATTCCAGTTCATCTTCCGCAGAAATTGCAAACTGGGCCAAACAGGAGGTTAAAGGCACTGACTCTCCAAGTCGGGAGAGTGTTAGTAAAGCGTCTGGAATGTTGCACCCGAGTACCAGGGGACGAAAACTGACACATATTGGAACACGTCTCCCGATCACACGGTTGATCATACTCTGGGTTCCACATGCATGTTTTAGCTGAAGGAAGAATACCTTCAACCTGGAGAGTTGAGACCCGTGGAATGGGTACCATGCAATATGACTTCAAAGGGTCTTCATTTGCTCACCGAACCTCTCCAATCCTATCACTGCTGCGATTATGCCCCTGCACACACGCTTGATTCTCTTTCGGAGACATAGCAATCCATAGGTTTTAAGATACTTCCTAGTCAGGTACATTCTTAGGTGTTTAATATGGGGTGTTGAATCCATTTCGTTGAGCAAGGAGTAGCTCTTGTCTATTCCATATTTGGCTTAAGGAACTTTATCTGTGCTCATTTCAATCTCTGGTTTTATGCAGCACCCCAACTCACCTTTCCCCTTAAGCAAGCATAAGTTGGTTTTCTAAATTTGAGACCCTGTTCTGTTTTGTAATTCAGTTCCTGTGTAGCCAAGTTTACATTCCGTGTATTAGTGATATCTTATGATGTTTCTTTTCCTGTGTGACTTATTTCAGTTAGAATCATCATACCTGAATCCACTCATTATGCTGCTACGGGCCTGATGACATAGATTTCATTGCTGAGTGATACTGCATTGTACGTAAGTACCACAACTTCTTTATCCATTTTTCACTTTCTGCGATATTGAACTTCTACCGTAAACCAGGTTCTTGTAAACAGAGCCGTCCCAACATTAGGGGTGGCTGTGTCTTTTTGATTTTAATTTCCCTAAGCTATAGGACCATAAGTGGAAGTGCCCTAGGCTCTGTTGCTTTGATTTTTAGATGTTTCAGGAAACACCATACACTTCTCCCGAGTGGCTGTTGGCAATTGACATCCCGCCCATCAGCATAACAAGGCTCCCAGTTCTCCATGGCCTGTCCTGCCTTTCTGGATTTTACACTTTTTTCAGATGGCCCTTTTGACCGGGGGGAAGTGAGACTTCACTGTAGTGCAGATTTCCTTTGCAAGCTTGCTTGGTTGGCCAAAAAGTGCGTATGCATTTTTTCCTGAATATATTCAGGAAAAAAGGCATACGCCCTTTTTGGCCAAGTGCATCATTGTGGACGTTCTGCCTCTTTTCCTATGCTTTAAATGCAATTCCAGTCTACCTCCTGAAATCGGTTTCCTGCAATTCTGCCCCGCTTTCAAGTCCTCTTGGCAGCCTTACTTCAGTATATTTTTGGACGATAGCTGTCATTTATAACTCTGCAGGTTTGTGAATGACAGTGCCCCTGAGCTCCTTTCTTCAACTCGCTTTCTTGTGAGCTGGCCGCAACACCGCAGGATGGCTTCAGGCCCTAATCTGGTTCCGGCACGGCACGCTAAGCCTTTGGTTAATTCCTCTTCCTGGTGGGAAATGAGAGTTAAATTTGCCCGTCCAGACACCTCCAGCTGGTCTGTCATTGTTTCTCCCTATTTCTGTTCATCTTCCGCAGAAATTGCAAACTGGGCCAAACAGGAGGTTAAAGGCACTGACTCTCCAAGTCGGGAGAGTGTTAGTAAAGCGTCTGGAATGTTGCACCCGAGTACCAGGGGACGAAAACTGACACATATTGGAACACGTCTCCCGATCACACGGTTGATCATACTCTGGGTTCCACATGCATGTTTTAGCTGAAGGAAGAATACCTTCAACCTGGAGAGTTGAGACCCGTGGAATGGGTACCATGCAATATGACTTCAAAGGGTCTTCATTTGCTCACCGAACCTCTCCAATCCTATCACTGCTGCGATTATGCCCCTGCACACACGCTTGATTCTCTTTCGGAGACATAGCAATCCATAGGTTTTAAGATACTTCCTAGTCAGGTACATTCTTAGGTGTTTAATATGGGGTGTTGAATCCATTTCGTTGAGCAAGGAGTAGCTCTTGTCTATTCCATATTTGGCTTAAGGAACTTTATCTGTGCTCATTTCAATCTCTGGTTTTATGCAGCACCCCAACTCACCTTTCCCCTTAAGCAAGCATAAGTTGGGTTTCTAAATTTGAGACCCTGTTCTGTTTTGGAATTCAGTTGCTATGTAGCCAAGGTTACATTCCGTGTATTAGTGATATCTTATGATGTTTCTTTTCCTGTGTGACTTATTTCAGTTAGAATCATCATACCTGAATCCACTCATTATGCTGCTATGGGCCTGATGACATAGATTTCATTGCTGAGTGATACTGCATTGTACGTAAGTACCACAACTTCTTTATCCATTTTTCACTTTCTGCGATATTGAACTTGTACCGTAAACCAGGTTCTTGTAAACAGAGCCGTCCCAACCTTTGGGGTGGCTGTGTCTTTTGATTTTAATTTCCCTAAGCTATAGGACCATAAGTGGAAGTGCCCTAGGCTCTGTTGCTTTGTTTTTTAGATGTTTCAGGAAACACCATACACTTCTCCCGAGTGGCTGTTGGCAATTTACATCCCGCCCATCAGCATAACAAGGCTCCCAGTTCTCCATGGCCTGTCCTGCCTTTCTGGATTTTACACTTTTTTCAGATGGCCCTTTTGACCGGGGGGAAGTGAGACTTCACTGTAGTGCAGATTTCCTTTGCAAGCTTGCTTGGTTGGCCAAACAGGGCGTATGCGTTTTTTCCTGAATATATTCAGGAAAAAAGGCATACGCCCTTTTTCGCCAAGTGCATCATTGTGGACGTTCTGCCTCTTTTCCTATGCTTTAAATGCAATTCCAGTCTACCTCCTGAAATCGGTTTCCTGCAATTCTGCCCCGCTTTCAAGTCCTCTTGGCAGCCTTACTTCAGTATATTTTTGGACGATAGCTGTCATTTATAACTCTGCAGGTTTGTGAATGACAGTGCCCCTGAGCTCCTTTCTTCAACTCGCTTTCTCGTGAGCTGGCCGCATCACCGCAGGATTGCTTCAGGCCCTAATCTGGTTCCGGCACGGCACGCTGAGCCTTTGGTTAATTCCTCTTCCTGGTGGGAAATGAGAGTTAAATTTGCCCGTCCAGACACCTCCAGCTAGTCTCTCATTGGTTCTCCCTATTCCTGTTCATCTTCCGCAGAAATTGCAAACTGGGCCAAACAGGAGGTTAAAGGCACTGACTCTCCAAGTCGGGAGAGTGTTAGTAAAGCGTCTGGAATGTTGCACCCGAGTACCAGGGGACGAAAACTGACACATATTGGAACACGTCTCCCGATCACACGGTTGTTCATACTCTGGGTTCCACATGCATGTTTTAGCTGAAGGAAGAATACCTTCAACCTGGAGAGTTGAGACCCGTGGAATGGGTACCATGCAATATGACTTCAAAGGGTCTTCATTTGCTCACCGAACCTCTCCAATCCTATCACTGCTGCGATTATGCCCCTGCACACACGCTTGATTCTCTTTCGGAGACATAGCAATCCATAGGTTTTAAGATACTTCCTAGTCAGGTACATTCTTAGGTGTTTAATATGGGGTGTTGAATCCATTTCGTTGAGCAAGGAGTAGCTCTTGTCTATTCCATATTTGGCTTAAGGAACTTTATCTGTGCTCATTTCAATCTCTGGTTTTATGCAGCACCCCAACTCACCTTTCCCCTTAAGCAAGCATAAGTTGGGTTTCTAAATTTGAGACCCTGTTCTGTTTTGGAATTCAGTTCCTATGTAGCCAAGTTTACATTCCGTGTATTAGTGATATCTTATGATGTTTCTTTTCCTGTGTGACTTATTTCAGTTAGAATCATCATACCTGAATCCACTCATTATGCTGCTACGGGCCTGATGACATAGATTTCATTGCTGAGTGATACTGCATTGTACGTAAGTACCACAACTTCTTTATCCATTTTTCACTTTCTGCGATATTGAACTTGTACCGTAAACCAGGTTCTTGTAAACAGAGCCGTCCCAACCTTTGGGGTGGCTGTGTCTTTTGATTTTAATTTCCCTAAGCTATAGGACCATAAGTGGAAGTGCCCTAGGCTCTGTTGCTTTGTTTTTTAGATGTTTCAGGAAACACCATACACTTCTCCCGAGTGGCTGTTGGCAATTTACATCCCGCCCATCAGCATAACAAGGCTCCCAGTTCTCCATGGCCTGTCCTGCCTTTCTGGATTTTACACTTTTTTCAGATGGCCCTTTTGACCGGGGGGAAGTGAGACTTCACTGTAGTGCAGATTTCCTTTGCAAGCTTGCTTGGTTGGCCAAAAAGGGCGTATGCGTTTTTTCCTGAATATATTCAGGAAAAAAGGCATACGCCCTTTTGCGCCAAGTGCATCATTGTGGACGTTCTGCCTCTTTTCCTATGCTTTAAATGCAATTCCAGTCTACCTCCTGAAATCGGTTTCCTGCAATTCTGCCCCGCTTTCAAGTCCTCTTGGCAGCCTTACTTCAGTATATTTTTGGACGATAGCTGTCATTTATAACTCTGCAGGTTTGTGAATTACAGTGCCCCTGAGCTCCTTTCTTCAACTCAATTTCTCGTGAGCTGGCCGCATCACCGCAGGATGGCTTCAGGCCCTAATCTGGTTCCGGCACGGCACGCTGAGCCTTTGGTTAATTCCTCTTCCTGGTGGGAAATGAGAGTTAAATTTGCCCGTCCAGACACCTCCAGCTAGTCTGTCATTGGTTCTCCCTATTCCTGTTCATCTTCCGCAGAAATTGCAAACTGGGCCAAACAGGAGGTTAAAGGCACTGACTCTCCAAGTCGGGAGAGTGTTAGTAAAGCGTCTGGAATGTTGCACCCGAGTACCAGGGGACGAAAACTGACACATATTGGAACACGTCTCCCGATCACACGGTTGATCATACTCTGGGTTCCACATGCATGTTTTAGCTGAAGGAAGAATACCTTCAACCTGGAGAGTTGAGACCCGTGGAATGGGTACCATGCAATATGACTTCAAAGGGTCTTCATTTGCTCACCGAACCTCTCCAATCCTATCACTGCTGCGATTATGCCCCTGCACACACGCTTGATTCTCTTTCGGAGACATAGCAATCCATAGGTTTTAAGATACTTCCTAGTCAGGTACATTCTTAGGTGTTTAATATGGGGTGTTGAATCCATTTCGTTGAGCAAGGAGTAGCTCTTGTCTATTCCATATTTGGCTTAAGGAACTTTATCTGTGCTCATTTCAATCTCTGGTTTTATGCAGCACCCCAACTCACCTTTCCCCTTAAGCAAGCATAAGTTGGGTTTCTAAATTTGAGACCCTGTTCTGTTTTGGAATTCAGTTCCTATGTAGCCAAGTTTACATTCCGTGTATTAGTGATATCTTATGATGTTTCTTTTCCTGTGTGACTTATTTCAGTTAGAATCATCATACCTGAATCCACTCATTATGCTGCTACGGGCCTGATGACATAGATTTCATTGCTGAGTGATACTGCATTGTACGTAAGTACCACAACTTCTTTATCCATTTTTCACTTTCTGCGATATTGAACTTGTACCGTAAACCAGGTTCTTGTAAACAGAGCCGTCCCAACCTTTGGGGTGGCTGTGTCTTTTGATTTTAATTTCCCTAAGCTATAGGACCATAAGTGGAAGTGCCCTAGGCTCTGTTGCTTTGTTTTTTAGATGTTTCAGGAAACACCATACACTTCTCCCGAGTGGCTGTTGGCAATTGACATCCCGCCCATCAGCATAACAAGGCTCCCAGTTCTCCATGGCCTGTCCTGCCTTTCTGGATTTTACACTTTTTTCAGATGGCCCTTTTGACTGGGGGGAAGTGAGACTTCACTGTAGTGCAGATTTCCTTTGCAAGCTTGCTTGGTTGGCCAAAAAGTGCGTATGCGTTTTTTCCTGAATATATTCAGGAAAAAACGCATACGCCCTTTTTGGCCAAGTGCATCATTGTGGACGTTCTGCCTCTTTTCCTATGCTTTAAATGCAATTCCAGTCTACCTCCTGAAATCGGTTTCCTGCAATTCTGCCCCGCTTTCAAGTCCTCTTGGCAGCCTTACTTCAGTATATTTTTGGACGATAGCTGTCATTTATAACTCTGCAGGTTTGTGAATGACAGTGCCCCTGAGCTCCTTTCTTCAACTCGCTTTCTTGTGAGCTGGCCGCAACACCGCAGGATGGCTTCAGGCCCTAATCTGGTTCCGGCACGGCACGCTAAGCCTTTGGTTAATTCCTCTTCCTGGTGGGAAATGAGAGTTAAATTTGCCCGTCCAGACACCTCCAGCTGGTCTGTCATTGGTTCTCCCTATTTCTGTTCATCTTCCGCAGAAATTGCAAACTGGGCCAAACAGGAGGTTAAAGGCACTGACTCTCCAAGTCGGGAGAGTGTTAGTAAAGCGTCTGGAATGTTGCACCCGAGTACCAGGGGACGAAAACTGACACATATTGGAACACGTCTCCCGATCACACGGTTGATCATACTCTGGGTTCCACATGCATGTTTTAGCTGAAGGAAGAATACCTTCAACCTGGAGAGTTGAGACCCGTGGAATGGGTACCATGCAATATGACTTCAAAGGGTCTTCATTTGCTCACCGAACTTCTCCAATCCTATCACTGCTGCGATTATGCCCCTGCACACACGCTTGATTCTCTTTCGGAGACATAGCAATCCATAGGTTTTAAGATACTTCCTAGTCAGGTACATTCTTAGGTGTTTAATATGGGGTGTTGAATCCATTTCGTTGAGCAAGGAGTAGCTCTTGTCTATTCCATATTTGGCTTAAGGAACTTTATCTGTGCTCATTTCAATCTCTGGTTTTATGCAGCACCCCAACTCACCTTTCCCCTTAAGCAAGCATAAGTTGGTTTTCTAAATTTGAGAACCTGTTCTGTTTTGTAATTCAGTTCCTGTGTAGCCAAGTTTACATTCCGAGTATTAGTGATATCTTATGATGTTTCTTTTCCTGTGTGACTTATTTCAGTTAGAATCATCATACCTGAATCCACTCATTATGCTGCTACGGGCCTGATGACATAGATTTCATTGCTGAGTGATACTGCATTGTACGTAAGTACCACAACTTCTTTATCCATTTTTCACTTTCTGCGATATTGAACTTGTACCGTAAACCAGGTTCTTGTAAACAGAGCCGTCCCAACATTAGGGGTGGCTGTGTCTTTTTGATTTTAATTTCCCTAAGCTATAGGACCATAAGTGGAAGTGCCCTAGGCTCTGTTGCTTTGATTTTTAGATGTTTCAGGAAACACCATACACTTCTCCCGAGTGGCTGTTGGCAATTGACATCCCGCCCATCAGCATAACAAGGCTCCCAGTTCTCCATGGCCTGTCCTGCCTTTCTGGATTTTACACTTTTTTCAGATGGCCCTTTTGACCGGGGGGAAGTGAGACTTCACTGTAGTGCAGATTTCCTTTGCAAGCTTGCTTGGTTGGCCAAAAAGTGCGTATGCATTTTTTCCTGAATATATTCAGGAAAAAAGGCATACGCCCTTTTTCGCCAAGTGCATCATTGTGGACGTTCTGCCTCTTTTCCTATGCTTTAAATGCAATTCCAGTCTACCTCCTGAAATCGGTTTCCTGCAATTCTGCCCCGCTTTCAAGTCCTCTTGGCAGCCTTACTTCAGTATATTTTTGAACGATAGCTGTCATTTATAACTCTGCAGGTTTGTGAATGACAGTGCCCCTGAGCTCCTTTCTTCAACTCGCTTTCTTGTGAGCTGGCCGCATCACCGCAGGATGGCTTCAGGCCCTAATCTGGTTCCGGCACGGCACGCTAAGCCTTTGGTTAATTCCTCTTCCTGGTGGGAAATGAGAGTTAAATTTGCCCGTCCAGACACCTCCAGCTGGTCTGTCATTGGTTCTCCCTATTTCTGTTCATCTTCCGCAGAAATTGCAAACTGGGCCAAACAGGAGGTTAAAGGCACTGACTCTCCAAGTCGGGAGAGTGTTAGTAAAGCGTCTGGAATGTTGCACCCGAGTACCAGGGGACGAAAACTGACACATATTGGAACACGTCTCCCGATCACACGGTTGATCATACTCTGGGTTCCACATGCATGTTTTAGCTGAAGGAAGAATACCTTCAACCTGGAGAGTTGAGACCCGTGGAATGGGTACCATGCAATATGACTTCAAAGGGTCTTCATTTGCTCACCGAACCTCTCCAATCCTATCACTGCTGCGATTATGCCCCTGCACACACGCTTGATTCTCTTTCGGAGACATAGCAATCCATAGGTTTTAAGATACTTCCTAGTCAGGTACATTCTTAGGTGTTTAATATGGGGTGTTGAATCCATTTCGTTGAGCAAGGAGTAGCTCTTGTCTATTCCATATTTGGCTTAAGGAACTTTATCTGTGCTCATTTCAATCTCTGGTTTTATGCAGCACCCCAACTCACCTTTCCCCTTAAGCAAGCATAAGTTGGGTTTCTAAATTTGAGACCCTGTTCTGTTTTGGAATTCAGTTGCTATGTAGCCAAGTTTACATTCCGTGTATTAGTGATATCTTATGATGTTTCTTTTCCTGTGTGACTTATTTCAGTTAGAATCATCATACCTGAATCCACTCATTATGCTGCTATGGGCCTGATGACATAGATTTCATTGCTGAGTGATACTGCATTGTACGTAAGTACCACAACTTCTTTATCCATTTTTCACTTTCTGCGATATTGAACTTGTACCGTAAACCAGGTTCTTGTAAACAGAGCCGTCCCAACCTTTGGGGTGGCTGTGTCTTTTGATTTTAATTTCCCTAAGCTATAGGACCATAAGTGGAAGTGCCCTAGGCTCTGTTGCTTTGTTTTTTAGATGTTTCAGGAAACACCATACACTTCTCCCGAGTGGCTGTTGGCAATTTACATCCCGCCCATCAGCATAACAAGGCTCCCAGTTCTCCATGGCCTGTCCTGCCTTTCTGGATTTTACACTTTTTTCAGATGGCCCTTTTGACCGGGGGGAAGTGAGACTTCACTGTAGTGCAGATTTCCTTTGCAAGCTTGCTTGGTTGGCCAAACAGGGCGTATGCGTTTTTTCCTGAATATATTCAGGAAAAAAGGCATACGCCCTTTTTCGCCAAGTGCATCATTGTGGACGTTCTGCCTCTTTTCCTATGCTTTAAATGCAATTCCAGTCTACCTCCTGAAATCGGTTTCCTGCAATTCTGCCCCGCTTTCAAGTCCTCTTGGCAGCCTTACTTCAGTATATTTTTGGACGATAGCTGTCATTTATAACTCTGCAGGTTTGTGAATGACAGTGCCCCTGAGCTCCTTTCTTCAACTCGCTTTCTCGTGAGCTGGCCGCATCACCGCAGGATTGCTTCAGGCCCTAATCTGGTTCCGGCACGGCACGCTGAGCCTTTGGTTAATTCCTCTTCCTGGTGGGAAATGAGAGTTAAATTTGCCCGTCCAGACACCTCCAGCTAGTCTGTCATTGGTTCTCCCTATTCCTGTTCATCTTCCGCAGAAATTGCAAACTGGGCCAAACAGGAGGTTAAAGGCACTGACTCTCCAAGTCGGGAGAGTGTTAGTAAAGCGTTTGGAATGTTGCACCCGAGTACCAGGGGACGAAAACTGACACATATTGGAACACGTCTCCCGATCACACGGTTGTTCATACTCTGGGTTCCACATGCATGTTTTAGCTGAAGGAAGAATACCTTCAACCTGGAGAGTTGAGACCCGTGGAATGGGTACCATGCAATATGACTTCAAAGGGTCTTCATTTGCTCACCGAACCTCTCCAATCCTATCACTGCTGCGATTATGCCCCTGCACACACGCTTGATTCTCTTTCGGAGACATAGCAATCCATAGGTTTTAAGATACTTCCTAGTCAGGTACATTCTTAGGTGTTTAATATGGGGTGTTGAATCCATTTCGTTGAGCAAGGAGTAGCTCTTGTCTATTCCATATTTGGCTTAAGGAACTTTATCTGTGCTCATTTCAATCTCTGGTTTTATGCAGCACCCCAACTCACCTTTCCCCTTAAGCAAGCATAAGTTGGGTTTCTAAATTTGAGACCCTGTTCTGTTTTGGAATTCAGTTCCTATGTAGCCAAGTTTACATTCCGTGTATTAGTGATATCTTATGATGTTTCTTTTCCTGTGTGACTTATTTCAGTTAGAATCATCATACCTGAATCCACTCATTATGCTGCTACGGGCCTGATGACATAGATTTCATTGCTGAGTGATACTGCATTGTACGTAAGTACCACAACTTCTTTATCCATTTTTCACTTTCTGCGATATTGAACTTGTACCGTAAACCAGGTTCTTGTAAACAGAGCCGTCCCAACCTTTGGGGTGGCTGTGTCTTTTGATTTTAATTTCCCTAAGCTATAGGACCATAAGTGGAAGTGCCCTAGGCTCTGTTGCTTTGTTTTTTAGATGTTTCAGGAAACACCATACACTTCTCCCGAGTGGCTGTTGGCAATTTACATCCCGCCCATCAGCATAACAAGGCTCCCAGTTCTCCATGGCCTGTCCTGCCTTTCTGGATTTTACACTTTTTTCAGATGGCCCTTTTGACCGTGGGGAAGTGAGACTTCACTGTAGTGCAGATTTCCTTTGCAAGCTTGCTTGGTTGGCCAAAAAGGGCGTATGCGTTTTTTCCTGAATATATTCAGGAAAAAAGGCATACGCCCTTTTGCGCCAAGTGCATCATTGTGGACGTTCTGCCTCTTTTCCTATGCTTTAAATGCAATTCCAGTCTACCTCCTGAAATCGGTTTCCTGCAATTCTGCCCCGCTTTCAAGTCCTCTTGGCAGCCTTACTTCAGTATATTTTTGGACGATAGCTGTCATTTATAACTCTGCAGGTTTGTGAATTACAGTGCCCCTGAGCTCCTTTCTTCAACTCAATTTCTGGTGAGCTGGCCGCATCATCGCAGGATGGCTTCAGGCCCTAATCTGGTTCCGGCACGGCACGCTGAGCCTTTGGTTAATTCCTCTTCCTGGTGGGAAATGAGAGTTAAATTTGCCCGTCCAGACACCTCCAGCTAGTCTGTCATTGGTTCTCCCTATTCCTGTTCATCTTCCGCAGAAATTGCAAACTGGGCCAAACAGGAGGTTAAAGGCACTGACTCTCCAAGTCGGGAGAGTGTTAGTAAAGCGTCTGGAATGTTGCACCCGAGTACCAGGGGACGAAAACTGACACATATTGGAACACGTCTCCCGATCACACGGTTGATCATACTCTGGGTTCCACATGCATGTTTTAGCTGAAGGAAGAATACCTTCAACCTGGAGAGTTGAGACCCGTGGAATGGGTACCATGCAATATGACTTCAAAGGGTCTTCATTTGCTCACCGAACCTCTCCAATCCTATCACTGCTGCGATTATGCCCCTGCACACACGCTTGATTCTCTTTCGGAGACATAGCAATCCATAGGTTTTAAGATACTTCCTAGTCAGGTACATTCTTAGGTGTTTAATATGGGGTGTTGAATCCATTTCGTTGAGCAAGGAGTAGCTCTTGTCTATTCCATATTTGGCTTAAGGAACTTTATCTGTGCTCATTTCAATCTCTGGTTTTATGCAGCACCCCAACTCACCTTTCCCCTTAAGCAAGCATAAGTTGGGTTTCTAAATTTGAGACCCTGTTCTGTTTTGGAATTCAGTTCCTATGTAGCCAAGTTTACATTCCGTGTATTAGTGATATCTTATGATGTTTCTTTTCCTGTGTGACTTATTTCAGTTAGAATCATCATACCTGAATCCACTCATTATGCTGCTACGGGCCTGATGACATAGATTTCATTGCTGAGTGATACTGCATTGTACGTAAGTACCACAACTTCTTTATCCATTTTTCACTTTCTGCGATATTGAACTTGTACCGTAAACCAGGTTCTTGTAAACAGAGCCGTCCCAACCTTTGGGGTGGCTGTGTCTTTTGATTTTAATTTCCCTAAGCTATAGGACCATAAGTGGAAGTGCCCTAGGCTCTGTTGCTTTGTTTTTTAGATGTTTCAGGAAACACCATACACTTCTCCCGAGTGGCTGTTGGCAATTTACATCCCGCCCATCAGCATAACAAGGCTCCCAGTTCTCCATGGCCTGTCCTGCCTTTCTGGATTTTACACTTTTTTCAGATGGCCCTTTTGACTGGGGGGAAGTGAGACTTCACTGTAGTGCAGATTTCCTTTGCAAGCTTGCTTGGTTGGCCAAAAAGTGCGTATGCGTTTTTTCCTGAATATATTCAGGAAAAAACGCATACGCCCTTTTTGGCCAAGTGCATCATTGTGGACGTTCTGCCTCTTTTCCTATGCTTTAAATGCAATTCCAGTCTACCTCCTGAAATCGGTTTCCTGCAATTCTGCCCCGCTTTCAAGTCCTCTTGGCAGCCTTACTTCAGTATATTTTTGGACGATAGCTGTCATTTATAACTCTGCAGGTTTGTGAATGACAGTGCCCCTGAGCTCCTTTCTTCAACTCGCTTTCTTGTGAGATGGCCGCAACACCGCAGGATGGCTTCAGGCCCTAATCTGGTTCCGGCACGGCACGCTAAGCCTTTGGTTAATTCCTCTTCCTGGTGGGAAATGAGAGTTAAATTTGCCCGTCCAGACACCTCCAGCTGGTCTGTCATTGGTTCTCCCTATTTCTGTTCATCTTCTGCAGAAATTGCAAACTGGGCCAAACAGGAGGTTAAAGGCACTGACTCTCCAAGTCGGGAGAGTGTTAGTAAAGCGTCTGGAATGTTGCACCCGAGTACCAGGGGACGAAAACTGACACATATTGGAACACGTCTCCCGATCACATGGTTGATCATACTCTGGGTTCCACATGCATGTTTTAGCTGAAGGAAGAATACCTTCAACCTGGAGAGTTGAGACCCGTGGAATGGGTACCATGCAATATGACTTCAAAGGGTCTTCATTTGCTCACCGAACCTCTCCAATCCTATCACTGCTGCGATTATGCCCCTGCACACACGCTTGATTCTCTTTCGGAGACATAGCAATCCATAGGTTTTAAGATACTTCCTAGTCAGGTACATTCTTAGGTGTTTAATATGGGGTGTTGAATCCATTTCGTTGAGCAAGGAGTAGCTCTTGTCTATTCCATATTTGGCTTAAGGAACTTTATCTGTGCTCATTTCAATCTCTGGTTTTATGCAGCACCCCAACTCACCTTTCCCCTTAAGCAAGCATAAGTTGGTTTTCTAAATTTGAGAACCTGTTCTGTTTTGTAATTCAGTTCCTGTGTAGCCAAGTTTACATTCCGAGTATTAGTGATATCTTATGATGTTTCTTTTCCTGTGTGACTTATTTCAGTTAGAATCATCATACCTGAATCCACTCATTATGCTGCTACGGGCCTGATGACATAGATTTCATTGCTGAGTGATACTGCATTGTACGTAAGTACCACAACTTCTTTATCCATTTTTCACTTTCTGCGATATTGAACTTGTACCGTAAACCAGGTTCTTGTAAACAGAGCCGTCCCAACATTAGGGGTGGCTGTGTCTTTTTGATTTTAATTTCCCTAAGCTATAGGACCATAAGTGGAAGTGCCCTAGGCTCTGTTGCTTTGATTTTTAGATGTTTCAGGAAACACCATACACTTCTCCCGAGTGGCTGTTGGCAATTGACATCCCGCCCATCAGCATAACAAGGCTCCCAGTTCTCCATGGCCTGTCCTGCCTTTCTGGATTTTACACTTTTTTCAGATGGCCCTTTTGACCGGGGGGAAGTGAGACTTCACTGTAGTGCAGATTTCCTTTGCAAGCTTGCTTGGTTGGCCAAAAAGTGCGTATGCATTTTTTCCTGAATATATTCAGGAAAAAAGGCATACGCCCTTTTTGGCCAAGTGCATCATTGTGGACGTTCTGCCTCTTTTCCTATGCTTTAAATGCAATTCCAGTCTACCTCCTGAAATCGGTTTCCTGCAATTCTGCCCCGCTTTCAAGTCCTCTTGGCAGCCTTACTTCAGTATATTTTTGGACGATAGCTGTCATTTATAACTCTGCAGGTTTGTGAATGACAGTGCCCCTGAGCTCCTTTCTTCAACTCGCTTTCTTGTGAGCTGGCCGCAACACCGCAGGATGGCTTCAGGCCCTAATCTGGTTCCGGCACGGCACGCTAAGCCTTTGGTTAATTCCTCTTCCTGGTGGGAAATGAGAGTTAAATTTGCCCGTCCAGACACCTCCAGCTGGTCTGTCATTGGTTCTCCCTATTTCTGTTCATCTTCCGCAGAAATTGCAAACTGGGCCAAACAGGAGGTTAAAGGCACTGACTCTCCAAGTCGGGAGAGTGTTAGTAAAGCGTCTGGAATGTTGCACCCGAGTACCAGGGGACGAAAACTGACACATATTGGAACACGTCTCCCGATCACACGGTTGATCATACTCTGGGTTCCACATGCATGTTTTAGCTGAAGGAAGAATACCTTCAACCTGGAGAGTTGAGACCCGTGGAATGGGTACCATGCAATATGACTTCAAAGGGTCTTCATTTGCTCACCGAACCTCTCCAATCCTATCACTGCTGCGATTATGCCCCTGCACACACGCTTGATTCTCTTTCGGAGACATAGCAATCCATAGGTTTTAAGATACTTCCTAGTCAGGTACATTCTTAGGTGTTTAATATGGGGTGTTGAATCCATTTCGTTGAGCAAGGAGTAGCTCTTGTTTATTCCATATTTGGCTTAAGGAACTTTATCTGTGCTCATTTCAATCTCTGGTTTTATGCAGCACCCCAACTCACCTTTCCCCTTAAGCAAGCATAAGTTGGGTTTCTAAATTTGAGACCCTGTTCTGTTTTGGAATTCAGTTGCTATGTAGCCAAGTTTACATTCCGTGTATTAGTGATATCTTATGATGTTTCTTTTCCTGTGTGACTTATTTCAGTTAGAATCATCATACCTGAATCCACTCATTATGCTGCTATGGGCCTGATGACATAGATTTCATTGCTGAGTGATACTGCATTGTACGTAAGTACCACAACTTCTTTATCCATTTTTCACTTTCTGCGATATTGAACTTGTACCGTAAACCAGGTTCTTGTAAACAGAGCCGTCCCAACCTTTGGGGTGGCTGTGTCTTTTGATTTTAATTTCCCTAAGCTATAGGACCATAAGTGGAAGTGCCCTAGGCTCTGTTGCTTTGTTTTTTAGATGTTTCAGGAAACACCATACACTTCTCCCGAGTGGCTGTTGGCAATTTACATCCCGCCCATCAGCATAACAAGGCTCCCAGTTCTCCATGGCCTGTCCTGCCTTTCTGGATTTTACACTTTTTTCAGATGGCCCTTTTGACCGGGGGGAAGTGAGACTTCACTGTAGTGCAGATTTCCTTTGCAAGCTTGCTTGGTTGGCCAAACAGGGCGTATGCGTTTTTTCCTGAATATATTCAGGAAAAAAGGCATACGCCCTTTTTCGCCAAGTGCATCATTGTGGACGTTCTGCCTCTTTTCCTATGCTTTAAATGCAATTCCAGTCTACCTCCTGAAATCGGTTTCCTGCAATTCTGCCCCGCTTTCAAGTCCTCTTGGCAGCCTTACTTCAGTATATTTTTGGACGATAGCTGTCATTTATAACTCTGCAGGTTTGTGAATTACAGTGCCCCTGAGCTCCTTTCTTCAACTCGCTTTCTCGTGAGCTGGCCGCATCACCGCAGGATTGCTTCAGGCCCTAATCTGGTTCCGGCACGGCACGCTGAGCCTTTGTTTAATTCCTCTTCCTGGTGGGAAATGAGAGTTAAATTTGCCCGTCCAGACACCTCCAGCTAGTCTGTCATTGGTTCTCCCTATTCCTGTTCATCTTCCGCAGAAATTGCAAACTGGGCCAAACAGGAGGTTAAAGGCACTGACTCTCCAAGTCGGGAGAGTGTTAGTAAAGCGTCTGGAATGTTGCACCCGAGTACCAGGGGACGAAAACTGACACATATTGGAACACGTCTCCCGATCACACGGTTGATCATACTCTGGGTTCCACATGCATGTTTTAGCTGAAGGAAGAATACCTTCAACCTGGAGAGTTGAGACCCGTGGAATGGGTACCATGCAATATGACTTCAAAGGGTCTTCATTTGCTCACCGAACTTCTCCAATCCTATCACTGCTGCGATTATGCCCCTGCACACACGCTTGATTCTCTTTCGGATACATAGCAATCCACAGGTTTTAAGATACTTCCTAGTCAGGTACATTCTTAGGTGTTTAATATGGGGTGTTGAATCCATTTCGTTGAGCAAGGAGTAGCTCTTTTCTATTCCATATTTGGCTTAAGGAACTTTATCTGTGCTCATTTCAATCTCTGGTTTTATGCAGCACCCCAACTCACCTTTCCCCTTAAGCAAGCATAAGTTGGTTTTCTAAATTTGAGACCCTGTTCTGTTTTGTAATTCAGTTCCTATGTAGCCAAGTTTACATTCCGTGTATTAGTGATATCTTATGATGTTTCTTTTCCTGTGTGACTTATTTCAGTTAGAATCATCATACCTGAATCCACTCATTATGCTGCTACGGGCCTGATGACATAGATTTCATTGCTGAGTGATACTGCATTGTACGTAAGTACCACAACTTCTTTATCCATTTTTCACTTTCTGCAATATTGAACTTGTACCGTAAACCAGGTTCTTGTAAACAGAGCCGTCCCAACATTTGGGGTGGCTGTGTCTTTTGATTTTAATTTCCCTAAGCTATAGGACCATAAGTGGAAGTGCCCTAGGCTCTGTTGCTTTGTTTTTTAGATGTTTCAGGAAACACCATACACTTCTCCAGAGTGGCTGTTGGCAATTTACATCCCGCCCATCAGCATAACAAGGCTCCCAGTTCTCCATGGCCTGTCCTGCCTTTCTGGATTTTACACTTTTTTCAGATGGCCCTTTTGACCGGGGGGAAGTGAGACTTCACTGTAGTGCAGATTTCCTTTGCAAGCTTGCTTGGTTGGCCAAAAAGGGCGTATGCGTTTTTTCCTGAATATATTCAGGAAAAAACGCATACGCCCTTTTTGGCCAAGTGCATCATTGTGGACGTTCTGCCTCTTTTCCTATGCTTTCAATGCAATTCCAGTCTACCTCCTGAAATCGGTTTCCTGCAATTCTGCCCCGCTTTCAAGTCCTCTTGGCAGCCTTACTTCAGTATATTTTTGGACGATAGCTGTCATTTATAACTCTGCAGGTTTGTGAATGACAGTGCCCCTGAGCTCCTTTCTTCAACTCGCTTTCTCGTGAGCTGGCCGCATCACCGCAGGATTGCTTCAGGCCCTAATCTGGTTCCGGCACGGCACGCTGAGCCTTTGGTTAATTCCTCTTCCTGGTGGGAAATGAGAGTTAAATTTGCCCGTCCAGACACCTCCAGCTAGTCTGTCATTGGTTCTCCCTATTCCTGTTCATCTTCCGCAGAAATTGCAAACTGGGCCAAACAGGAGGTTAAAGGCACTGACTCTCCAAGTCGGGAGAGTGTTAGTAAAGCGTCTGGAATGTTGCACCCGAGTACCAGGGGACGAAAACTGACACATATTGGAACACGTCTCCCGATCACACGGTTGATCATACTCTGGGTTCCACATGCATGTTTTAGCTGAAGGAAGAATACCTTCAACCTGGAGAGTTGAGACCCGTGGAATGGGTACCATGCAATATGACTTCAAAGGGTCTTCATTTGCTCACCGAACCTCTCCAATCCTATCACTGCTGCGATTATGCCCCTGCACACACGCTTGATTCTCTTTCGGAGACATAGCAATCCATAGGTTTTAAGATACTTCCTAGTCAGGTACATTCTTAGGCGTTTAATATGGGGTGTTGAGTCCATTTCGTTGAGCAAGGAGTAGCTCTTGTCTAATCCATATTTGGCTTAAGGAACTTTATCTGTTCTCATTTCAATCTCTGGTTTTATGCAGCACCCCAACTCACCTTTCCCCTTAAGCAAGCATAAGTTGGGTTTCTAAATTTGAGACCCTGTTCTGTTTTGTAATTCAGTTCCTATGTAGCCAAGTTTACATTCTGTGTATTAGTGATATCTTATGATGTTTCTTTTCCTGTGTGACTTATTTCAGTTAGAATCATCATACCTGAATCCACTCATTATGCTGCTACGGGCCTGATGACATAGATTTCATTGCTGAGTGATACTGCATTGTACGTAAGTACCACAACTTCTTTATCCATTTTTCACTTTCTGCAATATTGAACTTGTACCGTAAACCAGGTTCTTGTAAACAGAGCCGTCCCAACCTTTGGGGTGGCTGTGTCTTTTTGATTTTAATTTCCCTAAGCTATAGGACCATAAGTGGAAGTGCCCTAGGCTCTGTTGCTTTGTTTTTTAGATGTTTCAGGAAACACCATACACTTCTCCCGAGTGGCTGTTGGCAATTGACATCCCGCCTATCAGCATAACAAGGCTCCCAGTTCTCCATGGCCTGTCCTGCCTTTCTGGATTTTACACTTTTTTCAGATGGCCCTTTTGACCGGGGGGAAGTGAGACTTCATTTTAGTGCAGATTTCCTTTGCAAGCTTGCTTGGTTGGCCAAAAAGGGCGTATGCGTTTTTTCCTGAATATATTCAGGAAAAAACGCATACGCCCTTTTTGGCCAAGTGCATCATTGTGGACGTTCTGCCTCTTTTCCTATGCTTTAAATGCAATTCCAGTCTACCTCCTGAAATCGGTTTCCTGCAATTCTGCCCCGCTTTCAAGTCCTATTGGCAGCCTTACTTCAGTATAATTTTGGACGATAGCTGTCATTTATAACTCTGCAGGTTTGTGAATTACAGTGCCCCTGAGCTCCTGTCTTCAAGTCGCTTTCTTGTGAGCTTGCCACAACACCGCAGGATGGCTTCAGGCCCTAATCTGGTTCCGGCAGTGCACGCTGAGCCTTTGGTTAATTCCTCTTCCTGGTGGGAAATGAGAGTTAAATTTGCCCGTCCAGACACCTCCAGCTAGTCTGTCATTGGTTCTCCCTATTCCTGTTCATCTTCCGCAGAAATTGCAAACTGGGCCAAACAGGAGGTTAAAGGCACTGACTCTCCAAGTCGGGAGAGTGTTAGTAAAGTGTCTGGAATGTTGCACCCGAGTACCAGGGGACGAAAACTGAGACATATTGGAACACGTCTCCCGAACACACGGTTGATCATACTCTGGGTTCCACATGCATGTTTTAGCTGAAGGAAGAATACCTTAAACCTGGAGAGTTGAGACCCATGGAATGGGTACCATGCAATATGACTTCAAAGGGTCTTCATTTGCTCACCGAACTTCTCCAATCCTATCACTGCTGCGTTTAGGCCCCTGTGCACACGCCTGATTCTCTTTCAGAGACATAGCAATCCATAGGTTTTAAGATACTTCCTAGTCAGGTACACTCTTAGGCATTTAATATGGGGTGTTGAGTCCATTTCGTTGAGCAAGGAGTAGCTCTTGTCTATTCCATATTTGGCTTAAGGAACTTTATCTGTGCTCATTTCAATCTCTGGTTTTATGCAGCACCCCAACTCACCTTTCCCCTTAAGCAAGCATAAGTTGGTTTTCTAAATTTGAGACCCTGTTCTGTTTTGTAATTCAGTTCCTATGTAGCCAAGTTTACATTCCGTGTATTAGTGATATCTTATGATGTTTCTTTTCCTGTGTGACTTATTTCAGTTAGAATCATCATACCTGAATCCACTCATTATGCTGCTATGGGCCTGATGACATAGATTTCATTGCTGAGTGATATTGCATTGTACGTAAGTACCACAACTTCTTTATCCATTTTTCACTTTCTGCGATATTGAACTTGTACCGTAAACCAGGTTCTTGTAAACAGAGCCGTCCCAACCTTTGGGGTGGCTGTGTCTTTTTGATTTTAATTTCCCTAAGCTATAGGACCATAAGTGGAAGTGCCCTAGGCTCTGTTGCTTTGTTTTTTAGATGTTTCAGGAAACACCATACACCTCTCCCGAGTGGCTGTTGGCAATTTACATCCCGCCCATCAGCATAACAAGGCTCCCAGTTCTCCATGGCCTGTCCTGCCTTTCTGGATTTTACACTTTTTTCAGATGGCCCTTTTGACCGGGGGGAAGTGAGACTTCATTGTAGTGCAGATTTCCTTTGCAAGCTTGCTTGGTTGGCCAAAAAGGGCGTATGCGTTTTTTCCTGAATATATTCAGGAAAAAACGCATACGCCCTTTTTGGCCAAGTGCATCATTGTGGACGTTCTGCCTCTTTTCCTATGCTTTCAATGCAATTCCAGTCTACCTCCTGAAATCGGTTTCCTGCAATTCTGCCCCGCTTTCAAGTCCTCTTGGCAGCCTTACTTCAGTATATTTTTGGACGATAGCTGTCATTTATAACTCTGCAGGTTTGTGAATTACAGTGCCCCTGAGCTCCTTTCTTCAACTCGCTTTCTCGTGAGCTGGCCGCAACACCGCAGGATTGCTTCAGGCCCTAATCTGGTTCCGGCACGGCACGCTGAGCCTTTGGTTAATTCCTCTTCCTGGTGGGAAATGAGAGTTAAATTTGCCCATCCAGACACCTCCAGCTAGTCTGTCATTGGTTCTCCCTATTCCTGTTCATCTTCCGCAGAAATTGCAAACTGGGCCAAACAGGAGGTTAAAGGCACTGACTCTCCAAGTCGGGAGAGTGTTAGTAAAGCATCTGGAATGTTGCACCCGAGTACCAGGGGACGAAAACTGAGACATATTGGAACACGTCTCCCGATCACATGGTTGATCATACTCTGGGTTCCACATGCATGTTTTAGCTGAAGGAAGAATACCTTCAACCTGGAGAGTTGAGACCCGTGGAATGGGTACCATGCAATATGACTTCAAAGGGTCTTCATTTGCTCACTGAACCTCTCCAATCCTATCACTGTTGCGATTATGCCCCTGTACACACGCTTGATTCTCTTTCGGAGACATAGCAATCCATAGGTTTTAAGATACTTCCTAGTCAGGTACACTCTTAGGCATTTAATATGGGGTGTTGAGTCCATTTCGTTGAGCAAGGAGTAGCTCTTGTCTAATCCATATTTGGCTTAAGGAACTTTATCTGTGCTCATTTCAATCTCTGGTTTTATGCAGCACCCCAACTCACCTTTCCCCTTAAGCAAGCATAAGTTGGGTTTCTAAATTTGAGACCCTGTTCTGTTTGTAATTCAGTTCCTGTGTAGCCAAGTTTACATTCCGTGTATTAGTGATATCTTATGATGTTTCTTTTCCTGTGTGACTTATTTCAGTTAGAATCATCATACCTGAATCCACTCATTATGCTGCTATGGGCCTGATGACATAGATTTCATTGCTGAGTGATACTGCATTGTATGTAAGTACCACAACCTCTTTATCCATTTTTCACTTTCTGCGATATTGAACTTGTACCGTAAACCAGGTTCTTGTAAACAGAGCCGTCCCAACCTTTGGGGTGGCTGTGTCTTTTTGATTTTAATTTCCCTAAGCTATAGGACCATAAGTGGAAGTGCCCTAGGCTCTGTTGATTTGTTTTTTAGATGTTTCAGGAAACACCATACACTTCTCCCGAGTGGCTGTTGGCAATTTACATCCCGCCCATCAGCATAACAAGGCTCCCAGTTCTCCATGGCCTGTCCTGCCTTTCTGGATTTTACACTTTTTTCAGATGGCCCTTTTGACCGGGGGGAAGTGAGACTTCACTGTAGTGCAGATTTCCTTTGCAATCTTGCTTGGTTGGCCAAAAAGGGCGTATGCGATTTTTCCTGAATATATTCAGGAAAAAACGCATACGCCCTTTTTGGCCAAGTGCATCATTGTGGACGTTCTGCCTCTTTTCCTATGCTTTCAATGCAATTCCAGTGTACCTCCTGAAATCGGTTTCCTGCAATTCTGCCCCGCTTTCAAGTCCTTTGGCAGCCTTACTTCAGTATATTTTTGGACGATAGCTGTCATTTATAACTCTGCAGGTTTGTGAATTACAGTGCCCCTGAGCTCCTTTCTTCAACTCGCTTTCTTGTGAGCTGGCCGCAACACCGCAGGATGGCTTCAGGCCCTAATCTGGTTCCGGCACGGCACACTGAGCCTTTGGTTAATTCCTCTTCCTGGTGGGAAATGAGAGTTAAATTTGCCCGTCCAGACACCTCCAGCTAGTCTGTCATTGGTTCTCCCTATTCCTGTTCATCTTCCGCAGAAATTGCAAAGTGGGCCAAACAGGAGGTTAAAGGCACTGACTCTCCAAGTCGGGAGAGTGTTAGTAAAGCGTCTGGAATGTTGCACCCGAGTACCAGGGGACGAAAACTGAGACATATTGGAACACGTCTCCCGATCACACGGTTGATCATACTCTGGGTTCCACATGCATGTTTTAGCTGAAGGAAGAATACCTTCAACCTGGAGAGTTGAGACCCGTGGAATGTGTACCATGCAATATGACTTCAAAGGGTCTTCATTTGCTCACTGAACCTCTCCAATCCTATCACTGCTGCGATTATGCCCCTGTACACACACTTGATTCTCTTTCGGAGACATAGCAATCCATAGGTTTTAAGATACTTCCTAGCCAGGTACACTCTTAGGCATTTAATATGGGGTGTTGAGTCCATTTCGTTGAGCAAGGAGTAGCTCTTGTCTAATCCATATTTGGCTTAAGGAACTTTATCTGTTCTCATTTCAATCTCTGGTTTTATGCAGCACCCCAACTCACCTTTCCCCTTAAGCAAGCATAAGTTGGGTTTCTAAATTTGAGACCCTGTTCTGTTTTGTAATTCAGTTCCTGTGTAGCCAAGGTTACATTCCGTGTATTAGTGATATCTTATGATGTTTCTTTTTCTGTGTGACTTATTTCAGTTAGAATCATCATACCTGAATCCACTCATTATGCTGCTACGGGCCTGATGACATAGATTTCATTGCTGAGTGATACTGCATTGTACGTAAGTACCACAACTTCTTTATCCATTTTTCACTTTCTGCGATATTGAACTTGTACCATAAACCAGGTTCTTGTAAACAGAGCCGTCCCAACCTTTGGGGTGGCTGTGTCTTTTTGATTTTAATTTCCCTAAGCTATAGGACCATAAGTGGAAGTGCCCTAGGCTCTGTTGCTTTGTTTTTTAGATGTTTCAGGAAACACCATACACTTCTCCCGAGTGGCTGTTGGCAATTGACATCCCGCCCATCAGCATAACAAGGCTCCCAGTTCTCCATGGCCTGTCCTGCCTTTCTGGATTTTACACTTTTTTCAGATGGCCCTTTTGACCGGGGGGAAGTGAGACTTCATTGTAGTGCAGATTTCCTTTGCAAGCTTGCTTGGTTGGCCAAAAAGGGCGTATGCGTTTTTTCCTGAATATATTCAGGAAAAAACGCATACGCCCTTTTTGGCCAAGTGCATCATTGTGGACGTTCTGCCTCTTTTCCTATGCTTTAAATGCAATTCCAGTCTACCTCCTGAAATCGGTTTCCTGCAATTCTGCCCCGCTTTCAAGTCCTCTTGGCAGCCTTACTTCAGTATATTTTTGGACGATAGCTGTCATTTATAACTCTGCAGGTTTGTGAATTACAGTGCCCCTGAGCTCCTGTCTTCAAGTCGTTTTCTTGTGAGCTGGCCACAACACCGCAGGATGGCTTCAGGCCCTAATCTGGTTCCGGCAGTGCACGCTGAGCCTTTGGTTAATTCCTCTTCCTGGTGGGAAATGAGAGTTAAATTTGCCCATCCAGACACCTCCAGCTAGTCTGTCATTGGTTCTCCCTATTCCTGTTCATCTTCCGCAGAAATTGCAAACTGGGCCAAACAGGAGGTTAAAGGCACTGACTCTCCAAGTCGGGAGAGTGTTAGTAAAGCGTCTGGAATGTTGCACCCGAGTACCAGGGGACGAAAACTGACACATATTGGAACACGTCTCCCGATCACACGGTTGATCATACTCTGGGTTCCACATGCATGTTTTAGCTGAAGGAAGAATACCTTCAACCTGGAGAGTTGAGACCCGTGGAATGTGTACCATGCAATATGACTTCAAAGGGTCTTCATTTGCTCACTGAACCTCTCCAATCCTATCACTGCTGCGATTATGCCCCTGTACACACGCTTGATTCTCTTTCGGAGACATAGCAATCCATAGGTTTTAAGATACTTCCTAGTCAGGTACACTCTTAGGCATTTAATATGGGGTGTTGAGTCCATTTCGTTGAGCAAGGAGTAGCTCTTGTCTAATCCATATTTGGCTTAAGGAACTTTATCTGTTCTCATTTCAATCTCTGGTTTTATGCAGCACCCCAACTCACCTTTCCCCTTAAGCAAGCATAAGTTGGGTTTCTAAATTTGAGACCCTGTTCTGTTTTGTAATTCAGTTCCTGTGTAGCCAAGGTTACATTCCGTGTATTAGTGATATCTTATGATGTTTCTTTTTCTGTGTGACTTATTTCAGTTAGAATCATCATACCTGAATCCACTCATTATGCTGCTACGGGCCTGATGACATAGATTTCATTGCTGAGTGATACTGCATTGTACGTAAGTACCACAACTTCTTTATCCATTTTTCACTTTCTGCGATATTGAACTTGTACCGTAAACCAGGTTCTTGTAAACAGAGCCGTCCCAACCTTTGGGGTGGCTGTGTCTTTTTGATTTTAATTTCCCTAAGCTATAGGACCATAAGTGGAAGTGCCCTAGGCTCTGTTGCTTTGTTTCTTAGATGTTTCAGGAAACACCATACACTTCTCCCGAGTGGCTGTTGGCAATTTACATCCCGCCCATCAGCATAACAAGGCTCCCAGTTCTCCATGGCCTGTCCTGCCTTTCTGGATTTTACACTTTTTTCAGATGGCCCTTTTGACCGGGGGGAAGTGAGACTTCATTGTAGTGCAGATTTCCTTTGCAAGCTTGCTTGGTTGGCCAAAAAGGGCGTATGCGTTTTTTCCTGAATATATTCAGGAAAAAACGCATACGCCCTTTTTGGCCAAGTGCATCATTGTGGACGTTCTGCCTCTTTTCCTATGCTTTAAATGCAATTCCAGTCTACCTCCTGAAATCGGTTTCCTGCAATTCTGCCCCGCTTTCAAGTCCTCTTGGCAGCCTTACTTCAGTATATTTTTGGACGATAGCTGTCATTTATAACTCTGCAGGTTTGTGAATTACAGTGCCCCTGAGCTCCTTTCTTCAAGTCGCTTTCTTGTGAGCTGGCCACAACACCGCAGGATGGCTTCAGGCCCTAATCTGGTTCCGGCACGGCACGCTGAGCCTTTGGTTAATTCCTCTTCCTGGTGGGAAATGAGAGTTAAATTTGCCCGTCCAGACACCTCCAGCTAGTCTGTCATTGGTTCTCCCTATTCCTGTTCATCTTCCGCAGAAATTGCAAACTGGGCCAAACAGGAGGTTAAAGGCACTGACTCTCCAAGTCGGGAGAGTGTTAGTAAAGTGTCTGGAATGTTGCACCCGAGTACCAGGGGACGAAAACTGAGACATATTGGAACACGTCTCTCGATCACACGGTTGATCATACTCTGGGTTCCCCATGCATGTTTTAGCTGAAGGAAGACAACCTTAAACCTGGAGAGTTGAGACCCATGGAATGGGTACCATGCAATATGACTTCAAAGGGTCTTCATTTGCTCACCGAACTTCTCCAATCCTATCACTGCTGCGTTTAGGCCCCTGTACACACGCCTGATTCTCTTTCAGAGACATAGCAATCCATAGGTTTTAAGATACTTCCTAGTCAGGTACACTCTTAGGCATTTAATATGGGGTGTTGAGTCCATTTCGTTGAGCAAGGAGTAGCTCTTGTCTATTCCATATTTGGCTTAAGGAACTTTATCTGTGCTCATTTCAATCTCTGGTTTTATGCAGCACCCCAACTCACCTTTCCCCTTAAGCAAGCATATGTTGGGTTTCTAAATTTGAGACCCTGTTCTGTTTTGTAATTCAGTTCCTATGTAGCCAAGTTTACATTCCGTGTATTAGTGATATCTTATGATGTTTCTTTTCCTGTGTGACTTATTTCAGTTAGAATCATCATACCTGAATCCACTCATTATGCTGCTACGGGCCTGATGACATAGATTTCATTGCTGAGTGATATTGCATTGTACGTAAGTACCACAAATTCTTTATCCATTGTTCGCTTTCTGCGATATTGACCTTGCACTGTAAACGAGGTTCTTGTAAACAGAGCCGTCCCAAACTTTGGGGTGGCTGTGTCTTTTTGATTTTAATTTCCCTAAGCTATAGGACCATAAGTGGAAGTGCCCTAGGATCTGTTGCTTTGTTTTTTAGATGTTTCAGGAAACACCATACACTTCTCCGGAGTGGCTGTTGGCAATTTACATCCCGCCCATCAGCATAACAAGGCTCCCAGTTCTCCATGGCCTGTCCTGCCTTTCTGGATTTTACACTTTTTTCAGATGGCCCTTTTGACCGGGGGGAAGTGAGACTTCACTGTAGTGCAGATTTCCTTTGCAAGCTTGCTTGGTTGGCCAAAAAGGGCGTATGCGATTTTTCCTGAATATATTCAGGAAAAAACGCATACGCCCTTTTTGGCCAAGTGCATCATTGTGGACGTTCTGCCTCTTTTCCTATGCTTTAAATGCAATTCCAGTCTACCTCCTGAAATCGGTTTCCTGCAATTCTGCCCCGCTTTCAAGTCCTCTTGGCAGCCTTACTTCAGTATATTTTTGGACGATAGCTGTCATTTATAACTCTGCAGGTTTGTGAATTACAGTGCCCCTGAGCTCCTTTCTTCAACTCGCTTTCTCGTGAGCTGGCCGCAACACCGCAGGATTGCTTCAGGCCCTAATCTGGTTCCGGCACGGCACGCTGAGCCTTTGGTTAATTCCTCTTCCTGGTGCGAAATGAGAGTTAAATTTGCCCATCCACACCTCCAGCTAGTCTCTCATTGGTTCTCCCTATTCCTGTTCATCTTCCGCAGAAATTGCAAACTGGGCCAAACAGGAGGTTAAAGGCACTGACTCTCCAAGTCGGGAGAGTGTTAGTAAAGCGTCTGGAATGTTGCACCCGAGTACCAGGAGACCAAAACTGACACATATTGGAACACGTCTCCCGATCACACGGTTGATCATACTCTGGGTTCCACATGCATGTTTTAGCTGAAGGAAGAATACCTTCAACCTGGAGAGTTGAGACCCGTGGAATGGGTACCATGCAATATGACTTCAAAGGGTCTTCATTTGCTCACTGAACCTCTCCAATCCTATCACTGCTGCGATTATGCCCCTGTACACACGCTTGATTCTCTTTCGGAGACATAGCAATCCATAGGTTTTAAGATACTTCCTAGTCAGGTACACTCTTAGGCATTTAATATGGGGTGTTGAGTCCATTTCGTTGAGCAAGGAGTAGCTCTTGTCTAATCCATATTTGGCTTAAGGAACTTTATCTGTTCTCATTTCAATCTCTGGTTTTATGCAGCACCCCAACTCACCTTTCCCCTTAAGCAAGCATAAGTTGGGTTTCTAAATTTGAGACCCTGTTCTGTTTTGGAATTCAGTTCCTGTGTAGCCAAGGTTACATTCCGTGTATTAGTGATATCTTATGATGTTTCTTTTTCTGTGTGACTTATTTCAGTTAGAATCATCATACCTGAATCCACTCATTATGCTGCTACGGGCCTGATGACATAGATATCATTGCTGAGTGATATTGCATTTTACGTAAGTACCACAACTTCTTTATCCATTTTTCACTTTCTGCGATATTGAACTTGTACCGTAAACCAGGTTCTTGTAAACAGAGCCGTCCCAACCTTTGGGGTGGCTGTGTCTTTTTGATTTTAATTTCTCTAAGCTATAGGACCATAAGTGGAAGTGCCCTAGGCTCTGTTGCTTTGTTTTTTAGATGTTTCAGGAAACACCATACACTTCCCCCGAGTGGCTGTTGGCAATTTACATCCCGCCCATCAGCATAACAAGGCTCCCAGTTCTCCATGGCCTGTCCTGCCTTTCTGGATTTTACACTTTTTTCAGATGGCCCTTTTGACCGGGGGGAAGTGAGACTTCATTGTAGTGCAGATTTCCTTTGCAAGCTTGCTTGGTTGGCCAAAAAGTGCGTATGCGTTTTTTCCTGAATATATTCAGGAAAAAACGCATACGCCCTTTTTGGCCAAGTGCATCATTGTGGACGTTCTGCCTCTTTTCCTATGCTTTAAGTGCAATTCCAGTCTACCTCCTGAAATCGGTTTCCTGCATTTCTGCCCCGCTTTCAAGTCCTCTTGGCAGCCTTACTTCAGTATATTTTTGGACGATAGCTGTCATTTATAACTCTGCAGGTTTGTGAATTACAGTGCCCCTGAGCTCCTTTCTTCAAGTCGCTTTCTTGTGAGCTGGCCGCAACACCGCAGGATGGCTTCAGGCCCTAATCTGGTTCCGGCACGGCACGCTGAGCCTTTGGTTAATTCCTCTTTCTGGTGGGAAATGAGAGTTAAATTTGCCCGTCCAGACACCTCCAGCTAGTCTGTCATTGGTTCTCCCTATTCCTGTTCATCTTCCGCAGAAATTGCAAAGTGGGCCAAACAGGAGGTTAAAGGCACTGACTCTCCAAGTCGGGAGAGTGTTAGTAAAGCGTCTGGAATGTTGCACCCGAGTACCAGGGGACGAAAACTGACACATATTGGAACACGTCTCCCGATCACACGGTTGATCATACTCTGGGTTCCACATGCATGTTTTAGCTGAAGGAAGAATACCTTCAACCTGGAGAGTTGAGACCCATGGAATGGGTACCATGCAATATGACTTCAAAGGGTCTTCATTTGCTCACCAAACTTCTCCAATCCTATCACTGCTGCGTTTATGCCCTTGTACACACGCTTGATTCTTTTTCGGAGACATAGCAATCCATAGGTTTTAAGATACTTCCTAGTCAGGTACATTCTTAGGAATTTAATATGGGGTGTTGAGTCCATTTCGTTGAGCAAGGAATAGCTCTTGTCTATTACATATTTGGCTTAAGGAACTTTATCTGTGCTCATTTCAATCTCTGGTTTTATGCAGCACCCCAACTCACCTTTCCCCTTAAGCAAGCATAAGTTGGTTTTCTAAATTTGAGACCCTGTTCTGTTTTGTATTTCAGTTCCTGTGTAGCCAAGTTTACATTCCGTGTATTAGTGATATCTTATGATGTTTCTTTTTCTGTGTGACTTATTTCACTTAGAATCATCGTACCTGAATCCACTCATTATGCTGCTACGGGCCTGATGACATAGATTTCATTGCTGAGTGATATTGCATTGTACGTAAGTACCACAACTTCTTTATCCATGTTTCGCTTTCTGTGATATTGAACTTGTACCTTAAACGAGGTTCTTGTAAACAGAGCCGTCCCAAACTTTGGGGTGGCTGTGTCTTTTTGATTTTAATTTCCCTAAGCTTTAGGACCATAAGTGGAAGTGCCCTACGCTCTGTTGCTTTGTTTTGTAGATGATTCAGGAAACACCATACACTTCTCCAGAGTGGCTGTTGGCAATTTACATCCCGCCCATCAGCATAACAAGGCTCCCAGTTCTCCATGGCCTGTCCTGCCTTTCTGGATTTTACACTTTTTTCAGCTGGCCCTTTTGACCAGGGGCAGTGAGACTTCATTGTAGTGCAGATTTCCTTTGCAAGCTTGCTTGGTTGGCCAAAAAGGGCGTATGCGTTTTTTCCTGAATATATTCAGGAAAAAACGCATACGCCCTTTTTGGCCAAGTGCATCATTGTGGACGTTCTGCCTCTTTTCCTATGCTTTAAATGCAATTCCAGTCTACCTCCTGAAATCGGTTTCCTGCAATTCTGCCCCGCTTTCAAGTCCTCTTGGCAGCCTTACTTCAGTATATTTTTGGACGATAGCTGTCATTTATAACTCTGCAGGTTTGTGAATTACAGTGCCCCTGAGCTCCTTTTTCTAGTCGCTTTCTTGTGAGCTGGCCGCAACACCGCAGGATGGCTTCAGGCCCTAATCTGGTTCCGGCACGGCACGCTGAGCCTTTGGTTAATTCCTCTTCCTGGTGGGAAATGAGAGTTAAATATGCCCGTCCAGACACCTCCAGCTGGTCTGTCATTGGTTCTCCCTATTTCTGTTCATCTTCCGCAGAAATTGCAAACTGGGCCAAACAGGAGGTTAAAGGCACTGACTCTCCAAGTCGGGAGAGTGTTAGTAAAGCGTCTGGAATGTTGCACCCGAGTACCAGGGGACGAAAACTGACACATATTGGAACACGTCTCCCGATCACACGGTTGATCATACTCTGGGTTCCACATGCATGTTTTAGCTGAAGGAAGAATACCTTCAACCTGGAGAGTTGAGACCCGTGGAATGGGTACCATGCAATATGACTTCAAAGGGTCTTCATTTGCTCACCGAACCTCTCCAATCCTATCACTGCTGCGATTATGCCCCTGCACACACGCTTGATTCTCTTTCGGAGACATAGCAATCCATAGGTTTTAAGATACTTCCTAGTCAGGTACATTCTTAGGCGTTTAATATGGGGTGTTGAGTCCATTTCGTTGAGCAAGGAGTAGCTCTTGTCTAATCCATATTTGGCTTAAGGAACTTTATCTGTTCTCATTTCAATCTCTGGTTTTATGCAGCACCCCAACTCACCTTTCCCCTTAAGCAAGCATAAGTTGGGTTTCTAAATTTGAGACCCTGTTCTGTTTTGTAATTCAGTTCCTGTGTAGCCAAGGTTACATTCCGTGTATTAGTGATATCTTATGATGTTTCTTTTTCTGTGTGACTTATTTCAGTTAGAATCATCATACCTGAATCCACTCATTATGCTGCTACGGGCCTGATGACATAGATTTCATTGCTGAGTGATACTGCATTGTACGTAAGTACCACAACTTCTTTATCCATTTTTCACTTTCTGCGATATTGAACTTGTACCGTAAACCAGGTTCTTGTAAACAAAGCCGTCCCAACCTTTGGGGTGGCTGTGTCTTTTTGATTTTAATTTCCCTAAGCTATAGGACCATAAGTGGAAGTGCCCTAGGCTCTGTTGCTTTGTTTTTTAGATGTTTCAGGAAACACCATACACTTCTCCCGAGTGGCTGTTGGCAATTGACATCCCGCCCATCAGCATAACAAGGCTCCCAGTTCTCCATGGCCTGTCCTGCCTTTCTGGATTTTACACTTTTTTCAGATGGCCCTTTTGACCGGGGGGAAGTGAGACTTCATTGTAGTGCAGATTTCCTTTGCAAGCTTGCTTGGTTGGCCAAAAAGGGCGTATGCGTTTTTTCCTGAATATATTCAGGAAAAAACGCATACGCCCTTTTTGGCCAAGTGCATCATTGTGGACGTTCTGCCTCTTTTCCTATGCTTTAAATGCAATTCCAGTCTACCTCCTGAAATCGGTTTCCTGCAATTCTGCCCCGCTTTCAAGTCCTATTGGCAGCCTTACTTCAGTATAATTTTGGACGATAGCTGTCATTTATAACTCTGCAGGTTTGTGAATTACAGTGCCCCTGAGCTCCTGTCTTCAAGCCGCTTTCTTCTGAGCTGGCCACAACACCGCAGGATGGCTTCAGGCCCTAATCTGGTTCCGGCAGTGCACGCTGAGCCTTTGGTTAATTCCTCTTCCTGGTGGGAAATGAGAGTTAAATTTGCCCGTCCAGACACCTCCAGCTAGTCTGTCATTGGTTCTCCCTATTCCTGTTCATCTTCCGCAGAAATTGCAAACTGGGCCAAACAGGAGGTTAAAGGCACTGACTCTCCAAGTCGGGAGAGTGTTAGTAAAGTGTCTGGAATGTTGCACCCGAGTACCAGGGGACGAAAACTGAGACATATTGGAACACGTCTCCCGAACACACGGTTGATCATACTCTGGGTTCCACATGCATGTTTTAGCTGAAGGAAGAATACCTTAAACCTGGAGAGTTGAGACCCATGGAATGGGTACCATGCAATATGACTTCAAAGGGTCTTCATTTGCTCACCGAACTTCTCCAATCCTATCACTGCTGCGTTTAGGCCCCTGTACACACGCCTGATTCTCTTTCAGAGACATAGCAATCCATAGGTTTTAAGATACTTCCTAGTCAGGTACACTCTTAGGCATTTAATATGGGGTGTTGAGTCCATTTCGTTGAGCAAGGAGTAGCTCTTGTCTATTCCATATTTGGCTTAAGGAACTTTATCTGTGCTCATTTCAATCTCTGGTTTTATGCAGCACCCCAACTCACCTTTCCCCTTAAGCAAGCATAAGTTGGTTTTCTAAATTTGAGACCCTGTTCTGTTTTGTAATTCAGTTCCTATGTAGCCAAGTTTACATTCCGTGTATTAGTGATATCTTATGATGTTTCTTTTCCTGTGTGACTTATTTCAGTTAGAATCATCATACCTGAATCCACTCATTATGCTGCTATGGGCCTGATGACATAGATTTCATTGCTGAGTGATACTGCATTGTATGTAAGTACCACAACCTCTTTATCCATTTTTCACTTTCTGCGATATTGAACTTGTACCGTAAACCAGGTTCTTGTAAACAGAGCCGTCCCAACCTTTGGGGTGGCTGTGTCTTTTTGATTTTAATTTCCCTAAGCTATAGGACCATAAGTGGAAGTGCCCTAGGCTCTGTTGATTTGTTTTTTAGATGTTTCAGGAAACACCATACACCTCTCCCGAGTGGCTGTTGGCAATTTACATCCCGCCCATCAGCAAAACAAGGCTCCCAGTTCTCCATGGCCTGTCCTGCCTTTCTGGATTTTACACTTTTTTCAGATGGCCCTTTTGACTGGGGGGAAGTGAGACTTCATTGTAGTGCAGATTTCCTTTGCAAGCTTGCTTGGTTGTCCAAAAAGGGCGTATGTGTTTTTTCCTGAATATATTCAGGAAAAAACGAATACGCCCTTTTTGGCCAAGTGCATCATTGTGGACGTTCTGCCTCTTTTCCTATGCTTTAAATGCAATTCCAGTCTACCTCCTGCAATCGGTTTCCTGCAATTCTGCCCCGCTTTCAAGTCCTCTTGGCAGCCTTACTTCAGTATATTTTTGGACGATAGCTGTCATTTATAACTCTGCAAGTTTGTGAATTACAGTGCCCCTGAGCTCCTTTCTTCAAGTCGCTTTCTTGTGAGCTGGCCACAACACCGCAGGATGGCTTCAGGCCCTAATCTGGTTCCGGCACGGCACGCTGAGCCTTTGGTTAATTCCTCTTCCTGGTGGAAAATGAGAGTTAAATTTGCCCGTCCAGACACCTCCAGCTAGTCTGTCATTGGTTCTCCCTATTCCTGTTCATCTTCCGCAGAAATTGCAAACTGGGCCAAACAGGAGGTTAAAGGCACTGACTCTCCAAGTCGGGAGAGTGTTAGTAAAGCGTCTGGAATGTTGCACCCGAGTACCAGGGGACGAAAACTGACACATATTGGAACACGTCTCCCGATCACACGGTTGATCATACTCTGGCTTCCAAATGCATGTTTTAGCTGAAGGAAGAATACCTTAAACCTGGAGAGTTGATACCCGTGGAATGGGTACCATGCAATATGACTTCAAAGGGTCTTCATTTGCTCACTGAACCTCTCCAATCCTATCACTGCTGCAATTATGCCCCTGCACACACTCTTGATTCTCTTTCGGAGACATAGCAATCCATAGGTTTTAAGATACTTCCTAGTCAGGTACATTCTTAGGTGTTTAATATGGGGTGTTGAATCCATTTCGTTGAGCAAGGAGTAGCTCTTGTCTATTCCATATTTGGCTTAAGGAACTTTATCTGTGCTCATTTCAATCTCTAGTTTTATGCAGCACCCCAACTCACCTTTCCCCTTAAGCAAGCATAAGTTGGTTTTCTAAATTTGAGACCCTGTTCTGTTTTGTAATTCAGTTCCTATGTAGCCAAGTTTACATTCCGTGTATTAGTGATATCTTATGATGTTTCTTTTCCTGTGTGACTTATTTCTGTTAGAATCATCATACCTGAATCCACTCATTATGCTGCTACGGGCCTGATGACATAGATTTCATTGCTGAGTGATATTGCATTGTACGTAAGTACCACAAATTCTTTATCCATTGTTCGCTTTCTGCGATATTGACCTTGCACTGTAAACGAGGTTCTTGTAAACAGAGCCGTCCCAAACTTTGGGGTGGCTGTGTCTTTTTGATTTTAATTTCCCTAAGCTATAGGACCATAAGTGGAAGTGCCCTAGGATCTGTTGCTTTGTTTTTTAGATGTTTCAGGAAACACCATACACTTCTCCCGAGTGGCTGTTGGCAATTTACATCCCGCCCATCAGCATAACAAGGCTCCCAGTTCTCCATGGCCTGTTCTGCCTTTCTGGATTTTACACTTTTTTCAGATGGCCCTTTTGACCGGGGGGAAGTGAGACTTCACTGTAGTGCAGATTTCCTTTGCAAGCTTGCTTGGTTGGCCAAAAAGGGCGTATGCGTTTTTTCCTGAATATATTCAGGAAAAAACGCATACGCCCTTTTTGGCCAAGTGCATCATTGTGGACGTTCTGCCTCTTTTCCTATGCTTTAAATGCAATTCCAGTCTACCTCCTGAAATCGGTTTCCTGCAATTCTGCCCCGCTTTCAAGTCCTCTTGGCAGCCTTACTTCAGTATATTTTTGGACGATAGCTGTCATTTATAACTCTGCAGGTTTGTGAATTACAGTGCCCCTGAGCTCCTTTCTTCAACTCGCTTTCTCGTGAGCTGGCCGCAACACCGCAGGATTGCTTCAGGCCCTAATCTGGTTCCGGCACGGCACGCTGAGCCTTTGGTTAATTCCTCTTCCTGGTGCGAAATGAGAGTTAAATTTGCCCATCCACACCTCCAGCTAGTCTCTCATTGGTTCTCCCTATTCCTGTTCATCTTCGGCAGAAATTGCAAACTGGGCCAAACAGGAGGTTAAAGGCACTGACTCTCCAAGTCGGGAGAGTGTTAGTAAAGCGTCTGGAATGTTGCACCCGAGTACCAGGGGACCAAAACTGACACATATTGGAACACGTCTCCCGATCACACGGTTGATCATACTCTGGGTTCCACATGCATGTTTTAGCTGAAGGAAGAATACCTTAAACCTGGAGAGTTGAGACCCGTGGAATGGGTACCATGCAATATGACTTCAAAGGGTCTTCATTTGCTCACTGAACCTCTCCAATCCTATCACTGCTGCGATTATGCCCCTGCACACACGCTTGATTCTCTTTCGGAGACATAGCAATCCATAGGTTTTAAGATACTTCCTAGTCAGGTACACTCTTAGGCATTTAATATGGGGTGTTGAGTCCATTTCGTTGAGCAAGGAGTAGCTCTTGTCTAATCCATATTTGGCTTAAGGAACTTTATCTGTTCTCATTTCAATCTCTGGTTTTATGCAGCACCCCAACTCACCTTTCCCCTTAAGCAAGCATAAGTTGGGTTTCTAAATTTGAGACCCTGTTCTATTTTGGAATTCAGTTCCTGTGTAGCCAAGGTTACATTCCGTGTATTAGTGATATCTTATGATGTTTCTTTTTCTGTGTGACTTATTTCAGTTAGAATCATCGTACCTGAATCCACTCATTATGCTGCTACGGGCCTGATGACATAGATATCATTGCTGAGTGATATTGCATTGTACGTAAGTACCACAACTTCTTTATCCATTTTTCACTTTCTGCGATATTGAACTTGTACCGTAAACCAGGTTCTTGTAAACAGAGCCGTCCCAACCTTTGGGGTGGCTGTGTCTTTTTGATTTTAATTTCCCTAAGCTATAGGACCATAAGTGGAAGTGCCCTAGGCTCTGTTGCTTTGTTTTTTAGATGTTTCAGGAAACACCATACACCTCTCCCGAGTGGCTGTTGGCAATTTACATCCCGCCCATCAGCATAACAAGGCTCCCAGTTCTCCATGGCCTGTCCTGCCTTTCTGGATTTTACACTTTTTTCAGATGGCCCTTTTGACCGGGGGGAAGTGAGACTTCATTGTAGTGCAGATTTCCTTTGCAAGCTTGCTTGGTTGGCCAAAAAGGGCGTATGCGTTTTTTCCTGAATATATTCAGGAAAAAACGCATACGCCCTTTTTGGCCAAGTGCATCATTGTGGACGTTCTGCCTCTTTTCCTATGCTTTAAATGCAATTCCAGTCTACCTCCTGAAATCGGTTTCCTGCAATTCTGCCCCGCTTTCAAGTCCTCTTGGCAGCCTTACTTCAGTATATTTTTGGACGATAGCTGTCATTTATAACTCTGCAGGTTTGTGAATTACAGTGCCCCTGAGCTCCTTTCTTCAACTCGCTTTCTCGTGAGCTGGCCGCAACACCGCAGGATTGCTTCAGGCCCTAATCTGGTTCCGGCACGGCACGCTGAGCCTTTGGTTAATTCCTCTTCCTGGTGGGAAATGAGAGTTAAATTTGCCCATCCAGACACCTCCAGCTAGTCTGTCATTGGTTCTCCCTATTCCTGTTCATCTTCCGCAGAAATTGCAAACTGGGCCAAACAGGAGGTTAAAGGCACTGACTCTCCAAGTCGGGAGAGTGTTAGTAAAGCGTCTGGAATGTTGCACCCGAGTACCAGGGGACGAAAACTGAGACATATTGGAACACGTCTCCCGATCACACGGTTGATCATACTCTGGGTTCCACATGCATGTTTTAGCTGAAGGAAGAATACCTTAAACCTGGAGAGTTGAGACCCGTGGAATGTGTACCATGCAATATGACTTCAAAGGGTCTTCATTTGCTCACTGAACCTCTCCAATCCTATCACTGCTGCGATTATGCCCCTGTACACACGCTTGATTCTCTTTCGGAGACATAGCAAACCATAGGTTTTAAGATACTTCCTAGTCAGGTACACTCTTAGGCATTTAATATGGGGTGTTGAGTCCATTTCGTTGAGCAAGGAGTAGCTCTTGTCTAATCCATATTTGGCTTAAGGAACTTTATCTGTGCTCATTTCAATCTCTGGTTTTATGCAGCACCCCAACTCACCTTTCCCCTTAAGCAAGCATAAGTTGGGTTTCTAAATTTGAGACCCTGTTCTGTTTTGTAATTCAGTTCCTATGTAGCCAAGGTTACATTCCGTGTATTAGTGATATCTTATGATGTTTCTTTTCCTGTGTGACTTATTTCAGTTAGAATCATCATACCTGAATCCACTCATTATGCTGCTATGGGCCTGAGGACATAGATTTCATTGCTGAGTGATATTGCATTGTACGTAAGTACCACAACTTCTTTATCCATTTTTCACTTTCTGCGATATTGAACTTGTACCGTAAACCAGGTTCTTGTAAACAGAGCCGTCCCAACCTTTGGGGTGGCTGTGTCTTTTTGATTTTAATTTCCCTAAGCTATAGGACCATAAGTGGAAGTGCCCTAGGCTCTGTTGCTTTGTTTTTTAGATGTTTCAGGAAACACCATACACCTCTCCCGAGTGGCTGTTGGCAATTTACATCCCGCCCATCAGCAAAACAAGGCTCCCAGTTCTCCATGGCCTGTCCTGCCTTTCTGGATTTTACACTTTTTTCAGATGGCCCTTTTGACTGGGGGGAAGTGAGACTTCATTGTAGTGCAGATTTCCTTTGCAAGCTTGCTTGGTTGTCCAAAAAGGGCGTATGTGTTTTTTCCTGAATATATTCAGGAAAAAACGAATACGCCCTTTTTGGCCAAGTGCATCATTGTGGACGTTCTGCCTCTTTTCCTATGCTTTAAATGCAATTCCAGTCTACCTCCTGAAATCGGTTTCCTGCAATTCTGCCCCGCTTTCAAGTCCTCTTGGCAGCCTTACTTCAGTATATTTTTGGACGATAGCTGTCATTTATAACTCTGCAAGTTTGTGAATTACAGTGCCCCTGAGCTCCTTTCTTCAAGTCGCTTTCTTGTGAGCTGGCCACAACACCGCAGGATGGCTTCAGGCCCTAATCTGGTTCCGGCACGGCACGCTGAGCCTTTGGTTAATTCCTCTTCCTGGTGGAAAATGAGAGTTAAATTTGCCCGTCCAGACACCTCCAGCTAGTCTGTCATTGGTTCTCCCTATTCCTGTTCATCTTCCGCAGAAATTGCAAACTGGGCCAAACAGGAGGTTAAAGGCACTGACTCTCCAAGTCGGGAGAGTGTTAGTAAAGCGTCTGGAATGTTGCACCCGAGTACCAGGGGACGAAAACTGACACATATTGGAACACGTCTCCCGATCACACGGTTGATCATACTCTGGCTTCCAAATGCATGTTTTAGCTGAAGGAAGAATACCTTAAACCTGGAGAGTTGATACCCGTGGAATGGGTACCATGCAATATGACTTCAAAGGGTCTTCATTTGCTCACTGAACCTCTCCAATCCTATCACTGCTGCAATTATGCCCCTGCACACACTCTTGATTCTCTTTCGGAGACATAGCAATCCATAGGTTTTAAGATACTTCCTAGTCAGGTACATTCTTAGGTGTTTAATATGGGGTGTTGAATCCATTTCGTTGAGCAAGGAGTAGCTCTTGTCTATTCCATATTTGGCTTAAGGAACTTTATCTGTGCTCATTTCAATCTCTAGTTTTATGCAGCACCCCAACTCACCTTTCCCCTTAAGTAAGCATAAGTTGGTTTTCTAAATTTGAGACCCTGTTCTGTTTTGTAATTCAGTTCCTATGTAGCCAAGTTTACATTCCGTGTATTAGTGATATCTTATGATGTTTCTTTTCCTGTGTGACTTATTTCTGTTAGAATCATCATACCTGAATCCACTCATTATGCTGCTACGGGCCTGATGACATAGATTTCATTGCTGAGTGATATTGCATTGTACGTAAGTACCACAAATTCTTTATCCATTGTTCGCTTTCTGCGATATTGACCTTGCACTGTAAACGAGGTTCTTGTAAACAGAGCCGTCCCAAACTTTGGGGTGGCTGTGTCTTTTTGATTTTAATTTCCCTAAGCTATAGGACCATAAGTGGAAGTGCCCTAGGCTCTGTTGCTTTGTTTTTTAGATGTTTCAGGAAACACCATACACTTCTCCCGAGTGGCTGTTGGCAATTTACATCCCGCCCATCAGCATAACAAGGCTCCCAGTTCTCCATGGCCTGTCCTGCCTTTCTGGATTTTACACTTTTTTCAGATGGCCCTTTTGACCGGGGGGAAGTGAGACTTCACTGTAGTGCAGATTTCCTTTGCAAGCTTGCTTGGTTGGCCAAAAAGGGCGTATGCGTTTTTTCCTGAATATATTCAGGAAAAAAGGCATACGCCCTTTTTGGCCAAGTGCATCATTGTGGACGTTCTGCCTCTTTTCCTATGCTTTAAATGCAATTCCAGTCTACCTCCTGAAATCGGTTTCCTGCAATTCTGCCCCGCTTTCAAGTCCTCTTGGCAGCCTTACTTCAGTATATTTTTGGACGATAGCTGTCATTTATAACTCTGCAGGTTTGTGAATTACAGTGCCCCTGAGCTCCTTTCTTCAACTCGCTTTCTCGTGAGCTGGCCGCATCACCGCAGGATTGCTTCAGGCCCTAATCTGGTTCCGGCACGGCACGCTGAGCCTTTGGTTAATTCCTCTTCCTGGTGGGAAATGAGAGTTAAATTTGCCCGTCCAGACACCTCCAGCTAGTCTGTCATTGGTTCTCCCTATTCCTGTTCATCTTCCGCAGAAATTGCAAAGTGGGCCAAACTGGAGGTTAAAGGCACTGACTCTCCAAGTCGGGAGAGTGTTAGTAAAGCGTCTGGAATGTTGCACCCGAGTACCAGGGGACGAAAACTGACACATATTGGAACACGTCTCCCGATCACACGGTTGATCATACTCTGGGTTCCACATGCATGTTTTAGCTGAAGGAAGAATACCTTCAACCTGGAGAGTTGAGACCCGTGGAATGGGTACCATGCAATATGACTTCAAAGGGTCTTCATTTGCTCACCGAACTTCTCCAATCCTATCACTGCTGCGTTTATGCCCCTGTACACACGCTTGATTCTTTTTCGGAGACATAGCAATCCATAGGTTTTAAGATACTTCCTAGTCAGGTACATTCTTAGGAATTTAATATGGGGTGTTGAGTCCATTTCGTTGAGCAAGGAGTAGCTCTTGTCTATTCCATATTTGGCTTAAGGAACTTTATCTGTGCTCATTTCAATCTCTGGTTTTATGCAGCACCCCAACTCACCTTTCCCCTTAAGCAAGCATAAGTTGGTTTTCTAAATTTGAGAACCTGTTCTGTTTTGTAATTCAGTTCCTGTGTAGCCAAGTTTACATTCCGTGTATTAGTGATATCTTATGATGTTTCTTTTTCTGTGTTACTTATTTCAGTTAGAATCATCATACCTGAATCCACTCATTATGCTGCTACGGGCCTGATGACATAGATTTCATTGCTGAGTGATACTGCATTGTACGTAAGTACCACAACTTCTTTATCCATTTTTCACTTTCTGCGATATTGAACTTGTACCGTAAACCAGTTTCTTGTAAACAGAGCCGTCCCAACATTTGGGGTGGCTGTGTCTTTTTGATTTTAATTTCCCTAAGCTATAGGACCATAAGTGGAAGTGCCCTAGGCTCTGTTGCTTTGTTTTTTAGATGTTTCAGGAAACACCATACACTTCTCCCGAGTGGCTGTTGGCAATTTACATCCCGCCCATCAGCATAACAAGGCTCCCAGTTCTCCATGGCCTGTCCTGCCTTTCTGGATTTTACACTTTTTTCAGATGGCCCTTTTGACCGGGGGGAAGTGAGACTTCACTGTAGTGCAGATTTCCTTTGCAAGCTTGCTTGGTTGGCCAAAAAGGGCGTAGGCCTTTTTTCCTGAATATATTCAGGAAAAAACGCATACGCCCTTTTTGGCCAAGTGCATCATTGTGGACGTTCTGCCTCTTTTCCTATGCTTTAAATGCAATTCCAGTCTACCTCCTGAAATCGGTTTCCTGCAATTCTGCCCCGCTTTCAAGTCCTCTTGGCAGCCTTACTTCAGTATATTTTTGGACGATAGCTGTCATTTATAACTCTGCAGGTTTGTGAATTACAGTGCCCCTGAGCTCCTTTCTTCAACTCGCTTTCTCGTGAGCTGGCCGCAACACCGCAGGATTGCTTCAGGCCCTAATCTGGTTCCGGCACGGCACGCTGAGCCTTTGGTTAATTCCTCTTCCTGGTGCGAAATGAGAGTTAAATTTGCCCATCCACACCTCCAGCTAGTCTCTCATTGGTTCTCCCTATTCCTGTTCATCTTCCGCAGAAATTGCAAACTGGGCCAAACAGGAGGTTAAAGTCACTGACTCTCCAAGTCGGGAGAGTGTTAGTAAAGCGTCTGGAATGTTGCACCCGAGTACCAGGGGACCAAAACTGACACATATTGGAACACGTCTCCCGATCACACGGTTGATCATACTCTGGGTTCCACATGCATGTTTTAGCTGAAGGAAGAATACCTTAAACCTGGAGAGTTGAGACCCGTGGAATGGGTACCATGCAATATGACTTCAAAGGGTCTTCATTTGCTCACTGAACCTCTCCAATCCTATCACTGCTGCGATTATGCCCCTGCACACACGCTTGATTCTCTTTCGGAGACATAGCAATCCATAGGTTTTAAGATACTTCCTAGTCAGGTACACTCTTAGGCATTTAATATGGGGTGTTGAGTCCATTTCGTTGAGCAAGGAGTAGCTCTTGTCTAATCCATATTTGGCTTAAGGAACTTTATCTGTTCTCATTTCAATCTCTGGTTTTATGCAGCACCCCAACTCACCTTTCCCCTTAAGCAAGCATAAGTTGGGTTTCTAAATTTGAGACCCTGTTCTATTTTGGAATTCAGTTCCTGTGTAGCCAAGGTTACATTCCGTGTATTAGTGATATCTTATGATGTTTCTTTTTCTGTGTGACTTATTTCAGTTAGAATCATCGTACCTGAATCCACTCATTATGCTGCTACGGGCCTGATGACATAGATATCATTGCTGAGTGATATTGCATTGTACGTAAGTACCACAACTTCTTTATCCATTTTTCACTTTCTGCGATATTGAACTTGTACCGTAAACCAGGTTCTTGTAAACAGAGCCGTCCCAACCTTTGGGGTGGCTGTGTCTTTTTGATTTTAATTTCCCTAAGCTATAGGACCATAAGTGGAAGTGCCCTAGGCTCTGTTGCTTTGTTTTTTAGATGTTTCAGGAAACACCATACACTTCCCCCGAGTGGCTGTTGGCAATTGACATCCCGCCCATCAGCATAACAAGGCTCCCAGTTCTCCATGGCCTGTCCTGCCTTTCTGGATTTTACACTTTTTTCAGATGGCCCTTTTGACCGGGGGGAAGTGAGACTTCATTGTAGTGCAGATTTCCTTTGCAAGCTTGCTTGGTTGGCCAAAAAGTGCGTATGCGTTTTTTCCTGAATATATTCAGGAAAAAACGCATACGCCCTTTTTGGCCAAGTGCATCATTGTGGACGTTCTGCCTCTTTTCCTGTGCTTTAAGTGCAATTCCAGTCTACCTCCTGAAATCGGTTTCCTGCATTTCTGCCCCGCTTTCAAGTCCTCTTGGCAGCCTTACTTCAGTATATTTTTGGACGATAGCTGTCATTTATAACTCTGCAGGTTTGTGAATTACAGTGCCCCTGAGCTCCTTTCTTCAAGTCGCTTTCTTGTGAGCTGGCCGCAACACCGCAGGATGCCTTCAGGCCCTAATCTGGTTCCGGCACGGCACGCTGAGCCTTTGGTTAATTCCTCTTTCTGGTGGGAAATGAGAGTTAAATTTGCCCGTCCAGACACCTCCAGCTAGTCTGTCATTGGTTCTCCCTATTCCTGTTCATCTTCCGCAGAAATTGCAAAGTGGGCCAAACAGGAGGTTAAAGGCACTGACTCTCCAAGTCGGGAGAGTGTTAGTAAAGCGTCTGGAATGTTGCACCCGAGTACCAGGGGACGAAAACTGACACATATTGGAACACGTGTCCCGATCACACGGTTGATCATACTCTGGGTTCCACATGCATGTTTTAGCTGAAGGAAGAATACCTTAAACCTGGAGAGTTGAGACCCATGGAATGGGTACCATGCAATATGACTTCAAAGGGTCTTCATTAGCTCACCAAACTTCTCCAATCCTATCACTGCTGCGTTTATGCCCTTGTACACACGCTTGATTCTTTTTCGGAGACATAGCAATCCATAGGTTTTAAGATACTTCCTAGTCAGGTACATTCTTAGGAATTTAATATGTGGTGTTGAGTCCATTTCGTTGAGCAAGGAGTAGCTCTTGTCTATTCCATATTTGGCTTAAGGAACTTTATCTGTGCTCATTTCAATCTCTGGTTTTATGCAGCACCCCAACTCACCTTTCCCCTTAAGCAAGCATAAGTTGGGTTTCTAAATTTGAGACCCTGTTCTGTTTTGGAATTCAGTTCCTATGTAGCCAAGTTTACATTCCGTGTATTAGTGATATCTTATGATATTTCTTTTTCTGTGTGAGTTATTTCAGTTAGAATCATCATACCTGAATCCACTCATTATGCTGCTACGGGCCTGATGACATAGATTTCATTGCTGAGTGATACTGCATTGTACGTAAGTACCACAACTTCTTTATCCATTTTTCACTTTCTGCGATATTGAACTTGTACCGTAAACCAGGTTCTTGTAAACAGAGCCGTCCCAACATTTGGGGTGGCTGTGTCTTTTGATTTTAATTTCCCTAAGCTATAGGACCATAAGTGGAAGTGCCCTAGGCTCTGTTGCTTTGTTTTTTAGATGTTTCAGGAAACACCATACACTTCTCCCGAGTGGCTGTTGGCAATTTACATCCCGCCCATCAGCATAACAAGGCTCCCAGTTCTCCATGGCCTGTCCTGCCTTTCTGGATTTTACACTTTTTTCAGATGGCCCTTTTGACCGGGGGGAAGTGAGACTTCACTGTAGTGCAGATTTCCTTTGCAAGCTTGCTTGGTTGGCCAAAAAGGGCGTATGCGTTTTTTCCTGAATATATTCAGGAAAAAACGCATACGCCCTTTTTCGCCAAGTGCATCATTGTGGACGTTCTGCCTCTTTTCCTATGCTTTCAATGCAATTCCAGTCTACCTCCTGAAATCGGTTTCCTGCAATTCTGCCCCGCTTTCAAGTCCTCTTGGCAGCCTTACTTCAGTATATTTTTGGACGATAGCTGTCATTTATAACTCTGCAGGTTTGTGAATGACAGTGCCCCTGAGCTCCTTTCTTCAACTCGCTTTCTTGTGAGCTGGCCGCAACATCGCAGGATGGCTTCAGGCCCTAATCTGGTTCCGGCACGGCACGCTGAGCCTTTGGTTAATTCCTCTTCCTGGTGGGAAATGAGAGTTAAATTTGCCCGTCCAGACACCTCCAGCTGGTCTGTCATTGGTTCTCCCTATTTCTGTTCATCTTCCGCAGAATTTGCAAACTGGGCCAAACAGGAGGTTAAAGGCACTGACTCTCCAAGTCGGGAGAGTGTTAGTAAAGCGTCTGGAATGTTGCACCCGAGTACCAGGGGACGGAAACTGACACATATTGGAACACGTCTCCCGATCACACGGTTCATCATACTCTGGGTTCCACATGCATGTTTTAGCTGAAGGAAGAATACCTTCAACCTGGAGAGTTGAGACCCGTGGAATGGGTACCATGCAATATGACTTCAAAGGGTCTTCATTTGCTCACCGAACCTCTCCAATCCTATCACTGCTGCGATTATGCCCCTGCACACACGCTTGATTCTCTTTCGGAGACATAGCAATCCATAGGTTTTAAGATACTTCCTAGTCAGGTACATTCTTAGGTGTTTAATATGGGGTGTTGAATCCATTTCGTTGAGCAAGGAGTAGCTCTTGTCTATTCCATATTTGGCTTAAGGAAATTTATCTGTGCTCATTTCAATCTCTGGTTTTATGCAGCACCCCAACTCACCTTTCCCCTTAAGCAAGCATAAGTTGGGTTTCTAAATTTGAGACCCTGTTCTGTTTTGGAATTCAGTTCCTATGTAGCCAAGTTTACATTCCGTGTATTAGTGATATCTTATGATGTTTCTTTTCCTGTGTGACTTATTTCAGTTAGAATCATCATACCTGAATCCACTCATTATGCTGCTACGGGCCTGATGACATAGATTTCATTGCTGAGTGATACTGCATTGTACGTAAGTACCACAACTTCTTTATCCATTTTTCACTTTCTGCGATATTGAACTTGTACCGTAAACCAGGTTCTTGTAAACAGAGCCGTCCCAACCTTTCGGGTGGCTGTGTCTTTTGATTTTAATTTCCCTAAGCTATAGGACCATAAGTGGAAGTGCCCTAGGCTCTGTTGCTTTGTTTTTTAGATGTTTCAGGAAACACCATACACTTCTCCCGAGTGGCTGTTGGCAATTTACATCCCGCCCATCAGCATAACAAGGCTCCCAGTTCTCCATGGCCTGTTCTGCCTTTCTGGATTTTACACTTTTTTCAGATGGCCCTTTTGACCGGGGGGAAGTGAGACTTCACTGTAGTGCAGATTTCCTTTGCAAGCTTGCTTGGTTGGCCAAAAAGGGCGTATGCGTTTTTTCCTGAATATATTCAGGAAAAAACGCATACGCCCTTTTTGGCCAAGTGCATCATTGTGGACGTTCTGCCTCTTTTCCTATGCTTTCAATGCAATTCCAGTCTACCTCCTGAAATCGGTTTCCTGCAATTCTGCCCCGCTTTCAAGTCCTCTTGGCAGCCTTACTTCAGTATATTTTTGGACGATAGCTGTCATTTATAACTCTGCAGGTTTGTGAATTACAGTGCCCCTGAGCTCCTTTCTTCAACTCGCTTTCTCGTGAGCTGGCCGCATCACCGCAGGATTGCTTCAGGCCCTAATCTGGTTCCGGCACGGCACGCTGAGCCTTTGGTTAATTCCTCTTCCTGGTGGGAAATGAGAGTTAAATTTGCCCGTCCAGACACCTCCAGCTAGTCTGTCATTGGTTCTCCCTATTCCTGTTCATCTTCCGCAGAAATTGCAAACTGGGCCAAACAGGAGGTTAAAGGCACTGACTCTCCAAGTCGGGAGAGTGTTAGTAAAGCGTCTGGAATGTTGCACCCGAGTACCAGGGGACGAAAACTGACACATATTGGAACACGTCTCCCGATCACACGGTTGATCATACTCTGGGTTCCACATGCATGTTTTAGCTGAAGGAAGAATACCTTCAACCTGGAGAGTTGAGACCCGTGGAATGGGTACCATGCAATATGACTTCAAAGGGTCTTCATTTGCTCACCGAACTTCTCCAATCCTATCACTGCTGCGTTTATGCCCCTGTACACACGCTTGATTCTTTTTCGGAGACATAGCAATCCATAGGTTTTAAGATACTTCCTAGTCAGGTACATTCTTAGGAATTTAATATGGGGTGTTGAGTCCATTTCGTTGAGCAAGGAGTAGCTCTTGTCTATTCCATATTTGGCTTAAGGAACTTTATCTGTGCTCATTTCAATCTCTGGTTTTATGCAGCACCCCAACTCACCTTTCCCCTTAAGCAAGCATAAGTTGGTTTTCTAAATTTGAGAACCTGTTCTGTTTTGTAATTCAGTTCCTGTGTAGCCAAGTTTACATTCCGTGTATTAGTGATATCTTATGATGTTTCTTTTTCTGTGTGACTTATTTCAGTTAGAATCATCATACCTGAATCCACTCATTATGCTGCTACGGGCCTGATGACATAGATTTCATTGCTGAGTGATACTGCATTGTACGTAAGTACCACAACTTCTTTATCCATTTTTCACTTTCTGTGATATTGAACTTGTACCGTAAACCAGGTTCTTGTAAACAGAGCCGTCCCAACATTTGGGGTGGCTGTGTCTTTTGATTTTAATTTCCCTAAGCTATAGGACCATAAGTGGAAGTGCCCTAGGCTCTGTTGCTTTGATTTTTAGATGTTTCAGGAAACACCATACACTTCTCCCTAGTGGCTGTTGGCAATTTACATCCCGACCATCAGCATAACAAGGCTCCCAGTTCTCCATGGCCTGTCCTGCCTTTCTGGATTTTACACTTTTTTCAGATGGCCCTTTTGACCGGGGGGAAGTGAGACTTCACTGTAGTGCAGATTTCCTTTGCAAGCTTGCTTGGTTGGCCAAAAAGGGCGTATGCATTTTTTCCTGAATATATTCAGGAAAAAAGGCATAGGCCCTTTTTGGCCAAGTGCATCATTGTGGACGTTCTGCCTCTTTTCCTATGCTTTAAATGCAATTCCAGTCTACCTCCTGAAATCGGTTTCCTGCAATTCTGCCCCGCATTCAAGTCCTCTTGGCAGCCTTACTTCAGTATATTTTTGGACGATAGCTGTCATTTATAACTCTGCAGGTTTGTGAATTACAGTGCCCCTGAGCTCCTTTCTTCAACTCGCTTTCTCGTGAGCTGGCCGCAACACCGCAGGATGGCTTCAGGCCCTAATCTGGTTCCGGCAGTGCACGCTGAGCCTTTGGTTAATTCCTCTTCCTGGTGGGAAATGAGAGTTAAATTTGCCCGTCCAGACACCTCCAGCTAGTCTGTCATTGGTTCTCCCTATTCCTGTTCATCTTCCGCAGAAATTGCAAACTGGGCCAAACAGGAGGTTAAAGGCACTGACTCTCCAAGTCGGGAGAGTGTTAGTAAAGCGTCTGGAATGTTGCACCCGAGTACCAGGGGACGAAAACTGACACATATTGGAACACGTCTCCCGATCACACGGTTGATCATACTCTGGGTTCCACATGCATGTTTTAGCTGAAGGAAGAATACCTTCAACCTGGAGAGTTGAGACCCGTGGAATGGGTACCATGCAATATGACTTCAAAGGGTCTTCATTTGCTCACCGAACTTCTCCAATCCTATCACTGCTGCGATTATGCCCCTGCACACACGCTTGATTCTCTTTTGGAGACATAGCAATCCATAGGTTTTAAGATACTTCCTAGTCAGGTACATTCTTAGGTGTTTAATATGGGGTGTTGAATCCATTTCGTTGAGCAAGGAGTAGCTCTTGTCTATTCCATATTTGGCTTAAGGAACTTTATCTGTTCTCATTTCAATCTCTGGTTTTATGCAGCACCCCAACTCACCTTTCCCCTTAAGCAAGCATAAGTTGGTTTTCTAAATTTGAGACCCTGTTCTGTTTTGTAATTCAGTTCCTATGTAGCCAATTTTACATTCCGTGTATTAGTGATATCTTATGATGTTTCTTTTCCTGTGTGACTTATTTCAGTTAGAATCATCATACCTGAATCCACTCATTACGCTGCTACGGGCCTGATGACATAGATTTCATTGCTGAGTGATACTGCATTGTATGTAAGTACCACAACTTCTTTATCCATTTTTCACTTTCTGCGATATTGAACTTGTACCGTAAACCAGGTTCTTGTAAACAGAGCCGTCCCAACCTTTCGGGTGGTTGTGTCTTTTGATTTTAATTTCCCTAAGCTATAGGACCATAAGTGGAAGTGCCCTAGGCTCTGTTGCTTTGTTTTTTAGATGTTTCAGGAAACACCATGCACTTCTCCCAAGTGGCTGTTGGCAATTTACATCCCGCCCATCAGCATAACAAGGCTCCCAGTTCTCCATGGCCTGTCCTGCCTTTCTGGATTTTACACTTTTTTCAGATGGCCCTTTTGACCGGGGGGAAGTGAGACTTCACTGTAGTGCAGATTTCCTTTGCAAGCTTGCTTGGTTGGCCAAAAAGTGCGTATGCGTTTTTTCCAGAATATATTCAGGAAAAAAGGCATACGCCCTTTTTGGCCAAGTGCATCATTGTGGACGTTCTGCCTCTTTTCCTATGCTTTAAATGCAATTCCAGTCTACCTCCTGAAATCGGTTTCCTGCAATTCTGCCCCGCTTTCAAGTCCTCTTGGCAGCCTTACTTCAGTATATTTTCGGACGATAGCTGTCATTTATAACTCTGCAGGTTTGTGAATGACAGTGCCCCTGAGCTCCTTTCTTCAACTCGCTTTCTCGTGAGCTGGCCGCATCACCGCAGGATTGCTTCAGGCCCTAATCTGGTTCCGGCACGGCACGCTGAGCCTTTGGTTAATTCCTCTTCCTGGTGGGAAATGAGAGTTAAATTTGCCCGTCCAGACACCTCCAGCTAGTCTGTCATTGGTTCTCCCTATTCCTGTTCATCTTCCGCAGAAATTGCAAACTGGGCCAAACAGGAGGTTAAAGGCACTGACTCTCCAAGTCGGGAGAGTGTTAGTAAAGCGTCTGGAATGTTGCACCCGAGTACCAGGGGACGAAAACTGACACATATTGGAACACGTCTCCCGATCACACGGTTGATCATACTCTGGGTTCCACATGCATGTTTTAGCTGAAGGAAGAATACCTTCAACCTGGAGAGTTGAGACCCGTGGAATGGGTACCATGCAATATGACTTCAAAGGGTCTTCATTTGCTCACCGAACCTCTCCAATCCTATCACTGCTGCGATTATGCCCCTGCACACACGCTTGATTCTCTTTCGGAGACATAGCAATCCATAGGTTTTAAGATACTTCCTAGTCAGGTACATTCTTAGGTGTTTAATATGGGGTGTTGAATCCATTTCGTTGAGCAAGGAGTAGCTCTTGTCTATTCCATATTTGGCTTAAGGAAATTTATCTGTGCTCATTTCAATCTCTGGTTTTATGCAGCACCCCAACTCACCTTTCCCCTTAAGCAAGCATAAGTTGGGTTTCTAAATTTGAGACCCTGTTCTGTTTTGGAATTCAGTTCCTATGTAGCCAAGTTTACATTCCGTGTATTAGTGATATCTTATGATGTTTCTTTTCCTGTGTGACTTATTTCAGTTAGAATCATCATACCTGAATCCACTCATTATGCTGCTACGGGCCTGATGACATAGATTTCATTGCTGAGTGATACTGCATTGTACGTAAGTACCACAACTTCTTTATCCATTTTTCACTTTCTGCGATATTGAACTTGTACCGTAAACCAGGTTCTTGTAAACAGAGCCGTCCCAACCTTTCGGGTGGCTGTGTCTTTTGATTTTAATTTCCCTAAGCTATAGGACCATAAGTGGAAGTGCCCTAGGCTCTGTTGCTTTGTTTTTTAGATGTTTCAGGAAACACCATACACTTCTCCCGAGTGGCTGTTGGCAATTTACATCCCGCCCATCAGCATAACAAGGCTCCCAGTTCTCCATGGCCTGTCCTGCCTTTCTGGATTTTACACTTTTTTCAGATGGCCCTTTTGACCGGGGGGAAGTGAGACTTCACTGTAGTGCAGATTTCCTTTGCAAGCTTGCTTGGTTGGCCAAACAGGGCGTATGCGTTTTTTCCTGAATATATTCAGGAAAAAAGGCATACGCCCTTTTTCGCCAAGTGCATCATTGTGGACGTTCTGCCTCTTTTCCTATGCTTTAAATGCAATTCCAGTCTACCTCCTGAAATCGGTTTCCTGCAATTCTGCCCCGCTTTCAAGTCCTCTTGGCAGCCTTACTTCAGTATATTTTTGGACGATAGCTGTCATTTATAACTCTGCAGGTTTGTGAATTACAGTGCCCCTGAGCTCCTTTCTTCAACTCGCTTTCTCGTGAGCTGGCCGCATCACCGCAGGATTGCTTCAGGCCCTAATCTGGTTCCGGCACGGCACGCTGAGCCTTTGGTTAATTCCTCTTCCTGGTGGGAAATGAGAGTTAAATTTGCCCGTCCAGACACCTCCAGCTAGTCTGTCATTGGTTCTCCCTATTCCTGTTCATCTTCCGCAGAAATTGCAAAGTGGGCCAAACTGGAGGTTAAAGGCACTGACTCTCCAAGTCGGGAGAGTGTTAGTAAAGCGTCTGGAATGTTGCACCCGAGTACCAGGGGACGAAAACTGACACATATTGGAACACGTCTCCCGATCACACGGTTGATCATACTCTGGGTTCCACATGCATGTTTTAGCTGAAGGAAGAATACCTTCAACCTGGAGAGTTGAGACCCGTGGAATGGGTACCATGCAATATGACTTCAAAGGGTCTTCATTTGCTCACCGAACTTCTCCAATCCTATCACTGCTGCGTTTATGCCCCTGTACACACGCTTGATTCTTTTTCGGAGACATAGCAATCCATAGGTTTTAAGATACTTCCTAGTCAGGTACATTCTTAGGAATTTAATATGGGGTGTTGAGTCCATTTCGTTGAGCAAGGAGTAGCTCTTGTCTATTCCATATTTGGCTTAAGGAACTTTATCTGTGCTCATTTCAATCTCTGGTTTTATGCAGCACCCCAACTCACCTTTCCCCTTAAGCAAGCATAAGTTGGTTTTCTAAATTTGAGAACCTGTTCTGTTTTGTAATTCAGTTCCTGTGTAGCCAAGTTTACATTCCGTGTATTAGTGATATCTTATGATGTTTCTTTTTCTGTGTTACTTATTTCAGTTAGAATCATCATACCTGAATCCACTCATTATGCTGCTACGGGCCTGATGACATAGATTTCATTGCTGAGTGATACTGCATTGTACGTAAGTACCACAACTTCTTTATCCATTTTTCACTTTCTGCGATATTGAACTTGTACCGTAAACCAGTTTCTTGTAAACAGAGCCGTCCCAACATTTGGGGTGGCTGTGTCTTTTTGATTTTAATTTCCCTAAGCTATAGGACCATAAGTGGAAGTGCCCTAGGCTCTGTTGCTTTGTTTTTTAGATGTTTCAGGAAACACCATACACTTCTCCCGAGTGGCTGTTGGCAATTTACATCCCGCCCATCAGCATAACAAGGCTCCCAGTTCTCCATGGCCTGTCCTGCCTTTCTGGATTTTACACTTTTTTCAGATGGCCCTTTTGACCGGGGGGAAGTGAGACTTCACTGTAGTGCAGATTTCCTTTGCAAGCTTGCTTGGTTGGCCAAAAAGGGCGTAGGCCTTTTTTCCTGAATATATTCAGGAAAAAACGCATACGCCCTTTTTGGCCAAGTGCATCATTGTGGACGTTCTGCCTCTTTTCCTATGCTTTAAATGCAATTCCAGTCTACCTCCTGAAATCGGTTTCCTGCAATTCTGCCCCGCTTTCAAGTCCTCTTGGCAGCCTTACTTCAGTATATTTTTGGACGATAGCTGTCATTTATAACTCTGCAGGTTTGTGAATTACAGTGCCCCTGAGCTCCTTTCTTCAACTCGCTTTCTTGTGAGCTGGCCGCAACACCACAGGATGGCTTCAGGCCCTAATCTGGTTCCGGCACGGCACGCTGAGCCTTTGGTTAATTCCTCTTCCTGGTGGGAAATGAGAGTTAAATTTGCCCGTCCAGACACCTCCAGCTGGTCTGTCATTGGTTCTCCCTATTTCTGTTCATCTTCTGCAGAAATTGCAAACTGGGCCAAACAGGAGGTTAAAGGCACTGACTCTCCAAGTCGGGAGAGTGTTAGTAAAGCGTCTGGAATGTTGCACCCGAGTACCAGGGGACGAAAACTGACACATATTGGAACACGTCTCCCGATCACACGGTTGATCATACTCTGAGTTCCACATGCATGTTTTAGCTGAAGGAAGAATACCTTCAACCTGGAGAGTTGAGACCCGTGGAATGGGTACCATGCAATATGACTTCGAAGGGTCTTCATTTGCTCACCGAACCTCTCCAATCCTATCACTGCTGCGATTATGCCCCTGCACACACGCTTGATTCTCTTTCGGAGACATAGCAATCCATAGGTTTTAAGATACTTCCTAGTCAGGTACATTCTTAGGTGTTTAATATGGGGTGTTGAATCCATTTCGTTGAGCAAGGAGTAGCTCTTGTCTATTCCATATTTGGCTTAAGGAACTTTATCTGTGCTCATTTCAATCTCTGGTTTTATGCAGCACCCCAACTCACCTTTCCCCTTAAGCAAGCATAAGTTGGGTTTCTAAATTTGAGACCCTGTTCTGTTTTGGAATTCAGTTCCTATGTAGCCAAGTTTACATTCCGTGTATTAGTGATATCTTATGATATTTCTTTTTCTGTGTGAGTTATTTCAGTTAGAATCATCATACCTGAATCCACTCATTATGCTGCTACGGGCCTGATGACATAGATTTCATTGCTGAGTGATACTGCATTGTACGTAAGTACCACAACTTCTTTATCCATTTTTCACTTTCTGCGATATTGAACTTGTACCGTAAACCAGGTTCTTGTAAACAGAGCCGTCCCAACATTTGGGGTGGCTGTGTCTTTTGATTTTAATTTCCCTAAGCTATAGGACCATAAGTGGAAGTGCCCTAGGCTCTGTTGCTTTGTTTTTTAGATGTTTCAGGAAACACCATACACTTCTCCCGAGTGGCTGTTGGCAATTTACATCCCGCCCATCAGCATAACAAGGCTCCCAGTTCTCCATGGCCTGTCCTGCCTTTCTGGATTTTACACTTTTTTCAGATGGCCCTTTTGACCGGGGGGAAGTGAGACTTCACTGTAGTGCAGATTTCCTTTGCAAGCTTGCTTGGTTGGCCAAACAGGGCGTATGCGTTTTTTCCTGAATATATTCAGGAAAAAACGCATACGCCCTTTTTCGCCAAGTGCATCATTGTGGACGTTCTGCCTCTTTTCCTATGCTTTAAATGCAATTCCAGTCTACCTCCTGAAATCGGTTTCCTGCAATTCTGCCCCGCTTTCAAGTCCTCTTGGCAGCCTTACTTCAGTATATTTTTGGACGATAGCTGTCATTTATAACTCTGCAGGTTTGTGAATTACAGTGCCCCTGAGCTCCTTTCTTCAACTCGCTTTCTCGTGAGCTGGCCGCATCACCGCAGGATTGCTTCAGGCCCTAATCTGGTTCCGGCACGGCACGCTGAGCCTTTGGTTAATTCCTCTTCCTGGTGCGAAATGAGAGTTAAATTTGCCCGTCCAGACACCTCCAGCTAGTCTGTCATTGGTTCTCCCTATTCCTGTTCATCTTCCGCAGAAATTGCAAAGTGGGCCAAACAGGAGGTTAAAGGCACTGACTCTCCAAGTCGGGAGAGTGTTAGTAAAGCGTCTGGAATGTTGCACCCGAGTACCAGGGGACGAAAACTGACACATATTGGAACACGTCTCCCGATCACACGGTTGATCATACTCTGGGTTCCACATGCATGTTTTAGCTGAAGGAAGAATACCTTCAACCTGGAGAGTTGAGACCCGTGGAATGGGTACCATGCAATATGACTTCAAAGGGTCTTCATTTGCTCACCGAACTTCTCCAATCCTATCACTGCTGCGTTTATGCCCCTGTACACACGCTTGATTCTTTTTCGGAGACATAGCAATCCATAGGTTTTAAGATACTTCCTAGTCAGGTACATTCTTAGGAATTTAATATGGGGTGTTGAGTCCATTTCGTTGAGCAAGGAGTAGCTCTTGTCTATTCCATATTTGGCTTAAGGAACTTTATCTGTGCTCATTTCAATCTCTGGTTTTATGCAGCACCCCAACTCACCTTTCCCCTTAAGCAAGCATAAGTTGGTTTTCTAAATTTGAGAACCTGTTCTGTTTTGTAATTCAGTTCCTGTGTAGCCAAGTTTACATTCCGTGTATTAGTGATATCTTATGATGTTTCTTTTTCTGTGTGACTTATTTCAGTTAGAATCATCATACCTGAATCCACTCATTATGCTGCTACGGGCCTGATGACATAGATTTCATTGCTGAGTGATACTGCATTGTACGTAAGTACCACAACTTCTTTATCCATTTTTCACTTTCTGCGATATTGAACTTGTACCGTAAACCAGGTTCTTGTAAACAGAGCCGTCCCAACATTTGGGGTGGCTGTGTCTTTTGATTTTAATTTCCCTAAGCTATAGGACCATAAGTGGAAGTGCCCTAGGCTCTGTTGCTTTGATTTTTAGATGTTTCAGGAAACACCATACACTTCTCCCTAGTGGCTGTTGGCAATTTACATCCCGCCCATCAGCATAACAAGGCTCCCAGTTCTCCATGGCCTGTCCTGCCTTTCTGGATTTTACACTTTTTTCAGATGGCCCTTTTGACCGGGGGGAAGTGAGACTTCACTGTAGTGCAGATTTCCTTTGCAAGCTTGCTTGGTTGGCCAAAAAGGGCGTATGCATTTTTTCCTGAATATATTCAGGAAAAAAGGCATACGCCCTTTTTGGCCAAGTGCATCATTGTGGACGTTCTGCCTCTTTTCCTATGCTTTAAATGCAATTCCAGTCTACCTCCTGAAATCGGTTTCCTGCAATTCTGCCCCGCATTCAAGTCCTCTTGGCAGCCTTACTTCAGTATATTTTTGGACGATAGCTGTCATTTATAACTCTGCAGGTTTGTGAATTACAGTGCCCCTGAGCTCCTTTCTTCAACTCGCTTTCTCGTGAGCTGGCCGCAACACCGCAGGATGGCTTCAGGCCCTAATCTGGTTCCGGCAGTGCACGCTGAGCCTTTGGTTAATTCCTCTTCCTGGTGGGAAATGAGAGTTAAATTTGCCCGTCCAGACACCTCCAGCTAGTCTGTCATTGGTTCTCCCTATTCCTGTTCATCTTCCGCAGAAATTGCAAAGTGGGCCAAACAGGAGGTTAAAGGCACTGACTCTCCAAGTCGGGAGAGTGTTAGTAAAGCGTCTGGAATGTTGCACCCGAGTACCAGGGGACGAAAACTGACACATATTGGAACACGTCTCCCGATCACACGGTTGATCATACTCTGGGTTCCACATGCATGTTTTAGCTGAAGGAAGAATACCTTCAACCTGGAGAGTTGAGACCCGTGGAATGGGTACCATGCAATATGACTTCAAAGGGTCTTCATTTGCTCACCGAACTTCTCCAATCCTATCACTGCTGCGATTATGCCCCTGCACACACGCTTGATTCTCTTTCGGAGACATAGCAATCCATAGGTTTTAAGATACTTCCTAGTCAGGTACATTCTTAGGTGTTTAATATGGGGTGTTGAATCCATTTCGTTGAGCAAGGAGTAGCTCTTGTCTATTCCATATTTGGCTTAAGGAACTTTATCTGTGCTCATTTCAATCTCTGGTTTTATGCAGCACCCCAACTCACCTTTCCCCTTAAGCAAGCATAAGTTGGTTTTCTAAATTTGAGACCCTGTTCTGTTTTGTAATTCAGTTCCTGTGTAGCCAAGTTTACATTCCGTGTATTAGTGATATCTTATGATGTTTCTTTTCCTGTGTGACTTATTTCAGTTAGAATCATCATACCTGAATCCACTCATTATGCTGCTACGGGCCTGATGACATAGATTTCATTGCTGAGTGATACTGCATTGTACGTAAGTACCACAACTTCTTTATCCATTTTTCACTTTCTGCGATATTGAACTTGTACCGTAAACCAGGTTCTTGTAAACAGAGCCGTCCCAACCTTTCGGGTGGCTGTGTCTTTTGATTTTAATTTCCCTAAGCTATAGGACCATAAGTGGAAGTGCCCTAGGCTCTGTTGCTTTGTTTTTTAGATGTTTCAGGAAACACCATGCACTTCTCCCGAGTGGCTGTTGGCAATTTACATCCCGCCCATCAGCATAACAAGGCTCCCAGTTCTCCATGGCCTGTCCTGCCTTTCTGGATTTTACACTTTTTTCAGATGGCCCTTTTGACCGGGGGGAAGTGAGACTTCACTGTAGTGCAGATTTCCTTTGCAAGCTTGCTTGGTTGGCCAAAAAGTGCGTATGCGTTTTTTCCTGAATATATTCAGGAAAAAAGGCATACGCCCTTTTTGGCCAAGTGCATCATTGTGGACGTTCTGCCTCTTTTCCTATGCTTTAAATGCAATTCCAGTCTACCTCCTGAAATCGGTTTCCTGCAATTCTGCCCCGCTTTCAAGTCCTCTTGGCAGCCTTACTTCAGTATATTTTCGGACGATAGCTGTCATTTATAACTCTGCAGGTTTGTGAATGACAGTGCCCCTGAGCTCCTTTCTTCAACTCGCTTTCTCGTGAGCTGGCCGCATCACCGCAGGATTGCTTCAGGCCCTAATCTGGTTCCGGCACGGCACGCTGAGCCTTTGGTTAATTCCTCTTCCTGGTGGGAAATGAGAGTTAAATTTGCCCGTCCAGACACCTCCAGCTAGTCTGTCATTGGTTCTCCCTATTCCTGTTCATCTTCCGCAGAAATTGCAAACTGGGCCAAACAGGAGGTTAAAGGCACTGACTCTCCAAGTCGGGAGAGTGTTAGTAAAGCGTCTGGAATGTTGCACCCGAGTACCAGGGGACGAAAACTGACACATATTAGAACACGTCTCCCGATCACACGGTTGATCATACTCTGGGTTCCACATGCATGTTTTAGCTGAAGGAAGAATACCTTCAACCTGGAGAGTTGAGACCCGTGGAATGGGTACCATGCAATATGACTTCAAAGGGTCTTCATTTGCTCACCGAACTTCTCCAATCCTATCACTGCTGCGTTTATGCCCCTGTACACACGCTTGATTCTCTTTCGGAGACATAGCAATCCATAGGTTTTAAGATACTTCCTAGTCAGGTACACTCTTAGGCATTTAATTTGGGGTGTTGAGTCCATTTCGTTGAGCAAGGAGTAGCTCTTGTCTATTCCATATTTGGCTTAAGGAACTTTATCTGTGCTCATTTCAATCTCTGGTTTTATGCAGCACCCCAACTCACCTTTCCCCTTAAGCAAGCATAAGATGGTTTTCTGAATTTGAGACCCTGTTCTGTTTTGGAATTCAGTTCCTGTGTAGCCAAGTTTACATTCCGTGTATTAGTGATATCTTATGATGTTTCTTTTTCTGTGTGACTTATTTCAGTTAGAATCATCATACCTGAATCCACTCATTATGCTGCTACGGGCCTGATGACATAGATTTCATTGCTGAGTGATACTGCATTGTACGTATGTACCACAACTTCTTTATCCATTTTTCACTTTCTGCGATATTGAACTTGTACCGTAAACCAGGTTCTTGTAAACAGAGCCGTCCCAAACTTTGGGGTGGCTGTGTCTTTTTGATTTTAATTTCCCTAAGCTATAGGACCATAAGTGGAAGTGCCCTAGGCTCTGTTGCTTTGTTTTTTAGATGTTTCAGGAAACACCATACACTTCTCCCGAGTGGCTGTTGGCAATTTACATCCCGCCCATCAGCATAACAAGGCTCCCAGTTCTCCATGGCCTGTCCTGCCTTTCTGGATTTTACACTTTTTTCAGATGGCCCTTTTGACCGGGGGGAAGTGAGACTTCATTGTAGTGCAGATTTCCTTTGCAAGCTTGCTTGGTTGGCCAAAAAGGGCGTATGCGTTTTTTCCTGAATATATTCAGGAAAAAACGCATACGCCCTTTTTGGCCAAGTGCATCATTGTGGACGTTCTGCCTCTTTTCCTATGCTTTAAATGCAATTCCAGGCTACCTCCTGAAATCGGTTTCCTGCAATTCTGCCCCGCTTTCAAGTCCTCTTGGCAGCCTTACTTCAGTATATTTTTGGACGATAGCTGTCATTTATAACTCTGCAGGTTTGTGAATTACAGTGCCCCTGAGCTCCTTTCTTCAAGTCGCTTTTTTGTGAGCTGGCCACAACACCGCAGGATGGCTTCAGGCCCTTATCTGGTTCCGGCACGGCACGCTGAGCCTTTGGTTAATTCCTCTTCCTGGTGGGAAATGAGAGTTAAATTTGCCATTCCAGACACCTCCAGCTAGTCTGTCATTGGTTCTCCCTATTCCTGTTCATCTTCCGCAGAAATTGCAAACTGGGCCAAACAGGAGGTTAAAGGCACTGACTCTCCAAGTCGGGAGAGTGTTAGTAAAGCGTCTGGAATGTTGCACCCGAGTACCAGGGGACGAAAACTGACACAAATTGGAACACGTCTCCCGATCACATGGTTGATCATACTGTGGGTTCCACATGCATGTTTTAGCTGAAGGAAGAATACCTTAAACCGGGAGAGTTGAGACCCGTGGAATGGGTACCATGCAATATGACTTCAAAGGGTCTTCATTTGCTCACCGAACTTCTCCAATCCTATCACTGCTGCGTTTATGCCCCTGTACACACGCTTGATTCTCTTTCAGAGACATAGCAATCCATAGGTTTTAAGATACTTCCTAGTCAGGTACACTCTTAGGCATTTAATATGGGGTGTTGAGTCCATTTCGTTGAGCAAGGAGTAGCTCTTGTCTATTCCATATTTGGCTTAAGGAACTTTATCTGTGCTCATTTCAATCTCTGGTTTTATGCAGCACCCCAACTCACCTTTCCCCTTAAGCAAGCATAAGTTGGTTTTCTAAATTTGAGAACCTGTTCTGTTTTGTAATTCAGTTCCTGTGTAGCCAAGGTTACATTCCGTGTATTAGTGATATCTTATGATGTTTCTTTTCCTGTGTGACTTATTTCAGTTAGAATCATCATACCTGAATCCACTCATTATGCTGCTACGGGCCTGATGACATAGATTTCATTGCTGAATGATACTGCATTGTACGTAAGTACCACAACTTCTTTATCCATTTTTCACTTTCTGCGATATTGAACTTGTACCGTAAACCAGGTTCTTGTAAACAGAGCCGTCCCAACCTTTGAGGTGGCTGTGTCTTTTGATTTTAATTTCCCTAAGCTATAGGACCATAAGTGGAAGTGCCCTAGGCTCTGTTGCTTTGTTTTTTAGATGTTTCAGGAAACACCATACACTTCTCCCGAGTGGCTGTTGGCAATTTACATCCCGCCCATCAGCATAACAAGGCTCCCAGTTCTCCATGGCCTGTCCTGCCTTTCTGGATTTTACACTTTTTTCAGATGGCCCTTTTGACCAGGGGGAAGTGAGACTTCACTGTAGTGCAGATTTCCTTTGCAAGCTTGCTTGGTTGGCCAAAAAGGGCGTATGCGTTTTTTCCTGAATATATTCAGGAAAAAACGCATACGCCCTTTTTGGCCAAGTGCATCATTGTGGACGTTCTGCCTCTTTTCCTATGCTTTCAATGCAATTCCAGTCTACCTCCTGAAATCGGTTTCCTGCAATTCTGCCCCGCTTTCAAGTCCTCTTGGCAGCCTTACTTCAGTATATTTTTGGACGATAGCTGTCATTTATAACTCTGCAGGTTTGTGAATTACAGTGCCCCTGAGCTCCTTTCTTCAACTCGCTTTCTCGTGAGCTGGCCGCATCACCGCAGGATTGCTTCAGGCCCTAATCTGGTTCCGGCACGGCACGCTGAGCCTTTGGTTAATTCCTCTTCCTGGTGCGAAATGAGAGTTAAATTTGCCCGTCCAGACACCTCCAGCTAGTCTGTCATTGGTTCTCCCTATTCCTGTTCATCTTCCGCAGAAATTGCAAAGTGGGCCAAACAGGAGGTTAAAGGCACTGACTCTCCAAGTCGGGAGAGTGTTAGTAAAGCGTCTGGAATGTTGCACCCGAGTACCAGGGGACGGAAACTGACACATATTGGAACACGTCTCCCGATCACACGGTTGATCATACTCTGGGTTCCACATGCATGTTTTAGCTGAAGGAAGAATACCTTCAACCTGGAGAGTTGAGACCCGTGGAAAGGGTACCATGCAATATGACTTCAAAGGGTCTTCATTTGCTCACCGAACCTCTCCAATCCTATCACTGCTGCGATTATGCCCCTGCACACACGCTTGATTCTCTTTCGGAGACATAGCAATCCATAGGTTTTAAGATACTTCCTAGTCAGGTACATTCTTAGGCATTTAATATGGGGTGTTGAATCCATTTCGTTGAGCAAGGAGTAGCTCTTGTCTATTCCATATTTGGCTTAAGGAACTTTATCTGTGCTCATTTCAATCTCTGGTTTTATGCAGCACCCCAACTCACCTTTCCCCTTAAGCAAGCATAAGTTGGGTTTCTAAATTTGAGACCCTGTTCTGTTTTGGAATTCAGTTCCTATGTAGCCAAGTTTACATTCCGTGTAGTAGTGATATCTTATGATGTTTCATTTTCTGTGTGATTTATTTCAGTTAGAATCATCATACCTGAATCCACTCATTATGCTGCTACGGGCCTGATGACATAGATTTCATTGCTGAGTGATACTGCATTGTACGTAAGTACCACAACTTCTTTATCCATTTTTCACTTTCTGCGATATTGAACTTGTACCGTAAACCAGGTTCTTGTAAACAGAGCCGTCCCAACATTTGGGGTGGCTGTGTCTTTTTGATTTTAATTTCCCTAAGCTATAGGACCATAAGTGGAAGTGCCCTAGGCTCTGTTGCTTTGATTTTTAGATGTTTCAGGAAACACCATACACTTCTCCCGAGTGGCTGTTGGCAATTTACATCCCGCCCATCAGCATAACAAGGCTCCCAGTTCTCCATGGCCTGTCCTGCCTTTCTGGATTTTACACTTTTTTCAGATGGCCCTTTTGACCGGGGGGAGGTGAGACTTCATGGTAGTGCAGATTTCCTTTGCAAGCTTGCTTGGTTGGCCAAAAAGTGCGTATGCATTTTTTCCTGAATATATTCAGGATAAAACGCATATGCACTTCTTGGCCAAGTGCATCATTGTGGACGTTCTGCCTCTTTTCCTATGCTTTACATGCAATTCCAGTCTACCTCCTGAAATCGGTTTCCTGCAATTCTGCCCCGCTTTCAAGTCCTCTTGGCAGCCTTACTTCAGTATATTTTTGGACGGTAGCTGTCATTTATAACTCTGCAGGTTTGTGAATTACAGTGCCCCTGAGCTCCATTCTTCAACTCGCTTTCTTGTGAGCTGGCCACAACACCACAGGATTGCTTCAGGCCCTAATCTGGTTCGGGTACGGCACGCTGAGCCTTTGGTTAATTCCTGTTCCTGGTGGGAAATGAGAGTTAAATTTGCCCGTCCAGACACCTCCAGCTAGTCTCTCATTGGTTCTCCCTTTTCCTGTTCATCTTCCGCAGAAATTGCAAACTGGGCCAAACAGGAGGTTAAAGGCAGTGACTCTCCAAGTCGGGAGAGTGTTAGTAAAGCGTCTGGAATGTTGCACCCGAGTACCAGGGGTCGCAAACTGAGACATATTTGAACACGTGTCCCGATCACACGGTTGATCATACTCTGGGTTCCACATGCATGTTTTAGCTGAAGGAAGAATCCCTTCAACCTAGAGAGTGGAGACCCGTGGAATGGGTACCATGCAATATGACTTCAAAGGGTCTTCATTTGCTCACCAAACCTCTCCAATCCTATCACTGCTGCGTTTATGCCCCTGTACACACGCTTGATTCTCTTTCGGAGACATAGCAATCCATAGGTTTTAAGATACTTACTAGTCAGGTACATTCTTAGGCGTTTAATATGGGGTGTTGAGCCCATTTCGTTGAGCAAGGAGTAGCTCTTGTCTATTACATATTTGGCTTAAGGAACTTTATCTGTGCTCATTTCAATCTCTGGTTTTATGCAGCACCCCAACTCACCTTTCCCGTTAAGCAAGCATAAGTTGGCTTTCTAAATTTGAGACCCTGTTCTGTTTTGTAATCCAGTTCCTGTGTAGCCAAGTTTTCATTCCGTGTATTAGTGATATCTTATGATGTTTCTTTTTCTGTGTGACTTATTTCAGTTAGAATCATCATACCTGAATCCACTCATTAGGCTGCTACGGGCCTGATGACATAGATTTCATTGCTGAGTGATATTGTATTGTACGTAAGTACCACAACTTCTTTATCCATTTTCCGCTTTCTGCGATATTGAACTTGTACCGTAAACGAGGTTCTTGTAAACAGAGCCGTCCCAAACTTTGCGGTGGCTGTGTCTTTTTGATTTTAATTTCCCTAAGCTATAGAACCATAAGTGGCAGTGCCCTAGGCTGTGTTGCTTTGTTTTTTAGATGTTTCAGGAAACACCATACACTTCTCCCCAGTGGCTGTTGGCAATTTACATCCCGCCCATCAGCATAACAAGGCTCCCAGTTCTCCATGGCCTGTCCTGCCTTTCTGGATTTTACACTTTTTTCAGATGGCGTTTTGACCGGGGGGAAGTGAGACTTCATTGTAGTGCAGATTTCCTTTGCAAGCTTGCTTGGTTGGCCAAAAAGAGCGTATGCGTTTTTTCCTGAATATATTCAGGAAAAAACGCATACGATCTTTTTGGCCAAGTGCATCATTGTCCACCTTCTGCCTCTTTTCCTATGCTTTAAATGCAATTCCAGTCTACCTCCTGAAATCGGTTTCCTGCAATTCTGCCCCGCTTTCAAGTCCTCTTGGCAGCGTTACTTCAGTATATTTTTGGACGATAGCTGTCATTTATAACTCTGCAGGTTTGTGAATTACAGTGCCCCTGAGCTCCATTCTTCAACTCGCTTTCTTGTGAGCTGGCCACAACACCACAGGATTGCTTCAGGCCCTAATCTGGTTCGGGCACGGCACGCTGAGCCTTTGGTTAATTCCTGTTCCTTGTGGGAAATGAGAGTAAAATTTGTCCGTCCAGACACCTCCAGCTAGTCTCTCATTGGTTCTCCCTTTTCCTGTTCATCTTCCGCAGAAATTGCAAACTGGGTCAAACAGGAGGTTAAAGGCACTGACTCTCCAAGTCGGGAGAGTGTTAGTAAAGCGTCTGGAATGTTGCACCCGAGTACCAGGGGTCGAAAACTGAGACATATTTGAACACGTGTCCCGATCACACGGTTGATCATGCTCTGGGTTCCACATGCATGTTTTAGCTGAAGGAAGAATCCCTTCAACCTGGAGAGTTGAGACCCGTGGAATGGGTACCATGCAATATGACTTCAAAGGGTCTTCATTTGCTCACCGAACCTCTCCAATCCTATCACTGCTGCGTTTATGCCCCTGTACACACGCTTGATTCTCTTTCGGATGCATAGCAATCCATAGGTTTTAAGATACTTACTAGTCAGGTACATTCTTAGGCGTTTAATATGGGGTGTTGAGCCCATTTCGTTGAGCAAGGAGTAGCTCTTGTCTATTACATATTTGGCTTAAGGAACTTTATCTGTGCTCATTTCAATCTCTGGTTTTATGCAGCACCCCAACTCACCTTTCCCGTTAAGCAAGCATAAGTTGGCTTTCTAAATTTGAGACCCTGTTCTGTTTTGTAATCCAGTTCCTGAGTAGCCAAGTTTTCATTCCGTGTATTAGTGATATCTTATGATGTTTCTTTTACTGTGTTACTTATTTCAGTTAGAATCATCATACCTGAATCCACTCATTAGGCTGCTACGGGCCTGATGACATAGATTTCATTGCTGAGTGATATTGTATTGTACGTAAGTACCACAACTTCTTTATCCATTTTTCACTTTCTGCGATATTGAACTTGTACCGTAAACCAGGTTCTTGTAAACAGAGCCGTCCCAACATTTGGGGTGGCTGTGTCTTTTTGATTTTAATTTCCCTAAGCTATAGGACCATAAGTGGAAGTGCCCTAGGCTCTGTTGCTTTGATTTTTAGATGTTTCAGGAAACACCATACACTTCTCCCGAGTGGCTGTTGGCAATTTACATCCCGCCCATCAGCATAACAAGGCTCCCAGTTCTCCATGGCCTGTCCTGCCTTTCTGGATTTTACACTTTTTTCAGATGGCCCTTTTGACCGGGGGGAGGTGAGACTTCATGGTAGTGCAGATTTCCTTTGCAAGCTTGCTTGGTTGGCCAAAAAGTGCGTATGCGTTTTTTCCTGAATATATTCAGGATAAAACGCATATGCACTTCTTGGCCAAGTGCATCATTGTGGACGTTCTGCCTCTTTTCCTATGCTTTACATGCAATTCCAGTCTACCTCCTGAAATCGGTTTCCTGCAATTCTGCCCCGCTTTCAAGTCCTCTTGGCAGCCTTACTTCAGTATATTTTTGGACGGTAGCTGTCATTTATAACTCTGCAGGTTTGTGAATTACAGTGCCCCTGAGCTCCATTCTTCAACTCGCTTTCTTGTGAGCTGGCCACAACACCACAGGATTGCTTCAGGCCCTAATCTGGTTCGGGTACGGCACGCTGAGCCTTTGGTTAATTCCTGTTCCTGGTGGGAAATGAGAGTTAAATTTGCCCGTCCAGACACCTCCAGCTAGTCTCTCATTGGTTCTCCCTTTTCCTGTTCATCTTCCGCAGAAATTGCAAACTGGGCCAAACAGGAGGTTAAAGGCACTGACTCTCCAAGTCGGGAGAGTGTTAGTAAAGCGTCTGGAATGTTGCACCCGAGTACCAGGGGTCGCAAACTGAGACATATTTGAACACGTGTCCCGATCACACGGTTGATCATACTCTGGGTTCCACATGCATGTTTTAGCTGAAGGAAGAATCCCTTCAACCTAGAGAGTGGAGACCCGTGGAATGGGTACCATGCAATATGACTTCAAAGGGTCTTCATTTGCTCACCAAACCTCTCCAATCCTATCACTGCTGCGTTTATGCCCCTGTACACACGCTTGATTCTCTTTCGGAGACATAGCAATCCATAGGTTTTAAGATACTTACTAGTCAGGTACATTCTTAGGCGTTTAATATGGGGTGTTGAGCCCATTTCGTTGAGCAAGGAGTAGCTCTTGTCTATTACATATTTGGCTTAAGGAACTTTATCTGTGCTCATTTCAATCTCTGGTTTTATGCAGCACCCCAACTCACCTTTCCCGTTAAGCAAGCATAAGTTGGCTTTCTAAATTTGAGACCCTGTTCTGTTTTGTAATCCAGTTCCTGTGTAGCCAAGTTTTCATTCCGTGTATTAGTGATATCTTATGATGTTTCTTTTTCTGTGTGACTTATTTCAGTTAGAATCATCATACCTGAATCCACTCATTAGGCTGCTACGGGCCTGATGACATAGATTTCATTGCTGAGTGATATTGTATTGTACGTAAGTACCACAACTTCTTTATCCATTTTCCGCTTTCTGCGATATTGAACTTGTACCGTAAACGAGGTTCTTGTAAACAGAGCCGTCCCAAACTTTGCGGTGGCTGTGTCTTTTTGATTTTAATTTCCCTAAGCTATAGAACCATAAGTGGCAGTGCCCTAGGCTGTGTTGCTTTGTTTTTTAGATGTTTCAGGAAACACCATACACTTCTCCCCAGTGGCTGTTGGCAATTTACATCCCGCCCATCAGCATAACAAGGCTCCCAGTTCTCCATGGCCTGTCCTGCCTTTCTGGATTTTACACTTTTTTCACATGGCCCTTTTAACCGGGGGGAGGTGAGACTTCATTGTAGTGCAGATTTCCTTTGCAAGCTTGCTTGGTTGGCCAAAAAGTGCGTATGCATTTTTTCCTGAATATATTCAGGATAAAACGCATACGCCATTTTTGGCCAAGTGCATCATTGTCCACGTTCTGCCTCTTTTCCTATGCTTTACATGCAATTCCAGTCTACCTCCTGAAATCGGTTTCCTGCAATTCTGCCCCGCTTTCAAGTCCTCTTGGCAGCCTTACTTCAACATATTTTTGGACGATAGCTGTCATTTATAACTCTGCAGGTTTGTGAATGACAGTGCGCCTGAGCTCCTTTCTTCAACTCGCTTTCTTGTGAGCTGGCCGCAACACCGCAGGATTGCTTCAGGCCCTAGTGTGGTTCCGGCATGGCACCCTGAGCCTTTGGTTAATTCCTCTTCCTGGTGGGAAATGAGAGTGAAATTTGCCCGTCCAGACACCTCCAGCTAGGCTCTCATTGTTTTTCCCTATTCCTGTTCATTTTCCACAGAAATGGCAAACTGGGCCAAACAGTAGGTTAAAGGCACTGACTCTCCAAGTGGGGAGAGTGTTAGTAAAGCGTCTGGAATGTTGCACCCGAGTACCAGGGGACGAAAACTGACACACATTTGAACACGTTTCCTGATCACACGGTGGATCATACTCTGGGTTCCACATGCATGTTTTAGCTGAAGGATGAATCCCTTAAACCTGGAGAGTTGATACCCATGGATGGGTACCATGCAATATGACTTCAAAGGGTCTGCATTTGCTCACCGAACCTCACCAATCCTATCACTGCTGCGTTTATGCCGCTGTACATATGCTTGATTCTCTTTCGGAGATATATAAATCCATAGGTTTTAAGATTCTTACTAGTCAGATATATTCTTAGGCGTTTAATATGGGGTGTTGAGTCCACTTGGTTGAGCAACGAGTAGCTCTTGTGTATTACAAATTTGGCTTATGGAACGGTATCTGTGCTAATTTCAATCTCTGGTTTTATGCAGCACCCAAACTCACCTTTCCCCTTAAGCAAGCATAAGTTGGTTTTCTACTTTTGAGAACCTGTTCTGTTTTGTAATCCAGTTCCTGTGTAGCCAAGTTTACATTCCGTTTATTAGTGATATCTTAAAATATTTCGTTTTCTGTGTGACTTATTTCACTTAGAATCATCGTACCTGAATCCACTCATTATACTGCTACGGGCCTGATGACATACATTACATTGCTGAGTGATATTGCATTGTACGTAAGTACCACAACTTCTATATCCATTTTTCGCTTTCTGTGATATTGAACTTGTACCGTAAACGAGGTTCTTGTAAACAGAGCCATCCCAAACTTTGGGGTGGCTGTGTCTTTTGATTTTAATTTCCCTAAGCTATAGGACCATAAGTGGCAGTGCCCTAGGCTCTGTTGCTTTGTTTTTTAGATGTTTCAGGAAACACCATACACTTCTCCAGAGTGGCTGTTGGCAATTTACATCCCGCCCATCAGCATAACAAGGCTCCCAGTTGTCTATGGCCTGTCCTGCCTTTCCTGATTTTACACTTTTTTCAGCTGGCCCTTTTGTCCCAGGGGCAGTGAGACTTCATTGTAGTGCAGATTTCCTTTGCAAGCTTGCTTGGTTGGCCAAAAAGTGCGTATGCGTTTTTTCCTGAATATATTCAGGAAAAAACGCATACGCCCTTTTTGGCCAAGTGCATCATTGTGGACGTTCTGCCTCTTTTCCTATGCTTTACATGCAATTCCAGTCTACCTCCTGAAATCGGTTATCTGCAATTCTGCCCCGCATTCAAGTCCTCTTGGCAGCCTTACTTCAATATATTTTTGGATGATAGCTGTCATTTATAACTCTGCAGGTTTATGAATGACAGTGCCCCTGAGCTCCATTCTTCAACTCGCTTTCTTGTGAGCTGGCCGCAACACCGCAGGATTGCTTCAGATACTAGTACGGTTCCGGCACGGCACGCTGAGCCTTTGGTTAATTCCAATTCCTGGTGGGAAATGAGAGTTAAATTTGCCCGTCCAGACACCTCCAGCTAGTCTCTCATTGGTTCTCCCTATTCCTGTTCATTTTCCGCAGAAATTGCAAACTGGGCCAAACAGGAGGTTAAAGGCACTGACTCTCCAAGTGGGGAGAGTGTTAGTAAAGCGTCTGGAATGTTGCACCCGAGTACCAGGGGACGAAAACTGAGACACATTTGAACACTTTTCCCGATGACACGGTGGATCATACTCTGGGTTCCACATGCATGTTTTAGCTGAAGGAAGAATCCCTTAAACCTGGAGAGTTGAGACCCATGGAATGGGTACCATGCAATATGACTTCAAAAGGTCTGCATTTGCTCACCGAACCTCACCAATCCTATCACTGCTGCGTTGATGCCGCTGTACACACGCTTGATTCTCTTTCGCAGACATATAAATCCATAGGTTTTAAGATTTTTACTAGTCAGGTATATTCTTAGGCGTTTAATATGGGGTGTTAAGTCCACTTCGTTAAGCAACAAGTAGCTCTTGTCTATTACATATTTGACTTATGGAACGGTATCTGGGCCAAGTTCAATCTCTGGTTTTATGCAGTACCCCAACTCACCTTTCCCCTTAAGCAAGCATAAGTTGGTTTTCTACATTTGAGACCCTGTTCTGTTTTTAATACAGCTCCTGAGTAGCCAAGTTTACATTCCGTGTAGTAGTGATATCTTATGATGTTTCTTTTTCTGTGTGACTTATTTCACTTAGAATCATCGTACCTGAATCCACTCATTATGCTGCTACAGGCCTGATGACATAGATTTCATTGCTGAGTGATATTGCATTGTACGTAAGTAGCACAACTTCTTTATCTATTTTTTGCTTTCTGTGATATAGAACTTGTACCGTAAACGAGGTTCTTGTAAACAGAGCCGTCCCAAACTTTGGGGTGGCTGTGTCTTTTTGATTTTAATTTCCATAAGCTATAGGACCATAAGTGGAAGTGGCATAGGCTCTGTTGCTTTGTTTTGTAGATGTTTCAGGAAACACCATACATTTCTCCAGAGTGGCTGTTGGCAATTTACATCCCGTCCATCAGCATAACCAGGCTCCCAGTTCTCCATGGCCTGTCCTGCCTTTCTGGATGTTACACATTTTTCAGATGACCCTTTTGACTGGGGGGCAGTGAGACTTCAATGTAGTGCAGATTTCCTTTGCAAGCTTGCTTGGTTGGCCAAAAAGTGTGTATGCGTTTTTTCCTGAATATATTCAGGAAAAAACGCATACGCCCTTTTTGGCCAAGTGCATCATTGTGGACGTTCTGCCTCTTTTCCTATGCTTTACATGCAATTCCAGTGTACCTCCTGAAATCGGTTTCCTGCAATTCTTCCCCGCTTTCAACTCCTCTTGGCAGCCTTACTTCAATATATTTTTGGATGAGAGCTGTCATTTTTAACTCTGCAGGTTTGTGAATGACAGTGCCCCTGAGCTCCTTTCTTCAACTCGCTTTCTTGTGAGCTGGCCGCAACACCGCAGGATTGCTTCAGGACCTAGTGTGGTTCCCGCATGGCACACTGAGCCTTTGGTTAATTCCTCTTCCTGCTGGGAAATGAGAGTTAAATTTGCCCGCCCAGACACCTCCAGCTAGTCTCTCATTGGTTCTCCCTATTCCTGTTCATTTTCCGCAGAATTTGCAAACTGAGCCAAACAGGAGGTTTAAGGCACTGACTCTCCAAGTGGGGAGAGTGTTAGTAAAGCGTCTGGAATGTTGCACCTGAGTACCAGGGGACGAAACCTCAGACACATTGGAACACGTTTCCCGATCACACGGTGGATCATAGTCTGGGTTCTACATGCATGTTTTAGCTGAAGGAAGAATCCCTTAAACCTGGAGAGTTGAGACCCATGGAATGGGTACCATGAAATATGACTTCAAAGGGTCTGCATTTGCTCACCGAACCTCAACAATCCTATCACTGCTGCATCTATGCTGCTGTACACATGCTTGATCCTCTTTCAGAGACATATAAATCCAAAGGTTTTAAGATTCTTACTAGTCAGGTATATTCTTAGGCGTTTAATATGGGGTGTTGAGTGCACTTCGTTAAGCAAGGAGTAGCTCTTGTCTATTACATATTTGGCTTATGGAACGGTATCTGTGCTAATTTCAATCTCTGCTTTTATGCAGCACCCCAACTCACCTTTCCCCTTAAGCAAGCATAAGTTGGTTTTCTACATTTGAGACCCTGTTCTGTTTTGTAATTCAGTTCCTGTGTAGCCAAGTTTACATTCCGTGTATTAGTGATATCTTATGATGTTTCTTTTTCTGTGTGCCTTATTTCACTTAGAATCATCATACCTGAATCCACTCATTATGCTGCTATGGGCCTCATGACATAGATTTCATTGCTGAGTGATATTGCATTGTACGTAAGTACCACAAATTCTTTATCCATTTTTTGCTTCTGTGATATTGAACTTGTACCATAAAGGAGGTTTTTGTAAACAGAGCCATCCCAAATTTTGGGGTGGCTGTGTCTTTTTGATTTTAATTTCCCTAAGCTATAGGACCATTAGTGGAAGTGCCCTAGGCTCTGTTGCTTTGTTTTTTAGATGTTTCAGGAAACACCATACACTACTCCAGAGTGGCTGTTGGCAATTTACATCACGCCCATCAGCATAACAAGGCTCCCAGTTATCTATGGCCTGTCCTGCCTTTCCTGATTTTACACTTTTTTCAGCTGGCCCTTTTGTCCCAGGGGCAGTGAGACTTCATTTTAGTGCAGATTTCCTTTGCAAGCTTGCTTGGTTGGCCAAAAAGGGCGTATGCGTTTTTTCCTGAATATATTCATGAAAAAACGCATATGCCCTTTTGGCCAAGTGCATCATTGTGGACGTTCTGCCTCTTTTCCTATGCTTTACATGCAATTCCAGTCTACCTCCTGAAATCGGTTATCTGCAATTCTGCCCCGCATTCAAGTCCTCTTGGCAGCCTTACTTCAATATATTTTTGGATGATAGCTGTCATTTATAACTCTGCAGGTTTATGAATGACAGTGCCCCTGAGCTCCTTTCTTCAACTTGCTTTCTTGTGAGCTGGCCGCAACACCGCAGGATTGCTTCAGACACTAGTACGGTTCCGGCACGGCATGCTGAGCCTTTGGTTAATTCCAATTCCTGGTGGGAAATGAGAGTTAAATTTGCCCGTCCAGACACCTCCAGTTAGGCTCTCATTGGTTCTCCCTATTCCTGTTCATTTTCCGCAGAAATTGCAAACTGGGCCAAACAGGAGGTTAAAGGCACTGACTCTCCAAGTGGGGAGAGTGTTAGTAAAGCGTCTGGAATGTTGCACCCGAGTACCATTGGACGAAAACTGAGACACAATTGAACACGTTTCCCGAACACACGGTGGATCATACTCTGGGTTCCACATGCATGTTTTAGCTGAAGGAAGAATCCCTTAAACCTGGAGAGTTGAGACCCATGGAATGGGTACCATGCAATATGACTTCAAAGGGTCTGCATTTGCTCACCGAACCTCACCAATCCTATCACTGCTGTGTTTATGTCGCTGTACACACGATTGATTCTCTTTCGGAGACATATAAATCCATAGGTTTTTAGATGATTACTAGTCAGGTATATATTTAGGCGTTTAATATGGGGTGTTGAGTCCACTTCGTTGAGCAAGGAGTAGCTCTTGTCTATTACATATTTGGCTTATGGAATGGTATCTGTGCTAATTTCAATCTCTGGTTTTATGCAGCACCCCAACTCACCTTTCCCTTAAGCAAGCATAAGTTGGTTTTCTACATTTGAGACCCTGTTCTGTTTTGTAATTCAGTTCCTGTGTAGCCAAGTTTACATTCCGTGTATTAGTGATATCTTATGATGTTTCTATTTCTGTGTGCCTTATTTAACTTAGAATCATCATACCTGAATCCACTCATTATGCTGCTACGGGCCTGATGACATAGATTTCATTGCTGAGTGATATTGCATTGTACATAAGTACCACAAATTCTTTATCCATTTTTCGCTTTCTGTGATATTGAACTTGTACCATAAAGGAGGTTCTTGTAAACAGAGCCATCCCAAAGTTTGGGGTGGCTGTGTCTTTCTGATTTTAATTTCCCTAAGCTATAGGACCATAAGTGGAATTGCCCTAGGCTCTGTTGCTTTGTTTTTTGGATGTTTCAGGAAACACCATACAGTTCTCCAGAGTGGCTGTTGGCAATTTACATCCCTCCCATCAGCATAACGAGGCTCCCAGTTATCTATGGCCTGCCCTGCCTTTCTGGATTTTACACTTTTTTCAGCTGGCCCTTTTGTCCCAGGGGCAGTGAGACTTCATTGTAGTGCAGATTTCCTTTGCAATCTTGCTTGGTTGGCCAAAAAGGGCGTATGCGTTTTTTCCTGAATATATTCAGGAAAAAACGCATAAGCCCTTTTTGGCCAAGTGCATCATTGTGGACGTTCTGCCTCTTTTCCTATGTTTTACATGCATTCTAATCTACGTCCTGAAATCGGTTTCCTGCAATTCTGCCCCGCTTTCAAGTGCTCTTGGCAGCCTTACTTCAATATATTTTTGGACGATAGCTGTCATTTATAACTCTGCACGTTTGTGAATGAGAGTGCCCCTGAGCTCCTTTTTTCAACTCGCTTTCTTGTGAGCTGGCCGCAACACCGCAGGATTGCTTCATGCGCTAGTGTGGTTCAGGCATGGCACGCTGAGCCTTTGGTTAATTCCTCTTCCTGGTGGGAAATGAGAGTTAAATATGCCCGTCCAGACACCTCCAGCTAGTCTCTCATTGTTTTTCCCTATTCCTGTTCATTTTCCGCAGAAATTGCAAACTGGGCCATACAGGAGGTTAAAGGCACTGACTCTCCAAGTGGGGAGAGTGTTAGTAAAGTGTCTGGAATGTTGCACCCGAGTACCAGGGGACGAAAACTGAGACACATTTGAACATGTTTGCCGATCAAATGGTGGATCATACTCTGGGTTCCACATGCATGTTTTAGCTGAAGGATGAATCCCTTAAACCTGAAGAGTTGAGACCCATGGAATGGGTACCATGCAATATGACTTCAAAGGGTCTGCATTTGCTCACCGAACCTCACCAATCCTATCACTGCTGCGTTTATGCTGCTGTACACATGCTTGATTCTCTTTCGGAGACATAAAAATCCATAGGTTTTAAGATTCTTACTAGTCAGATATATTCTTAGGCGTTTAATATGGGGTGTTGAGTCCACTTCGTTGAGAAACGAGTAGCTCTTGTCTATTACAAATTTGGCTTATGGAACGGTATCTGTGCTAATTTCAATCTCTGGTTTTATGCAGCACCCCAACTCACCTTTCCCCTTAAGCAAGCATAAGTTGGTTTTCTACATTTGAGACCCTGTTCTGTTTTGTAATTCAGTTCCTGTGTAGCCAAATTTACATTCCGTGTATTAGTGATATCTTATGATGTTTCTTTTTCTGTGTGACTTATTTCACTTAGAATCAACGTACCTGAATCCACTCATTATGCTGCTACGGGCCTGATGACATAGATTTCATTGCTGAGTGATATTGTATTGTACGTAAGTACCACAACTTCTTTATCCATTTTTCGCTCTCTGTGATATTGAACTTGTACCGTAACCGAGGTTCTTGTAAACAGAGCCGTCCCAAACTTTGGGGTGGCTGTGTCTTTTTGATTTTAATTTCCCTAAGCTTTAGGACCATAAGTGGAAGTGCCCTAGGCTCTGTTGCTTTGTTTTGTAGATGATTCAGGAAACACCATACACTTCTCCAGAGTGGCTATTGGCAATTTACATTCCGCCCATCAGCATAACAAGGCTCCCAGTTCTCCATGGCCTGTCCTGCCTTTCTGGATTTTACACTTTTTTCAAATGGCCCTTTTGACCATGGGGCAGTGAGACTACATTGTAGTGCAGATTACCTTTGCAAGCTTGCTTGGTTGGCCAAAAATGGCGTATGCGTTTTTTCCTGTATATATTCAGGAAAAAACACAAACGCCCTTTTTGGCCAAGTGCATCATTGTGGACGTTCTGCCTCTTTTCCTATGCTTTACATGCAATTCCAGTCTACCTCCTGAAATCGGTTTCCTGCAATTCTGCCCCGCATTCAAGTCCTCTTGGCAGCCTTACTTCAGTATATTTTTGGACGATAGCTGTCATTTATAACTCTGCAGGTTTGTGAATGACAGTGCCCCTGAGCTCCTTTCTTCAACTCGCTTTCTCGTGAGCTGGCCGCAACACCGCAGGATTGCTTCAGGCCCTAATCTGGTTCCGGCACGGCACGCTGAGCCTTTGGTTAATTCCTCTTCCTGGTGGGAAATGAGAGTTAAATTTGCCCATCCAGACACCTCCAGCTAGTCTGTCATTGGTTCTCCCTATTCCTGTTCATCTTCCGCAGAAATTGCAAACTGGGCCAAACAGGAGGTTAAAGGCACTGACTCTCCAAGTCGGGAGAGTGTTAGTAAAGCGTCTGGAATGTTGCACCCGAGTACCAGGGGTCGCAAACTGAGACATATTTGAACACGTGTCCCGATCACACGGTTGATCATACTCTGGGTTCCACATGCATGTTTTAGCTGAAGGAAGAATCCCTTCAACCTAGAGAGTGGAGACCCGTGGAATGGGTACCATGCAATATGACTTCAAAGGGTCTTCATTTGCTCACCAAACCTCTCCAATCCTATCACTGCTGCGTTTATGCCCCTGTACACACGCTTGATTCTCTTTCGGAGACATAGCAATCCATAGGTTTTAAGATACTTACTAGTCAGGTACATTCTTAGGCGTTTAATATGGGGTGTTGAGCCCATTTCGTTGAGCAAGGAGTAGCTCTTGTCTATTACATATTTGGCTTAAGGAACTTTATCTGTGCTCATTTCAATCTCTGGTTTTATGCAGCACCCCAACTCACCTTTCCCGTTAAGCAAGCATAAGTTGGCTTTCTAAATTTGAGACCCTGTTCTGTTTTGTAATCCAGTTCCTGTGTAGCCAAGTTTTCATTCCGTGTATTAGTGATATCTTATGATGTTTCTTTTTCTGTGTGACTTATTTCAGTTAGAATCATCATACCTGAATCCACTCATTAGGCTGCTACGGGCCTGATGACATAGATTTCATTGCTGAGTGATATTGTATTGTACGTAAGTACCACAACTTCTTTATCCATTTTCCGCTTTCTGCGATATTGAACTTGTACCGTAAACGAGGTTCTTGTAAACAGAGCCGTCCCAAACTTTGCGGTGGCTGTGTCTTTTTGATTTTAATTTCCCTAAGCTATAGAACCATAAGTGGCAGTGCCCTAGGCTGTGTTGCTTTGTTTTTTAGATGTTTCAGGAAACACCATACACTTCTCCCCAGTGGCTGTTGGCAATTTACATCCCGCCCATCAGCATAACAAGGCTCCCAGTTCTCCATGGCCTGTCCTGCCTTTCTGGATTTTACACTTTTTTCACATGGCCCTTTTAACCGGGGGGAGGTGAGACTTCATTGTAGTGCAGATTTCCTTTGCAAGCTTGCTTGGTTGGCCAAAAAGTGCGTATGCATTTTTTCCTGAATATATTCAGGATAAAACGCATACGCCATTTTTGGCCAAGTGCATCATTGTCCACGTTCTGCCTCTTTTCCTATGCTTTACATGCAATTCCAGTCTACCTCCTGAAATCGGTTTCCTGCAATTCTGCCCCGCTTTCAAGTCCTCTTGGCAGCCTTACTTCAACATATTTTTGGACGATAGCTGTCATTTATAACTCTGCAGGTTTGTGAATGACAGTGCGCCTGAGCTCCTTTCTTCAACTCGCTTTCTTGTGAGCTGGCCGCAACACCGCAGGATTGCTTCAGGCCCTAGTGTGGTTCCGGCATGGCACCCTGAGCCTTTGGTTAATTCCTCTTCCTGGTGGGAAATGAGAGTGAAATTTGCCCGTCCAGACACCTCCAGCTAGGCTCTCATTGTTTTTCCCTATTCCTGTTCATTTTCCACAGAAATGGCAAACTGGGCCAAACAGTAGGTTAAAGGCACTGACTCTCCAAGTGGGGAGAGTGTTAGTAAAGCGTCTGGAATGTTGCACCCGAGTACCAGGGGACGAAAACTGACACACATTTGAACACGTTTCCTGATCACACGGTGGATCATACTCTGGGTTCCACATGCATGTTTTAGCTGAAGGATGAATCCCTTAAACCTGGAGAGTTGATACCCATGGATGGGTACCATGCAATATGACTTCAAAGGGTCTGCATTTGCTCACCGAACCTCACCAATCCTATCACTGCTGCGTTTATGCCGCTGTACATATGCTTGATTCTCTTTCGGAGATATATAAATCCATAGGTTTTAAGATTCTTACTAGTCAGATATATTCTTAGGCGTTTAATATGGGGTGTTGAGTCCACTTGGTTGAGCAACGAGTAGCTCTTGTGTATTACAAATTTGGCTTATGGAACGGTATCTGTGCTAATTTCAATCTCTGGTTTTATGCAGCACCCAAACTCACCTTTCCCCTTAAGCAAGCATAAGTTGGTTTTCTACTTTTGAGAACCTGTTCTGTTTTGTAATCCAGTTCCTGTGTAGCCAAGTTTACATTCCGTTTATTAGTGATATCTTAAAATATTTCGTTTTCTGTGTGACTTATTTCACTTAGAATCATCGTACCTGAATCCACTCATTATACTGCTACGGGCCTGATGACATACATTACATTGCTGAGTGATATTGCATTGTACGTAAGTACCACAACTTCTATATCCATTTTTCGCTTTCTGTGATATTGAACTTGTACCGTAAACGAGGTTCTTGTAAACAGAGCCATCCCAAACTTTGGGGTGGCTGTGTCTTTTGATTTTAATTTCCCTAAGCTATAGGACCATAAGTGGCAGTGCCCTAGGCTCTGTTGCTTTGTTTTTTAGATGTTTCAGGAAACACCATACACTTCTCCAGAGTGGCTGTTGGCAATTTACATCCCGCCCATCAGCATAACAAGGCTCCCAGTTGTCTATGGCCTGTCCTGCCTTTCCTGATTTTACACTTTTTTCAGCTGGCCCTTTTGTCCCAGGGGCAGTGAGACTTCATTGTAGTGCAGATTTCCTTTGCAAGCTTGCTTGGTTGGCCAAAAAGTGCGTATGCGTTTTTTCCTGAATATATTCAGGAAAAAACGCATACGCCCTTTTTGGCCAAGTGCATCATTGTGGACGTTCTGCCTCTTTTCCTATGCTTTACATGCAATTCCAGTCTACCTCCTGAAATCGGTTATCTGCAATTCTGCCCCGCATTCAAGTCCTCTTGGCAGCCTTACTTCAATATATTTTTGGATGATAGCTGTCATTTATAACTCTGCAGGTTTATGAATGACAGTGCCCCTGAGCTCCATTCTTCAACTCGCTTTCTTGTGAGCTGGCCGCAACACCGCAGGATTGCTTCAGATACTAGTACGGTTCCGGCACGGCACGCTGAGCCTTTGGTTAATTCCAATTCCTGGTGGGAAATGAGAGTTAAATTTGCCCGTCCAGACACCTCCAGCTAGTCTCTCATTGGTTCTCCCTATTCCTGTTCATTTTCCGCAGAAATTGCAAACTGGGCCAAACAGGAGGTTAAAGGCACTGACTCTCCAAGTGGGGAGAGTGTTAGTAAAGCGTCTGGAATGTTGCACCCGAGTACCAGGGGACGAAAACTGAGACACATTTGAACACTTTTCCCGATGACACGGTGGATCATACTCTGGGTTCCACATGCATGTTTTAGCTGAAGGAAGAATCCCTTAAACCTGGAGAGTTGAGACCCATGGAATGGGTACCATGCAATATGACTTCAAAAGGTCTGCATTTGCTCACCGAACCTCACCAATCCTATCACTGCTGCGTTGATGCCGCTGTACACACGCTTGATTCTCTTTCGCAGACATATAAATCCATAGGTTTTAAGATTTTTACTAGTCAGGTATATTCTTAGGCGTTTAATATGGGGTGTTAAGTCCACTTCGTTAAGCAACAAGTAGCTCTTGTCTATTACATATTTGACTTATGGAACGGTATCTGGGCCAAGTTCAATCTCTGGTTTTATGCAGTACCCCAACTCACCTTTCCCCTTAAGCAAGCATAAGTTGGTTTTCTACATTTGAGACCCTGTTCTGTTTTTAATACAGCTCCTGAGTAGCCAAGTTTACATTCCGTGTAGTAGTGATATCTTATGATGTTTCTTTTTCTGTGTGACTTATTTCACTTAGAATCATCGTACCTGAATCCACTCATTATGCTGCTACAGGCCTGATGACATAGATTTCATTGCTGAGTGATATTGCATTGTACGTAAGTAGCACAACTTCTTTATCTATTTTTTGCTTTCTGTGATATAGAACTTGTACCGTAAACGAGGTTCTTGTAAACAGAGCCGTCCCAAACTTTGGGGTGGCTGTGTCTTTTTGATTTTAATTTCCATAAGCTATAGGACCATAAGTGGAAGTGGCATAGGCTCTGTTGCTTTGTTTTGTAGATGTTTCAGGAAACACCATACATTTCTCCAGAGTGGCTGTTGGCAATTTACATCCCGTCCATCAGCATAACCAGGCTCCCAGTTCTCCATGGCCTGTCCTGCCTTTCTGGATGTTACACATTTTTCAGATGACCCTTTTGACTGGGGGGCAGTGAGACTTCAATGTAGTGCAGATTTCCTTTGCAAGCTTGCTTGGTTGGCCAAAAAGTGTGTATGCGTTTTTTCCTGAATATATTCAGGAAAAAACGCATACGCCCTTTTTGGCCAAGTGCATCATTGTGGACGTTCTGCCTCTTTTCCTATGCTTTACATGCAATTCCAGTGTACCTCCTGAAATCGGTTTCCTGCAATTCTTCCCCGCTTTCAACTCCTCTTGGCAGCCTTACTTCAATATATTTTTGGATGAGAGCTGTCATTTTTAACTCTGCAGGTTTGTGAATGACAGTGCCCCTGAGCTCCTTTCTTCAACTCGCTTTCTTGTGAGCTGGCCGCAACACCGCAGGATTGCTTCAGGACCTAGTGTGGTTCCCGCATGGCACACTGAGCCTTTGGTTAATTCCTCTTCCTGCTGGGAAATGAGAGTTAAATTTGCCCGCCCAGACACCTCCAGCTAGTCTCTCATTGGTTCTCCCTATTCCTGTTCATTTTCCGCAGAATTTGCAAACTGAGCCAAACAGGAGGTTTAAGGCACTGACTCTCCAAGTGGGGAGAGTGTTAGTAAAGCGTCTGGAATGTTGCACCTGAGTACCAGGGGACGAAACCTCAGACACATTGGAACACGTTTCCCGATCACACGGTGGATCATAGTCTGGGTTCTACATGCATGTTTTAGCTGAAGGAAGAATCCCTTAAACCTGGAGAGTTGAGACCCATGGAATGGGTACCATGAAATATGACTTCAAAGGGTCTGCATTTGCTCACCGAACCTCAACAATCCTATCACTGCTGCATCTATGCTGCTGTACACATGCTTGATCCTCTTTCAGAGACATATAAATCCAAAGGTTTTAAGATTCTTACTAGTCAGGTATATTCTTAGGCGTTTAATATGGGGTGTTGAGTGCACTTCGTTAAGCAAGGAGTAGCTCTTGTCTATTACATATTTGGCTTATGGAACGGTATCTGTGCTAATTTCAATCTCTGCTTTTATGCAGCACCCCAACTCACCTTTCCCCTTAAGCAAGCATAAGTTGGTTTTCTACATTTGAGACCCTGTTCTGTTTTGTAATTCAGTTCCTGTGTAGCCAAGTTTACATTCCGTGTATTAGTGATATCTTATGATGTTTCTTTTTCTGTGTGCCTTATTTCACTTAGAATCATCATACCTGAATCCACTCATTATGCTGCTATGGGCCTCATGACATAGATTTCATTGCTGAGTGATATTGCATTGTACGTAAGTACCACAAATTCTTTATCCATTTTTTGCTTCTGTGATATTGAACTTGTACCATAAAGGAGGTTTTTGTAAACAGAGCCATCCCAAATTTTGGGGTGGCTGTGTCTTTTTGATTTTAATTTCCCTAAGCTATAGGACCATTAGTGGAAGTGCCCTAGGCTCTGTTGCTTTGTTTTTTAGATGTTTCAGGAAACACCATACACTACTCCAGAGTGGCTGTTGGCAATTTACATCACGCCCATCAGCATAACAAGGCTCCCAGTTATCTATGGCCTGTCCTGCCTTTCCTGATTTTACACTTTTTTCAGCTGGCCCTTTTGTCCCAGGGGCAGTGAGACTTCATTTTAGTGCAGATTTCCTTTGCAAGCTTGCTTGGTTGGCCAAAAAGGGCGTATGCGTTTTTTCCTGAATATATTCATGAAAAAACGCATATGCCCTTTTGGCCAAGTGCATCATTGTGGACGTTCTGCCTCTTTTCCTATGCTTTACATGCAATTCCAGTCTACCTCCTGAAATCGGTTATCTGCAATTCTGCCCCGCATTCAAGTCCTCTTGGCAGCCTTACTTCAATATATTTTTGGATGATAGCTGTCATTTATAACTCTGCAGGTTTATGAATGACAGTGCCCCTGAGCTCCTTTCTTCAACTTGCTTTCTTGTGAGCTGGCCGCAACACCGCAGGATTGCTTCAGACACTAGTACGGTTCCGGCACGGCATGCTGAGCCTTTGGTTAATTCCAATTCCTGGTGGGAAATGAGAGTTAAATTTGCCCGTCCAGACACCTCCAGTTAGGCTCTCATTGGTTCTCCCTATTCCTGTTCATTTTCCGCAGAAATTGCAAACTGGGCCAAACAGGAGGTTAAAGGCACTGACTCTCCAAGTGGGGAGAGTGTTAGTAAAGCGTCTGGAATGTTGCACCCGAGTACCATTGGACGAAAACTGAGACACAATTGAACACGTTTCCCGAACACACGGTGGATCATACTCTGGGTTCCACATGCATGTTTTAGCTGAAGGAAGAATCCCTTAAACCTGGAGAGTTGAGACCCATGGAATGGGTACCATGCAATATGACTTCAAAGGGTCTGCATTTGCTCACCGAACCTCACCAATCCTATCACTGCTGTGTTTATGTCGCTGTACACACGATTGATTCTCTTTCGGAGACATATAAATCCATAGGTTTTTAGATGATTACTAGTCAGGTATATATTTAGGCGTTTAATATGGGGTGTTGAGTCCACTTCGTTGAGCAAGGAGTAGCTCTTGTCTATTACATATTTGGCTTATGGAATGGTATCTGTGCTAATTTCAATCTCTGGTTTTATGCAGCACCCCAACTCACCTTTCCCTTAAGCAAGCATAAGTTGGTTTTCTACATTTGAGACCCTGTTCTGTTTTGTAATTCAGTTCCTGTGTAGCCAAGTTTACATTCCGTGTATTAGTGATATCTTATGATGTTTCTATTTCTGTGTGCCTTATTTAACTTAGAATCATCATACCTGAATCCACTCATTATGCTGCTACGGGCCTGATGACATAGATTTCATTGCTGAGTGATATTGCATTGTACATAAGTACCACAAATTCTTTATCCATTTTTCGCTTTCTGTGATATTGAACTTGTACCATAAAGGAGGTTCTTGTAAACAGAGCCATCCCAAAGTTTGGGGTGGCTGTGTCTTTCTGATTTTAATTTCCCTAAGCTATAGGACCATAAGTGGAATTGCCCTAGGCTCTGTTGCTTTGTTTTTTGGATGTTTCAGGAAACACCATACAGTTCTCCAGAGTGGCTGTTGGCAATTTACATCCCTCCCATCAGCATAACGAGGCTCCCAGTTATCTATGGCCTGCCCTGCCTTTCTGGATTTTACACTTTTTTCAGCTGGCCCTTTTGTCCCAGGGGCAGTGAGACTTCATTGTAGTGCAGATTTCCTTTGCAATCTTGCTTGGTTGGCCAAAAAGGGCGTATGCGTTTTTTCCTGAATATATTCAGGAAAAAACGCATAAGCCCTTTTTGGCCAAGTGCATCATTGTGGACGTTCTGCCTCTTTTCCTATGTTTTACATGCATTCTAATCTACGTCCTGAAATCGGTTTCCTGCAATTCTGCCCCGCTTTCAAGTGCTCTTGGCAGCCTTACTTCAATATATTTTTGGACGATAGCTGTCATTTATAACTCTGCACGTTTGTGAATGAGAGTGCCCCTGAGCTCCTTTTTTCAACTCGCTTTCTTGTGAGCTGGCCGCAACACCGCAGGATTGCTTCATGCGCTAGTGTGGTTCAGGCATGGCACGCTGAGCCTTTGGTTAATTCCTCTTCCTGGTGGGAAATGAGAGTTAAATATGCCCGTCCAGACACCTCCAGCTAGTCTCTCATTGTTTTTCCCTATTCCTGTTCATTTTCCGCAGAAATTGCAAACTGGGCCATACAGGAGGTTAAAGGCACTGACTCTCCAAGTGGGGAGAGTGTTAGTAAAGTGTCTGGAATGTTGCACCCGAGTACCAGGGGACGAAAACTGAGACACATTTGAACATGTTTGCCGATCAAATGGTGGATCATACTCTGGGTTCCACATGCATGTTTTAGCTGAAGGATGAATCCCTTAAACCTGAAGAGTTGAGACCCATGGAATGGGTACCATGCAATATGACTTCAAAGGGTCTGCATTTGCTCACCGAACCTCACCAATCCTATCACTGCTGCGTTTATGCTGCTGTACACATGCTTGATTCTCTTTCGGAGACATAAAAATCCATAGGTTTTAAGATTCTTACTAGTCAGATATATTCTTAGGCGTTTAATATGGGGTGTTGAGTCCACTTCGTTGAGAAACGAGTAGCTCTTGTCTATTACAAATTTGGCTTATGGAACGGTATCTGTGCTAATTTCAATCTCTGGTTTTATGCAGCACCCCAACTCACCTTTCCCCTTAAGCAAGCATAAGTTGGTTTTCTACATTTGAGACCCTGTTCTGTTTTGTAATTCAGTTCCTGTGTAGCCAAATTTACATTCCGTGTATTAGTGATATCTTATGATGTTTCTTTTTCTGTGTGACTTATTTCACTTAGAATCAACGTACCTGAATCCACTCATTATGCTGCTACGGGCCTGATGACATAGATTTCATTGCTGAGTGATATTGTATTGTACGTAAGTACCACAACTTCTTTATCCATTTTTCGCTCTCTGTGATATTGAACTTGTACCGTAACCGAGGTTCTTGTAAACAGAGCCGTCCCAAACTTTGGGGTGGCTGTGTCTTTTTGATTTTAATTTCCCTAAGCTTTAGGACCATAAGTGGAAGTGCCCTAGGCTCTGTTGCTTTGTTTTGTAGATGATTCAGGAAACACCATACACTTCTCCAGAGTGGCTATTGGCAATTTACATTCCGCCCATCAGCATAACAAGGCTCCCAGTTCTCCATGGCCTGTCCTGCCTTTCTGGATTTTACACTTTTTTCAAATGGCCCTTTTGACCATGGGGCAGTGAGACTACATTGTAGTGCAGATTACCTTTGCAAGCTTGCTTGGTTGGCCAAAAATGGCGTATGCGTTTTTTCCTGTATATATTCAGGAAAAAACACAAACGCCCTTTTTGGCCAAGTGCATCATTGTGGACGTTCTGCCTCTTTTCCTATGCTTTACATGCAATTCCAGTCTACCTCCTGAAATCGGTTTCCTGCAATTCTGCCCCGCATTCAAGTCCTCTTGGCAGCCTTACTTCAGTATATTTTTGGACGATAGCTGTCATTTATAACTCTGCAGGTTTGTGAATGACAGTGCCCCTGAGCTCCTTTCTTCAACTCGCTTTCTTGTGAGCTGGCCGCAACACCGCAGGATTGCTTCAGGCTCTAGTGTGGTTCCGGCATGGCACACTGAGCCTTTGGTTAATTCCTCTGCCTGGTGGGAAATGAGAGTTAAATATGGCCGTGCAGACACCTCCAGCTAGTCTCTCATTGGTTCTCCCTATTCCTGTTTATTTTCCGCAGAATTTGCAAACTGAGCCAAACAGGAGGATTAAGGCACTGACTCTCCAAGTGGGGAGAGTGTTAGTAAAGCGTCTGGAATGTTGCACCTGAGTACCAGGGGACGAAAACTCAGACACATTTGAACACGTTTCCCGATCACACGGTGGATCATACTCTGGGTTCTACATGCATGTTTTAGCTGAAGGAAGAATCCCTTAAACCTGGAGAGTTGAGACCCATGGAATGGGTACCATGAAATATGACTTCAAAGTGTCTGCATTTGCTCACCGAACCTCAACAATCCTATCACTGCTGCATCTATGCTGCTGTACACATGTTTGATCCTCTTTCAGAGACATATAAATCCAAAGGTTTTAAGATTCTTACTAGTCAGGTATATTCTTAGGCGTTTAATATGGGGTGTTGAGTGCACTTCGTTAAGCAAGGAGTAGCTCTTGTCTATTACATATTTGGCTTATGGAACGGTATCTGTGCTAATTTCAATCTCTGGTTTTATGCAGCACCCCAACTCACCTTTCCCGTTAAGCAAGCATAAGTTGGGTTTCTCAATTTGAGACCCTGTTCTGTTTTGTAATTCAGTTCCTGTGTAGCCAAGTTTACATTCCGTGTAGTAGTGATATCTTATGATGTTTCTTTTTCTGTGTGACTTATTTCACTTAGAATCATCGTACCTGAATCCACTCATTATGCTGCTACGGGCCTGATGACATAGATTTCATTGCTGAGTGATATTGCATTGTACGTGAGTACCACAACTTCTATATCCATTTTTCGCTTTCTGTGATATTGAACTTGTACCGTAAATGAGGTTCTTGTAAACAGAGCCATCCAAACCATTGGGGTGGCTGTGTCTTTTTGATTTTAATTTCCCTAAGCTATAGGACCATAAGTGGAAGTGCCCTAGGCTCTGTTGCTTGTTTTTTAGATGTTTCAGGAAACACCATACAATACTCCAGACTGGCTGTTGGCAATTTACATCCCGCCCATCAGCATAACAAGGCTCCCAGTTCTCCATGGCCTGTCCTGCCTTTCTGGATTTTACACTTTTTTCAGATGGCCCTTTTGTCCCGGGGGCAGTGAGACTTCATTGTAGTGCAGATTTCCTTTGCAAGCTTGCTTGGTTGGCCAAAAAGCGCGTTTGCGTTTTTCCCTGAATATATTCAGGAAAAAACGCATACGCCCTTTTTGGCCAAGTGCATCATTGTGGACGTTCTGCCTCTTTTCCTGTGCTTTAAATGCAATTCCAGTCTACCTCTTGAAATCGGTTTCCTGCAATTCTGCCCCGCTTTCAAGTCCTCTTGGCAGCCTTACTTCAATATATTTTTGGATGATAGCTGTCATTTATACCTCTGCAGGTTTATGAATTAGAGTGTCCCTGAGCTCCTTTCTTCAACTCACTTTCTTGTGAGCTGGCCACAACACCGCAGTATTGCTTCAGGCCCTTGTGTGTTTCTGGCACGGCACGCTGAGCCTTTGGTTAATTCCTCTGCCTGGTGGGAAATGAGAGTTAAATATGCCCGTGCAGACACCTCCAGCTAGTCTCTCATTGGTTCTCCCTATTCCTGTTCATTTTCCGCAGAAATTGCAAACTGGGCCAAACAGGAGGTTAAAGTCACTGACTCTCCAAGTGGGGAGAGTGTTAGTAAAGCGTCTGGAATGATGCACCCGAGTACCAGGGGACTAATACTGAGACACATTTGAACACGTTTCCCGATCACACGGTGGATCATACTCTCGGTTTCGCATGCATGTTTTAGATGAAGGAAGAATCCCTTAAACTTGGAGAGTTGAGACCCATGGAATGGGTACCATGCAATATGACTTCAAAGGGTCTGCATTTGCTCACCGAACCTCACTAATTCTATCACTGCTGCATTTACCCCACTGTACACATGCTTGATTCTCTTTTGGAGACATATAAATCCATAGGTTTTAAGATTCTTCCTAGTCAGGTATATTCTTAGGCATTTAATATGCGGTGTTGAGTCCACTACGTTGAGCAAGGAGTAGCTCTTGTCTATTACATATTTGGCTTATGGAAGGGTATCTGTGCTAATTTCCATCTCTGGTTTTATGCAGCACCCCAACTCACCTTTCCCCTTAAGCAAGCATAAGTTGGTTTTCTACATTTGAGACCCTGTTCTGTTTTGTAATTCAGTTCCTGTGTAGCCAAGTTTACATTCCGTGTATTAGTGATATCTTATGATGTTTCTTTTTCTGTGTGACTTATTTCACTTAGAATCATCGTACCTGAATCCACTCATTATGCTGCTACGGGCCTGATGACATGGATTTCATTGCTGAGTGATATTGCATTGTACGTAAGTAGCACAACTTCTTTATCCATTTTTTGCTTTCTGTGATATTGAACTACTACCGTAAGCGACGTTCTTGTAAAAAGAGCCTTCCCATAATTTGGGGTGGCTGTGTCTTTTTGATTTTAATTTCCCTAAGCTATAGGACCATAAGTGGAACTGCCCTAGGCTCTGTTGCTTTGTTTTTTAGATGTTTCAGGAAACACCATACACTTCTCCAGAGTGGCTGTTGGCAATTTACATCCCGCCCATCAGCATAACAAGGCTCCCAGTTCTCTATGGCCTGTCCTGCCTTTCTGGATTTTACACTTTTTTCAGATGGCCCTTTTGACCAGGTGACTGTGAGACTTCATTGTAGTGAAGATTTCGTTTGCAAGCTTGCTTGGTTGGCCAAAAAGTGCGTATGCATTTTTTCAGGAATATATTCAGGAAAAAACGCATACGCCCTTTTTGGCCAAGTGCATCATTGTGGACGTTCTGCCTCTTTTCCTATGCTTTACATGCAATTCCAGTCTACCTCCTGAAATCGGTTATCTGCAATTCTGCCCAGCTTTCAAGTCCTCTTGGCAGCCTTACTTCAATATATTTTTGAACGATAGCTATCATTTATAACTCTGCAGGTTTGTGAATTCCAGTGCCCCTGAGGTCCTTTCTTCAACTTGTTTTCTTGTGAGCTGGCCGCAACACCGCAGGATTGCTTCAGACCCTAGTGTGGTTCCGGCATGGCACGCTGAGCCTTTGGTTAAGTCCTCTTCCTGGTGGGGGATGAGAGTTAAATTTGGCCGTCCAGACACCTCCAGCTAGTCTTTCATTGGTTGTCCATATTCCTGTTCATTTTCCGCAGAAATTGCAAACTGGGCCAAACAGGAGGTTAAAGGCACTGACTCTCCAAGTGGGGAGAGTGTTAGTAAAGCGTCTGGAATGTTGCACCCGAGTACCAGGGGACGAAAACTGAGACACATTTGAACACGTTTCCCGATCACACGGTGGATCATACTCTGGGTACCACATGCATGTTTTAGCTGAAGGAAGAATCCCTTAAACCTGGAGAGTTGAGACCCATGGAATGGGAACCATGCAATATGACTTCAAAGGGTCTGCATTTGCTCACCGAACCTCACCAATCCTATCACTGCTGCGTTTATGCCGTTGTACACACGCTTGAATCTCTTTCAGAGACATGTAAATCCATAGGTTTTAAGATTCTTACTAGTCAGGTATATTCTTAGGCGTTTAGTATGGGGTGTCGAGTCCACTTCTTTGAGCAAGGAATAGCTCTTGTCTATTATATATTTGGCTTATGGAACGGTATCTGTGCTAATTTCAATCTCTGGTTTTATGCAGCACCCCAACTCACCTTTCCCCTTAAGCAAGCATAAGTTAGTTTTCTACATTTGAGACCCTGTTCTGTTTTGTAATTCAGTTCCTGTGTAGACAAGTTTACATTCCGTGTATTAGTGTTACCTTATGATGTTTCTTTTTCTGTGTGAGTTATTTCACTTAGAATCATCGTACCTGAATCCAGTCATTATGCTGCTATGGGCCTGATGACATAGATTTCATTGCTGAGTGATATTGCATTGTACGTGAGTACCACAACTTCTTTATCCATTCTTCGCTTTCTGTGATATTGAACTTGTACCGTAAACGAGGTTCTTGTAAACAGAGCCGTCCCAAACTTTGGGGTGGCTGTGTCTTTTTGATTTTAATTTCCCTAAGCTATAGGACCATAAGTGGAAGTGCCCTAGGTTCTGTTGCTTTGTTTTTTGGATGTTTTAGGAAACACCATACACTTCTCCAGAGTGGCTGTTGGCAATTTACATCCCGCCCATCAGCATAACAAGGCTCCCAGTTCTCCATGGCCTGTCCTGCCTTTCTGGATTTTACACTTTTTTCAGATGGCCCTTTTGACCAGGGGGCAGTGAGACTTCATTGTAGTGCAGATTTCCTTTGCAAGCTTGCTTGGTTGGCCAAAAAGTGCGTATGCGTTTTTTCCTGAATATATTCAGGAATAAACGCATACGCCCTTTATGGCCAAGGGCATCATTGTGGACGTTCTGCCTCTTTTCCTATGCTTTACATGCAATTCCAGTCTACCTCCTGAAATCGGTTTCCTGCAATTCTGCCCCGCTTTCAAGTCCTCTTGGCAGCCTTACTTCAATATATTTTTGGACGATAGCTGTCATTTATAACTCTGCAGGTTTGTGAAATACAGTGCCCCTGAGCTCCTTTCTTCAACTCGTTTTCTTGTGAGCTGGCCGCAATACCGCAGGATTGCTTCATGCGCTAGTGTGGTTCAGGCATGACACGCTGAGCCTTTGGTTAATTCCTCTTCAGTGGGAAATGAGAGTTAAATTTGCCCGTCCAGACACCTCCAGCTAGTCTCTCATGGGTTCTCACTATTCCTTTTCATCTTCCTCAGAAATTGCAAACTGGGCCAAACAGGAGGTTAAAGGCACTGACTCTCCAAGTGGGGAGAGTGTTAGTAAAGCGTCTGGAATGTTGCACCCGAGTACCAGGGGACGAAAGCTGAGACACATTTGAACACGTTTCCCGAACACACGGTGGATCATAATCTGGGTTCCACTTGCATGTTTTAGCTGAAGGAAGAATCCCTTAAACCTGGAGAGTTGAGACCCATGGAATGGGTACCATGCAATATGACTTCAAAGGGTCTGCATTTGCTCACCAAACCTCACCAATCCTATAACTACTGCATTTATGCCGCTGTACACATGCTTGATTCTCTTTCAGAGACATATAAATCCATAGGTTTTAAGATTCTTACTAGTCAGGTATATTTTTAGGCATTTAATATTGGGTGTTGAGTCCACTTCGTTGAACAAGGAGTAGCTATGGTCTATTATATATTTGGCTTATGGAACGGTATCTGTGCCAAGTTCAATCTCTGGTTTTATGAAGCACCCCAACTCACCTTTCCCCTTAAGCAAGCATAAGTTGGTTTTCTACATTTGAGACCCTGTTCTGTTTTGTAATTCAGTTCCTGTGTAGCCAAGTTTACATTCCGTGTAGTAGTGATATCTTATGAAGTTACTCTTTCTGTGTGACTTATTTCCCTTAGAATCATCGTACCTGAATCCACTCATTATGCTGCTATGGGCCTGATGACATAGATTTCATTGCTGAGTGATATTGCATTGTACGTAAGTAGCACAACTTCTTTATCTATTTTTCGCTTTCTTTGATATTGAACTTGTACCATAAACGAGGTTCTTGTAAACAGAGCCGTCCCAAAATTTGGGGTGGCTGTGTCTTTTTGATTTTAATTTCCCTAAGCTATAGGACCATAAGTGGTAGTGCCCTAGGCTCTGTTGCTTTGTTTTGTAGATGATTCAGGAAACACCATACACTTCTCCAGAGTGGCTGTTGGCAATTTACATCCGCCCATCAGCATAACGAGGCTCCCAGTTCTCCATGGCCTGACCTGCCTTTCTGGATTTTACAATTTTTTCAGATGGCCCTTTTGACCGGGGGGCAGTGAGACTTCATTGTAGTGCAGATTTCATTTGCAAGCTTGCTTGGTTGGCCAAAACGTGCGTATGCATTTTTTCCTGAATATATTCAGGAAAAAACGCATACGCCCTTTTTGGCCAAGTGCATCATTGTGGACGTTCTGCCTCTTTTCCTATGCTTTACATGCAATTCCAGTCTACCTCCTGAAATCGGTTTCCTGCAATTCTGCCTTGCTGTCAGTGCCTCTTCATAGCCTTACCTCAATATAGTTTTGGAAAATAGTTGGCCTTTATAACTCTGCAGGTTTTTGAATTGCAGTTGCCCTTAGTTCCGTTTTTCAGCTCTTATTTTTGTGATCTTGCCTCATATCCACAGGATTTCTTCAGGCCCTATTTTTCTTCTGGGGCACCTTGTTGTGCCTTTGGTTAATTCTTCTTCCTGTGTGAAATTCGAGTGACATGTGGGCATTGAAACCGCTACAGCTATTTTCTCACTGGTTCCCCCTATTCCCATTCATCCTCCGCACTAACTGCAGACTGTGCGATACCGGAACTTAAAGTCATTGACTCTCCATGTGGGGATGTTGTTAGTAAAGTGGCTGGAATGTTGATCCGGAGCCCCAGGAGAGGAAAATGAGGTGCGTTTTAGAAACCTTTCCTGATCATATGGTATACCATCTGCTGGATTTCCCATGCATGTTTTAGCTGTAGGAAGATTCCCTTCAACCTGCAGTGTTGGGACCCTTGGAATGAGTAGCATGAAGTATTGCATTAAACTTTCGGCAGTTGCTCAGCAAAGCTCACCAATCCTCTCAGCCCCAAGTGTCCAGCCTTATGTCTTATCCAGCTGTGGGTTTATATGTGGTCATTCCAGGTTGCATCACAGCCCCTGAGCGAATTTTGTAAGAAGTTTTCTCTCTTTCATTGTTTCTGCGTTTTGGTTTTAAAATTTATTTCTATAATGGGGTTTAGCTCATTTTCACTGCTGTGTTTGTGCCGCTCTACACACAATTGATTCCCTTATGGAGATATATCAATACATGGGTTTTAAGATTCTTATTACTCAGATATATTTCTCTGCGGTGTATAGGGTGTATTGAGGCCAGTTCATTGAGCAAGGTGTAGATCTTGTCTAATACCTATTTGGTTTATTGAACGGTATCTGTGCTTATTTCAAACTCTGGTTTTATGCATCACCCCACCTCTCCTTTCCCCTTAAGCTGACATAAGTGTGTTTTCTAAATGTGAGACACTGTTCTGTTTTGTAATTCATTTTTTGTGCAGCCATATTTATCCTCCCTCTATAAGTGATATCTTATGATATGTTTCTTTTTCTGTTTGACTTATTTCAAGTAGTATTATCGGACCTAAATCCACTCTTTATCCTTCTACTAGCCTTATTACATTGATTTCATGGTGAAGAGATATTCCATTGTACATAAGTACCACATTTTCTTTATCCATTTTTCTCTTTCCTGGGATATTTAAGGTGTACTGAAGTTGAGGTTCTTGTAAACAGAGTAGCCCTAAAATGTGGTGTGCTTGTGTCTTGTTGATTTTTAGACTTCCCTAGATATACTCCCGTGATTGGAAGTGCCCTATACTCTGTAGCTCTGTTTTTTAGATGATTTAGGAACCACCATACACTTCTCCAGAGTGGCTCTCGGCAGTTCACACACTGTCCATCAGTGTATAAAGGCTCCCTGTTCTCCATGGCCTGTCCTGCATTTCTGGTTTTTACAATTTTTTCGGATGGCCCTTTTGACCGGTGGGAAATGAGACTTCTTTGTTGTGCACATTTGCATTGCTTGCTTGCTTGGTTGCCCATAAAGGGCGTATGTGTTTTTTCCTGGATATATTCGGGAAAAAACGCATACTCCCTTTTGGGCCAACTGCATCATTGTCGAAATTCTGCCGCTTTTCATGTGCTTTAAAGATGAGTCCAATCTATCTCTTGAAATCTGTTTCTTGCAATTCTGTCTTGCATTCAGATCCTCTTCTTTGCCTTACCTCAACATATTTTTGGACGTTAGTTTTCATTTATAACTCTGCAGGTTTGTGAATTGCAGTGACCCTGAGCTCCATTTTTTAAGTTGCTCTTTTGTGAGCTGGCCTCAAAGCCGCAGGATTGCTTCAGGCCCTATTTTGGCTCCGGCGAGGCGGGCTGAGCCTTTTTTTAATTCTTATTCTTAATGGGAAATTAGAGTGACATGTGCCCGTCCAAACCCCTACAACTATTCTCTCATTGGTTCCCCCTCTTCCCGTTCATCCTCCTCACAATTTGCAAAATGTGTGAAACAGAAGTTTAAATGTGCTGATTCTCTAAGTGGGGAGATTCTAAGTAACATGGCTGGAATGATGAACAGGAGCACCAGGAGAAGATAAATGAGGTGCATTTTAGACACATCTCCCGATCACATGGTGTACAGTCCTCTGGGTTTTCCATGCATGTTTTAGCTGTAGGAAGATTCCTTGAACCTGCAGATTTGGGACCCATTGAATGGGTACCAGGTAGTATTACTTTAAAGGGTGTGCATTTCCTCACCCAACCTCACATTTCTCTTAGCGCGAACAGTTTCCAGCCTTATGTCTCATCCTGCTGTGGGTCTAGATGTGTTCAATCCATGTTGCATCACCGTCCCTGAGGAAAAGTTGTAAGAGGTTTTCTCTGTCTCTCTGTCGTTTATTTTTTGCAATTTATCACTATATTGGTTACAGCTGATTTTCAAAGCTCTATTTCTTGCTGCTGTACATCCACTTGATTCACGTACAGAGAGACATCAATAAATTCTTTTTCAGATTCTTACCAGTCATAGATATTCTTTTCCGGTGACTTGAGTGTGCTGAGTGCAGTTCTTTTAGCTACCGTGTAGGCCTTGTTGATTATCAGTTTGGTATTTGGAATGGTATCTTTGCTAATTTCAACCTCCTGGATGATGCCTCACCCCCCCCACCTTTCCCGTTCAGCAGCCTTACGCGTGCTTTCTACATATTTGACTATGTTTTTGTTTTGTAATTTATTTCATGTGTAGCCATTTTGGATTCCACCTTTAAGTGATATCTTATGATATGTGTCTTTTTCTTTTTGAATTCTGTCACTTAGAATGATCATACGTAACTCCTCCGGAGTTGTTACAACTGGCCATATCTCATTGATTTCCAGGCTGAGTAATATTCCACTCTACATAAGTACCACATCTCTATCCATTTTTTCCCTCCAGAGACATTTAAGTTCTATCCTAGTCGAGGATCTTTTAAACAGAGAGGCAGTAAACATTGGGGTGCCTGTGTCCTCTCGATTTTTGTTTTTCCCAAGATATACGCCCATGAGTGCAAGTGCCTTATGCTCTGTAGCTCATTTTTTAGATGCTTTAGTAAACACAATACACTTCTCCAGAATGGCCGTTGGCAATATACATTTCCACTATAAGCCTCACAGGGCTCCCTCTTCTCCTTGCCCTGTCCTGCATTTCTGGTGTTTACACTTTATGAGGATGGCTCTTCTGACTGATGCGAAGTGATATCTTTTGTAGTATTGATTTCCAGTGCCCACCTGTTTGGTTGGCTAGAAAAGTGTATGCCCTTTTCTTGAATATATACAGAAAAAAACGCATACAGCCTTTTTGGCCAACTGCAATGTTGGCAATGTTCAGCCCCTTTTCTTGTGCTTAATGGCGAGTCCTTTCTACCTCCTCAAATCCCTTTCCTGCCATTCTCCCTTGCTTACCAATCCTTTTCTCTGACTTTCCTCAAGACATTTTTCAGTGATAGATATTTTCAACTCTGCAGTTTCGTGAATTTTACTGCCCCTGAGTTCCATTGTTCAACTTGTGTTTATGGGAACTGGCCACAAAGCAGTGGGATTTCCTCAAGCCCTATACTGTTTCCATGGGCAACCCTAGCCTTTGGTCAATTCGTCTTCCTGATTGGAAATTAGAGTGACATGTGCCTGTCTGAACACCTAGGACTTGTCTCTCATTGTTCCTCATCCTTCCGCTTCATCCTCTGGACAAATTCCAAACTGTACGCAACAGGATGTTGACAGTGCTGACATCTCCAAGTGGGGAGACTGTTAGTAAAGACGCTGGAGGGGTAAACCCGAGCACCAGGAGATGAGGAGATGAGATGCCTTTTCCAAACTCTTCCCGATCAGACAGTATACCATCCTCTGGATGTGACAGACATGTTTTAGCAGTAGGAAGAGTCCCATTCATGTAAGGAGAACGCCAGGGCTTTTTCAAAATCAGTGTCTCCCCGAAACCCAAACTGGGGAGTTTTTTAAGCTACGGCTACACATATGTTCATTAAGGGCCTTGGGAAGTAGGCAGAGTCCAAACTTTAGATGATTGAAGTCTTCAGGGTCAGAAGCACTCACCACCGGCTTCCCTTAGGTTACACTTTAACTGTCATTGATAGATGATGTCAATAAAAATATCTATTCTTTTTCCGATTATTTCCCCTTATAGGTTATTGCAAAATATTGAGTGTAGTTCCCTGTGCTATCCAGTAGTTCCTTGTTGATGATCTACTTTATACATAGCAGTGTGTATGTGTTAATTCCAAACTGTTAATTTATCCCTCCTCCCACCTTTCCCCTTTGATAATAATAAATTATAAGATTTTATACTTCTCAGAAATGGGGGAGCTGAAAGAGAGGTATCATTTTCAATGGAAAAGCATTTAAAACAAGATTGAAGCTTTAACCAAGATTATTAGATGTACATCCTTGGAAAGAAATCACTTCATTTCTCTAATGTTGACCTGACAAATAAGACAAACCTTTTCACTGAACTTGCTTATGATAAAGTGATGGAAATATCAAATGGAAGTGTTAGAAACATCTTATTTTACCCGAGCCTTCTAAACTGTTCTATGTTAACTACAGTGTGGCTCACACATCTGTTCATTGAAGTTACAATAGTCTCAATTTCTGTTACTGATCCTCCAGAGTGGACCCCAACAAGTGTCCCCCTGCCCAGTGTCATTGGGGCCAACAGATCGAGACTGAGTTTGCTTCCCAAGCAAAGGAAACTTTATATTTTGATCAGAGAATGGAGAGGTGAGAGCATGCACTACCCCGTGGGCTGTGGGCTGGGCTGCTGTGTAGAGATCCTGTCAGAGTCAGTGGGAGGGAGGGGGCGGAGCTCTCGAGGGCCGGGTTGGCTGCAGCTCAGGCTCTATATCTCGGAGTCTGCACTGGGCCCCAGGAGCTGAGGTGTCGACCCAGCCATTCTGCACTAGGAAATCTGGTCTGAAGTGCCGGGTGTGGAACCTCTGCATGCGGGACCCTAGGAGCACGTGAAATTAGACAAAGCACAAAGGATAAAAAAGGTCAGACTTGACTTTATTGCCCAGATTCTATTTTTATCTCCCAGGGATTTTTAATGGGCTTTGCTGGGGACAAACCCCTCCTCTGCCTTTTGTCCCGTTCCTCATTCTTGGAGTGCTGAGGGTGCAGACCCTTCTTCTGTAACTGCTGAGTGCTGAGTTGGGAGCCCTCATACCAGGGGACGAGGGTCAGAACTTCTCCCCAGCAGCCTCCAGGTGACGTTGATTGGCCCCAGGACCCCTGCCTCCCTGCTCGTCCGCCTGAGCACCAGCATTGGAAGTGTTATAGATTCTAATGACCTTTGAGGGTCCAGGAAAGAGATGTGCAGAGACGCTGTGGGGGCCGATTTCACCCCGCCCCACATTTGTTCGGCCACCTTAGGCTGACCGTTTCTGCCAGCCTAGATGCTCTGACCAGTAGTCTGCTCTTTCTTCAATTAGGCCCCTGAATTAACGTAAAAACAGCACCAGGTGTCAGAGCCTTGCCCGCTCAACTCCCAGACAGTCCAGGGTCAGTGGTGATCAAGGACCATGATGGCCACTGAGTCAACAGCCTTTTGAAGTAAACAGGAGTCCAGCCGGTCTTATTGGCCACCATCATCACGGTGTCTGTAGGCTTTTCTATGGTGACAGTGTGATATACGGTTCCCCCGCCAAGATTATTAGCTCCCCTCCGGGTGCAGTAAGTCCTGCAAGCAGTAGTCTACTCCTTCGGGACACACTATTGTTGTTTTATGAGAGAAACTCCAGGTCAAGTGATGTTCACACGAGTCGTCATGGTGCCCTGTTGCCCCCGGTTATCTCTCTGGATGTTGGAGTTGGAGGGCCTCCTCACCCGAGGTCGGTGTGCCCACGGAGCGAACCCTGCAACTTCAGGGCATGGTTGGTGATTAGGATCACCACGTGGGGTCCTTTTCCCTTAGGAGGGAGGTGGCCTTTTGGGCTGCTGATTTCCAGGTTTTTAGATACCGCCAGTATCTTGGCCAGATGTGGCAGTGGGCCAAGCCCCTTGGTGACTGTAGTTTATCCTACCTGGATGGCATTCTTGCGTTGTTCCATTTCAAGTGGTCCCAGTTTTTGCACTAATTCTCCAATGGCGATTCACCTTTCACCGGGAATGGAAAGGTCAAAGGGTTTAGCTCAATTAGGGAGTTCCAGGGCAAGGGTCTGAATTGACTGCTCTTTCCATTCTTGAAAGGCCACTTCTGGATTCTGTTCAAAAGGATCATCATCTTTTCCTTTCAGTGTTTCATATAGAGGCCCAGCTAGTAGACTGTAGTTAGGGATCCAGAAGCAGCAAACCCTGGCCTCCCCAGGAACCCCTAAGCTGTCTTCTAGTTTTAGAAAGGGGTAAGGCTGCAAATGGTTTCTTCCCTTTCCTGGGATGGGCTTCTCCGACCTTGTGTGAGAATGAAGCCCAGGCAGGTCACCGCAGTCTGTGATATTTGAGCTTTTTCTTGGACAACTTCTATCCTTTATTGGCTTGGTAGTTCAGAGGCCTCCTTAGTAGGGCTGGCGATCAGAATGTCATCTGCATATTGAAGGAGGGTTTCCTTTTCCAGAGGTAGAACTTTTCGGTCTTTAGCTAAGCTTTCCCCAAAGATGGTGTGGGAATTTTTGAACCCTTGGGGCAAGACGGCCCGGAAGTATTGTTTTAGTTGTATGTTGAGTCCTGCCACTCACAAGCCAAAATTTCTTGTGACTCTGGGACTAATGGAATACAAAAGAAGGCATCATTGAAGGCTAATACAGAATACCATGTCCTGGTGGTTGGTAGAATGACCAGCAGGGTGTAGGAACCAGGAGCAACTGGAGGTATATCCTCGGTGGCTTCACTGACTGTCCTGACATCCTTTACAAGGTCCCCAGCAGCCCATGGGGCTCTCGTGGTCAGGCCAATCCCAGGATATGGAGCTCTCCTGGGCAGGTACCCCACCCCCAACCCAGCCCACGGGGCTCTCGTGGTCAGGCCCCTCCCAGGATACAGAGCTACCCTTGCAGGTACCGTGGCAGGGCTGGGCACACAGGAACCGTGCACATAGCCCTCATTGAAGAGCACCCCCAGCTCACCTGTCGCTCAGAGCTGACACAGAGCACCTCAGAGCAGGACTTGAACTAACAAACAGCAGCTCCGACAGGTCTGTGACCCTGGGCATCACTCTGTGTGGCCTCCCTCCACCTGGTCTTCCAGACACTTCCACTGCACCCAGGGCACCAGGCCTCTGTCTCCAACCACCACCCACCCCTCCTCTCCCTGACTCCTGGGTTCCTCTCATTAGGAGAGGGTTTTCTTGAAGTTGTCTCCCACTCATGGGCCAGATAAAATGATTAGAAAACAAGCCAAAGCTGCAGCCCCTTGTCTATCCTGACTCTCAGGAGCCCACACCTGTTCCTTGGACCTGGCCGGTTCAGCAAGTTCCATTTTCTTCAACTGTGAGCCCCTGAGGGGTGATGATTGGCTGACCTGGGCAGCCTTACCGTGCCGGCCTGCCCTCCCCAGGTGTGCCTGGGTTGAGATCAGCATAAATACCACTCCAGGCAGCAAGAGCCCCTGCAGCTGTGCCTGACGCCATTTTCTCTGCCCTGTCAGCAGTCTCGGGGCTGGGCTGGTGGGAGGGAGTGAGAGGCCACGGCTTTGTGGGTGGCCCAGTGTGAGTGGGGCTCTGCTGGACTTTCTGCAGCAGTTGCCAGGCTGCCACCTGCTAAAGAAGAGGATGTGTCACCCATACCTGCTGCTGGAATTTCTCCCTGGGCAGAGGTGAGGAAGGAAAAAAGCAGTGGGGGCAGGGACAGGACGGGTATCTCAGGCAGGGAAATGGAAATCTTCCAGAAGAGCACCCAGGGCCAGGACCATCCTGGCTGGCCTGCAGGCACCAAGTCAGCTGGCATGCTGTCACTCGTGTGGCTCCATGGCCCTTCCTCTAGGCTTTCAAGTCCTTGTATATATTCAGGTGTCTTACCTGGGAAGGGTGGGAACAGTTCAGCAGCAACTGGCCTGGGGCTCAGCTCACGTTTACTCACAGATGCCTCGGCACGGTGCCCCAGCTTTGCAATGAGGACGCTTGTTGTGTGGGGGCTGCTGGCTGAATGGGAGACGATTCCCCACCACTGACCAACTTCAGAATTGTTTACAACTGGAGCAAGTGCCCTGATACAGTTTTCCTCTGTGTAACTGGTGGGTTCTGTTTTTTTTTTTTCTCTTTTTCATTTTTGGTTCAAGGTAGATTTTATTCCTCTTTTTTGTATTTACAGATATAAGCATGGAAATAATTTATTCATATAAATACATGTATGTGAAGGGAATAATTGTCTTTTCTGTTTTATTTTTTAAATTTTATTTCTTTTTAATTTTGAATTTTATTTTATATTTTTATACAGCAGGTTCTTATTGGTTATCTATTTTATACATATAAATGTTTACATGCCAATCCCAATCTCTCAACTCCTCCCACCACCACACCCTCAAGAGCTTTCCCCCCTTGTGTCCATACGATTGTTGTCTACATCTGATGCTCTATTTATTCCTTGCAAAATGGTTCATCTGTACAGTTTTTCTAGGTTCCACATATATGCATGAATATACAAGATTTGTTTTTCTCTTTCTGACTTACTTCACTCTGTATGACAGTCTCTAGATCCATCGACGTCTCTACAAATGACCCAATTTCATTCCTTTCATGGCTTAGTAATATTCCACTTTATATATGTACCACATCTTTATGCATTCGTCTGTCTGTGGGCATTTAGGTTGCTTCCATTACCTCGATATTGTAAATAGAGATGCAATGAACATTGCGGTGAATGTCTCTTTTCGATTTATGGTTTTGTCTGGGTATATGTCCAGTACTGGGATTGCTGTATCATAGGGTAATTCTATTATTAGTTTCTTAAGAAACTCCATATTGTTCTCCATAGTGACTGTATCAATTTATATTCCCAACAATAGTGAAAGAGGCTTCCTTTTCTCCACACCCTTTCCAGCATTTGTTGTTTGTAGATTTTCAGATGATGCCCATTCTAACAAGTGTGAGGTGATACCTCATTGTTGAGTCCATTTCGTTGAGCAAGGGGTAGGTCTTGTCTATTACATATTTGGCTTATGGAACGGTATCTGTGCTAATTTCAAACTCTGGTTTTATGCAGCACCCCAACTCACCTTTCCCCTTAAGCAAGCATAAGTTGGTTTTCTAAACTTGAGACCCTGTTCTGTTTTGTAATTCAGTTCCTGTGTAGCCAAGTTTACATTCCGTGCATTAGTGATACCTTATGATGTTTCTTTTTCTGTGTGACTTATTTCACTTAGAATCATCGTGCCTCAATCCACTCATTATGCTGGTACAGGCCTGGTGACACAGATTTCATTGCTGAGTGGTATTCTGTTGTACGTAAGTACCGCAACTTCTTTATCAATTATTTGTTCTCTGGGATATTTAACTTGAACTGTAGAAGAGGTTCCTGTAAACACAGCCGTCCCGAATTTTGGGGTGGCTGTGTCTTTTTGATTTTAATTTCCCTAAGCTATAGGCCCATAAGTGGAAATGCCCTAGACTCTGTTGCTTTGTTTTCCAGATGTATCAGGAAACACCATACACTTCTCCAGAGTGGCTGTTGGCAATTTACATCCCACCCATCAGCATAACAAGGCTCCTTTTTCCCCATGGCCTGTCTTGCCTTTCTGGATTTTACACTTTTTTCAGATGGCCCTTTAGACCGGGGGGAAGTGACACTTCATAGTAGTTCGGATTTCCTTTGCAAGCTTGCTTGGTTGGCCAAAAAGGGCGTATGTGTTTGTTCCTGAATATATTCAGGAACAAACTCATACGCCCTTTTTTGCCAAGTGCATCATTGTCGATGTTCTGCCTCTTTTCCTATGCTTTAAATGCAAATCCAGTCTACCTCCTGAAATCGGTTTCCTGAAATTCTGCCCTGCTTTCAAGTCCTCTTCGCAGCCTTACTTCAATATATTTTTGGACGTTATCTGTCATTTATAACTCTGCAGGTTTGTGAATGACAGTGCCCCTGAGCTCCTTTCTTCAACTCGCTTTCTTGTGAGCTGGCCGCAAACCTGCAAGACTGCTTCAGGCCCTAATCTGCTTCTGGCAGGGCACGCTGAGCCTTTGGTTAATTCCTCTTCCTGGTGGGAAATGAGTGTTAAATATGCCCCTCCAGACACCTACCTCACTCTCAACCCCTTGGTGATGTGGGTCCTCTGGTTTGTGGCCACCTTTGCTGGGTTCCTCACCTTTCGATGATGTGGCCCCACTAGTGTGAGGACACTCCTGCCTGGTTCTCATCCACGTGGTTATGTGGACCCCCTGGTGAGAGTCTGTTCCTGGCTGTGTTCCTCACCCTTCTGTGAGGGAGACCCTCTGCTGATAGGTCACTCCTGCATGGCTGGCACACATTGCCTTGGTGAAGTCAGCCGTGTGGTGGCAGTTGGAGCGTGCTGGGAATCTCCTCCCCCCGGTGTTGAGGGCCCTCTTGCGTCAGGCCCTAACTGCTGGGCTCACCAACTTTTCTTAGTGAGCCCAGTGATGCTTTGGCACTCCTCTTAGGATCCCATCTCCATGGGGATGTGGGCCTTCTGCTCTGAGGTCCCAACGGCTGGGTTGTTCACATTTTCATGATGTGGGCTCTCTGGTGTTAGTTCACAGAGGCCTGGATCCCATAGCCTCTGTGCTCTTGGCCACCTGCTGGGAGGTTCCAACTGCTGGATTCCTCACTTTTTTAATTTTTTGGGCCCTCTGTTGTGAGGATCCTCCTGCCTGCCTCACTCCCAGCCCCTTCGTGATGTGTGTCGTCTGGTTTGAGGCCACATGTGCTGGGTTCCTCACCTTTCGATGATGTGGGACCAATGGTCTTAGGAGACTCCTGCCTGGTTCACATCCCCTTGGTGATGTGGGCCCTCTGTTGAGAGTCTGATCCTGGCTGGGTTCCTCACCCATCTGTGATGTGGGCCGTCCGCTCTGAGGTCACTCCTGTCTGGCTTGCTCACCTCGCCTTGTGGACATGAGCCCTCTGGTGGCACTTGGAGCCTGCTGGGGGCCTCCTCCCCTTGGTGATGAGGGCCCTCTGGCGTCAGGCCCTAACTGCTGGGCTCCCCACATTTTGTGATGTGCGCCCAGTGGTGCGAGGACACTCCAGCCAGGTTCACATCCCCATTGGGATGTGGGCCTTCTGCTCTGAGGTCCCAACGCCTGGGTTGCTCACAGTTTCATGATGTGGGCTCTCTGCTGTTAGTTCACTCCTGCCTGCATCCCATAGCTTCTGTGCTCTCGGCCGCCTGCTGGGAGGTTCCAACTGCTGGATTCCTCACCTTTCTTATTCTTTGGGCCCTCTGTTTTTAGGCTACTCCTGCCTGCCTCACTCCCATTCCCTTTGTGATATGTGTCCTCTGATTTGAGGCCACATGTGCTGGGTTCCGCACCTTTTGATGATGTGGCCCCACTGGAGGGAAGACTGTCCTGACTGGTTCCCATCGCCTTGCTGATGTGGGCCCTCAGGTGAGAATCTGATCCTGGCTGGGTTCCTCACCCTTCTGTGAGGTGGGCCCTCTGCTGTGAGGTCAATCATGCCTGTCTTGCACACGTCACCTTGGTGACATGGGCCCTCTGGTGGCAGTTGGAGTGTGCTGGGATCCTCCTCCCCTCGGTGATGAGGGCCCTCTTGCCTTAGGCCATAACTGCTGGGCTCCCCACATTTTCTGATGTGCGCCAAGTGAGTGAGGACACTCTTGCCATGTTCCCTTCCCCATGGGGATATGGGCCTTCTGCTCTGAGGTCAAAACGGCTGGCTTGCTCACAGTACCATGATGTGGGCCCTCTGCTGTGAGTTCACTCCGGCAAGGATCCCTTATCATCGGTGCTCTGAGCCGCCTGCTGGGAGGTTCCAACTGCTGGATTCCTCAACTTTTTTATTCTATGTGCCCTCTGTTGTGAGGCTCCTCCTGCCTGCCTCACTGCCAGCCCCTTGGTGATGACTGCCCTATGGCTTGAGGCCACATGTGCTGCGTTCCTCACCTTTCGATGATGTGGCCCCACTCGTGTGAGGACACTCCTGCCGGGTTCCCATCCCCTTGGTGAGGTGGGCCCTCTGGCGAGAGTCTAATCCTGGCTGGGTTCCTCAACGTTCTGTGAGGTAGGCCCTCTGCTGTGAGGTCACTCCTGCCTGGCTGGCACACGTCACCTTGGAGACGTGAGCCCTCTGGTGGCAGTTGGAGCATGCAGGGTGCCTCCTCCTCTCGGTGATGACAGCCCTCTGGCATCAGGCCCTAAATGGTGGGCTCCCCACATTTTCTGATGTGCGCCCAGTGGTGCGAGGACACTCCAGCCAGGTTCCCATTCCCATGGGGATGTGGGCCTTCTGTTCTGAGGTCCCAACGGCTGGGCTGCTCACAGGTTCATGATGTGGGCCCTCTGCTGTGAGTTCACTGCGGCCTGGATCCCATAGCCTTGGTGCTCTGGGCCGCTTGCTGGGAGGTTCCAACTGCTGGATTCCTCAACTTTTATATTCTATGGACCCTGTGTTGTGAGGCCGGTCCTGCCAGCCTCATTCTGAACCCCTTGGTGATGTGGTTCCTCTGGTTTGAGGACACATGTGCTGGGTTCCTCACCTTAAGATGATGTCCCACTGGTGTGGGGACACTCCTGCCTGGTTCTCATCCCCTTGGTGATGTGGGCCCTCTGGTGAGAGTCTGATCCTGGCTGTGTTCCTCACCCTTCTGTGAGGTGGGCCCTCTGCTGTGAGGTCACTCCTGCCTGGCTGGCACACATCGCCTTGGCGACGTTGGCCCTCTGGTGGCAGCTGGAGCCTGCTGGGAGCCTCCTCCTCTCGGTGATGAGTGCCCTCTAGCGTCAGGCCCTAACTTCTGAGCACCCCACGTTTTCTGATGTGAGCCCAGTGATGCCAGGACACTCCTGTCATGTTCCCATCACTATGGGGATGTGGGCCTTCTGCTCTGAGGTCCCAATGTCTGGGTTGCTCACAGTTTCATGATGTGGGCTGTCTGGTGTTAGTTCACTCCGGCCTGGATCCCCTAGCCTCTGTGCTCTGGGCCGCCTGCTGGGAGGTTCCAAATGCTGGATTCCTCACCTTATTTTTGGGCACTCTGTTATGAGGCTCCTCCTGCCTGCCTCACTGCCAGCCCCTTGGTGATGGGTGTCCTATGGTTTGAAGCCACATGTTCTGGGTTCCTCACCTTTAGATGATGTGACCCTACTCATGTGAGGACACTCCTGCCTGGTTCCAATCCATTTGGTGATGTGGGCCCTCTGGTGCGAGTCTGATCCTGACTGGGTTCGTCACACTTCTCTGAGGTGGGCCCTCTGCTGTGAGGTCATTCGTGCCTGGTTGGCACACATCGCCTTGGCGACGTCAGCCCTCTGGTGGCAGTTGGAGCCTGCTGGGAACCTCCTTCCCTTGGTGATGAGGGTCCTCTGGCGTCAGGCCCTAACTGCTGGTCGCCCAAAATTTTCTGATATGTTCTCAGTGGTGCGAGGACACTCCTACCAGATTTCCATCCCCATGGGGATGTGGGCCTCCTGCTCTGAGGTCCCAATGGCTGGGTTGCTCAGTTTCATGACATGGGCCCTCTTCTGTGAGTTCAGAGTGGCCTGGATCCCATAGCCTCGGTGCTCTGGGCCGCCTACTGGGAGGTTCCAACTGCTGGATTCCTCACTTTTTTATTCTATGGGCCCAGTGTTGTGAGGCTACTCCTGCCTGCCTCACTCCGAGGCCCTTGGAGATGTGGGTCCTCTGGTTTGAGGACACATGTGCTGAGTACCTCACCTTTCGATGATGTGGCCCCACTGGTGTGAAGACACTCCTGCCTGGTTCCCATCCCCTTGGTGATGTGGGACCTCTGGTGAGAGTCTGATGTTGGCTGGGTTTCTCACCCTTCTGTGAGGTGGGACCTCTGCTGTGAGGTAACTCTTGCCTGGCTTGCTCATGTTGCCTTGGCAATGTGAGCCCTCAGGTGGCAGTTGGAGGCTGCTGGGAATCTCCTCCCCTCAGTTATGAGAGCTCTGGATAAAACACATATGCCCTTTTTTGCCAAGTGCATTATTTTCCAAGTTCTGTCTCTTTTCGTATGCTTTAAGAGCGACTCCCGATACCTCCTGAAATCGGTTTCCTGCAATTCTGCCCCGCTTTCAAGTCCTCTTGGCAGCCTTACTTCAATGTATTTTTGGACGATAGCTGTCATTTATAACTCTGCAGGTCTGTGAATTACAGTGCCCCTGAGCTCCTTTCTTCGACTCGCTTTCTTGTGAGCTGGCCGCAACACCGCAGGATTGCTTCAGACCCTAGTGTGGTTCCGGCAGGGCACGCTGAGCCTTTGGTTAATTCCTCTTCCTGGTGGGAAATGAGAGTTAAATTTGCCCGCCCAGACACCTCCAGCTAGTCTCTCATTGGTTCTCCCTATTCCTGTTCATTTTCCGCAGAAATTGCAAACTGGGCCAAACAGGAGGTTAAAGGCACTGACTGTCCAAGTGGGGAGAGTGTTAGTAAAGCGTCTGGAATGTTGCACCCGAGTACCAGGGGACGAAACCTGAGACACATTTGAACACGTTTCCCGATCACACGGTGGATCATACTCTGGGTTCCACATGCATGTTTTAGCTGAAGGAAGAATCCCTTAAACCTGGAGATTTGAGACCCATGGAATGGGTACCATGCAATATGACTTCAAAGGGTCTGCATTTGCTCACTGAACCTCACCAATCCTATCACTGCTGTGTTTATGCCGCTGTACACACGCTTGATTCTCTTTCGGAGACATATAAATCCATAGGTTTTAAGATTCTTACTAGTCAGGTATATTCTTAGGCGTTTAATATGGGTGTCGAGTCCACTTCGTTGAGCAAGGAGTTGCTCTTGTCTATTACATATTTGGCTTATGGAACGGTATCTGTGCTAATTTCAATCTCTGGTTTTATGCAGCACCCCAACTCACCTTTCCCCTTAAGCAAGCATAAGTTGGTTTTCTACATTTGAGACCCTGTTCTGTTTTGTAATTCAGTTCCTGTGTAGACAAGTTTACATTCCGTGTATTAGTGATACCTTATGATGTTTCTTTTTCTGTGTGACTTATTTCACTTAGAATCATCGTACCTGAATCCACTCATTATGCTTCTATGGGACTGATGACATAGATTTCATTGCTGAGTGATATTGCATTGTATGTAAGTACGACAACTTCTTTATCCATTTTTCACTTTCTGTGATATTGAACTTGTACCGTAAAACAGGTTCTTGTAAACAGAGCCGTCCCAAACTTTGGGGTGGCTGTGTCTTTTTGATTTTAATTTCCCTAACCTATAGGACCATAAGTGGAAGTGCCCTAGGCTCTGTTCCTTTGTGTTTTAGATATTTCAGGAAACACCATACACTTCTCCAGAGTGGCTGTTGGCAATTTACATCCCGCCCATCAGCAAAACAAGGCTCCCAGTTCTCCATGGCGTGTCCTGCCTTTCTGGATTTTACACTTTTTTCAGATGGCCCTTTTCACTGGGGGCAGTGAGACTTCATTGTAGTGCAGATTTCTTTTGCAAGCTTGCTTGGTTGGCCAAAAAGGGCCTATGCGTTTTATCCTGCATATATTCAGGAAAAAACGCATAGGCCCTTTTTGGCCAAGTGCATCATTGTGGACGTTCTGCCTCTTTTCCTATGCTTTAAATTCAATTCCAGTCTACCTCCTGAAATCGGTTTCCTGCAATTCTGCCCCGTTTTCAAGTCCTCTTGGCAGCCTTACTTCAATATATTTTTGGACGATAGCTGTCATTTATAACTCTGCAGGTTTGTGAATGACAGTGCCCTTGAGCTCCTTTCTTCAACTCGCTTTCTTGTGAGCTGGCCGCAACACTGCAGGATTGCTTCAGGCCCTAGTGTGGTTCTGGCATGGCACACTGAGCCTTTGGTTATTCCTCTGCCTGGTGGGAAATGAGAGTTAAATTTGCCCGTCCAGACACCTCCAGCTAGTCTCTCATTGTTTCTCCCTATTCCTGTTCATTTTCCGCAGAAATTGCAAACTGGGCCAAACAGGAGGTTAAAGTCACTGACTCTCCAAGTGGGGAGAGTGTTAGTAAAGCGTCTGGAATGTTGCACCCGAGTACCAGGGGACGAAAACTGAGACACATTTGAACACGTTTCCTGATCACATGGTGGATCATACTCTGGGTTCCACATGCATGTTTTAGCTGAAGGAAGAATCCCTTAAACCTGGAGAGTTGAGACCCATGGAATGGGTACCATGCAATATGACTTCAAAGGGTCTGCAATTGCTCACTGAACCTCAACAATCCTATCACTGCTGCGTTTATGCCGCTGTACACATGCTTGATTCTCTTTCGGAGACATATAAATCCATAGGTTTTAAGATTCTTACTAGTCAGGTATATTCTTAGGCGTTTAATATGGGGTGTTGAGTACACTTCGTTGAACAAGGAGTAGCTCTTGTCTATTACAAATTTGGCTTATGGAACGGTATCTCTGCTAATTTCAATCTCTTCTTTTATGCAGCACCCCAACTCACCTTTCCCCTTAAGCAAGCATAAGTTGGTTTTCTACATTTGAGTCCCTGTGCTGTTTTGTAATTCAGTTCCTGTTTAGCCAAGTTTATATTCCGTGTAGTAGTGATATCTTATAATGTTTCTTTTTCTGTGTGACTTATTTCACTTAGAATCATCGTACCTGAATCCACTCATTATGCTGCTACGGGCCTGATGACATAGATTTCATTGCTGAGTGATATTGCATTGTACGTAAGTACCACAACTTCTTTATCCATTTTTCGCTTTCTGTGATATTGAACTTGTACCATAAACGAGGTTCTTGTAAACAGAGCCGTCCCAAAGATTGGGGTGGCTGTGTCTTTTTTATTTTAATTTCCCTAAGCTTTAGGACCATAAGTGGAAGTGCCCTACGCTCTGTTGCTTTGTTTTGTAGATGATTCAGGAAACACCATACACTTCTCCAGAGTGGCTGTTGGCAATTTACATCCCGCCCATCTGCTTAACAAGGCTCCCAGTTCTCCATGGCCTGTCCTGCCTTTCTGGATTTTACACTTTTTTCAACTGGCCCTTTTGACCGGGGGGCAGTGAGACTTCATTGTAGTGCAGATTTCCTTTGCAAGCTTGCTTGGTTGGCCAAAAAGTGCGTATGCGTTTTTTCCTGAATATATTCAGGAAAAAACTCATACGCCCTTTTTGGCCAAGTGCATCATTGTGGACGTTCTGCCTCTTTCCTACGCTTTACATGCAATTCCAGTCTACCTCCTGAACTCGGTTTCCTGCAATTCTGCTCCGTTTTCATCTGCTCTTGGCAGCCTTACTTCAATATATTTTTGGACGATAGCTGTCATTTATAACTCTGCAGGTTTGTTAATGACAGTGCCCCTGAGTTACCTTCTTCAACTCGCTTTCTTGTGAGCTGGCCGCAACACCGCAGGATTGCTTCAGGCCCTAGTGTGGTTCCAGCACGGCACACTGAGCCTTTGGTTAATTCCTGTTCCTGGTGGGAAATGAGAGTTAAATTTGGCCGTCCAGACACCTCCAGATAGTCTCTCATTTGTTCTCCCTATTCCTTTTCATCTTACGCAGAAATTGCAAACTGGGCCACACAGGAGGTTAAAGGCACTGACTCTCCAAGCGGGGAGAGTGTTAGTAAAGCGTCTGGAATGTTGCACCCGAGTACCAGGGTACAAAAACTGAGACACATTTGAACACGTTTTCCGATCACACGGTGGATCATACTCTGGGTTCCACATGCATGTTTTAGCTGAAGGAAGAATCCCTTAAACCTGGAGAGTTGAGACCCATGGAATGGGTACCATGCAATATGACTTCAAAGGCTCTGCATTTGCTCACCGAACCTCACCAATCCTATCACTGCTGTGTTTATGCCGCTGTACACACGCTTGATTCTCTTTTGGAGATATATAAATCCATAGCTTTTAAGATTCTTACTAGTCAGGTATATACTTAGGCGTTTAATATGGGGTGTTGAGTCCAATTGGTTGAGCAAGGAGTAGCTCTTGTCTATTACATATTTGGCTTATCGAAGGGTATCTGTGCTAATTTCCATCTCTGGTTTAATGCAGCACCCCAACTCACCTTTCCCGTTAAGCAAGCATAAGTTGGCTTTCTAAATTTGAGACCCTGTTCTGTTTTGTAATCCAGTTCCTGTGTAGCCAAGTTTTCATTCCGTGTATTAGTGATATCTTATGATGTTTCTTTTTCTGTGTGACTTATTTCAGTTAGAATCATCATACCTGAATCCACTCATTAGGCTGCTACGGGCCTGATGACATAGATTTCATTGCTGAGTGATATTGTATTGTACGTAAGTACCACAACTTCTTTATCCATTTTTCACTTTCTGCGATATTGAACTTGTACCGTAAACGAGGTTCTTGTAACCAGAGCGGTCCCAAACGTTGGGGTGGCTGTGTCTTTTTGATTTTAATTTCCCTAAGCTATAGGACCATAAGTGGCAGTGCCCTAGGCTCTGTTGCTTTGTTTTTTAGATGTTTCAGGAAACACCATACACTTCTCCCCAGTGGCTGTTGGCAATTTACATCCCGCCCATCAGCATAACAAGGCTCCCAGTTCTCCATGGCCTGTCCTGCCTTTCTGGATTTTACACTTTTTTCAGCTGGCCCTTTTGACCGGGGGGCATTGAGACTTCATTGTAGTGCAGATTTCCTTTGCAAGCTTGCTTGGTTGGCCAAAAAGGGCGTATGCGTTTTTTCCTGAATATATTCAGGAAAAAACGCATACGCCCTTTTTGGCCAAGTGCATCATTGTGGACGTTCTGCCTCTTTTCCTATGCTTTACAAGCAATTCCAGTCTACCTCCTGAAATCGGTTTCCTGCAATTCTGCCCCGCTTTCAAGTCCTCTTGGCAGCCTTACTTCAATATATTTTTGGAGGACAGCTGTCATTTGTAACTCTGCAGGTTTGTGAATGACAGTGCCCCTGAGCTCCTTTCTTCGACTCGCTTTCTTGTGAGCTGGCCACAACACCGCAGGATTGCTTCAGACCCTAGTGTGGTTCCGGCACGGCACACTGAGCCTTTGGTTAAGTCCTCTTCCTGGTGGGAAATGAGAGTTAAATTTGCCCGTCGAGACACCTCCAGCTAGTCTCTCATTGTTTTTCCCTATTCCTGTTAATTTTCCGCAGAAATTGCAAACTGGACCAAACAGGAGGTTAAAGGCACTGACTCTCCAAGTGGGGAGAGTGTCAGTAAAGCTTCTGGAATGTTGCACCCGAGTACCAGGGGACGAAAACTGAGACACATTTGAACACGTTTCCCGATCACACGGAGGATCATACTCTGGGTTCTACATGCATGTTTTAGCTGAAGGAAGAATCCCTTAAACCTGGAGAGTTGAGACCCATGGAATGGGTACCATGCAATATGACTTCAAAGGGTCTGCATTTGCTCAACAAACCTCACCAATCCTATCACTGCTGCGTTTATGCCACTGTACACATGCTTGATTCTCTTTCAGAGACATATAAATCCATAGGTTTTAAGATTTTTATTAGTCAGGTATATTCTTAGGCGTTTAATATGGGGTGTTGAGTCCACTACGTTGAGCAAGGAGTAGCTCTTGTCTATTACATATTTGGCTTATGGAAGGGTATCTGTGCTAATTTCCATCTCTGGTTGTATGCAGCACCCCAACTCACCTTTCCCCTTCAGCAAGCATAAGTTGGTTTTCTACATTTGAGACCCTGTTCTGTTTTGTAATTCAGTTCCTGTGTAGCCAAGTTTACATTCCGTGTATTAGTGATATCTTATGATGTTTCTTTTTCTGTGTGACTTATTTCACTTAGAATCATCGTACCTGAATCCACTCATTATGCTGCTATGGGCCTGATGACTTAGATTTCATTGCTGAGTGATATTGCATTGTACGTAAGTACCACAACATCTTTATCCATTTTTCGCTTTCTGTGACATTGAACTTGTACCGTAAACGAGGTTCTTGTAAACAGAGCCGTCCCAAACTTTGGGGTGGCTGTGTCTTTTTGATTTTAATTTTCCTAAGCTATAGGACCATAAGTGGAAGTGCCCTAGGCTCTGTTGCTTTATTTTTTAGATGTTTCAATAAACACCATACACTTCTCCAGTGTAGTTGTTGGCAATTTACATCCCTCTCATCAGCATAACAAGGCTCCTAGTTCACCATGGCCTGTTCTGCCTTTCTGGATTTCACACTTTTTTCAGATGGCCTTTTTGACCAGGGGGCATTGAGACTTCATTGTAGTGCAGATTTCCTTTGCAAGCTTGCTTGGTTGGTCAAAAAGGGCGTATGCGTTTTTTCCTGAATATATTCAGGAAAAAACGCATACGCACTTCTTGGCCAAGTGCATCATTGTGGACGTTCTGCCTCTTTTCCTATGCTTTACATGCAATTCCAGTCTACCTCCTGAAATTGGTTTCCTGCAATTCTGCCCCGCTTTCAAGTCCTCTTGGCAGCCTTACTTCAATATATTTTTGGACATAGCTGTCATTTATAACTCTGCAGGTTTGTGAATGACAGTGTCCCTGAGCTCCTTTCTTCAACTCGCTTTCTTGTGAGCTGGCCGCAACACCGCAGGATTGCTTCAGGCGCTAGTGTGGTTCCGGCACGGCACGCTGAGCCTTTGGTTAATTCCTCTGCCTGGTGGGAAATGAGAGTTAAATTTGCCCGTCCAGACACCTCCAGCTAGGCTCTCATTGTTTTTCCCTATTCCTGTTCATTTTCCGCAGAAATTGCAAACTGGGCCAAACAGGAGGTTAAAGGCACTGACTCTCCAAGTGGGGAGAGTGTTAGTAAAGCGTCTGGAATGTTGCACCCGAGTACCAGGGGACGAAAACTGAGACACATTTGAACACGTTTCCCGATCACACGGTGGATCATACTCTGGGTTCCACATGCATGTTTTAGCTGAAGGAAGAATCCCTTAAACCTAGAGAGTTGAGACCCATGGAATGGGTACCATGCAATATGACTTCAAAGGGTCTGCATTTGCTCACCGAACCTCACCAGTCCTATCACTGCTGCGTTTATGCAGCTGTACACACAGTTGATTCTCTTTCGGAGACATATAAATCCATAGGTTTTAGGATTCTTACTAGTCAGGTATATTCTTAAGCGTTTAATATGGGGTGTTGAGTCCACTTCGTTGAGCAAGGAGTAGCTCTTGTCTATTACATATTTGGCTTATGGAACGGAATCTGTGTTAATTTCAATCTCTGGTTTTATGCAGCACCCCAACTCACCTTTCCCCTTAAGCAAGCATAAGTTGGTTTTCTACATTTGAGACCCTGTTCTGTTTTGTAATTCAGTTCCTGTGTAGCCAAGTTTACATTCCGTGTATTAGAGATATCTTATGATGTTTCTTTTTCTGTGTGACTTATTTCACTTAGAATCATCGTACCTGAATCCACTCATTATGCTGCTATGGGCCTGATGACATAGATTTCATTGCTGAGTGATATTGCATTGTACGTGAGTACCACAACTTCTATATCCATTTTTCGCTTTCTGTGACATTGAACTTGTACCGTAAATGAGGTTCTTGTAAACATAGCCGTCCCAAACTTTGGGGTGGCTGTGTCTTTTTGATTTTAATTTCCCTAAGCTTTTGGACCATAAGTGGAAGTGCCCTACGCTCTGTTGCTTTGTTTTGTAGATGATTCAGGAAACACCATACATTTCTCCAGAGTGGCTGTTGGCAATTTACATCCCACCCATCAGCATAACGAGGCTCCCAGTTCTCCATGGCCTGTCCTGACTTTCTGGATTTTACACTTTTTTCAGATGACCCTTTTGACCGGGGGGCATTGAGACTTCATTGTAGTGCAGATTTCCTTTGCAAGCTTGCTTGGTTGGCCAAAAAGGGCGTATGCGTTTTTTCCTGAATATATTCAGGAAAAAACGCATACGCCCTTTTTGGCCAAGTGCATCATTGTGGACGTTCTGCCTCTTTTCCTATGCTTTACATGCAATTCCAGTCTACCTCCTGAAATCGGTTTCCTGCAATTCTGCCCCGTTTTCATCTGCTCTTGGCAGCCTTACTTCAATATATTTTTGGACGATAGCTGTCATTTATAACTCTGCAGGTTTGTGAATGACAGTGCCCCTGAGCTCCTTTCTTCAACTCGCTTTCTTGTGAGCTGGCCGCAACACCGCAGGATTGCTTCAGGCCCTAGTGTGGTTTTGGCATGGCACACTGAGCCTTTGGTTAATTCCTCTGCCTGGTGGGAAATGAGAGTTAAATTTGCCCGTCCAGACACCTCCAGCTAGGCTCTCATAGGTTCTCCCTATTCCTGTTCATTTTCCGCAGAAATTGCAAACTGGGCCAAATGGAGGTTAAAGGCAATGACTCTCCAAGTGGGGAGAGTGTTAGTAAAGCGTCTGGAATGTTGCACCCGAGTACCAGGGGACGAAAACTGAGACACATTTGAACACGTTTCCCGATCACACGGTGGATCATACTCTGGGTTCCACATGCATGTTTTAGCTGAAGGAAGAATCCCTTATACCTGGAGAGTTGAGACCCATGGAATGGGTACCATGCAATATGACTTCAAAGGGTCTGCATTTGCTCACCGAACCTCACCAATCCTATCACTCCTGCGTTTATGCCACTGTACACATGCTTGATTCTCTTTCGGAGTTATATAAATCTATAGGTTTTAAGATTCTTACTAGTCAGGTATATTCTTAGGCGTTTAATATGGGGTGTTGAGTCCACTTCGTTGAGCAGGGAGTAGCTCTTGTCTATTACAAATTTGGCTTATGGAACGGTATCTGTGCTAATTTCTATGTCTGGTTTTATGCAGCACCCCAACTCACCTTTCCCCTTAAGCAAGCATAAGTTGGTTTTCTACATTTGAGACCCTGTTCTGTTTTGTAATTCAGTTCCTGTGTAGCCAAGTTTACATTCCGTGTAGTAGTGATATCTTATGATGTTTCTTTTTCTGTGTGACTTATTTCACTTAGAATCATCGTACCTGAATCCACTCATTATGCTGCTACGGGCCTGATGACATAGATTTCATTGCTGAGTGATATTGCATTGTACGTAAGTACCACAACTTCTTTATCCATTTTTCGCTTTCTGTGATATTCAACTTGTATCGTAAACGAGGTTCTTGTAAACAGAGCCGTCCCAAACTTTGGGGTGGCTGTGTCTTTTTGATTTTAATTTCCCTAAGCTTTAGGACCATAAGTGGAAGTGCCCTACGCTCTGTTGCTTTGTTTTGTAGATGATTCAGGAAACACAATACAGTTCTCCAGAGTGGCTGTTGGCAATATACATCCAGCCCATCAGCATAACAAGGCTCCCAGTTCTCCATGGCCTGTCCTGCCTTTCTGGATTTTACACTTTTTTCAGCTGGCCCTTTTGACCGGGGGGCATTGAGACTTCATTGTAGTGCAGATTTCCTTTGCAAGCTTGCTTGGTTGGCCAAAAAGGGCGTATGCGTTTTTTCCTGAATATATTCAGGAAAAAACGCATACGCCCTTTTTGGCCAAGTGCATCATTGTGGACGTTCTGCCTCTTTTCCTATGCTTTACAAGCAATTCCAGTCTACCTCCTGAAATCGGTTTCCTGCAATTCTGCCCCGCTTTCAAGTCCTCTTGGCAGCCTTACTTCAATATATTTTTGGAGGACAGCTGTCATTTGTAACTCTGCAGGTTTGTGAATGACAGTGCCCCTGAGCTCCTTTCTTCGACTCGCTTTCTTGTGAGCTGGCCACAACACCGCAGGATTGCTTCAGACCCTAGTGTGGTTCCGGCACGGCACACTGAGCCTTTGGTTAAGTCCTCTTCCTGGTGGGAAATGAGAGTTAAATTTGCCCGTCGAGACACCTCCAGCTAGTCTCTCATTGTTTTTCCCTATTCCTGTTCATTTTCCGCAGAAATTGCAAACTGGACCAAACAGGAGGTTAAAGGCACTGACTCTCCAAGTGGGGAGAGTGTCAGTAAAGCTTCTGGAATGTTGCACCCGAGTACCAGGGGACGAAAACTGAGACACATTTGAACACGTTTCCCGATCACACGGAGGATCATACTCTGGGTTCTACATGCATGTTTTAGCTGAAGGAAGAATCCCTTAAACCTGGAGAGTTGAGACCCATGGAATGGGTACCATGCAATATGACTTCAAAGGGTCTGCATTTGCTCAACAAACCTCACCAATCCTATCACTGCTGCGTTTATGCCACTGTACACATGCTTGATTCTCTTTCAGAGACATATAAATCCATAGGTTTTAAGATTTTTATTAGTCAGGTATATTCTTAGGCGTTTAATATGGGGTGTTGAGTCCACTACGTTGAGCAAGGAGTAGCTCTTGTCTATTACATATTTGGCTTATGGAAGGGTATCTGTGCTAATTTCCATCTCTGGTTGTATGCAGCACCCCAACTCACCTTTCCCCTTCAGCAAGCATAAGTTGGTTTTCTACATTTGAGACCCTGTTCTGTTTTGTAATTCAGTTCCTGTGTAGCCAAGTTTACATTCCGTGTAGTAGTGATATCTTATGATGTTTCTTTTTCTGTGTGACTTATTTCACTTAGAATCATCGTACCTGAATCCACTCATTATGCTGCTATGGGCCTGATGACATAGATTTCATTGCTGAGTGATATTGCATTGTACGTAAGTACCACAACATCTTTATCCATTTTTCGCTTTCTGTGATATTGAACTTGTACCGTAAACGAGGTTCTTGTAAACAGAGCCGTCCCAAACTTTGGGGTGGCTGTGTCTTTTTGATTTTAATTTTCCTAAGCTATAGGACCATAAGTGGAAGTGCCCTAGGCTCTGTTGCTTTATTTTTTAGATGTTTCAATAAACACCATACACTTCTCCAGAGTGGCTGTTGGCAATTTACATCCCTCTCATCAGCATAACAAGGCTCCCAGTTCACCATGGCCTGTTCTGCCTTTCTGGATTTCACACTTTTTTCAGATGGCCTTTTTGACCAGGGGGCATTGAGACTTCATTGTAGTGCAGATTTCCTTTGCAAGCTTGCTTGGTTGGCCAAAAAGGGCGTATGCGATTTTTCCTGAATATATTCAGGAAAAAACGCATACGCACTTCTTGGCCAAGTGCATCATTGTGGACGTTCTGCCTCTTTTCCTATGCTTTACATGCAATTCCAGTCTACCTCCTGAAATCGGTTTCCTGCAATTCTGCCCCGCTTTCAAGTCCTCTTGGCAGCCTTACTTCAATATATTTTTGGACATAGCTGTCATTTATAACTCTGCAGGTTTGTGAATGACAGTGTCCCTGAGCTCCTTTCTTCAACTCGCTTTCTTGTGAGCTGGCCGCAACACCGCAGGATTGCTTCAGGCCCTAGTGTGGTTCCGGCACGGCACGCTGAGCCTTTGGTTAATTCCTCTGCCTGGTGGGAAATGAGAGTTAAATTTGCCCGTCCAGACACCTCCAGCTAGGCTCTCATTGTTTTTCCCTATTCCTGTTCATTTTCCGCAGAAATTGCAAACTGGGCCAAACAGGAGGTTAAAGGCACTGACTCTCCAAGTGGGGAGAGTGTTAGTAAAGCGTCTGGAATGTTGCACCCGAGTACCAGGGGACGAAAACTGAGACACATTTGAACACGTTTCCCGATCACACGGTGGATCATACTCTGGGTTCCACATGCATGTTTTAGCTGAAGGAAGAATCCCTTAAACCTAGAGAGTTGAGACCCATGGAATGGGTACCATGCAATATGACTTCAAAGGGTCTGCATTTGCTCACCGAACCTCACCAGTCCTATCACTGCTGCGTTTATGCAGCTGTACACACAGTTGATTCTCTTTCGGAGACATATAAATCCATAGGTTTTAGGATTCTTACTAGTCAGGTATATTCTTAAGCGTTTAATATGGGGTGTTGAGTCCACTTCGTTGAGCAAGGAGTAGCTCTTGTCTATTACATATTTGGCTTATGGAACGGAATCTGTGTTAATTTCAATCTCTGGTTTTATGCAGCACCCCAACTCACCTTTCCCCTTAAGCAAGCATAAGTTGGTTTTCTACATTTGAGACCCTGTTCTGTTTTGTAATTCTGTTCCTGTGTAGCCAAGTTTACATTCCGTGTATTAGAGATATCTTATGATGTTTCTTTTTCTGTGTGACTTATTTCACTTAGAATCATCGTACCTGAATCCACTCATTATGCTGCTATGGGCCTGATGACATAGATTTCATTGCTGAGTGATATTGCATTGTACGTGAGTACCACAACTTCTATATCCATTTTTCGACTTCTGTGACATTGAACTTGTACCGTAAAAGAAGTTCTTGTAAACAGAGCTGCCCCAAACTTTGGAGTGGCTGTGTCTTTTTGATTTTAATTTCCCTAAGCTTTAGGACCATAAGTGGAAGTGCCCTAGGCTCTTTTGCTTTGTTTTTATATGTTTCAGGAAACACCATACAGTTCTCCAGAGTGGCTGTTGGCAATTTACATCCCACCCATCGGCATAACTAGGCTCCCAGTTCTCCATGGCCTGTCCTGCCTTTCTGGATTTTACACTTTTTTCAGATGACCATTTTGACCGGGGGGCATTGAGACTCCATTGTAGTGCAGATTTCCTTTGCAAGCTTGCTTGGTTGGCCAAAAAGGGCGTATGCGTTTTTTCCTGAATATATTCAGGAAAAAACGCATACGCACTTCTTGGCCAAGTGCATCATTGTCTACGTTCTGCCTCTTTTCCTATGCTTTACATGCAATTCCAGTCTACCTCCTGAAATCGGTTTCCTGCAATTCTGCCCCGCTTTCAGGTCCTCTTGGCAGCCTTACTTCAATATATTTTTGGACGATAGCTGTCATTTATAACTCTGCAGGTTTGTGAGTTACAGTGCCCCTGAGCTCCTTTCTTCAACTCGCTTTCTTGTGAGCTGGCCGCAACACCGCAGGATTGCTTCAGGCCCTAGTGTGGTTCTGTCATGGTACACTGAGCCTTTGGTTAATTCCTCTGCCTGGTGGGAAATGAGAGTTAAATTTGCCTGTCCAGACACCTCCAGCTAGTCTCTCGTAGGTTCTCCCTATTCCTGTTCATTTTCCGCAGAAATTGCAAACTGGGCCAAACAGGAGGTTAAAGGCATTGACTCTCCAAGTGGGGAGAGTGTTAGTAAAGCTTCTGGAATGTTGCACCCGAGTACCAGGGGACGAAAACTGAGACACATTTGAACACGTTTCCCGATCACACGGTGGATCATACTCTGGGTTCCACATGCATGTTTTAGCTGAAGGATGAATCCCTTAAACCTGGAGAGTTGAGACCCATGGAATGGGTACCATGCAATATGACTTCAAAGGGTCTGCATTTGCTCACCGAACCTCACCAATCCTATCACTCCTGCGTTTATGCCACTGTACACATGCTTGATTCTCTTTCGGAGTTATATAAATCTATAGGTTTTAAGATTCTTACTAGTCAGGTATATTCTTAGGCGTTTAATATGGGGTGTTGAGTCCACTTCGTTGAGCAAGGAGTAGCTCTTGTCTATTACGTATTTGGCTTATGGAATGGTATCTGTGCTAATTTCAATCTCTGGTTGTATGCAGCACCCCAACTCACCTTTCCCCTTGAGCAAGCATAAGTTGGTTTTCTACATTTGAGACCCTGTTCTGTTTTGTAATTCAGTTCCTGTGTAGCCAAGTTTACATTCCGTGTATTAGTGATATCTTATGATGTTTCTTTTTCTGCGTGACTTATTTCACTTAGAATCATCGTACCTGAATCCACTCATTATGCTGCTATGGGCCTGATGACATAGATTTAATTGCTGAGTGATATTGCATTGTACGTGAGTACCACAACTTCTATATCCATTTTTCGATTTATGTGACATTGAACTTGTACCGTAAATGAGGTTCTTGTAAACAGAGCCGGCCCAAACTTTGGGGTGGCTGTGTCTTTTTGATTTTAATTTCCCTAAGCTTTAGGACCATAAGTGGAAGTGCCCTAGGCTCTTTTGCTTTGTTTTTTAGATGTTTCAGGAAACACCATACACTTCTCCAGAGTGGCTGTTGGCAATTTACATCCCACCCATCGGCATAACTAGGCTCCCAGTTCTCCATGGCCTGTCCTGCCTTTCTGGATTTTACACATTTTTCAGATGACCCTTTTGACCGGGGGGCATTGAGACTTCATTGTAGTGCCGATTTCCTTTGCAAGCTTGCTTGGTTGGCCAAAAAGGGCGTATGCGTTTTTTCCTGAATATATTCAGGAAAAAACGCATACGCCCTTTTTGGCCAAGTGCATCATTGTGGACGTTCTGCCTCTTTTCCTATGCTTTACATGCAATTCCAGTCTACCTCCTGAAATCGGTTTCCTGCAATTCTGCCCCGCTTTCAAGTCCTCTTGGCAGCTTTACTTCAATATATTTTTGGACGATAGCTGTCATTTATAACTCTGCAGGTCTGTGAATGACAGAGCCCCTGAGCTCCTTTCTTCAACTCGCTTTCTTGTGAGCTGGCCGCAACACCGCAGGATTGCTTCAGGCCCTAGTGTGGTTTTGGCATGGCACACTGAGCCTTTGGTTAATTCCTCTGCCTGGTGGGAAATGAGAGTTAAATTTGCCCGTCCAGACACCTCCAGCTAGTCTCTCATAGGTTCTCCCTATTCCTGTTCATTTACCGCAGAAATTGCAAACTGGGAAAAACAGGAGGTTAAAGTCACTGACTCTCCAAGTGGGGAGAGTGTTAGTAAAGCGTCTGGAATGTTGCACCCGAGTACCAGGGGACGAAAACTGAGACACATTTGAACACGTTTCCCGATCACACGGTGGATCATACTCTGGGTTCCACATGCATGTTTTAGCTGAAGGAAGAATCCCTTAAACCTGGAGAGTTGAGACCCATGGAATGGGTACCATGCAATATGACTTCAAAGAGTCTGCATTTGCTCACCGAACCTCACCAATCCTATCACTGCTGCGTTTATGCTGCTGTACACACAGTTGATTCTCTTTCGGAGACATATAAATCCATAGGTTTTAGGATTCTTACTAGTCAGGTATATTCTTAAGCGTTTAATATGGGGTGTTGAGTCCACTTCGTTGAGCAAGGAGTAGCTCTTGTCTATTACATATTTGGCTTATGGAACGGAATCTGTGTTAATTTCAATCTCTGGTTTTATGCAGCACCCCAACTCACCTTTCCCCTTAAGCAAGCATAAGTTGGTTTTCTACATTTGAGACCCTGTTCTGTTTTGTAATTCAGTTCCTGTGTAGCCAAGTTTACATTCCGTGTATTAGTGATATCTTATGATGTTTCTTTTTCTGTGTGACTTATTTCACTTAGAATCATCGTACCTGAATCCACTCATTATGCTGCTATGGGCCTGATGACATAGATTTCATTGCTGAGTGATATTGCATTGTACGTGAGTACCACAACTTCTATATCCATTTTTCGACTTCTGTGACATTGAACTTGTACCGTAAAAGAAGTTCTTGTAAACAGAGCTGTCCCAAACTTTGGGGTGGCTGTGTCTTTTTGATTTTAATTTCCCTAAGCTTTAGGACCATAAGTGGAAGTGCCCTAGGCTCTTTTGCTTTGTTTTTTATATGTTTCAGGAAACACCATACACTTCTCCAGAGTGGCTGTTGGCAATTTACATCCCACCCATCGGCATAACTAGGCTCCCAGTTCTCCATGGCCTGTCCTGCCTTTCTGGATTTTACACTTTTTTCAGATGACCCTTTTGACCGGGGGGCATTGAGACTCCATTGTAGTGCAGATTTCCTTTGCAAGCTTGCTTGGTTGGCCAAAAAGTGCGTATGCGTGTTTTCCTGAATATATTCAGGAAAAAACGCATACGCACTTCTTGGCCAAGTGCATCATTGTGGACGTTCTGCCTCTTTTCCTATGCTTTACATGCAATTCCAGTCTACCTCCTGAAATCGGTTTCCTGCAATTCCGCCCCGCTTTCAGGTCCTCTTGGCAGCCTTACTTCAATATATTTTTGGACGATAGCTGTCATTTATAACTCTGCAGGTTTGTGAATGACAGTGCCCCTGAGCTCCTTTCTTCAACTCGCTTTCTTGTGAGCTGGCCGCAACACCACAGGATTGCTTCAGGCCCTAGTGTGGTTCTGGCATGGCACACTGAGCCTTTGGTTAATTCCTCTGCCTGGTGGGAAATGAGAGTTAAATTTGCCCGTCCAGACACCTCCAGCTAGTCTCTCGTAGGTTCTCCCTATTCCTGTTCATTTTCCGCAGAAATTGCAAACTGGGCCAAACAGGAGGTTAAAGGCATTGACTCTCCAAGTGGGGAGAGTGTTAGTAAAGCTTCTAGAATGTTGCACCCGAGTACCAGGGGACGAAAACTGAGACACATTTGAACACGTTTCCCGATCACACGGTGGATCATACTCTCGGTTCCACATGCATGTTTTAGCTGAAGGATGAATCCCTTAAACCTGGAGAGTTGAGACCCATGGAATGGGTACCATGCAATATGACTTCAAAGGGTCTGCATTTGCTCACCGAACCTCACCAATCCTATCACTGCTGCGTTTATGCCGCTGTACACATGCTTGATTCTCTTTCGGAGACATATAAATTCATAGGTTTTAACATTCTTACTAGTCAGATATATTCTTAGGCGTTGAATATGGGGTGTTGAGTCCACTTCGTTGAGCAGGGAGTAGCTCTTGTCTATTACAAATTTGGCTTATGGAACGGTATCTGTGCTAATTTCTATGTCTGGTTTTATGCAGCACCCCAACTCACCTTTCCCCTTAAGCAAGCATAAGTTGGTTTTCTACATTTGAGACCCTGTTCTGTTTTGTAATTCAGTTCCTGTGTAGCCAAGTTTACATTCCGTGTATTAGTGATATCTTATGATGTTTCTTTTTCTGTGTGACTTATTTCACTTAGAATCATCGTACCTGAATCCACTCATTATGCTGCTACGGGCCTGATGACATAGATTTCATTGCTGAGTGATATTGCATTGTACGTAAGTACCACAACTTCTTTATCCATTTTTCGCTTTCTGTGATATTCAACTTGTATCGTAAACGAGGTTCTTGTAAACAGAGCCGTCCCAAACTTTGGGGTGGCTGTGTCTTTTTGATTTTAATTTCCCTAAGCTTTAGGACCATAAGTGGAAGTGCCCTATGCTCTGTTGCTTTGTTTTGTAGATGATTCAGGAAACACAATACACTTCTCCAGAGTGGCTGTTGGCAATATACATCCAGCCCATCAGCATAACAAGGCTCCCAGTTCTCCATGGCCTGTCCTGCCTTTCTGGATTTTACACTTTTTTCAGCTGGCCCTTTTGACCGGGGGGCATTGAGACTTCATTGTAGTGCAGATTTCCTTTGCAAGCTTGCTTGGTTGGCCAAAAAGGGCGTATGCGTTTTTTCCTGAATATATTCAGGAAAAAACGCATACGCCCTTTTTGGCCAAGTGCATCATTGTGGACGTTCTGCCTCTTTTCCTATGCTTTACAAGCAATTCCAGTCTACCTCCTGAAATCGGTTTCCTGCAATTCTGCCCCGCTTTCAAGTCCTCTTGGCAGCCTTACTTCAATATATTTTTGGAGGACAGCTGTCATTTGTAACTCTGCAGGTTTGTGAATAACAGTGCCCCTGAGCTCCTTTCTTCGACTCGCTTTCTTGTGAGCTGGCCACAACACCGCAGGATTGCTTCAGACCCTAGTGTGGTTCCGGCACGGCACACTGAGCCTTGGTTAAGTCCTCTTCCTGGTGGGAAATGAGAGTTAAATTTGCCCGTCGAGACACCTCCAGCTAGTCTCTCATTGTTTTTCCCTATTCCTGTTCATTTTCCGCAGAAATTGCAAACTGGACCAAACAGGAGGTTAAAGGCACTGACTCTCCAAGTGGGGAGAGTGTCAGTAAAGCTTCTGGAATGTTGCACCCGAGTACCAGGGGACGAAAACTGAGACACATTTGAACACGTTTCCCGATCACACGGAGGATCATACTCTGGGTTCTACATGCATGTTTTAGCTGAAGGAAGAATCCCTTAAACCTGGAGAGTTGAGACCCATGGAATGGGTACCATGCAATATGACTTCAAAGGGTCTGCATTTGCTCAACAAACCTCACCAATCCTATCACTGCTGCGTTTATGCCACTGTACACATGCTTGATTCTCTTTCAGAGACATATAAATCCATAGGTTTTAAGATTTTTATTAGTCAGGTATATTCTTAGGCGTTTAATATGGGGTGTTGAGTCCACTACGTTGAGCAAGGAGTAGCTCTTGTCTATTACATATTTGGCTTATGGAAGGGTATCTGTGCTAATTTCCATATCTGGTTTTATGCAGCACCCCAACTCACCTTTCCCCTTAAGCAAGCATAAGTTGGTTTTCTACATTTGAGACCCTGTTCTGTTTTGTAATTCAGTTCCTGTGTAGCCAAGTTTACATTCCGTGTAGTAGTGATATCTTATGAAGTTTCTTTTTCTGTGTGACTTATTTCACTTAGAATCATCGTACCTGAATCCACTCATTATGCTGCTACGGGCCTGATGACATAGATTTCATTGCTGAGTGATATTGCATTGTCCGTAAGTACCACAACTTCTTTATCCATTTTTCGATTTCTGTGATATTGAACTTGTACCATAAACGAGGTTCTTGTAAACAGAGCCTTCCCATAATTTGGGGTGGCAGTGTCGTTTTGATTATAATTTCCCTAAGCTATAGGACCATAAGTGGAAGTGCCCTAGGCTCTGTTTCTTTGTTTCTTAGATGTTTCAGGAAACACCATACACTTCTCCAGAGTGGCTGTTTGCAATTTACATCCCGCCCATCAGCATAACAAGGCTCCCAGTTCTCCATGGCCTGTCCTGCCTTTCTGGATTGCACACTTTTTTCAGATGACCCTTTTGACCGGGGGGCAGTGAGACTTCATTGTAGTGCAGATTTCCTTTGCAAGCTTGCTTGGTTGGCCAAAAAGGGCGTATGCGTTTTTTCCTGAATATATTCAGGAAAAAACGCATACGCCCTTTTTGGCCAAGTGCATCATTGTGGACGTTCTGCCTCTTCCTATTCTTTACATGCAATTCCAGTCTACCTCCTGAAATCGGTTTCCTGCAATTCTGCCCCGCTTTCAAGTCCTCTTGGCAGCCTTACTTCAATATATTTTTGGACGATAGCTGTCATTTATAACTCTGCAGGTTTGTGAGTTACAGTTTCCCTGAGCTCCTTTCTTCAACTCGTTTTCTTGTGAGCTGGCCACAACACCGCAGGATTGCTTCAGGCCCTAGTGTGGTTCCGGCACGGCACGCTGAGCCTTTGGTTAATTCCTCTTCCTGGTGGGGAATGAGAGTTAAATTTGCCCGTCCAGACACCTCCAGCTAGTCTCTCATTGGTTCTCCCTATTCCTGTTCATTTTCCGCAGAAATTGCAAACTGGGCCAAACAGGAGGTTAAAGGCACTGACTCTCCAAGTGGGGAGAGTGTTAGTAAAGCGTCTGGAATGTTGCACCCGAGTACCAGGGGATGAAAACTGAGACACATTTGAACACGTTTCCCGAACACACGGTGGATCATACTCTGGGTTCCACATGCATGTTTTAGCTGAAGGAAGAATCCCTTAAACCTGGAGAGTTGAGACCCACGGAATGGTACCATGCAATATGACTTCAAAGGGTCTGCATTTGCTCACCGAACCTCACCAATCCTATCACTACTGCATTTATGCCGCTGTACACACGCTTGATTCTCTTTCGCAGACATATAAATCCATAGGTTTTAAGATTCTTACTAGTCAGGTATATTCTTAGGCGTTTAATATGGGGTGTTGAGTCCACTTCGTTGAACAAGGAGTAGCTATTGTCTATTATATATTTGGCTTATGGAACGGTATCTGTGCCAAATTCAATCTCTGGTTTTATGCAGCACCCCAACTCACCTTTCCCCTTAAGCAAGCATAAGTTGGTTTTCTACATTTGAGACCCTGTTCTGTTTTGTAATTCATTTCCTCTGTAGCCAAGTTTACATTCCGTGTAGTAGTGATATCTTATGAAGTTTCTTTTTCTGTGTGACTTATTTCACTTAGAATCATCGTACCTGAATCCACTCATTATGCTGCTACGGGCCTGATGACATAGATTTCATTGCTGAGTGATATTGCATTGTACGTAAATACCACAACATCTTTCTCCATTTTTTGCTTTCTGCGATATTGAACTTGTACCATAAATGAGGTTCTTGTAAACAGAGCCCTCCCATAATTTGGGGTGGCTGTGTCTTTTTGAGTTTAATTTCCCTAAGCTATAGTACCATAAGTGGAAGTGCCCTAGGCTCTGTTGCTTTGTTTCTTAGATGTTTCAGGAAACACCATACACTTCTCCAGAGTGGCTGTTGGCAATTTACATCCCACTCATCAGCATAACAAGGCTCCCAGTTCACCATGGCCTGTTCTGCCTTTCTGGATTTTACACTTTTTTCAGATGGCCTTTTTGACCGGGGGGCAGTGAGACTTCATTGTAGTGCAGATTTCCTTTGCAAGCTTGCTTGGTTGGCCAAAAAGGGCGTATGCGTTTTTTCCTGAATATATTCAGGAAAAAACGCATACGCCCTTTTTGGCCAAGTGCATCATTGTGGACGTTCTGCCTCTTTTCCTATGCTTTACATGCAATTCCAGTCTACCTCCTGAAATCGGTTCCCTGCAATTCTGCCCCGCTTTCAAGTCCTCTTGGCAGCCTTACTTCAATATATTTTTGGACGATAGCTGTCATTTATAACTCTGCAGGTTTGTGAGTTACAGTGTCCCTGAGCTCCTTTCTTCAACTCGCTTTCTTGTGAGCTGGCCGCAACACCGCAGGATTGCTTCAGGCCCTAGTGTGGTTCCGGTGTGGAACGCTGAGCCTTTGGTTAATTCCTCTGCCTGGTGGGGTATGAGAGTTAAATATGCCCGTCCAGACACCTCCAGCTAGTCTCTCATTGGTTCTCCCTATTCCTGTTCATTTTCCGCAGAAATTGCAAACTGGGCCAAACAGGAGGTTAAAGGCACTGACTCTCCAAGTGGGGAGAGTGTTAGTAAAGCGTCTGGAATGTTGCACCCGAGTACCAGGGGACGAAAACTGAGACACATTTGAACACGTTTCCCGAACACACGGTGGATCATACTCTGGGTTCCACATGCATGTTTTAGCTGAAGGAAGAATCCCTTAAACCTGGAGAGTTGAGACCCATGGAATGGGTACCATGCAATATGACTTCAAAGGGTCTGCATTTGCTCACCGATCCTCATCAATCCTATGACTGCTGTGTTTATGCCGCTGTAAACAACCTTGATTCTCTTTCAGAGACATATAAATCAATAGGTTTTAAGATTATTACTAGTCAGGTATATTCTTAGGCGTTTAATATGGGGTGTTAAGTCCACTTCGTTGAACAAGGAGTAGCTCTTGTCTATTATATATTTGGCTTATGGAACGGTATCTGTGCCAAGTTCAATCCCCGGTTTTATGCAGCACCCCAACTCACCTTTCCCCTTAAGCAAGCATAAGTTGGTTTTCTACATTTGAGACCCTGTTCTGTTTTGTAATTCAGTTCCTGTGTAGCCAAGTTTACATTCCGTGTAGTAGTGATACCTTTTGATGTTTCTTTATCTGTGTGACTTATTTCACTTAGAATCATCGTAGCTTAAGCCACTCATTATGCTGCTACAGGCCTGGTGACTTAGATTTCATTGCTGAGTGATATTGCATTGTACGTAAGTACCACAACTTCTTTATCCATTTTTCGCTTTCTGCGATATTGAACTTGTACCATAAATGAGGTTCTTGTAAACAGAGCCTTCCCATTATTTGGGGTGGCTGTGTCTTTTTGAGTTTACTTTCCCTAAGCTATAGTACCATAAGTGGAAGTGCCCTAGGCTCTGTTGCTTTGTTTCTTAGATGTTTCAGGAAACACCATACACTTCTCCAGAGTGGCTGTTGGCAATTTACATCCCGCCCATCAGCATAACAAGGCTCCCAGTTCTCCATGGCCTGTCCTGCCTTTCTGGAATTTACACTTTTTTGAGATGACCCTTTTGAGCGTGGGGCAGTGAGACTTCATTGTAGTGTAGATTTCCTTTGTAAGCTTGCTTGGTTGGCCAAAAAGGGCGTATGCGTTTTTTCCTGAATATACTCAGGAAAAAACGCATACGCCCTTTTTGGCCAAGTGCATCATTGTGGACGTTCTGCCTCTTTTCCTATGCTTTACATGCAATTCCAGTCTACCTCCTGAAATCGGTTTCTTGCAATTCTACCCCGCTTTCAAGTCCTCTTGGCAGCCTTACTTCAATATATTTTTGGACGATAGCTCTCATTTATAACTCTGCAGGTTTGTGAGTTACAGTGTCCCTGAGCTCCTTTCTTCAACTCGCTTTCTTGTGAGCTGGCCGCAACACCGCAGGATTGCTTCAGGCCCTAGTGTGGTTCCGGCGTGGAACGCTGAGCCTTTGGTTAATTCCTCTGCCTGGTGGGGAATGAGAGTTAAATATGCCCGTCCAGACACCTCCAGCTAGTCTCTCATTGGTTCTCCCTATTCCTGTTCATTTTCCACAGAAATTGCAAACTGGGCCAAACAGGAGGTTAAAGGCACTGACTCTCCAAGTGGGGAGAGTGTTAGTAAAGCGTCTGGAATGTTGCACCCGAGTACCTGGGGACGAAAACTGAGACACATTTGAACACGTTTCCCGAACACACGGTGGATCATACTCTGGGTTCCACATGCATGTTTTAGCTGAAGGAAGAATCCCTTAAACCTGGAGAGTTGAGACCCATGGAATGGATACCAGGCAATATGAATTCAAAGGGTCTGCATTTGCTCACCGAACCTCACCAATCCTATCACTACTGCATTTATGCTGCTGTACACACGCTTGATTCTCTTTCGGAGACATATAAATCCATAGGTTTTAAGATTATTACTAGTCAGGTATATTCTTAGGCGTTTAATATGGGGTGTTGAGTCCACTTCGTTGAACAAGGAGTAGCTATTGTCTATTATATAGTACGCTTATGGAACGGTATCTGTGCTAATTTCCATCTCTGGTTTTATGCAGCACCCCAACTCACCTTTCCCCTTAAGCAAGCATAAGTTGGTTTTCTACATTTGAGACCCTGTTCTGTTTTGTAATTCAGTTCCTGTGTAGCCAAGTTTACATTCCGTGTAGTAGTGATATCTTATGAAGTTTCTTTTTCATGTGACTTATTTCACTTAGAATCATCGTACCTGAATCCACTCATTATGCTGCTACGGGCCTGATGACATAGATTTCATTGCTGAGTGATATTGCATTGTACGTAAGTACCACAACTTCTTTATCCATTTTTCGCTTTCTGCGATATTGAACTTGTACCATAAATGAGGTTCTTGTAAACAGAGCCTTCCCATAATTTGGGGTGGCTGTGTCTTTTTGAGTTTAATTTCCCTAAGCTATAGTACCATAAGTGGAAGTGCCCTAGTCTCTGTTGCTTTGTTTCTTAGGTGTTTCAGGAAACACCATACACTTCTCCAGAGTGGCTGTTGGCAATTTACATCCCGCCCATCAGCATAACAAGGCTCCCAGTTCTCCATGGCCTGTCCTGCCTTTCTGGATTTTACACTTTTTTCAGATGGCCCTTTTGACTGGGGGCAGTGAGACTTCATTGTAGTGCAGATTTCCTTTGCAAGCTTGCTTGGTTGGCCAAAAAGGGCGTATGCGTTTTTTCCTGAATATATTCAGGAAAAAACGCATACGCCCTTTTTGGCCAAGTGCATCATTGTGGACGTTCTGCCTCTTTTCCTATGCTTTACATGCAATTCCAGTCTACCTCCTGAAATCGGTTTCCTGCAATTCAGCCCTGCTTTCAAGTCCTCTTGGCAGCCTTACTTCAGTATATTTTTGGACGATAGCTGTCATTTATAACTCTGCAGGTTTGTGAGTTACAGTGTCCCTGAGCTCCTTTCTTCAACTCGCTTTCTTGTGAGCTGGCCGCAACACCGCAGGATTGCTTCAGGCCCTTGTGTGGTTCTGGCACGGCACGCTGAGCCTTTGGTTAATTCCTCTTCCTGGTGGGAAATGAGAGTTAAATTTGCCCGTCCAGACACCTCCAGCTAGTCTCTCATTGGTTCTCCCTATTCCTGTTCATTTTCCGCAGAAATTGCAAACTGGGCCAAACAGGAGGTTAAAGGCACTGACTCTCCAAGTGGGGCGAGTGTTAGTAAAGCGTCTGGAATGTTGCACCCGAGTACCAGGGGACGAAACCTGAGACACATTTGAACATGTTTCCCGAACACACAGAGGATCATACTCTGGGTTCCACATACATGTTTTAGCTGAAGGAACAATCCCTTAAACCTGGAGAGTTGAGACCCATGGAATGGGTAACATGCAATATGACTTCAAAGGATCTGCATTTGCTCACCGAACCTCATCAATCCTATCACTACTGCATTTATGCCGCTGTACACACGCTTGATTCTCTATCGGAGACATATAAATCCATAGGTTTTAAGATTCTTACTAGTCAGGTATATTCTTAGGCGTTTAATATGGGGTGTTGAGTCCACTTCGTTGAACAAGGAGTAGCTCTTGTGTATTATATATTTGGCTTATGGAACGGTATGTGTGCTATTTTCCATCTCTGGTTTTATGCAGCACCCCAACTCACCTTTCCCGTTAAGCAAGCATAAGTTGGTTTTCTACATTTGAGACCCTGTTCTGTTTTGTAATTCAGTTCCTGCGTAGCCAACTTTACATTCCGTGTAGTAGTGATATCTTATGAAGTTTCTTTTTCATGTGACTTATTTCACTTAGAATCATCGTACCTGAATCCACTCATTATGCTGCTACGGGCCTGATGACATAGATTTCATTGCTGAGTGATATTGCATTGTACGTAAGTACCACAACTTCTTTATCCATTTTTTGCTTTCTGCGATATTGAACTTGTACCATAAACTAGGTTCTTGTAAACAGAGCCGTCCCAAACTTTGGGGTGGCTGTGTCTTTTTGATTTTAATTTCCCTAAGCTATAGGACCAGAAGTGGAAGTGCCCTAGGCTCTGTTGCTTTGTTTCTTAGATGTTTCAGGAAACACCATACACTTCTCCAGAGTGGCTGTTGGCAATTTACATCCCGCCCATCAGCATCACAAGGCTCCCAGTTCTCCATGGCCTGTCCTGTCTTTCTGGATTTTACACTTTTTTCAGATGGCCCTTTTGACTGGGGGAAGTGAGACTTCATTGTAGTGCAGATTTCCTTTGCAAGCTTGCTTGGTTGGCCAAAACGGGCGTATGCGTTTTTTCCTGAATATATTCAGGAAAAAACGCATACGCCCTTTTTGGCCAAGTGCATCATTGTGGACGTTCTGCCTCTTTTCCTATGCTTTACATGCAATTCCAGTCTACCTCCTGAAATCGGTTCCCTGCAATTCTGCCCCGCTTTCAAGTCCTCTTGGCAGCCTTACTTCAATATATTTTTGGACGATAGCTGTCATTTATAACTCTGCAGGTTTGTGAGTTACAGTGTCCCTGAGTTCCTTTCTTCAACTCGCTTTCTTGTGAGCTGGCCGCAACACCGCAGGATTGCTTCAGGCCCTAGTGTGGTTCCGGCGTGGAACGCTGAGCCTTTGGTTAATTCCTCTGCCTGGTGGGGAATGAGAGTTAAATATGCCCGTCCAGACACCTCCAGCTAGTCTCTCATTGGTTCTCCCTATTCCTGTTCATTTTCCACAGAAATTGCAAACTGGGCCAAACAGGAGGTTAAAGGCACTGACTCTCCAAGTGGGGAGAGTGTTAGTAAAGCGTCTGGAATGTTGCACCCGAGTACCTGGGGATGAAAACGAGACACATTTGAACACGTTTCCCGAACACACGGTGGATCATACTCTGGGTTCCACATGCATGTTTTAGCTGAAGGAAGAATCCCTTAAACCTGGAGAGTTGAGACCCATGAAATGGATACCAGGCAATATGAATTCAAAGGGTCTGCATTTGCTCACCGAACCTCACCAATCCTATCACTACTGCATTTATGCTGCTGTACACACGCTTGATTCTCTTTCGGAGACATATAAATCCATAGGTTTTAAGATTATTACTAGTCAGGTATATTCTTAGGCGTTTAATATGGGGTGTTGAGTCCACTTCGTTGAACAAGGAGTAGCTATTGTCTATTATATAGTACGCTTATGGAACGGTATCTGTGCTAATTTCCATCTCTGGTTTTATGCAGCACCCCAACTCACCTTTCCCCTTAAGCAAGCATAAGTTGGTTTTCTACATTTGAGACCCTGTTCTGTTTTGTAATTCAGTTCTTGTGTAGCCAAGTTTACATTCCGTGTAGTAGTGATATCTTATGAAGTTTCTTTTTCTGTGTGACTTATTTCACTTAGAATCATCGTACCTGAATCCACTCGTTATGCTGCTACGGGCCTGATGACATAGATTTCATTGCTGAGTGATATTGCATTGTACGTAAGTACCACAACTTCTTTATCCATTTTTCGCTTTCTGCGATAGTGAACTTGTACCATAAATGAGGTTCTTGTAAACAGAGCCTTCCCATAATTTGGGGTGGCTGTGTCGTTTTGATTTTAATTTCCCTAAGCTATAGTACCATAAGTGGAAGTGCCCTAGGCTCTGTTGCTTTGTTTCTTAGATGTTTCAGGAAACACCATACACTTCTCCCGAGTGGCTGTTGGCAATTTACATCCCGCCCATCAGCATAACAAGGCTCCCAGTTCTCCATGGCCTGTCCTGCCTTTCTGGATTTTACAGTTTTTTCAGATGACCCTTTTGAACCGGGGGCAGTGAGACTTCATTGTAGTGCAGATTTCCTTTGCAAGCTTGCTTGGTTGGCCAAAAAGGGCGTATGCGTTTTTTCCTGAATATATTCAGGAAAAAACGCATACGCCCTTTTTGGCCAAGTGCATCATTCTGGACGTTCTGCCTCTTTTCCTATGCTTTACATGCAATTCCAGTCTACCTCCTGAAATCCGTTTCCTGCAATTCTGCCCCGCTTTCAAGTCCTCTTGGCAGCCTTACTTCAATATATTTTTGGACGATAGCTGTCATTTATAACTCTGCAGGTTTGTGAATTACAGTGCCCCTGAGCTCCTTTCTTCAACTTGCTTTCTTGTGAGCTGGCCGCAACACCGCAGCATTGCTTCAGGCCCTAGTGTGGTTCCGGCGCGGCACGCTGAGCCTTTGGTTAATTCCTCTTCCTGGTGGAAAATGAGAGTTAAATTTGCCCGTCCAGACACCTCCAGCTAGTCTCTCATTGGTTCTCCCTATTCCTGTTCATTTTCCGCAGAAATTGCAAACTGGGCCAAACAGGAGGTTAAAGGCACTGACTCTCCAAGTGGGGAGAGTGTTAGTAAAGCGTCTGGAATGTTGCACCCGAGTACCAGGGGACGAAACCTGAGACACATTTGAACACGTTTCCCGAACACACAGAGGATCATACTCTGGGTTCCACATGCATGTTTTAGCTGAAGGAAGAATCCCTTAAACCTGGAGAGTTGAGACCCATGGAATGGGTACCATGCAATATGACTTCAAAGGATCTGCATTTGCTCACCGATCCTCATCAATCCTATGACTGCTGCGTTTATGCCGCTGTAAACAACCTTGATTCTCTTTCGGAGACATATAAATCAATAGGTTTTAAGATTATTACTAGTCAGGTATATTCTTAGGCGTTTAATATGGGGTGTTAAGTCCACTTCGTTGAACAAGGAGTAGCTCTTGTCTATTATATATTTGGCTTATGGAACGGTATCTGTGCCAAGTTCAATCCCCGGTTTTATGCAGCACCCCAACTCACCTTTCCCCTTAAGAAAGCATAAGTTGGTTTTCTACATTTGAGACCCTGTTCTGTTTTGTAATTCAGTTCCTGTGTAGCCAAGTTTACATTCCATGTAGTAGTGATACCTTTTGATGTTTCTTTTTCTGTGTGACTTATTTCACTTAGAATCATCGTAGCTTAAGCCACTCATTATGCTGCTACGGGCCTGGTGACTTAGATTTCATTGCTGAGTGATATTGCATTGTACGTAAGTACCACAACTTCTTTATCCATTTTTCACTTTCTGCGATATTGATCTTGTACCATAAATGAGGTTCTTGTAAACAGAGCCTTCCCATAATTTGGGGTGGCTGTGTCTTTTTGATTTAATTTCCCTAAGCTATAGGACCATAAGTGGAAGTGCCCTGGGCTCTGTTGCTTTGTTTCTTAGATGTTTCAGGAAACACCATACACTTCTCCAGAGTGGCTGTTGGCAATTTACATCCCGCCCATCAGCATAACAAGGCTCCCAGTTCTCCATGGCCTGTTCTGCCTTTCTGGACTTTACACTTTTTTCAGATGACCCTTTTGAGCGTGGGGCAATGAGACTTCATTGTAGTGTAGATTTCCTTTGTAAGCTTGCTTGGTTGGCCAAAAAGGGCGTATGCGTTTTTTCCTGAATATATTCAGGAAAAAACGCATACGCCCTTTTTGGCCAAGTGCATCATTGTGGACGTTCTGCCTCTTTTCCTATGCTTTACATGCAATTCCAGTCTACCTTCTGAAATCGGTTTCCTGCAATACTGCCCCGCTTTCAACTCCTCTTGGCAGCCTTACTTCAATATATTTTTGGACGATAGCTGTCATTTATAACTCTGCAGGTTTGTGAGTTACAGTGTCCCTCAGCTCCTTTCTTCAACTCGCTTTCTTGTGAGCTGGCCACAACACCGCAGGATTGCTTCAGGCCATAGTGTGGTTCCGGCACGGCACGCTGAGCCTTTCGTTAATTCCTCTTCCTGGTGGGGAATGAGAGTTAAATTTGCCCGTCCAGACACCTCCAGCTAGTCTCTCATTGGTTCTCCCTATTCCTGTTCATTTTCCGCAGAAATTGCAAACTGGGCCAAACAGGAGGTTAAAGGCACTGACTCTCCAAGTGGGGAGAGTGTTAGTAAAGCGTCTGGAATGTTGCACCCGAGTACCAGGGGACGAAAACTGAGACACATTTGAACACGTTTCCCGAACACACGGTGGATCATACTCTGGGTTCCACATGCATGTTTTAGCTGAAGGAAGAATCCCTTAAACCTGGAGAGTTGAGACCCATGGAATGGGTACCATGAAATATGACTTCAAAGGGTCTGCATTTGCTCACCGAACCTCACCAATCCTATCACTACTGCATTTATGCCGCTGTACACACGCTTGATTCTCTTTCGGAGACATATAAATCCATAGGTTTTAAGATTCTTACTAGTCAGGTATATTATTAGGCGTTTAATATGGGGTGTTGAGTCCACTTCGTTGAACAAGGAGTAGCTCTTGTCTATTATATATTTGGCTTATGGAATGGTAATTGTGCTAATTTCAATCTCTGGTTTTATGCAGCACCCCAACTCACCTTTCCCCTTAAGCAAGCATAAGTTGGTTTTCTTCATTTGAGACCCTGTTCTGTTTTGTAATTCAGTTCCTGTGTAGCCGAGTTTACATTCCGTGTAGTAGTGATATCTTATGATGTTTCTTTTTCTGTGTGACTTATTTCACTTAGAATCATCGTACCTGAATCCACTCATGCTGCTACGGGCCTGATGACATAGATTTCATTGCTGAGTGATATTGCATTGTACGTAAGTACCACAACATCTTTATCCATTTTTCGCTTTCTGTGATATTGAACTTCTACTGTAAACGAGGTTCTTGTAAACAGAGCAGTCCCAAACTTTGGGGTGGCTGTGTCTTTTTGATTTTAATTTCCCTAAGCTATAGGACCATAAGTGGAAGTGCCCTAGGCTCTGTTGCTTTGTTTCTTAGATGTTTCAGGAAACACCATACACTTCTCCAGAGTGGCTGTTGGCAATTTACATCCCGCCCATCAGCATCACAAGGCTCCCAGTTCTCCATGGCCTGTCCTGTCTTTCTGGATTTTACACTTTTTTCAGATGGCCCTTTTCACTGGGGGAAGTGAGACTTCATTGTAGTGCAGATTTCCTTTGCAAGCTTGCTTGGTTGGCCAAAAAGGGCGTATGCGTTTTTTCCTGAATATATTCAGGAAAAAACGCATACGCCCTTTTTGGCCAAGTGCATCATTGTGGACGTTCTGCCTCTTTTCCTATGCTTTACATGCAATTCCAGTCTACCTCCTGAAATCGGTTCCCTGCAATTCTGCCCCGCTTTCAACTCCTCTTGGCAGCCTTACTTCAATATATTTTTGGACGATAGCTGTCATTTATAACTCTGCAGGTTTGTGAGTTACAGTGTCCCTGAGCTCCTTTCTTCAACTCGCTTTCTTGTGAGCTGGCCGCAACACCGCAGGATTGCTTCAGGCCCTAGTGTGGTTCCGGCGTGGAACGCTGAGCCTTTGGTTAATTCCTCTGCCTGGTGGGGAATGAGAGTTAAATATGCCCGTCCAGACACCTCCAGCTAGTCTCTCATTGGTTCTCCCTATTCCTGTTCATTTTCCGCAGAAATTGCAAACTGGGCCAAACAGGAGGTTAAAGGCACTGACTCTCCAAGTGGGGCGAGTGTTAGTAAAGCGTCTGGAATGTTGCACCCGAGTACCAGGGGACGAAACCTGAGACACATTTGAACACGTTTCCCGAACACACAGAGGATCATACTCTGGGTTCCACATGCATGTTTTAGCTGAAGGAAGAATCCCTTAAACCTGGAGAGTTGAGACCCATGGAATGGGTACCATGCAATATGACTTCAAAGGATCTGCATTTGCTCACCGATCCTCATCAATCCTATGACTGCTGCGTTTATGCCGCTGTAAACAACCTTGATTCTCTTTCGGAGACATATAAATCAATAGGTTTTAAGATTATTACTAGTCAGGTATATTCTTAGGCGTTTAATATGGGGTGTTAAGTCCACTTCGTTGAACAAGGAGTAGCTCTTGTCTATTATATATTTGGCTTATGGAACGGTATCTGTGCCAAGTTCAATCCCCGGTTTTATGCAGCACCCCAACTCACCTTTCCCCTTAAGCAAGCATAAGTTGGTTTTCTACATTTGAGACCCTGTTCTGTTTTGTAATTCAGTTCCTGTGTAGCCAAGTTTACATTCCGTGTAGTAGTGATACCTTTTGATGTTTCTTTTTCTGTGTGACTTATTTCACTTAGAATCATCGTAGCTTAAGCCACTCATTATGCTGCTACGGGCCTGGTGACTTAGATTTCATTGCTGAGTGATATTGCATTGTACGTAAGTACCACAACTTCTTTATCCATTTTTCGCTTTCTGCGATATTGAACTTGTACCATAAATGAGGTTCTTGTAAACAGAGCCTTCCCATAATTTGGGGTGGCTGTGTCTTTTTAAGTTTAATTTCCCTAAGCTATAGGACCATAAGTGGAAGTGCCCTAGGCTCTGTTGCTTTGTTTCTTAGATGTTTCAGGAAACACCATACACTTCTCCAGAGTGGCTGTTGGCAATTTACATCCCGCCCATCAGCATAACAAGGCTCCCAGTTCTCCATGGCCTGTCCTGCCTTTCTGGATTTTACACTTTTTTCAGATGGCCCATTTGACCGGGGGCAGTGAGACTTCATTGTAGTGCAGATTTCCTTTGCAAGCTTGCTTGGTTGGCCAAAAAGGGCGTATGCGTTTTTTCCTGAATATATTCAGGAAAAACCCATACGCACTTCTTGGCCAAGTGCATCATTGTGGACGTTCTGCCTCTTTTCCTATGCTTTACATGCAATTCCAGTCTACCTCCTGAAATCGGTTTCCTGCAATTCTGCCCCGCTTTCAAGTCCTCTTGGCAGCCTTACTTCAATATATTTTTGGACGATAGCTGTCATTTATAACTCTGCAGGTTTGTAAATGACAGTGCCCCTGAGCTCCTTTCTTCAACTCGCTTTCTTGTGAGCTGGCCGCAACACCGCTGGATTGCTTCAGGCCCTAGTGTGGTTCCGGCACGGCACGCTGAGCCTTTGGTTAATTCCTCTTCCTGGTGGGAAATGAGAGTTAAATTTTCCCGTCCAGACACCTCCAGCTAGTCTCTCATTGGTTCTCCCTATTCCTGTTCATTTTCCGCAGAAATTGCACACTGGGCCAAACAGGAGGTTAAAGGCACTGACTCTCCAAGTGGGGAGAGTGTTAGTAAAGCGTCTGGAATGTTGCACCCGAGTACCAGGGGACGAAAACTGAGACACATTTGAACATGTTTCCCTATCACATGGTGGATCATACTCTGGGTTCCACATGCATGTTTTAGCTGAAGGAAGAATCCTTTAAACCTGGAGAGTTGAGACCCATGGAATGGGTACCATGCAATATGACTTCAAAGGATCTGCATTTGCTCACCGATCATCACCATTCCTATCACTGCTGCGTTTATGCCGCTGTACACACGCTTGATTCTCTTTCGGAGACATATAAATCCATAGGTTTTAAGATTCTTACTAGTCAGGTATATTCTTAGGCGTTTAATATGGGGTGTTGAGTCCACTTCGTTGAGCAAGGAGTAGCTCTTGTCTATTACATATTTGGCTTATGGAAGGGTATCTGTGCCAATTGCAATCTCTGCTTTTATGCAGCACCCCAACTCACCTTTCCCCTTAAGAAAGCATAAGTTGGTTTTCTTCTTTTGAGACCCTGTTCTGTTTTGTAATTCAGTACTTGTGTAGCCAAGTTTACATTCCGTGTAGTAGTGATATCTTATGAAGTTTCTTTTTCTGTGTGACTTATTTCACTTAGAATCATCGTACCTGAATCCACTCTTTATGCTGCTACGGGCCTGATGACATAGATTTCATTGCTGAGTGATATTGCATTGTACGTAAGTACCACAACTTCTTTATCCATTTTTCGCTTTCTGTGATATTGAACTTGTACCATAAACGAGGTTCTTGTAAACAGAGCCGTCCCAAACTTTGGGGTGGCTGTGTATTTTTTATTTCAATTTCCCTAAGCTATAGCACCATAAGTGGAACTGCCCTAGGCTCTGTTGCTTTGTTTCTTAGATGTTTCAGGAAACACCATACACTTCTCCAGAGTGGCTGTTGGCAATTTACATCCCGCCCATCAGCATAACAAGGCTCCCAGTTCATCATGGCCTGTCCTGCCTTTCTGGATTTTACACTTTTTTCAGATGACCCTTTTGACAGGGGGCAGTGAGACTTCATTGTAGTGCAGATATCCCTTGCAAGCTTGTTTGGTTGGCCAAAAAGGGCGAATGCGTTTTTTCCTGCATATATTCAGGAAAAAACGCATACGCCCTTTTTGGCCAAGTGCATCATTGTGGACGTTCTGCCTCTTTTCCTATGCTTTACATGCAATTCCAGTCAACCTCCTGAACTCGGTTTCCTGCAATTCTGCCCCGCTTTCAAGTCCTCTTCAGAGCCTTACTTCAATATATTTTTGGACGATAGCTGTCATTTATAACTCTGCAGGTTTGTGAGTTACAGTGTCCCTGAGCTCCTTTCTTCAACTCGCTTTCTTGTGAGCTGGCCGCAACACCGCAGGATTGCTTCAGGCCCTAGTATGTTTCCGGCATGGCACGCTGAGCCTTTGGTTAATTCCTCTTCCTGGTGGGAAATGAGAGTTAAATTTGCCTGTCCAGACACCTCCAGCTGGTCTCTCATTGGTTCTCCCTATTCCTGTTTATTTTCCGCAGAAATTGCAAACTGGGCCAAACAGGAGGTTAAAGGCACTGACTCTCCAAGTGGGGAGAGTGTTAGTTAAGCGTCTGGAATGTTGCACCCGAGTACCAGGGGACGAAATCTCAGACACATTTGAACACGTTTCCCGAACACACGGTGGATCATACTCTGGGTTCCACATGCATGTTTTAGCTGAAGGAAGAATCCCTTAAACCTGGAGAGTTGAGACCCTTGGAATGGGTACCATGCAATATGACTTCAAAGGGTCTGCATTTGCTCAACGAACCTCACGAATCCTATCACTGCTGCGTTTATGCCGCTGTACACATGCTTGATTCTCTTTTGGAGACATATAAATCCATAGGTTTTAAGATTCTTACTAGTCAGGTATATTCTTAGGCGTTTAATATGGGGTGTTGAGTCCACTACGTTGAGCAAGGAGTAGCTCTTGTCTATTACATATTTGGCTTATGGAAGGGTATCTGTGCTATTTTCCATCTCTGGTTTTATGCAGCACCCCAACTCACCTTTCCCCTTAAGCAAGCATAAGTTGGTTTTCTACATTTGAGACCCTGTTCTGTTTTGTAATTCAGTTCCTGCGTAGCCAACTTTACATTCCATGTATTAGTGATATCTTATGATGTTTCTTTTTCTGTGTGACTTATTTCACTTAGAATCATCGTACCTGAATCCACTCATGCTGCTACGGGCCTGATGACATAGATTTCATTGCTGAGTGATATTGCATTGTACGTAAATACCACAACATCTTTATCCATTTTTCGCTTTCTGTGATATTGAACTTCTACTGTAAACGAGGTTCTTGTAAACAGAGCAGTCCCAAACTTTGGGGTGGCTGTGTCTTTTTGATTTTAATTTCCCTAAGCTATAGGACCATAAGTGGAAGTGCCCTACGCTCTGTTGCTTTGTTTTGTAGATGATTCAGGAAACACCATACACTTCTCCAGAGTGGCTGTTGGCAATTTACATCCTGCCTATCAGCATAACAAGGCTCCCAGTTCTCCATGGCCTGTCCTGCCTTTCTGGATTTTACACTTTTTTCAGATGTCCCTTTTGACCTGGGAGCAGTGAGACTTCATTGTAGTGCAGATTTCCTTTGCAAGCTTGCTTGGTTGTCCAAAAAGGGCGAATGCGTTTTTTCCTGCATATATTCAGGAAAAAACGCATACGCCCTTTTTGGCCAAGTGCATCATTGTGGACGTTCTGCCTCTTTTCCTATGCTTCACATGCAATTCCAGTCTACCTCCTGAAATCGGTTTCCTGCAATTCTGCCCCTCTTTCAACTCCTCTTGGCAGCCTTACTTCAATATATTTTTGGACGATAGCTGTCATTTATAACTCTGCAAGTTTGTGAATGACAGTGCCCCTGAGCTCCTTTCTTCAACTCGCTTTCTTGTGAGATGACCGCAACACCGCAGGATTGCTTCAGGCCCTAGTGTGGTTCCGGCATGGCACACTTAGCCTTTGGTTAATTCCTCTGCCTGGTGGGAAATGAGAGTTAAATATGCCCGTCCAGACACCTCCAGCTAGTCTGTCAATGGTTCTCCCTATTTTGTTCATTTTCCGCAGAAATTGCAAACTGGGCCAAACAGGAGGTTAAAGGCACTGACTCTCCAAGTGAGGAGAGTGTTAGTAAAGCGTCTGGAATGTTGCACCCGAGTACCAGGGGACGAAAACTGAGATACATTTGAACACGTTTTCCGAACACACGGTGGATCATACTCTGGGTTCCACATGCATGTTTTAGCTGAAGGAAGAATCCCTTAAACCTGGAGAGTTGAGACCCATGGAATGGGTACCATGCAATATGACTTCAAAGGATCTGCATTTGCTCACCGATCATCACCATTCCTATCACTGCTGCGTTTATGCCGCTGTACACATGCTTGATTCTCTTTCGGAGACATATAAATCCATAGGTTTTAAGATTCTTACTAGTCAGGTATATTCTTAGGCGTTTAATATGGGGTGTTGAGTCCACTTCGTTGAGCAAGGAGTAGCTCTTGTCTATTACATATTTGGCTTATGGAACGGTATCTGTGCCAATTGCAATCTCTGGTTTTATGCAGCACCCCAACTCACCTTACCCCTTAAGAAAGCATAAGTTGGTTTTCTTCTTTTGAGACCCTGTTCTGTTTTGTAATTCAGTACTTGTGTAGCCAAGTTTACATTCCGTGTAGTAGTGATATCTTATGAAGTTTCTTTTTCTGTGTGACTTATTTCACTTAGAATCATCGTACCTGAATCCACTCATTATGCTGCTACGGGCCTGATGACATAGATTTCATTGCTGAGTGATATTGCATTGTACGTAAGTACCACAACTTCTTTATCCATTTTTCGCTTTCTGTGATATTGAACTTGTACCATAAACGAGGTTCTTGTAAACAGAGCCGTCCCAAACTTTGGGGTGGCTGTGTATTTTTTATTTTAATTTCCCTAAGCTATAGGACCATAAGTGGAACTGCCCTAGGCTCTGTTGCTTTGTTTCTTAGATGTTTCAGGAAACACCATACACTTCTCCAGAGTGGCTGTTGGCAATTTACATCCCGCCCATCAGCATAACAAGGCTCCCAGTTCATCATGGCCTGTCCTGCCTTTCTGGATTTTACACTTTTTTCAGATGACCCTTTTGACAGGGGGCAGTGAGACTTCATTGTAGTGCAGATATCCTTTGCAAGCTTTCTTGGTTGGCCAAAAAGGGCGAATGCGTTTTTTCCTGAATATATTCAGGAAAAAACGCATACGCCCTTTTTTGCCAAGTGCATCATTGTGGACGTTCTGCCTCTTTTCCTATGCTTTACATGCAATTCCAGTCTACCTCCTGAAATCGGTTTCCTGCAATTCTGCCCCTCTTTCAACTCCTCTTGGCAGCCTTACTTCAATATATTTTTGGACGATAGCTGTCATTTATAACTCTGCAAGTTTGTGAATGACAGTGCCCCTGAGCTCCTTTCTTCAACTCGCTTTCTTGTGAGCTGGCCGCAACACCGCAGGATTGCTTCAGGCCCTAGTGTGGTTCCGGCATGGCACACTTAGCCTTTGGTTAATTCCTCTGCCTGGTGGGAAATGAGAGTTAAATATGCCCGTCCAGACACCTCCAGCTAGTCTGTCAATGGTTCTCCCTATTCCTGTTCATTTTCCGCAGAAATTGCAAACTGGGCCAAACAGGTGGTTAAAGGCATTGACTCTCCAAGTGGGGAGAGTGTTAGTAAAGCGTCTGGAATGTTGCACCCGAGTACCAGGGGACGAAAACTGAGACACATTTGAACACGTATCCCGATCACATGGTGGATCATACTCTGGGTTCCACATGCATGTTTTAGCTGAAGGAAGAATCCCTTAAACCTGGAGAGTTGAGACCCATGGAATGGGTACCATGCAATATGACTTCAAAGGATCGGCATTTGCTCACCGATCATCACCATTCCTATCACTGCTGCGTTTATGCCGCTGTACACACGCTTGATTCTCTTTCGGAGACATATAAATCCATAGTTTTTAAGATTCTTACTAGTCAGGTATATTCTTAGGCGTTTAATATGGGGTGTTGAGTCCACTTCGTTGAGCAAGGAGTAGCTCTTGTCTATTACATATTTGGCTTATGGAACGGTATCTGTGCCAATTGCAATCTCTGGTTTTATGCAGCACCCCAACTCACCTTTCCCCTTAAGAAAGCATAAGTTGGTTTTCTTCTTTTGAGACCCTGTTCTGTTTTGTAATTCAGTACTTGTGTAGCCAAGTTTACATTCCGTGTAGTAGTGATATCTTATGAAGTTTCTTTTTCTGTGTGACTTATTTCACTTAGAATCATCGTACCTGAATCCACTCATTATGCTGCTACGGGCCTGATGACATAGATTTCATTGCTGAGTGATATTGCATTGTACGTAAGTACCACAACTTCTTTATCCATTTTTCGCTTTCTGTGATATTGAACTTGTACCATAAACGAGGTTCTTGTAAACAGAGCCGTCCCAAACTTTGGGGTGGCTGTGTATTTTTTATTTTAATTTCCCTAAGCTATAGGACCATAAGTGGAAGTGCCCTAGGCTCTGTTGCTTTGTTTCTTAGATGTTTCAGGAAACACCATACACTTCTCCAGAGTGGCTGTTGGCAATTTACATCCCGCCCATCAGCATAACAAGGCTCCCAGTTCATCATGGCCTGTCCTGCCTTTCTGGATTTTACACTTTTTTCAGATGACCCTTTTGACAGGGGGCAGTGAGACTTCATTTTAGTGCAGATTTCCTTTGCAAGCTTGCTTGGTTGGCCAAAAAGGGCGAATGAGTTTTTTCCTGCATATATTCAGGAAAAAACGCATATGCCCTTTTTTGCCAAGTGCATCATTGTGGACGTTCTGCCTCTTTTCCTATGCTTTACATGCAATTCCAGTCTACCTCCTGAAATCGGTTTTCTGCAATTCTGCCCCGCTTTCAAGTCCTCTTGGCAGCCTTACTTCAATATATTTTTGGACGATAGCTGTCATTTATAACTCTGCAGGTTTGTGAGTTACAGTGTCCCTGAGCTCCTTTCTTCAACTCGCTTTCTTGTGAGCTGGCCGCAACACCGCAGGATTGCTTCAGGCCCTAGTATGTTTCCGGCATGGCACACTGAGCCTTTGGTTAATTCCTCTTCCTGGTGGGAAATGAGAGTTAAATTTGCCTGTCCAGACACCTCCAGCTGGTCTCTCATTGGTTCTCCCTATTCCTGTTTATTTTCCGCAGAAATTGCAAACTGGGCCAAACAGGAGGTTAAAGGCACTGACTCTCCAAGTGGGGAGAGTGTTAGTTAAGCATCTGGAATGTTGCACCCGAGTACCAGGGGACGAAAACTCAGACACATTTGAACACGTTTCCCGAACACACGGTGGATCATACTCTGGGTTCCACATGCATGTTTTAGCTGAAGGAAGAATCCCTTAAACCTGGAGAGTTGAGACCCATGGAATGGGTACCATGCAATATGACTTCAAAGGGTCTGCATTTGCTCAACGAACCTCACCAATCCTATCACTGCTGCGTTTATGCCGCTGTACACATGCTTGATTCTCTTTTGGAGACATATAAATCCATAGGTTTTAAGATTCTTACTAGTCAGGTATATTCTTAGGCGTTTAATATGGTGTGTTGAGTCCACTACGTTGAGCAAGGAGTACCTCTTGTCTATTACATATTTGGCTTATGGAAGGGTATCTGTGCTATTTTCCATCTCTGGTTTTATGCAGCACCCCAACTCACCTTTCCCCTTAAGCAAGCATAAGTTGGTTTTCTACATTTGAGACCCTGTTCTGTTTTGTAATTCAGTTCCTGCGTAGCCAACTTTACATTCCATGTATTAGTGATATCTTATGATGTTTCTTTTTCTGTGTGACTTATTTCACTTAGAATCATCGTACCTGAATCCACTCATGCTGCTACGGGCCTGATGACATAGATTTCATTGCTGAGTGATATTGCATTGTACGTAAGTACCACAACATCTTTATCCATTTTTCGCTTTCTGTGATATTGAACTTCTACTGTAAACGAGGTTCTTGTAAACAGAGCAGTCCCAAACTTTGGGGTGGCTGTGTCTTTTTGATTTTAATTTCCCTAAGCTATAGGACCATAAGTGGAAGTGCCCTACGCTCTGTTGCTTTGTTTTTTAGATGTTTCAGGAAACACCATACACTTCTCCAGAGTGGCTGTTGGCAATTTACATCCCACTCATCAGCATAACAAGGCTCCCAGTTCTCCATGGCCTGTCCTGCCTTTCTGGATTTTACACTTTTTTCAGATGGCCCATTTGACCGGGGGCAGTGAGACTTCATTGTAGTGCAGATTTCCTTTGCAAGCTTGCTTGGTTGGCCAAAAAGGGCGTATGCGTTTTTTCCTGAATATATTCAGGAAAAACCCATACGCACTTCTTGGCCAAGTGCATCATTGTGGACGTTCTGCCTCTTTTCCTATGCTTTACATGCAATTCCAGTCTACCTCCTGAAATCGGTTTCCTGCAATTCTGCCCCGCTTTCAAGTCCTCTTGGCAGCCTTACTTCAATATATTTTTGGACGATAGTTGTCATTTATAACTCTGCAGGTTTGTGAGTTACAGTGTCCCTGAGCTCCTTTCTTCAACTCGCTTTCTTGTGAGCTGGCCGCAACACCGCAGGATTGCTTCAGGCCCTAGTGTGGTTCCGGCACGGCACGCTGAGCCTTTGGTTAATTCCTCTTCCTGGTGGGGAATGAGAGTTAAATTTGCCCGTCCAGACACCTCCAGCTAGTCTCTCATTGGTTCTCCCTATTCCTGTTCATTTTCCGCAGAAATTGCAAACTGGGCCAAACAGGAGGTTAAAGGCACTGACTCTCCAAGTGGGGAGAGTGTTAGTAAAGCGTCTGGAATGTTGCACCCGAGTACCAGGGGACGAAAACTGAGACACATTTGAACACGTTTCCCGAACACACGGTGGATCATACTCTGGGTTCCACATGCATGTTTTAGCTGAAGGAAGAATCCCTTAAACTTGGAGAGTTGAGACCCATGGAATGGGTACCATGCAATATGACTTCAAAGGGTCTGCATTTTCTCACCGAACCTCACCAATCCTATCACTACTGCATTTATGCCGCTGTACACACGCTTGATTCTCTTTCGGAGACATATAAATCCATAGGTTTTAAGATTCTTACTAGTCAGGTATATTCTTAGGCGTTTAATATGGGGTGTTGAGTCCACTTCGTTGAACAAGGAGTAGCTCTTGTCTATTATATATTTGGCTTATGGAATGGTAATTGTGCTAATTTCAATCTCTGGTTTTATGCAGCACCCCAACTCACCTTTCCCCTTAAGCAAGCATAAGTTGGTTTTCTTCATTTGAGACCCTGTTCTGTTTTGTAATTCAGTTCCTGTGTAGCCGAGTTTACATTCCGTGTAGTAGAGATATCTTATGATGTTTCTTTTTCTGTGTGACTTATTTCACTTAGAATCATCGTACCTGAATCCACTCATTATGCTGCTACAGGCCTGATGACAGATTTCATTGCTGAGTGATATTGCATTGTACGTAAGGACCACAACTTCTTTATGAATTTTTCGCTTTCTGTGATATTGAACTTTTACCATAAAGGAGGTTCTTGTAAAAAGAGGCGTCCCAAACATTGGGGTCGCTGTGTCTTTTTGATTTTAATTTCCCTAAGCTATAGGATCATAAGTGGAAGTGCCCTAGGCTCTGTTGCTTTGTTTTTTAGTTGTTTCAGGAAACACCATACACTTCTCCAGAGTGGCTGTTGGCAATTTATATCCCGCCCATCAGCATATCAAAGCTCCCAGTTCTTTATGGCATTTCCTGCCTTTCTGGATTTTACACTTTTTTCAGATGGCCCTTTTGACTGGGGGCCAGTGAGATTTCATTGTAGTGCAGATTTCCTTTGCAAGCTTGCTTGGTTGGCCAAAAAGGGCGTATGCGTTTTTTCCTGAATATATTCAGGAAAAAACGCATACGCCCTTTTTGGCCAAGTGCATCATTGTGGACGTTCTGCCTCTTTTCCTATGCTTTATATGCAATTCCAGTCTACCTCCTGAAATCGGTTTCCTGCAATTCTGCCCCGTTTTCAAGTACTCTTGGCAGCCTTACTTAATATATTTTCGGACGATAGCTGTCATTTATATCTCTGCAGGTTTGTGAATTACAGTGCCCCTGAGCTCCTTTCTTCAACTCGCTTTCTTGTGAGCTGGCCGCAACACCGCAGGATTGCTTCAGGCCCTAGTGTGGTTCTGGCATGGCACACTGAGCCTTTGGTTAATTCCTCTGCCTGGTGGGAAATGAGAGTTAAATTTTCCCGTCCAGACACCTCCAGCTAGTCTCTCATTGGTTCTCACTATTCCTGTTCATTTTCCACAGAAATTGCAAACTGGGCCAAACAGGAGGTTAAAGGCACTGACTCTCCAATTGGCGAGAGTGTTAGTAAAGCGTCTGGAATGTTGCATCCGAGTACCAGGGGACGAAAACTGAGACACATTTGAACATGTTTCCCGATCACACGATGGATCATACTCTGGGTTCCACATGCATGTTTTAGCTGAAGGAAGAATCCCTTAAACCTGGAGATTTGAGACCCATGGAATGGGTACCATGCAATATAATATCAAAGGGTCTGCATTTGCTCAACGAACCTCAACTATCCTATCACTGCTGCGTTTATGCCGCTGTACAAATGCTTGATTCTATTTTGGAGACATATAAATCCATAGGTTTTAAGATTCTTACTAGTCAGGTATATTCTAGGGCGTTTAATATGGGGTGTTGAGTCCACTTCGTTGAACAAGGAGTAGCTCTTGTCTATTACATATTTGGCTTATGGAACGGTATCTGTGCCAAGTTCAATCTCTGGTTTTATGCAGCACCGCACCTCACCTTTCCCCTTAAGCAAGCATAAGTTGGTTTTCTACATTTGACACCCTATTCTGTTTTGTAATTCAGTTCCTGTGTAGCCAAGTTTACATTCCGTGTAGTAGTGATATCTTATGATGTTTCTTTTTGTGTGTGACTTATTTCACTTAGAATCATCGTACCTGAATCCGCTCATTATGCTGCTATGGGCCTGATGACATAGATTTCATTGCTGAGTGATATTGCATTGTACGTAACTAGCACAACTTCTTTATCCATTTTTCGCTTTCTGTGATATTGAACTACTACCGTAAGCGAGGATCTTGTAAAAAGAGCCGGCCGAAACTTTAGGGTGGCTGTGTCTTTTTGATTTTAATTTCCCTAAGCTATAGGACCATAAGTGGAAGTGCCCTAGGCTCTGTTGCTTTGTTTTGTAGATGTTTCAGGAAACACCATACACTTCTCCAGAGTGGCTGTTGGCAATTTACATTCCGCCCATCAGCATAAAAAGGCTCCCAGTTCTCCAAGGCGTGTCCTGCCTTTCTGGACTTTACACTTTTTTCAGATGGCCCTTTTGACCAGGTGACTGTGAGACTTCATTGTAGTGAAGATTTCATTTGCAAGCTTGCTTGGTTGGCCAAAAAGGGTGTATGCGTTTTTTCAGGAATATATTCAGGAAAAAACGCATACGCCCTTTTTGACCAAGTGCATCATTGTGGACGTTCTGCCTCTTTTCCTATGCTTTACATGCAATTCCAGTCTACCTCCTGAAATCGGTTTCCTGCAATTCTGCCCCGCTTTTGAGTCCTCTTGGCAGCCTTACTTCAATATATTTTTGGACGATAGCTGTCATTTATAACTCTGCAGGTTTGTGAGTTACAGTGTCCCTGAGCTCCTTTCTTCAACTCGCTTTCTTGTGAGCTGGCCGCAACACCGCAGGATTGCTTCAGGCCCTAGTGTGGTTCCGGCACGGCACGCTGAGCCTTTGGTTAATTCCTCTTCCTGGTGGGGAATGAGAGTTAAATATGCCCGTCCAGACACCTCCAGCTAGTCTCTCATTGGTTCTCCCTATTCCTGTTCATTTTCCGCAGAAATTGCAAACTGGGCCAAACAGGAGGTTAAAGGCACTGACTCTCCAAGTGGGGAGAGTGTTAGTAAAGCGTCTGGAATGTTGCACCCGAGTACCAGGGGACGAAAACTGAGACACATTTGAACACGTTTCCCGAACACACGGTGGATCATACTCTGGGTTCCACATGCATGTTTTAGCTGAAGGAAGAATCCCTTAAACCTGGAGAGTTGAGACCCATGGAATGGGTACCATGCAATATGACTTCAAAGGGTCTGCATTTGCTCACCGAACCTCACCAATCCTATCACTGCTGCATTTATGCCGCTGTACACACGCTTGATTCTCTTTCGGAGACATATAAATACATAGGTTTTAAGATTCTTACTAGTCAGGTATATTCTTAGGCGTTTAATATGGGGTGTTGAGTCCACTTCGTTGAACAAGGAGTAGCTATTGTCTATTATATATTTGGCTTATGGAACGGTATCTGTGCTAATTTCAATCTCTGGTTTTATGCAGCACCCCAACTCACCTTTCCCCTTAAGCAAGCATAAGTTGGTTTTCTACATTTGAGACCCTGTTCTGTTTTGTAATTCAGTTCCTGTGTAGCCAAGTTTACATTCCGTGTAGTAGTGATATCTTATGAAGTTTCTTTTTCTGTGTGACTTATTTCACTTAGAATCATCGTACCTCAATCCACTCATTATGCTGCTACGGGCCTGATGACATAGATTTCATTGCTGAGTGATATTGCATTGTACATAAGTACCACAACTTCTTTATCCATTTTTCGCTTTTTGCGATATTGAACTTGTACCGTAAACGAGGTTCTTATAAACAGAGCCGTCCCAAAATCTGGGGTGGCTGTGTCTTTTTGAGTTTAATTTCCCTAAGCTATAGTACCATAAGTGGAAGTGCCCTAGGCTCTGTTGCTTTGTTTCTTAGATGTTTCAGGAAACACCATACACTTCTGCAGAGTGGCTGTTGGCAATTTACATCCCGCCCATCTGCATAACAAGCCTCCCAGTTCTCCATGGCCTGTCCTGCCTTTCTGGATTTTACACTTTTTTCAGATGGCCCTTTTCACCGGGGGGGCAGTGAGATTTCATTGTAGTGCAGATTTCCTTTGCAAGCTTGCTTGGTTGGCCAAAAAGGGCGTATGCGTTTTTTCCTGAATATATTCAGGAAAAAACGCATACGCCCTTTTTGGCCAAGTGCATCATTGTGGAAGTTCTGCCTCTTTTCCTATGCTTTACATGCAATTCCAGTCTACCTCCTGAAATCGGTTTCCTGCAATTCTGCCCCGCTTTCAAGTGCTCTTGGCAGCCTTACTTCAATATATTTTTGGACGATAGCTGTCATTTATAACTCTGCAGGTTTGTGAGTTACAGTGTCCCTGAGCTCCTTTCTTCAACTCGCTTTCTTGTGAGCTGGCCGCAACACCGCAGCATTGCTTCAGGCCTTAGTGTGGTTCCGCCACGGCACACTGAGCCTTTGGGTAATTCCTCATCCTGGTGGGGAATGAGAGTTAAATTTGCCCGTCCAGACACCTCCAGCTCGTCTCTCATTGGTTCTCCCTATTCCTGTTCATTTTCCGCAGAAATTGCAAACTGGGCCAAACAGGAGTGTTAAAGGCACTGACTTTCCAAGTGGGGAGAGTGTTAGTAAAGCGTCTGGAATGTTGCACCCGAGTACCAGGGGACGAAAACTGAGGCACATTTGAACACGTTTCCCGAACACACGGTGGATCATACTCTGGGTTCCACATGCATCTTTTAGCTGAAGGAAGAATCCCTTAAACCTGGAGAGTTGAGACCCATGGAATGGTTACCATGCAATATGACTTCAAAGGGTCTGCATTGGCTCACCGATCCTCACCAATCCTATCACTGCTGCGTTTATGCCGCTGTACACACGCTTGATTCTCTTTCGGAGACATAGAAATCCATAGGTTTTAAGATTCTTACTAGTCAGGTATATTCTTAGGCGTTTAATATGGGGTGTTGAGTCCACTTCGTTGAACAAGGAGTAGCTATTGTCTATTATATATTTGGCTTATGGAACGGTATCTGTGCTAATTTCAATCTCTGGTTTTATGCAGCACCTCAACTCACCTTTCCCCTTAAGCAAGCATAAGTTGGTTTTCTACATTTGAGACCCTGTTCTGTTTTGTAATTCAGTTCCTGTGTAGCCAAGTTTACATTCCGTGTAGTAGTGATATCTTATGATGTTTCTTTTTCTGTGTGACTTATTTCACTTAGAATCATCGTACCTGAATCCACTCATTATGCTGCTACGGGCCTGATGACATGGATTTCATTGCTTAGTGATACTGCATTGTACGTAAGTACCACAACTTCTTTATCCATTTTTCGCTTTGTGTGATAGTGAACTTGTACCATAAACGAGGTTCTTGTAAACAGAGCCATCCCAAAATTTGGGGTGGCTGTGTCTTATTGAGTTTATATTCCCTAAGCTATAGGACCATAAGTGGAAGTGCCCTAGGCTCTGTTGCTTTGTTTTGTAGATGTTTCAGGAAACACCATACACTTCTCCAGAGTGGCTGTTGGCAATTTACATCCCGCCCATCAGCATAACAAGGCTCCCAGTTCTCCATGGCCTGTCCTGCCTTTGTGGATTTTACACTTTTTTCAGATGACCCTTTTGAGCCTGGGGCAGTGAGACTTCATTGTAGTGCAGATTTCCTTTGCAAGCTTGCTTGGTTGGCCAAAAAGTGCGTATGCGTTTTTTCCTGAATATATCCAGGAAAAAACGCATAGTCACTTTTTGGCCAAGTGCATCATTGTGGACGTTCTGCCTCTTTTCCTATGCTTTACATGCAATTTCAGTCTACCTCCTGAAATCGGTTTCCTGCAATTCTGCCCCGCTTTCAAGTCCTCTTGGCAGCCTTACTTCAATATATTTTTGGACGATAGCTGTCATTTATAACTCTGCAGGTTTGTGAGTTACAGTGTCCCTGAGCTCCTTTCTTCAACTCGCTTTCTTGTGAGCTGGCCGCAACACCGCAGGATTGCTTCAGGTCCTAGTGTGGTTCTGGCACGGCATGCTGAGCCTTTGGTTAATTCCTCTTCCTGGTGGGGAATGAGAGTTAAATGTGCCCGTCCAGACACCTCCAGCTAGTCTCTCATTGGTTCTCCCTATTCCTGTTCATTTTCCACAGAAATTGCAAACTGGGCCAAACAGGAGGTTAAAGGCACTGACTCTCCAAGTGGGGAGAGTGTTAGTAAGGCGTCAGGAATGTTGCACCCGAGTACCAGGGGACGAAAACTGAGACACATTTGAACACGTTTCCCGAACGCACGGTGGATCATACTCTGGGTTCCACATGCATGTTTTAGCTGAAGGAAGAATCCCTTAAACCTGGAGAGTTGAGACCCATGGAATGGGTACCATGCAATATGACTTCAAAGGGTCTGCATTTGCTCACCGAACCTCACCAATCCTATCACTGCTGCATTTATGCCGCTGTACACACGCTTGATTCTCTTTCGGAGACATATAAATCCATAGGTTTTAAGATTCTTACTAGTCAGGTATATTCTTAGGCGTTTAACATGGGGTGTTGAGTCCACTTCGTTGAACAAGGAGTAGCTATTGTCTATTATATATTTGGCTTATGGAACGGTATCTGTGCTAATTTCCATCTCTTGTTGTATGCAGCACCCCAACTCACCTTTCCCCTTAAGCAAGCATAAGTTGGTTTTCTACATTTGAGACCCTGTTCTGTTTTGTAATTCAGTTCCTGTGTACCCAAGTTTACATTCCGTGTAGTAGTGATATCTTATGAAGTTTCTTTTTCTGTGTGACTTATTTCACTTAGAATCATCATACCTGAATCCACTCATTATGCTGCTACGGGCCTGATGACATAGATTTCATTGCTGAGTGATATTGCATTGTACATAAGTACCACAACTTCTTTATCCATTTTTCGCTATTTGCGATATTGAACTTGTACCGTAAACGAGGTTCTTATAAACAGAGCCGTCCCAAAATCTGGGGTGGCTGTGTCTTTTTGAGTTTAATTTCCCTAAGCTATAGTACCATAAGTGGAAGTGCACTAGGCTCTGTTGCTTTGTTTCTTAGATGTTTCAGGAAACACCATACGCTTCTGCAGAGTGGCTGTTGGCAATTTACATCCCGCCCATCTGCATAACAAGCCTCCCAGTTCTCCATGGCCTGTCCTGCCTTTCTGGACTATACACTGTTTTCAGATGGCCCTTTTGACCGGGTGACAGTGAGACTTAATTGTAATGAAGATTTCCTTTGCAAGCTTGCTTGGTTGGCCAAAAAGGGCGTATGCGTTTTTTCCTGAATATATTCAGGAAAAAACGCATACGCCCTTTTTGGCCAAGTGCATCATTGTGGACGTTCTGCCTCTTTTCCTATGCTTTACATGCAATTCCAGTCTACCTCCTGAAATCGGTTTCCTGCAATTCTGCCCCGCTTTCAAGTCCTCTTGGCAGCCTTACTTCAATATATTTTTGGACGAGAGCTGTCATTTATAACTCTGCAGGTCTGTGAATTACAGTGCCCCTGAGCTCCTTTCTTCAACTCGCTTTCTTGTGAGCTGTCCGCAACATCGCAGGATTGCTTCAGGCCCTAATGTCATTCCTGCATGGCACGCTGAGCCTTTGGTTAATTCCTCTTCCTGGTGGGAAATGAGAGTTAAATTTGCCCGCCCAGACACCTCCAGCTAGTCTCTCATTGGTTCTCCCTATTCCTGTTCATTTTCCGCAGAAATTGCAAACTGGGCCAAACAGGAGGTTAAAGGCACTGACTCTCCAAGTGGGGAGAGTGTTAGTAAAGCGTCTGGAATGTTGCACCCGAGTACCAGGGGACGAAAACTGAGACACATTTGAACACGTTTCCCGATCACACGGTGGATCATACTCTGGGTTCCACATGCATGTTTTAGCTGAAGGAAGAATCCCTTAAACCTGGAGAGTTGAGACCCATGGATTGGGTACCATGCAATATGACTTCAAGGGTCTGCATTTGCTCACTGAACCTAAACAATCCTATCACTGCTGCGTTTATGCCGCTGCACACATGTTTGATTCTCTTTCAGAGACATATAAATCCATAGGTTTTAAGATTCTTACTAGTCAGGTATATTCTTAGGCGTTTAATATGGGGTGTTGAGTCCACTTCGTTGAGCAAGGAGTAGCTCTTGTCTATTACATATTTGGCTTATTGAACGGTATCTGTTTTAATTTCAATCTCTTGTTTTATGCAGCACCCCACCTCACCTTTCCCCTTAAGCAAGCATAAGTTGGTTTCCTACATTTGAGATCCTGTTCTGTTTTGTAATTCAGTTCCTGTGTAGCCAAGTTTACATTCCGTGTATTAGTGATACCTTATGATGTTTCTTTTTCTGTGTGACTTATTTCACTTAGAATCATCGTACCTGAATCCACTCATTATGCTGCTACGGGCCTGATGACATAGATTTCATTGCTGAGTGATATTGCATTGTACATAAGTACCACAACATCTTTATCCATTTTTCCCTTTCTGTGATATTGAACTTGTACCGTAAACGAGGTTCTTGTAAACAGAGCCGTCCCAAACTTTGGGGTGGCTGTGTCTTTTTGATTTTAATTTCCCTAAGCTATAGGACAATAAGTGGAAGTGCCCTAGGCTCTGTTGCTTTATTTTTCAGATGTTTCACTAAACACCATACACTTCTCCAGAGTGGCTGTTGGCAATTTACATACCACTCATCAGCATAAAAAGCCTCCCAGTTCTCCATGGCCTGTCCTGCCTTTATGGATTTTACACTTTTTCCAGATGGCCGTTTTGACCAGGGGGCAGTGAGACTTCATTGTAGTGCAGATTTCCTTTGCAAGCTTGCTTGTTTGGCCAAAAAGGGCGTATGCGTTTTTTCCTGAATATATTCAGGAAAAAACGCATACGCCCTTCTTGGCCAAGTGCATCATTGTGGACGTTCTGCCTCTTTTCCTATGCTTTACATGCAATTCCAGTCTACCTCCTGAAATCGGTTTCCTGCAATTCTGCCCCACTTTCAAATCCTCTTCGCAGCCTTACTTCAATATATTTTTGGACGATAGCTGTCATTTATAACTCTGCAGGTTTGTCAATTACAGTCCCCTGAGCTCCTTTCTTCAACTCGCTTTCTTGTGAGCTGGCCGCAACACCGCAGGATTGCTTCAGGCCCTAGTTTGGTTCCGGCATGGCACGCTGAGCCTTTGGTTAATTCCTCTTCCTGGTGGGAAATGAGAGTTAAATTTGCCCGTCCAGACACCTCCAGCTTGTCTCTCATGGGTTCTCCCTATTCCTGTTCATCTTCTGCAGAAATTGCAAACTGGGCCAAACAGGAGGTTAAAGGCACTGACTCTCCAAGTGGGGAGAGTGTTAGTAAAGCGTCTGGAATGTTGCACCCGAGTACCAGGGGACGAAAACTGAGACACATTTGAACACGTTTCCCGATCACATGGTGGATCATACTCTGGGTTCCACATGCATGTTTTAGCTGAAGGAAGAATCCCTTAAACTTGGAGAGTTGAGACCCATGGAATGGGTACCATGCAATATGACTTCAAAGGGTCTGCATTTGCTCACCGATCCTCACCAATCCTATCACTGCTGCATTTATGCCGCTGTACACACGCTTGATTCTCTTTCGGAGACATATAAATCCATAGGTTTTAAGATTCTTACTAGTCAGGTATATTCTTAGGCGTTTAATATGGGGTGTTGAGTCCACTTCCTTGAACAAGGAATAGCTCTTGTCTATTATATATTTGGCTTATGGAACGGTATCTGTGCTAATTTCAATCTCTGGTTTTATGCAGCACCCCAACTCACCTTTCCCCTTAAGCAAGCATTAGTTGGTTTTCTACATTTGAGACCCTGTGCTGTTTTGTAATTCAGTTCCTGTGTAGCCAAGTTTACATTCCGTATATTAGTGATATCTTATGATGTTTCTTTTTCTGTGTGACTTATTTCACTTAGAATCATCGTACCTGAATCCACTCATGATGCTGCTACGGGCCTGATGACACAGATTTCGCTGCTGAGTGATATTGCATTGTACCTAAGTACCACAACTTCTTTATCCATTTTTCGCTTTCTGCGATATTGAACTTGTACCTTAAACGAGGTTCTTGTAAACAAAGCCGTCCCAAACTTTGGGGTGCCTGTGGCTTTTTGATTTTAATTTCCCTAAGCTATAGGACCATAAGTGGAAGTGCCCTAGGCTCTGTTGCTTTGTTTTTTAGATGTTTCAGGAAACACCATACACTTCTCCAGAGTGGCTGTTGGCAATTTACATGCGCCCATCAGCATAACGAGGCTCCCAGTTCTCCATGGCCTGTCCTGCCTTTCTGGATTTTACACTTTTTTCAGATGGCCCTTTTGACCGGGGGGCAGTGAAACTTCATTGTAGTGCAGATTTCCTTTGCAAGCTTGCTTGGTTAGCCAAAGAGGGCGTATGCGTTTTTTCCTGAATATATTCAGGAAAAAACGCATACGCCCTTTTTGGCCAAGTGCATCATTCTGGACGTTCTGCCTCTTTTCCTATGCTTTACATGCAATTCCAGTCTACCTCCTGAAATCCGTTTCCTGCAATTCTGCCCCGCTTTCAAGTCCTCTTGGCAGCCTTACTTCAATATATTTTTGGACGATAGCTGTCATTTATAACTCTGCAGGTTTGTGAATTACAGTGCCCCTGAGCTCCTTTCTTCAACTTGCTTTCTTGTGAGCTGGCCGCAACACCGCAGCATTGCTTCAGGCCCTAGTGTGGTTCCGGCGCGGCACGCTGAGCCTTTGGTTAATTCCTCTTCCTGGTGGAAAATGAGAGTTAAATTTGCCCGTCCAGACACCTCCAGCTAGTCTCTCATTGGTTCTCCCTATTCCTGTTCATTTTCCGCAGAAATTGCAAACTGGGCCAAACAGGAGGTTAAAGGCACTGACTCTCCAAGTGGGGAGAGTGTTAGTAAAGCGTCTGGAATGTTGCACCCGAGTACCAGGGTACGAAACCTGAGACACATTTGAACACGTTTCCCGATCACACAGAGGATCATACTCTGGGTTCCACATGCATGTTTTAGCTGAAGGAAGAATCCCTTAAACCTGGAGAGTTGAGACCCATGGAATGGATACCAGGCAATATGAATTCAAAGGGTCTGCATTTGCTCACCGAACCTCACCAATCCTATCACTACTGCATTTATGCCGCTGTACACACGCTTGATTCTCTTTCGGAGACATATAAATCCATAGGATTTAAGATTCTTACTAGTCAGGTATATTCTTAGGCGTTTAATATGGGGTGTTGAGTCCACTTCGTTGAACAAGGAGTAGCTATGGTCTGTTATATATTTGGCTTATGGAACGGTACCTGTGCCAAGTTCAATCTCTGGTTTTATGCAGCACCCCAACTCACCTTTCCCCTTAAACAAGCATAAGTTGGTTTTCTACATTTGAGACCCTGTTCTGTTTTGTAATTCAGTTCCTGTGTAGCCAAGTTTACATTCCGTGTATAAGTGATATCTTATGAAGTTTCTCTTTCTGTGTGACTTATTTCACTTAGAATAATCGTACCTGAATCCACTCATTATGCTGCTACGGGCCTGATGACATAGATTTCATTGCTGAGTGATATTGTATTGTACGCAAGTACCACAACTTCTTTATCCATTTTTCGCTTTCTGTGATATTGAACTTGTACCATAAACGAGGTTCTTGTAAACAGAGCCGTCCCAAATTTTGGGGTGGCTGTGTCTTTTTGATTTTAATTTCCCTAAGCTATAGGACCATAATTGGAAGTGCCCTAGGCTCTGTTGCTTTGTTTTGTAGATGTTTCAGGAAACACCATACACTTCTCCAGAGTGGCTGTTGGCAATTTACATCCCTCCCATCAGCATAGCAAGGCTCCCAGTTCTCCATGGCCTGTCCTGCCTTTCTGGATTTTACACTTTTTTCAGATGACCCTTTTGAGCGTGGGGCAGTGAGACTTCGTTGTAGTGCAGATTTCCTTTGCAAGCTTGCTTGGTTGGCCAAAAAGGGCGTATGCGTTTTTTCCTGAATATATTCAGGAAAAAACGCATACGCCCTTTTTGGCCAAGTGCATCATTGTGGACGTTCTGCCTCTTTTCCTATGCTTTACATGCAATTCCAGTCTACCTCCTGAAATCGGTTTCCTGCAATTCTGCCCCGCTTTCAAGTGCTCTTGGCAGCCTTACTTCAATATATTTTTGGACGATAGCTGTCATTTATAACTCTGCAGGTTTGTGAGTTACAGTGTCCCTGAGCTCCTTTCTTCAACTCGCTTTCTTGTGAGCTGGCCGCAACACCGCAGGATTGCTTCAGGCCTTAGTGTGGTTCCGGCACGGCACACTGAGCCTTTGGGTAATTCCTCATCCTGGTGGGGAATGAGAGTTAAATTTGCCCGTCCAGACACCTCCAGCTAGTCTCTCATTGGTTCTCCCTATTCCTGTTCATTTTCCGCAGAAATTGCAAACTGGGCCAAACAGGAGTGTTAAAGGCACTGACTTTCCAAGTGGGGAGAGTGTTAGTAAAGCGTCTGGAATGTTGCACCCGAGTACCAGGGGATGAAAACTGAGGCACATTTGAACACGTTTCCCGAACACACGGTGGATCATACTCTGGGTTCCACATGCATCTTTTAGCTGAAGGAAGAATCCCTTAAACCTGGAGAGTTGAGACCCATGGAATGGTTACCATGCAATATGACTTCAAAGGGTCTGCATTGGCTCACCGATCCTCACCAATCCTATCACTGCTGCGTTTATGCCGCTGTACACACGCTTGATTCTCTTTCGGAGACATAGAAATCCATAGGTTTTAAGATTCTTACTAGTCAGGTATATTCTTAGGCGTTTAATATGGGGTGTTGAGTCCACTTCGTTGAACAAGGAGTAGCTATTGTCTATTATATATTTGGCTTATGGAACGGTATCTGTGCTAATTTCAATCTCTGGTTTTATGCAGCACCCCAACTCACCTTTCCCCTTAAGCAAGCATAAGTTGGCTTTCTACATTTGAAACCCTGTTCTGTTTTGTAATTCAGTTCCTGTGTAGCCAAGTTTACATTCCGTGTAGTAGTGATATCTTATGATGTTTCTTTTTCTGTGTGACTTATTTCACTTAGAATCATCGTACCTGAATCCACTCATTATGCTGCTACGGGCCTGATGACATGGATTTCATTGCTTAGTGATACTGCATTGTACGTAAGTACCACAACTTCTTTATCCATTTTTCGCTTTGTGTGATAGTGAACTTCTACCATAAACGAGGTTCTTGTAAACAGAGCCATCCCAAAATTTGGGGTGGCTGTGTCTTATTGAGTTTATATTCCCTAAGCTATATGACCATAATTGGAAGTGCCCTAGGCTCTGTTGCTTTGTTTTGTAGATGTTTCAGGAAACACCATACACTTCTCCAGAGTGGCTGTTGGCAATTTACATCCCGCCCATCAGCATAACAAGGCTCCCAGTTCTCCATGGCCTGTCCTGCCTTTCTGGATTTTACACTTTTTTCAGATGACCCTTTTGAACAGGGGGCAGTGAGACTTCATTGTAGTGCAGATTTCCTTTGCAAGCTTGCTTGGTTGGCCAAAAAGGGCGTATGCGTTTTTTCCTGAATATATTCAGGAAAAAACGCATACGCCCTTTTTGGCCAAGTGCATCATTGTGGACGTTCTGCCTCTTTTCCTATGCTTTACATGCAATTCCAGTCTACCTCCTGAAATCGGTTTCCTGCAATTCTGCCCCGCTTTCAAGTCCTCTTGGCAGCCTTACTTCAATATATTTTTGGACGATAGCTGTCATTTATAACTCTGCAGGTTTGTGAGTTACAGTGTCCCTGAGCTCCTTTCTTCAACTCGCTTTCTTGTGAGCTGGCCGCAACACCGCAGGATTGCTTCAGGCCCTAGTGTGGTTCCAGCACGGCACGCTGAGCCTTTGGTTAATTCCTCTTCCTGGTGGGGAATGAGAGTTAAAATTGCCCGTCCAGACACCTCCAGCTAGTCTCTCATTGGTTCTCCTATTCCTGTTCATTTTCCGCAGAAATTGCAAACTGGGCCAAACAGGAGGTTAAAGGCACTGACTCTCCAAGTGGGGAGAGTGTTAGTAAAGCGTCTGGAATGTTGCACCCGAGTACCAGGGGACGAAAACTGAGACACATTTGAACACGTTTCCCGAACACACGGTGGATCATACTCTGGGTTCCACATGCATGTTTTAGCTGAAGGAAGAATCCCTTAAACCTGGAGAGTTGAGACCCATGGAATGGGTACCATGCAATATGACTTCAAAGGGTCTGCATTTGCTCACCGAACCTCACCAATCCTATCACTACTGCATTTATGCCGCTGTACACACGCTTGATTCTCTTTCGGAGACATATAAATCCATAGGTTTTAAGATTCTTACTAGTCAGGTATATTCTTAGGCGTTTAATATGGGGTGTTGAGTCCACTTCGTTGAACAAGGAGTAGCTATTGTCTATTATATATTTGGCTTATGGAATTGTAATTGTGCTAATTTCAATCTCTGGTTTTATGCAGCACCCCAACTCACCTTTCCCCTTAAGCAAGCATAAGTTGGTTTTCTACATTTGACACCCTGTTCTGTTTTGTAATTCAGTTCCTGTGTAGCCAAGTTTACATTCCGTGTAGTAGTGATATCTTATGAAGTTTCTCTTTCTGTGTGACTTATTTCACTTAGAATCATCGTACCTGAATCCACTCATTATGGTGCTACGGGCCTGGTGACTTAGATTTCATTGCTGAGTGATATTGCATTGTACGTAAGTACCACAACTTCTTTATCCATTTTTCGCTTTCTGCGATACTGAACTTGTACCATAAATGAGGTTCTTGTAAACAGAGCCTTCCCATAATTTGGGGTGGCTGTGTCTTTTTGAGTTTAATTTCCCTAAGCTATAGTACCATAAGTGGAAGTGCCCTAGGCTCTGTTGCTTTGTTTCTTAGATGTTTCAGGAAACACCATACAGTTCTCCAGAGTGGCTGTTGGCAATTTACATCCCGCCCATCAGCATAACAAGGCTCCCAGTTCTCCATGGCCTGTCCTGCCTTTCTGGATTTTACACTTTTTTCAGATGGCCCTTTTCACCGGGGGGGCAGTGAGATTTCATTGTAGTGCAGATTTCCTTTGCAAGCTTGCTTGGTTGGCCAAAAAGGGCGTATGCGTTTTTTCCTGAATATATTCAGGAAAAAACGCATACGCCCTTTTTGGCCAAGTGCATCATTGTGGACGTTCTGCCTCTTTTCCTATGCTTTACATGCAATTCCAGTCTACCTCCTGAAATCGGTTTCCTGCAATTCTGCCCCGCTTTCAAGTGCTCTTGGCAGCCTTACTTCAATATATTTTTGGACGATAGCTGTCATTTATAACTCTGCTGGTTTGTGAGTTACAGTGTCCCTGAGCTCCTTTCTTCAACTCGCTTTCTTGTGAGCTGGCCGCAACACCGCAGGATTGCTTCAGGCCTTAGTGTGGTTCCGGCACGGCACACTGAGCCTTTGGGTAATTCCTCATCCTGGTGGGGAATGAGAGTTAAATTTGCCCGTCCAGACACCTCCAGCTAGTCTCTCATTGGTTCTCCCTATTCCTGTTCATTTTCCGCAGAAATTGCAAACTGGGCCAAACAGGAGTGTTAAAGGCACTGACTTTCCAAGTGGGGAGAGTGTTAGTAAAGCGTCTGGAATGTTGCACCCGAGTACCAGGGGACGAAAACTGAGGCACATTTGAACACGTTTCCCGAACACACGGTGGATCATACTCTGGGTTCCACATGCATGTTTTAGCTGAAGGAACAATCCCTTAAACCTGGAGAGTTGAGACCCATGGAATGGGTACCATGCAATATGACTTCAAAGGGTCTGCATTTGCTCACCGAACCTCACCAATCCTATCACTACTGCATTTATGCCGCTGTACACACGCTTGATTCTCTTTCGGAGACATAGAAATCCATAGGTTTTAAGATTCTTACTAGTCAGGTATATTCTTAGGCGTTTAATATGGGGTGTTGAGTCCACTTCGTTGAACAAGGAGTAGCTATTGTCTATTATATATTTGGCTTATGGAATTGTAATTGTGCTAATTTCAATCTCTGGTTTTATGCAGCACCCCAACTCACCTTTCCCCTTAAGCAAGCATAAGTTGGTTTTCTACATTTGACACCCTGTTCTGTTTTGTAATTCAGTTCCTGTGTAGCCAAGTTTACATTCCGTGTAGTAGTGATATCTTATGAAGTTTCTCTTTCTGTGTGACTTATTTCACTTAGAATCATCGTACCTGAATCCACTCATTATGGTGCTACGGGCCTGGTGACTTAGATTTCATTGCTGAGTGATATTGCATTGTACGTAAGTACCACAACTTCTTTATCCATTTTTCGCTTTCTGCGATACTGAACTTGTACCATAAATGAGGTTCTTGTAAACAGAGCCTTCCCATAATTTGGGGTGGCTGTGTCTTTTTGAGTTTAATTTCCCTAAGCTATAGTACCATAAGTGGAAGTGCCCTAGGCTCTGTTGCTTTGTTTCTTAGATGTTTCAGGAAACACCATACAGTTCTCCAGAGTGGCTGTTGGCAATTTACATCCCGCCCATCAGCATAACAAGGCTCCCAGTTCTCCATGGCCTGTCCTGCCTTTCTGGATTTTACACTTTTTTCAGATGGCCCTTTTCACCGGGGGGGCAGTGAGATTTCATTGTAGTGCAGATTTCCTTTGCAAGCTTGCTTGGTTGGCCAAAAAGGGCGTATGCGTTTTTTCCTGAATATATTCAGGAAAAAACGCATACGCCCTTTTGGGCCAAGTGCATCATTGTGGACGTTCTGCCTCTTTTCCTATGCTTTACATGCAATTCCAGTCTACCTCCTGAAATCGGTTTCCTGCAATTCTGCCCCGCTTTCAAGTGCTCTTGGCAGCCTTACTTCAATATATTTTTGGACGATAGCTGTCATTTATAACTCTGCAGGTTTGTGAGTTACAGTGTCCCTGAGCTCCTTTCTTCAACTCGCTTTCTTGTGAGCTGGCCGCAACACCGCAGGATTGCTTCAGGCCCTAGTGTGGTTCCGGCACGGCACGCTGAGCCTTTGGTTAATTCCTCTTCCTGTTGGGAATGAGAGTTAAATTTGCCCGTCCAGACACCTCCAGCTAGTCTCTCATTGGTTCTCCCTATTCCTGTTCATTTTCCGCAGAAATTGCAAACTGGGCCAAACAGGAGGTTAAAGGCACTGACTCTCCAAGTGGGGAGAGTGTTAGTAAAGCGTCTGGAATGTTGCACCCGAGTACCAGGGGACGAAAACTGAGACACATTTGAACACGTTTCCCGAACACACGGTGGATCATACTCTGGGTTCCACATGCATGTTTTAGCTGAAGGAACAATCCCTTAAACCTGGAGAGTTGAGACCCATGGAATGGGTACCATGCAATATGACTTCAAAGGGTCTGCATTTGCTCACCGAACCTCACCAATCCTATAACTGCTGCATTTATGCCGCTGTACACACGCTTGATTCTCTTTCGGAGACATATAAATCCATAGGTTTTAAGATTCTTACTAGTCAGGTATATTCTTAGGTGTTTAATATGGGGTGTTGAGTCCACTTCTTTGAACAAGGAGTAGCTATTGTCTATTATATATTTGGCTTATGGAACGGTATCTGTGCTAATTTCAATCTCTGGTTTTATGCAGCACCCCAACTCACCTTTCCCCTTAAGCAAGCATAAGTTGGTTTTCTACATTTGAGACCCTGTTCTGTTTTGTAATTCAGTTCCTGGGTAGCCAAGTTTACATTCCGTGTAGTAGTGATATCTTATGAAGTTTCTTTTTCTGTGTGACTTATTTCACTTAGAATCATCGTACCTGAATCCACTCATTATGCTGCTACGGGCCTGATGACATAGATTTCATTGCTGAGTGATATTGCATTGTACATAAGTACCACAACTTCTTTATCCATTTTTCGCTTTTTGCGATATTGAACTTGTACCGTAAACGAGGTTCTTATAAACAGAGCCATCCCAAAATCTGGGGTGGCTGTGTCTTTTTGAGTTTAATTTCCCTAAGCTATAGTACCATAAGTGGAAGTGCACTAGGCTCTGTTGCTTTGTTTCTTAGATGTTTCAGGAAACACCATACGCTTCTGCAGAGTGATGTTGGCAATTTACATCCCGCCCATCTGCATAACAAGCCTCCCAGTTCTCCATGGCCTGCCCTGCCTTTCTGGATTTTACACTTTTTTCAGATGGCCCTTTTCACCGGGGGGGCAGTGAGATTTCATTGTAGTGCAGATTTCCTTTGCAAGCTTGCTTGGTTGGCCAAAAAGGGCGTATGCGTTTTTTCCTGAATATATTCAGGAAAAAACGCATACGCCCTTTTTGGCCAAGTGCATCATTGTGGACGTTCTGCCTCTTTTCCTATGCTTTACATGCAATTCCAGTCTACCTCCTGAAATCGGTTTCCTGCAATTCTGCCCCGCTTTCAAGTGCTCTTGGCAGCCTTCCTTCAATATATTTTTGGACGATAGCTGTCATTTATAACTCTGCTGGTTTGTGAGTTACAGTGTCCCTGAGCTCCTTTCTTCAACTCGCTTTCTTGTGAGCTGGCCGCAACACCGCAGGATTGCTTCAGGCCTTAGTGTGTTTCCGGCACGGCACACTGAGCCTTTGGGTAATTCCTCATCCTGGTGGGGAATGAGAGTTAAATTTGCCCGTCCAGACACCTCCAGCTAGTCTCTCATTGGTTCTCCCTATTCCTGTTCATTTTCCGCAGAAATTGCAAACTGGGCCAAACAGGAGTGTTAAAGGCACTGACTTTCCAAGTGGGGAGAGTGTTAGTAAAGCGTCTGGAATGTTGCACCCGAGTACCAGGGGACGAAAACTGAGGCACATTTGAACACGTTTCCCGAACACACGGTGGATCATACTCTGGGTTCCACATGCATCTTTTAGCTGAAGGAAGAATCCCTTAAACCTGGAGAGTTGAGACCCATGGAATGGTTACCATGCAATATGACTTCAAAGGGTCTGCATTGGCTCACCAATCCTCACCAATCCTATCACTGCTGCGTTTATGCCGCTGTACACACGCTTGATTCTCTTTCGGAGACATAGAAATCCATAGGTTTTAAGATTCTTACTAGTCAGGTATATTCTTAGGCGTTTAATATGGGGTGTTCAGTCCACTACGTTGAACAAGGAGTAGCTCTTGTCTATTATGTATTTGGCTTATGGAACAGTATCTGTGCTCATTTCAATCTCTGCCTTTATGCAGCACTCCAACTCACCTTTCCCCTTAAGCAAGCATAAGTTGGTTTTCTACATTTGAGACCCTGTTCTGTTTTGTAATTCAGTTCCTGTGTAGCCAAGTTTACATTCCGTGTAGTAGTGATATCTTATGATGTTTCTTTTTCTGTGTGACTTATTTCACTTAGAATCATCGTACCTGAATCCACTCATTATGCTGCTACGGGCCTGATGACATGGATTTCATTCCTTAGTGATACTGCATTGTACGTAAGTACCACAACTTCTTTATCCATTTTTCGCTTTGTGTGATAGTGAACTTCTACCATAAACGAGGTTCTTGTAAACAGAGCCATCCCAAAATTTGGGGTGGCTGTGTCTTATTGAGTTTATATTCCCTAAGCTATAGGACCATAAGTGGAAGTGCCCTAGGCTCTGTTGCTTTGTTTCTTAGATGTTTCAGGAAACACCATACACTTCTCCAGAGTGGCTGTTGGCAATTTACATCCCGCCCATCAGCATAACAAGGCTCCCAGTTCTCCATGGCCTGTCCTGCCTTTCTGGATTTTACACTTTTTTCAGATGACCCTTTTGAGCCTGGGGCAGTGAGACTTCATTGTAGTGCAGATTTCCTTTGCAAGCTTGCTTGGTTGGCCAAGAAGGGCGTATGCGTTTTTTCCTGAATATATTCAGGAAAAAACGCATACACCCTTTTTGGCCAAGTGCATCATTGTGGACGTTCTGCCTCTTTTCCTATGCTTTACATGCAATTCCAGTCTACCTCCTGAAATCGGTTTCCTGCAATTCTGCCCCGCTTTCAAGTCCTCTTGGCAGCCTTACTTCAATATATTTTTGGACGATAGCTGTCATTTATAACTCTGCAGGTCTGTGAATTACAGTGCCCCTGAGCTCCTTTCTTCAAATCGCTTTCTTGTGAGCTGTCCGCAACATCGCAGGATTGCTTCAGGCCCTAATGTCGTTCCTGCATGGCACGCTGAGCCTTTGGTTAATTCCTCTTCCTGGTGGGAAATGAGAGTTAAATTTGCCCGTCCAGACACCTCCAGCTAGTCTCTCATTGGTTCTCCCTATTCCTGTTCATTTTCCGCAGAAATTGCAAACTGGGCCAAACAGGAGGTTAAAGGCACTGACTCTCCAAGTGGGGAGAGTGTTAGTAAAGCGTCTGGAATGTTGCACCCGAGTACCAGGGGACGAAAACTGAGACACATTTGAACACGTTTCCCGATCACACGGTGGATCATACTCTGGGTTCCACATGCATGTTTTAGCTGAAGGAAGAATCCCTTAAACCTGGAAAGTTGAGACCCATGGATTGGGTACCATGCAATATGACTTCAAGGGTCTGCATTTGCTCACTGAACCTAAACAATCCTATCACTGCTGCGTTTATGCCGCTGCACACATGTTTGATTCTCTTTCAGAGACATATAAATCCATAGGTTTTAAGATTCTTACTAGTCAGGTATATTCTCAGGCGTTTAATATGGGGTGTTGAGTCCACTTCGTTGAGCAAGGAGTAGCTCTTGTCTATTACATATTTGGCTTATGGAACGGTATCTGTTTTAATTTCAATCTCTTGTTTTATGCAGCACCCCACCTCACCTTTCCCCTTAAGCAAGCATAAGTTGGTTTTCTACATTTGAGATCCTGTTCTGTTTTGTAATTCAGTTCCTGTGTAGCCAAGTTTACATTCCGTGTATTAGTGATACCTTATGATGTTTATTTTTCTGTGTGACTTATTTCACTTAGAATCATCGTACCTGAATCCACTCATTATGCTGCTACGGGCCTGATGACATAGATTTCATTGCTGAGTGATATTGCATTGTACGTAAGTACCACAACATCTTTATCCATTTTTCCCTTTCTGTGATATTGAACTTGTACCGTAAACGAGGTTCTTGTAAACAGAGCCGTCGCAAACGTTGGGGTGGCTGTGTCTTTTTGATTTTAATTTCCCTAAGCTATAGGACAATAAGTGGAAGTGCCCTAGGCTCTGTTGCTTTATTTTTCAGATGTTTCACTAAACACCATACACTTCTCCAGAGTGGCTGTTGGCAATTTACATACCACTCATCAGCATAAAAAGCCTCCCAGTTCTCCATGGCCTGTCCTGCCTTTATGGATTTTACACTTTTTCCAGATGGCCGTTTTGACCAGGGGACAGTGAGACTTCATTGTAGTGCAGATTTCCTTTGCAAGCTTGCTTGTTTGGCCAAAAAGGGCGTATGCGTTTTTTCCTGAATATATTCAGGAAAAAACGCATACGCACTTCTTGGCCAAGTGCATCATTGTGGACGTTCTGCCTCTTTTCCTATGCTTTACATGCAATTCCAGTCTACCTCCTGAAATCGGTTTCCTGCAATTCTGCCCCACTTTCAAATCCTCTTCGCAGCCTTACTTCAATATATTTTTGGACGATAGCTGTCAGTTATAACTCTGCAGGTGTGTCAATTACAGTGCCCTGAGCTCCTTTCTTCAACTCGCTTTCTTGTGAGCTGGCCGCAACACCGCAGGATTGCTTCAGGCCCTAGTTTGGTTCCGGCTTGGCACGCTGAGCCTTTGGTTAATTCCTCTTCCTGGTGGGAAATGAGAGTTAAATTTGCCCGTCCAGACACCTCCAGCTAGTCTCTCATGGGTTCTCCCTATTCCTGTTCATCTTCTGCAGAAATTGCAAACTGGGCCAAACAGGAGGTTAAAGGCACTGACTCTCCAAGTGGGGAGAGTGTTAGTAAAGCGTCTGGAATGTTGCACCCGAGTACCAGGGGACGAAAACTGAGACACATTTGAACACGTTTCCCGATCACATGGTGGATCATACTCTGGGTTCCACATGCATGTTTTAGCTGAAGGAAGAATCCCTTAAACTTGGAGAGTTGAGACCCATGGAATGGGTACCATGCAATATGACTTCAAAGGGTCTGCATTTGCTCACCGATCCTCACCAATCCTATCACTGCTGCATTTATGCCGCTGTACACACGCTTGATTCTCTTTCGGAGACATATAAATCCATAGGTTTTAAGATTCTTACTAATCAGATATATTCTTAGGCGTTTAATATGGCGTGTTGAGTCCACTTCCTTGAACAAGGAATAGCTCTTGTCTATTATATATTTGGCTTATGGAACGGTATCTGTGCTAATTTCAATCTCTGGTTTTATGCAGCACCCCAACTCACCTTTCCCCTTAAGCAAGCATAAGTTGGTTTTCTACATTTGAGACCCTGTTCTGTTTTGTAATTCAGTTCCTGTGTTGCCAAGTTTACATTCCGTATATTAGTGATATCTTATGATGTTTCTTTTTCTGTGTGACTTATTTCACTTAGAATCATCGTACCTGAATCCACTCATGATGCTGCTACGGGCCTGATGACACAGATTTCGCTGCTGAGTGATATTGCATTGTACCTAAGTACCACAACTTCTTTATCCATTTTTCGCTTTCTGCGATATTGAACTTGTACCTTAAACGAGGTTCTTGTAAACAAAGCCGTCCCAAACTTTGGGGTGTCTGTGGCTTTTTGATTTTAATTTCCCTAAGCTATAGGACCATAAGTGGAAGTGCCCTAGGCTCTGTTGCTTTGTTTTTTAGATGTTTCAGGAAACACCATACACTTCTCCAGAGTGGCTGTTGGCAATTTACATGCGCCCATCAGCATAACGAGGCTCCCAGTTCTCCATGGCCTGTCCTGCCTTTCTGGATTTTACAATTTTTTCAGATGGCCCTTTTGACCGGGGGGCAGTGAAACTTCATTGTAGTGCAGATTTCATTTGCAAGCTTGCTTGGTTAGCCAAAGAGGGCGCCCTTTTTGACCAAGTGCATCATTCTGGACGTTCTGCCTCTTTTCCTATGCTTTACATGCAATTCCAGTCTACCTCCTGAAATCCGTTTCCTGCAATTCTGCCTTGCTGTCAGTGCCTCTTCATAGCCTTACCTCAATATAGTTTTGGAAAATAGTTGGCCTTTATAACTCTGCAAGTTTTTGAATTGCAGTTGCCCTTAGTTCCATTTTTCAGCTCTTATTTTTGTGATCTTGCCTCATATCCACAGGATTTCTTCAGGCCCTATTTTTCTTCTGGGGTGCCTTGTTGTGCCTTTGGTTAATTCTTCTTCCTATGTGAAATTAGAGTGACATGTGGGCATTGAAACCGCTACAGCTATTTTCTCACTGGTTCCCCCTATTCCCATTCATCCTCCGCACTAACTGCAGACTGTGCGATATCGGAACTTAAAGTCATTGACTCTCCATGTGGGGATGTTTTTAGTAAAGTGGCTGGAATGTTGATCCGGAGCCCCAGGAGAGGAAAATGAGGTGCGTTTTAGAAACCTTTCCCGATCATATGGTATACCATCTGCTGGATTTCCCATGCATGGTTTAGCTGTAGGAAGATTCCCTTCAACCTGCAGTGTTGGGACCCTTGGAATGAGTAGCATGAAGTATTGCATTAAACTTTCGGCAGTTGCTCACCAAAGCTCACCAATCCTCTCAGCCCCAAGTGTCCAGCCTTATGTCTTATCCAGCTGTGGGTTTATATGTGGTCATTCCAGGTTACATCACAACCCCTGAGCGAATTTTGTAAGAATTTTTCTCTCTTTCATTGTTTCTGTGTTTTGGTTTTAAAATTTATTTCTATAATGGGGTTTAGCTCATTTTCACTGCTGTGTTTGTGCCGCTCTGCACACACTTGATTCCCTTATGGAGATATATCAATACATGGGTTTTAAGAGTCTTATTACTCAGATATATTTCTCTGTGGTGTATAGGGTATGTTGAGGCCAGTTCATTGAGCAAGGTGTAGATCTTGTCTAATACCTATTTGGTTTATTGAACGGTATCTGTGCTAATTTCAAACTCTGGATTTATGCATCACCCCACCTCTCCTTTCCCCTTAAGCTGACATAAGTGTGTTTTCTAAATGTGAGACACTGTTCTGTTTTGTAATTCATGTTTTGTGCAGCCATATTTATCCTCCCTCTATAAGTGATATCTTATGATATGTTTCTTTTTCTGTTTGACTTATTTCAAGTAGTATTATCGGACCTAAATCCACTCTTTATCCTTCTACTGGCCTTATTACATTGATTTCATGGTGAAGAGATATTCCATTGTACATAAGTACCACATTTTCTTTATCCATTGTTCTCTTTCCTGGGATATTTAAGGTGTACTGAAGTTGAGGTTCTTGTAAACAGAGTAGCCCTAAACTGTGGTGTGCTTGTGTCTTGTTGATGTTTAGACTTCCCTAGATATACTCCCATGATTGGAAGTGCCCTATGCTCTGTAGCTCTGTTTTTTAGATGATTTAGGAACCACCATACACTTCTCCAGAGTGGCTCTCGGCAGTTCACACACTGTCCATCAGCGTATAAAGGCTCCCTGTTCTCCATGACCTGTCCTGCCTTTCTGGATTCTATACTTTTTTCAGGTGGCCCTTTTGACCGGGGGCAGTGAGACTTCATTGTAGTGCAGATTTCCTTTGCAAGCTTGCTTGGTTGGCCAAAAAGGGCGTATGCGTTTTTTCCTGAATATATTCAGGAAAAAACGCATACGCCCTTTTTGGCCAAGTGCATCATTGTGGACGTTCTGCCTCTTTTCCTATGCTTTACATGCAATTCCAGTCTACCTCCTGAAATCGGTTTCCTGCAATTCAGTCCCGCTTTCAAGTCCTCTTGGCAACCTTACTTCAATATATTTTTGGACGATAGGTGTCATTTATAACTCTGCAGGTTTGTGAATGACAGTGCCCATGAGCTCCTTTCTTCAACTCGCTTTCTTGTGAGCTGGCCGCAACACCGCAGGATTGCTTCAGGCCCTAGTGTGGTTCCGGCTTGGCACGCTGAGCCTTTGGTTAATTCCTCTTCCTGGTGGGAAATGAGAGTTAAATTTGCCCGTCCAGACACCTCCAGCTAGTCTCTCATTGGTTCTCCCTATTCCTGTTCATTTTCCGCAGATATTGCAAACTGGGCCAAACAGGAAGTTAAAGGCACTGACTCTCCAAGTGGGGAGAGTGTTAGTAAAGCGTCTGGAATGTTGCACCCGAGTACCAGGGGACGAAAACTGAGACACATTTAACACGTTTCGCGATCACACGGTGGATCATAGTCTGGGATCCACGTGCATGATTTAGCTGAAGGAAGAATCCCTTAAACCTGGAGAGTTGAGACCCATGGAACGGGTACCATGCAATATGACTTCAAAGGGTCTGCATTTGCTCACCGAACCTCACCAATCCTATCACTACTGCATTTATGCCGCTGTACACACACTTGATTCTCTTTCGGAGACATATAAAGCCATAGGTTTTAAGATTCTTACTAGTCAGGTATATTCTTAGGTGTTTAATATGGGGTGTTGAGTCCACTTCGTTGAACAAGGAGTAGCTATTGTCTATTATATATTTGGCTTATGGAACGGTATCTGTGCCAAATTCAATCTCTGGTATTATGCAGCACCCCAACTCACCTTTCCACTTAAGCAAGCATAAGTTGGTTTTCTACATTTGAGACCCTGTTCTGTTTTGTAATTCAGTTCCTGTGTAGCCAAGTTTACATTCCGTGTAGTAGTGATATCTTATGAAGTTTCTTTTTCTGTGTGACTTATTTCACTTAGAATCATCGTACCTGAATCCACTCATTATGCTGCTATGGGCCTGATGACATAGATTTCATTGCTGAGTGATATTGCATTGTACGTAAGTACCACAACTTCTTTATCCATTTTTCGATTTCTGCGATATTGAACTTGTACCATAAATGAGGTTCTTGTAAACAGAGCCTTCCCATAATTTGGGGTGGCTGTGTCTTTTTGAGTTTAATTTCCCTAAGCTATTGTACCATAAGTGGAAGTGCCCTAGGCTCTGTTGCTTTGTTTCTTAGATGTTTCAGGAAACACCATACACTTCTCCAGAGTGGCTGTTGGCAATTTACATCCCGCCCATCAGCATAACAAGGCTCCCAGTTCTCCATGGCCTGTCCTGCCTTTCTGGATTTTACACTTTTTTCAGATGACCCTTTTGAGCGTGGGGCAGTGAGACTTCATTGTAGTGCAGATTTCCTTTGCAAGCTTGCTTGGTTGGCCAAAAAGGGCGTATGCGTTTTTTCCTGAATATATTCAGGAAAAAACGCATACGCCCTTTTTGGCCAAGTGCATCATTGTGGACGTTCTGCCTCTTTTCCTATGCTTTACATGCAATTCCAGTCTACCTCCTGAAATCGGTTTCCTGCAATTCTGCCCCGCTTTCAAGTCCTCTTGGCAGCCTTACTTCAATATATTTTTGGACGATAGCTATCATTTATAACTCTGCAGGTTTGTGAGTTACAGTGTCCCTGAGCTCCTTTCTTCAACTCGCTTTCTTGTGAGCTGGCCGCAACACCGCAGGATTGCTTCAGACCCTAGTGTGGTTCCGGCACGGCACGCTGAGCCTTTGGTTAATTCCTCTTCCTGGTGGGGAATGAGAGTTAAGTTTGCCAGTCCAGACACCTCCAGCTAGTCTCTCATTGGTTCTCCCTATTCCTGTTCATTTTCCGCAGAAATTGCAAACTGGGCCAAACAGGAGGTTAAAGGCACTGACTCTCCAAGTGGGGAGAGTGTTAGTAAAGCGTCTGGAATGTTGCACCCGAGTACCAGGGGACGAAAACTGAGACACATTTGAACACGTTTCCCGAACACATGGTGGATCATACTCTGGGTTCCACATGCATGTTTTAGCTGAAGGAAGAATCCCTTAAACTTGGAGAGTTGAGACCCATGGAATGGGTACCATGCAATATGACTTCAAAGGGTCTGCATTTGCTCACCGATCCTCATCAATCCTTTGACTGCTGCGTTTATGCCCCTGTACACATGCTTGATTCTCTTTCGGAGACATATAAATCCATAGGTTTTAAGATTCTTACTAGTCAGGTATATTCTTAGGCGTTTAATATGGGGTGTTGAGTCCACTTCGTTGAACAAGGAGTAGCTATTGTCTATTATATATTTGGCTTATGGAACGGTATCTGTGCCAATTTCAATCCCTGGTTTTATGCAGCACCCCAACTCACCTTTCCCCTTAAGCAAGCATAAGTTGGTTTTCTACATTTGAGACCCTGTTCTGTTTTGTAATTCAGTTCCTGTGTAGCCAAGTTTACATTCCGTGTAGTAGTGATATCTTATGAAGTTTCTTTTTCTGTGTGACTTATTTCACTTAGAATCATCATACCTGAATATACTCATTATGCTGCTACGGGCCTGATGACATAGATTTCATTGCTGAGTGATATTGCATTGTACGTAAGTACCACAACTTCTTTATCCATTTTTCGCTTTCTGTGATATTGAACTTGTACCATAAACGAGGTTCTTGTAAACAGAGCCGTCCCAAACTTTGGGGTGGCTGTGTCTTTTTGATTTTAATTTCCCTAAGCTATAGGACCGTAAGTGGAAGTGCCCTAGGCTCTGTTGCTTTGTTTCTTAGATGTTTCAGGAAACACCATACACTTCTCCAGAGTGGCTGTTTGCAATTTACATCCCGCCCATCAGCATAACAAGGCTCCCAGTTCTCCATGGCCTGTCCTGCCTTTCTGGATTGCACACTTTTTTCAGATGACCCTTTTGACCGGGGGGCAGTGAGACTTCATTGTAGTGCAGATTTCCTTTGCAAGCTTGCTTGGTTGGCCAAAAAGGGCGTATGCGTTTTTTCCTGAATATATTCAGGAAAAAACGCATACGCACTTTTTGGCCAAGTGCATCATTGTGGACGTTCTGCCTCTTTTCCTATGCTTTACATGCAATTCCAGTCTACCTCCTGAAATCGGTTTCCTGCAATTCTGCCCCGCTTTCAAGTTCTCTTGGCAGCCTTACTTCAATATATTTTTGGACGATAGGCTATCATTTATAACTCTGCAGGTTTGTGAGTTACAGTGTCCCTGAGCTCCTTCCTTCAGCTCGCTTTCTTGTGAGCTGGCCGCAACACCGCAGGATTGCTTCAGGCCCTAGTGTGGTTCCGGCACGGCACGCTGAGCCTTTGGTTAATTCCTCTTCCTGGTGGGGAATGAGAGTTAAATTTGCCCGTCCAGACACCTCCAGCTAGTCTCTCATTGGTACTCCCTATTCCTGTTCATTTTCCGCAGAAATTGCAAACTGGGCCAAACAGGAGGTTAAAGGCACTGACTCTCCAAGTGGGGAGAGTGTTAGTAAAGCGTCTGGAATGTTGCACCCGAGTACCAGGGGACGAAAACTGAGACTCATTTGAACACGATTTCCGAACACATGGTGGATCATACTCTGGGTTCCACATGCATGTTTTAGCTGAAGGAAGAATCCCTTAAACCTGGAGAGTTGAGACCCAAGGAATGGGTACCATGCAATATGACTTCAAAGGGTCTGCATTTGCTCAACGATCCTCATCAATCCTTTGACTGCTGCGTTTATGCCGCTGTACACACGCTTGATTCTCTTTCGGAGACATATAAATCCATAGGTTTTAAGATTCTTACTAGTCAGGTATATTCTTAGGCGTTTAATATGGGGTGTTGAGTCCACTTCGTTGAACAAGGAGTAGCTATTGTCTATTATATATTTGGCTTATGGAACGGTATCTGTGCCAAGTTCAATCCCTGGTTTTATGCAGCACCCCAACTCACCTTTCCCCTTAAGCAAGCATAAGTTGGTTTTCTACATTTGAGACCCTGTTCTGTTTTGTAATTCAGTTCCTGTGTAGCCAAGTTTACATTCCATGTAGTAGTGATATCTTATGAAGTTTCTTTTTCTGTGTGACTTATTTCACTTAGAATCATCGTACCTGAATCCACTCATTATGCTGCTATGGGCCAGAAGACATAGATTACATTGCTGAGTGATATTGCATTGTACGTAAGTACCACAACATCTTTATCCATTTTTCGCTTTCTGCGATATTGAACTTGTACCATAAATGAGGTTCTTGTAAACAGAGCCTTCCCATAATTTGGGGTGGCTGTGTCTTTTTGATTTTAATTTCCCTAAGCTATAGCACCATAAGTGGAAGTGCCCTAGGCTCTGTTGCTTTATTTCTTAGATGTTTCAGGAAACACCATACACTTCCCAGAGTGGCTGTTGGCAATTTACATCCCGCCCATCAGCATAACAAGGCTCCCAGTTCTCCATGGCCTGTCCTGCCTTTCTGGATTTTACACTTTTTTCAGATGGCCCTTTTGACAGGGGGCAGTGAGACTTCATTGTACTGCAGATTTCCTTTGCAAGCTTGCTTGGTTGGCCAAAAAGGGCGTACGCGTTTTTTCCTGAATATATTCAGGAAAAAACGCGTACGCCCTTTTTGGCCAAGTGCATCATTGTGGACGTTCTGCCTCTTTTCCTATGCTTTACATGCAATTCCAGTCTACCTCCTGAAATCGGTTTCCTGCAATTCTGCCCCGCTTTCAAGTCCTCTTGGCAGCCTTCCTTCAATATATTTTTGGACGATAGCTATCATTTATAACTCTACAGGTTTGTGAGTTACAGTGTCCCTGAGCTCCTTTCTTCAACTCGCTTTCTTGTGAGCTGGCCGCAACACCGCAGGATTGCTTCAGGCCCTAGTGTGGTTCCCCACGGCACGCTGAGCCTTTTGTTAATTCCAATTGCTGGTGGGAAATGAGAGTAAAATTTGCCCGTTTAGACACCTCAAGCTAGTCTCTCATTGGTTCTCCATATTCCTGTTCATTTTCCGCAGAAATTGCAAACTGGGCCAAACAGGAGGTTAAAGGCACTGACTCTCCAAGTGGGGAGAGTGTTAGTAAAGCGTCTGGAATGTTGCACCCGAGTACCAGGGGACGAAAACTGAGACATATTTGAACTCGTTTCCCGAACACACGGTGGATCATACTCTGGGTTCCACATGCATGTTTCAGCTGAAGGTAGAATCCCTTAAACCTGGAGAGTTGAGACCCATGGAATGGTTACCATGCAATATGACTTCAAAGGGTCTGCATTTGCTCACCGAACCTCACCAATCCTATCACTACTGCATTTATGCCGCTGTACACACGCTTGATTCTCTTTCGGAGACATATAAAGCCATAGGTTTTAAGATTCTTACTAGTCAGGTATATTCTTTTGTGTTTAATATGGGGTGTTGAGTCCACTTCGTTGAACAAGGAGTAGCTATTGTCTATTATATATTTGGCTTATGGAACGGTATCTGTGCCAAATTCAATCTCTGGTTTTATGCAGCACCCCAACTCACCTTTCCACTTAAGCAAGCATAAGTTGGTTTTCTACATTTGAGACCCTGTTCTGTTTTGTAATTCAGTTCCTGTGTAGCCAAGTTTACATTCCGTGTAGTAGTGATATCTTATGAAGTTTCTTTTTCTGTGTGACTTATTTCACTTAGAATCATCATACCTGAATCCACTCATTATGCTGCTATGGGCCTGATGACATAGATTTCATTGCTGAGTGATATTGCATTGTACGTAAGTACCACAACTTCTTTATCCATTTTTCGATTTCTGCGATATTGAACTTGTACCATAAATGAGGTTCTTGTAAACAGAGCCTTCCCATAATTTGGGGTGGCTGTGTCTTTTTGAGTTTAATTTCCCTAAGCTATTGTACCATAAGTGGAAGTGCCCTAGGCTCTGTTGCTTTGTTTCTTAGATGTTTCAGGAAACACCATACACTTCTCCAGAGTGGCTGTTGGCAATTTACATCCCGCCCAACAGCATAACAAGGCTCCCAGTTCTCCATGGCCTGTCCTGCCTTTCTGGATTTTACACTTTTTTCAGATGACCCTTTTGAGCGTGGGGCAGTGAGACTTCATTGTAGTGCAGATTTCCTTTGCAAGCTTGCTTGGTTGGCCAAAAAGGGCGTATGCGTTTTTTCCTGAATATATTCAGGAAAAAACGCATACGCCCTTTTTGGCCAAGTGCATCATTGTGGACGTTCTGCCTCTTTTCCTATGCTTTACATGCAATTCCAGTCTACCTCCTGAAATCGGTTTCCTGCAATTCTGCCCCGCTTTCAAGTCCTCTTGGCAGCCTTACTTCAATATATTTTTGGACGATAGCTATCATTTATAACTCTGCAGGTTTGTGAGTTACAGTGTCCCTGAGCTCCTTTCTTCAACTCGCTTTCTTGTGAGCTGGCCGCAACACCGCAGGATTGCTTCAGACCCAAGTGTGGTTCCGGCACGGCACGCTGAGCCTTTGGTTAATTCCTCTTCCTGGTGGGGAATGAGAGTTAAGTTTGCCAGTCCAGACACCTCCAGCTAGTCTCTCATTGGTTCTCCCTATTCCTGTTCATTTTCCGCAGAAATTGCAAACTGGGCCAAACAGGAGGTTAAAGGCACTGACTCTCCAAGTGGGGAGAGTGTTAGTAAAGCGTCTGGAATGTTGCACCCGAGTACCAGGGGACGAAAACTGAGACACATTTGAACACGTTTCCCGAACACATGGTGGATCATACTCTGGGTTCCACATGCATGTTTTAGCTGAAGGAAGAATCCCTTAAACTTGGAGAGTTGAGACCCATGGAATGGGTACCATGCAATATGACTTCAAAGGGTCTGCATTTGCTCACCGATCCTCATCAATCCTTTGACTGCTGCGTTTATGCCCCTGTACACATGCTTGATTCTCTTTCGGAGACATATAAATCCATAGGTTTTAAGATTCTTACTAGTCAGGTATATTCTTAGGCGTTTAATATGGGGTGTTGAGTCCACTTCGTTGAACAAGGAGTAGCTATTGTCTATTATATATTTGGCTTATGGAACGGTATCTGTGCCAAGTTCAATCCCTGGTTTTATGCAGCACCCCAACTCACCTTTCCCCTTAAGCAAGCATAAGTTGGTTTTCTACATTTGAGACCCTGTTCTGTTTTGTAATTCAGTTCCTGTGTAGCCAAGTTTACATTCCATGTAGTAGTGATATCTTATGAAGTTTCTTTTTCTGTGTGACTTATTTCACTTAGAATCATCGTACCTGAATCCACTCATTATGCTGCTATGGGCCAGAAGACATAGATTACATTGCTGAGTGATATTGCATTGTACGTAAGTACCACAACATCTTTATCCATTTTTCGCTTTCTGCGATATTGAACTTGTACCATAAATGAGGTTCTTGTAAACAGAGCCTTCCCATAATTTGGGGTGGCTGTGTCTTTTTGATTTTAATTTCCCTAAGCTATAGCACCATAAGTGGAAGTGCCCTAGGCTCTGTTGCTTTATTTCTTAGATGTTTCAGGAAACACCATACACTTCCCAGAGTGGCTGTTGGCAATTTACATCCCGCCCATCAGCATAACAAGGCTCCCAGTTCTCCATGGCCTGTCCTGCCTTTCTGGATTTTACACTTTTTTCAGATGGCCCTTTTGACAGGGGGCAGTGAGACTTCATTGTACTGCAGATTTCCTTTGCAAGCTTGCTTGGTTGGCCAAAAAGGGCGTATGCGTTTTTTCCTGAATATATTCAGGAAAAAACGCATACGCCCTTTTTGGCCAAGTGCATCATTGTGGACGTTCTGCCTCTTTTCCTATGCTTTACATGCAATTCCAGTCTACCTCCTGAAATCGGTTTCCTGCAATTCTGCCCCGCTTTCAAGTCCTCTTGGCAGCCTTACTTCAATATATTTTTGGACGATAGCTATCATTTATAACTCTACAGGTTTGTGAGTTACAGTGTCCCTGAGCTCCTTTCTTCAACTCGCTTTCTTGTGAGCTGGCCGCAACACCGCAGGATTGCTTCAGGCCCTAGTGTGGTTCCCCACGGCACGCTGAGCCTTTTGTTAATTCCAATTGCTGGTGGGATATGAGAGTAAAATTTGCCCGTTTAGACACCTCAAGCTAGTCTCTCATTGGTTCTCCCTATTCCTGTTCATTTTCCGCAGAAATTGCAAACTGGGCCAAACAGGAGGTTAAAGGCACTGACTCTCCAAGTGGGGAGAGTGTTAGTAAAGCGTCTGGAATGTTGCACCCGAGTACCAGGGGACGAAAACTGAGACATATTTGAACTCGTTTCCCGAACACACGGTGGATCATACTCTGGGTTCCACATGCATGTTTCAGCTGAAGGTAGAATCCCTTAAACCTGGAGAGTTGAGACCCATGGAATGGGTACCATGCAATATGACTTCAAAGGGTCTGCATTTGCTCACCGAACCTCACCAATCCTATCACTACTGCATTTATGCCGCTGTACACACGCTTGATTCTCTTTCGGAGACATATAAAGCCATAGGTTTTAAGATTCTTACTAGTCAGGTATATTCTTTTGTGTTTAATATGGGGTGTTGAGTCCACTTCGTTGAACAAGGAGTAGCTATTGTCTATTATATATTTGGCTTATGGAACGGTATCTGTGCCAAATTCAATCTCTGGTTTTATGCAGCACCCCAACTCACCTTTCCACTTAAGCAAGCATAAGTTGGTTTTCTACATTTGAGACCCTGTTCTGTTTTGTAATTCAGTTCCTGTGTAGCCAAGTTTACATTCCGTGTAGTAGTGATATCTTATGAAGTTTCTTTTTCTGTGTGACTTATTTCACTTAGAATCATCATACCTGAATCCACTCATTATGCTGCTATGGGCCTGATGATATAGATTTCATTGCTGAGTGATATTGCATTGTACGTAAGTACCACAACTTCTTTATCCATTTTTCGATTTCTGCGATATTGAACTTGTACCATAAATGAGGTTCTTGTAAACAGAGCCTTCCCATAATTTGGGGTGGCTGTGTCTTTTTGAGTTTAATTTCCCTAACTATTGTACCATAAGTGGAAGTGCCCTAGGCTCTGTTGCTTTGTTTCTTAGATGTTTCAGGAAACACCATACACTTCTCCAGAGTGGCTGTTGGCAATTTACATCCCGCCCAACAGCATAACAAGGCTCCCAGTTCTCCATGGCCTGTCCTGCCTTTCTGGATTTTACACTTTTTTCAGATGACCCTTTTGAGCGTGGGGCAGTGAGACTTCATTGTAGTGCAGATTTCCTTTGCAAGCTTGCTTGGTTGGCCAAAAAGGGTGTATGCGTTTTTTCCTGAATATATTCAGGAAAAAACGCATACGCCCTTTTTGGCCAAGTGCATCATTGTGGACGTTCTGCCTCTTTTCCTATGCTTTACATGCAATTCCAGTCTACCTCCTGAAATCGGTTTCCTGCAATTCTGCCCCGCTTTCAAGTCCTCTTGGCAGCCTTACTTCAATATATTTTTGGACGATAGCTATCATTTATAACTCTGCAGGTTTGTGAGTTACAGTGTCCCTGAGCTCCTTTCTTCAACTCGCTTTCTTGTGAGCTGGCCGCAACACCGCAGGATTGCTTCAGACCCTAGTGTGGTTCCGGCACGGCACGCTGAGCCTTTGGTTAATTCCTCTTCCTGGTGGGGAATGAGAGTTAAGTTTGCCAGTCCAGACACCTCCAGCTAGTCTCTCATTGGTTCTCCCTATTCCTGTTCATTTTCCGCAGAAATTGCAAACTGGGCCAAACAGGAGGTTAAAGGCACTGACTCTCCAAGTGCCGAGAGTGTTAGTAAAGCGTCTGGAATGTTGCACCCGAGTACCAGGGGACGAAAACTGAGACACATTTGAACACGTTTCCCGAACACATGGTGGATCATACTCTGGGTTCCACATGCATGTTTTAGCTGAAGGAAGAATCCCTTAAACTTGGAGAGTTGAGTCCCATGGAATGGGTACCATGCAATATGACTTCAAAGGGTCTGCATTTGCTCACCGATCCTCATCAATCCTTTGACTGCTGCGTTTATGCCCCTGTACACATGCTTGATTCTCTTTCGGAGACATATAAATCCATAGGTTTTAAGATTCTTACTAGTCAGGTATATTCTTAGGCGTTTAATATGGGGTGTTGAGTCCACTTCGTTGAACAAGGAGTAGCTATTGTCTATTATATATTTGGCTTATGGAACGGTATCTGTGCCAAGTTCAATCCCTGGTTTTATGCAGCACCCCAACTCACCTTTCCCCTTAAGCAAGCATAAGTTGGTTTTCTACATTTGAGACCCTGTTCTGTTTTGTAATTCAGTTCCTGTGTAGCCAAGTTTACATTCCGTGTAGTAGTGATATCTTATGAAGTTTCTTTTTCTGTGTGACTTATTTCACTTAGAATCATCATACCTGAATCCACTCATTATGCTGCTACGGGCCTGATGACATAGATTTCATTGCTGAGTGATATTGCATTGTACGTAAGTACCACAACTTCTTTATCCATTTTTCGCTTTCTGTGATATTGAACTTGTACCATAAACGAGGTTCTTGTAAACAGAGCCGTCCCAAACTTTGGGGTGGCTGTGTCTTTTTGATTTTAATTTCCCTAAGCTATAGGACCATAAGTGGAAGTGCCCTAGGCTCTGTTGCTTTGTTTCTTAGATGTTTCAGGAAACACCATACACTTCTCCAGAGTGGCTGTTGGCAATTTACATCCCGCCCATCAGCATAACAAGGCTCCCAGTTCTCCATGGCCTGTCCTGCCTTTCTGGATTTTACACTTTTTTCAGATGTCCCTTTTGACCGGGGAGGCAGTGAGACTTCATTGTAGTGCAGATTTCCTTTGCAAGCTGGCTTGGTTGGCCAAAAAGGGCGTATGGGTTTTTTCCTGAATTTATTCAGGAGAAAACGCATACGCCCTTTTTGGCCAAGTGCATCATTGTGGACGTTCTGCCTCTTTTCCTATGCTTTACATGCAATTCCAGTCTACCTCCTGAAATCGGTTTCCTGCAATTCTGCCCCGCTTTCAAGTCCTCTTGGCAGCCTTACTTCAATATATTTTTGGACGATAGCTGTCATTTATAACTCTGCAGGTCTGTGAATTACAGTGCCCCTGAGCTCCTTTCTTCAACTCCCTTTCTTGTGAGCTGGCCGCAACACCGCAGGATTGCTTCAGACCCTTGTGTGGTTGCGGCATGGCAAGCTGAGCCTTTGGTTAATTCCTCTTCCTGGTGGGAAATGAGAGTTAAATTTGCCCGTCCAGACACCTCCAGCTAGTCTCTCATTGGTTCTCCCTATTCCTGTTCATTTTCCGCAGAAATTGCAAACTGGGCCAAACAGGAGGTTAAAGGCACTGACTCTCCAAGTGGGGAGAGTGTTAGTAAAGGGTCTGGAATGTTGCACCCGAGTACCAGGGGACGAAAACTGAGACACATTTGAACACGTTTCCCGATCACACGGTGGATTATACTCTGGGTTCCACATGCATGTTTCAGCTGAAGGAAGAATCCCTTAAAACTGCAGAGTTGAGACCCATGGAATGGGTACCATGCAATATGACTTCAAAGGGTCTGCATTTGCTCCCTGAACCTCACCAGTCTTATCACTGCTGCGTTTATGCCGCTGTACACAACGTTGATTCTCTTTCGGAGACATATAAATCCATAGGTTTTAAGATTCTTACTAGTCAGGTATATTCTTAGGCGTTTAATATGGGTGTTGAGTCCACTTCGTTGAGCAAGGAGTAACTCTTGTCTATTACATATTTGGCTTATGAAACGGTATCTGTGCTAATTTCAATCTCTTGTTTTATGCAGCACCCAAACTCACCTTTCCCCTTAAGCAAGCATAAGTTGGTTTTCTACATTTGAGACCCTGTTCTGTTTTGTAATTCAGTTCCTGTGTAGCCAAGTTTACATTCCGTGTAATAGTGATATCTTATGAAGTTTCTTTTTCTGTGTGACTTATTTCACTTAGAATCATCGTACCTGAATCCACTCATTATGCTGCTACGGGCCTGATGACATGGATTTCATTGCTGAGTGATACTGCATTGTATGTAAGTACCACAACTTCTTTATCCATTTTTCACTTTCTGTGATATTGAACTTGTACCGTAAACGAGGTTCTTGTAAACAGAGCCATCCCAAACTTTGGGGAGGCTGTGTCTTTTTGATATTAATTTCCCTAAGCTATAGGACCATAAGAGGAAGTGCCCTAGGCTCTGTTGCTTTGTGTTTTAGATGTTTCAGGAAACACCATACACTTCTCCAGAGAGGCTGTTGGCAATTTACATCCGGCCCATCAGCATAACAAGGCTCCCAGTTTTCCATGGCCTGTCCTTCCTTTCTGGATTTTACACTTTTTTCAGATGTCCCTTTTGACCGGGGAGGCAGTGAGACTTCATTGTAGTGCAGATTTCCTTTGCAAGCTTGCTTGTTTGGCCAAAAAGGGCGTATGCGTTTTTTCGTGAATATATTCATGAAAAAACGCATACGCCCTTTTTGGCCAAGTGCATCATTGTGGACGTTCTGCCTCTTTTCCTATGCTTTACATGCAATTCCAGTCTACCTCCTGAAATCGGTTTCCTGCAATTCTGCCCCGATTTCAAGTCCTCTTGGCAGCCTTACTTCAATATATTTTTGGACGATAGCTGTCATTTATAACTCTGAAGGTCTGTGAGTTACAGTGCCCCTGAGCTCCTTTCTTCACTCGCTTTCTTGTGAGCTGGCCGCAACACTGCAGGATTGCTTCAGGCCCTAGTGTGGTTCCGGCATGGCACGCTGAGCCTTTGGTTAATTCCCCTTCCTGGGGGGAAATGAGAGTTAAATTTGCCCGTCCAGACACCTCCAGCTAGTCTCTCATTGGTTCTCCCTATTCCTGTTCATTTTCCGCAGAAATTGCAAACTGGGCCAAACAGGAGGTTAAAGGCACTGACTCTCCAAGTGGGGAGAGTGTTAGTAAAGCGTCTGGAATGTTGCACCCGAGTACCAGGGGACGAAAACTGAGACACATTTGAACACGTTTCCCCATCACACGGTGGATCATACTCTGGGTTCCACATGCATGTTTTAGCTGAAGGAAGAATCCCTTAAACTTGGAGAGTTGAGACCCATGGAATGGGTACCATGCAATATGACTTCAAAGGGTCTGCATTTGCTCAACGATCCTCATCAATCCTTTGACTGCTGCGTTTATGCCCCTGTACACATGCTTGATTCTTTTTCGGAGACATATAAATCCAAAGGTTTTAAGATTCTTAGTAGTCAGGTATATTCTTAGGCGTTTAATATGGGTGTCGAGTCCACTTCGTTGAGCAAGGAGTAGCTCTTGTCTATTACATATTTGGCTTATGGAACGGTATCTGTGCTAATTTCAATCTCTGGTTTTATGCAGCACCCCAACTCACGTTTCCCCTTAAGCAAGCATAAGTTGGTTTTCTACATTTGAGACCCTGTTCTGTTTTGTAATTCAGTTCCTGTGTAGACAAGTTTACATTCCGTGTATTAGTGATACCTTATGATGTTTCTTTTTCTGTGTGATTTATTTCACTTAGAATCATCGTACCCGAATCCAGTCATTATGCTGCTATGGGCCTGATGACATAGATTTCATTGCTGAGTGATATTGCATTGTACGTGAATACCACAAGTTCTTTATCCATTCTTCGCTTTCTGTGATATTGAACTTGTACCGTAAACGAGGTTCTTGTAAACAGAACCGACCCAAACTTTGGGGTGGCTGTGTCTTTTTTATTTTAATTTCCCTAAGCTATAGGACCAAGAGTGGAAGTGCCCTAGGCTCTGTTGCTTTGTTTTTTAGATGTTTCAGGAAACACCCTTCACTTCTTCAGGGTGACTGTTGGCAATTTACATCCCGCCCATCAGCATAACAAGGCTCCCAGTTCTCCATGGCCTGTCCTGCCTTTCTGGACTTTACACTTTTTTCAGATGGCCCTTTTGACCGGGTGACAGTGAGACTTCATTGTAGTGAAGATTTCATTTGCAAGCTTGCTTGGTTGGCCAAAAAGGGCGTATGCGTTTTTTCCTGAATTTATTCAGGAGAAAACGCATACGCCCTTTTTGGCCAAGTTCATCATTGTGGACGTTCTGCCTCTTTTCCTATGCTTTACATGCAATTCCAGTCTACCTCCTGAAATCGGTTTCCTGCAATTCTGCCCCGCTTTCAAGTCCTCTTGGCAGCCTTACTTCAATATATTTTTGGACGATAGCTGTCATTTATAACTCTGCAGGTCTGTGAATTACAGTGCCCCTGAGCTCCTTTCTTCAACTCGCTTTCTTGTGAGCTGGCCACAATACCGCAGGATATCTTCAGACCCTTGTGTGGTTGCGGCATGGCAAGCTGAGCCTTTGGTTAATTCCTCTTCCTGGTGAGAAATGAGAGTTAAATTTGCCCGTCCAGACACCTCCAGCTAGTCTCTCATTGGTTCTCCCTATTCCTGTTCATTTTCCGCAGAAATTGCAAACTGGGCCTAACAGGAGGTTAAAGGCATTGACTCTCCAAGTGGGGAGAGTGTTAGTAAAGCGTCTGGAATGTTGTACCCGAGTACCAGGGGACGAAAACTGAGACACATTTGAACACATTTCCCAATCACACGGTGGATCATACTCTGCGTTCCACATGCATGTTTTAGCTGAAGGAAGAATCCCTTAAACCTGGAGATTTGAGACCCATGGAATGGGAACCATGCAATATGACTTCAAAGGTTCTGCATTTGCTCACTGAACCTCACCAATCCTATCACTGCTGCGTTTATGCCGCTGTACACACGCTTGTTTCTCTTTCAGAGACATATAAATCTATAGGTTTTAAGATTCTTACTAGTCAGGTATATTCTTAGGCGTTTAATATGGGTGGCGAGTCCAATTCGTTAAGCAAGGAGTAGCACTTGTTTATTACATATTTGGCTTATGGAACGGTATCTGTGCTAATTTCAATCTCTAGTTTTATGCAGCACCCCAACTCACCTTTCCCCTTAAGCAAGCATAAGTTAGATTTCTACATTTGAGACCCTGTTCTGTTTTGTAATTCAGTTCCTGTGTAGCCAAGTTTACATTCCGTGTAGTACTGATATCTTATAATGTGTCTTTTTCTGTGTGACTTATTTCACTTAGAATCATCGTACCTGAATCCACTCATTATGCTGCTATGGGCCTGATGACATAGATTTCATTGCTGAGTGATATTGCATTGTACGTAAGTACCACAACTTCTTTATCCATTTTTCGCTTTCTGCGATATTGAACTTGTACCGTAAACGAGGTTCTTGTGAACAGAGCATCCCAAAATTTGGGGTGGCTGTGTCTTTTTGATTTTAATTTCCCTAAGCTTTAGGACCATAAGTGGAAGTGCCCTACGCTCTGTTGCTTTGTTTTGTAGATGATTCAGGAAACACCATACACTTCTCCAGAGTGGCTGTTGGCAATTTACATCCCGCCCATCAGCATAACAAGGCTCCCAGTTCTCCATGGCCTGTCCTTCCTTTCTGGATTTTACACTTTTTTCAGCTGGCCCTTTTGACCGGGGGGCAGTGAGACTTCATTGTAGTGCAGATTTCCTTTGCAAGCTTGCTTGGTTGGCCAAAAAGGGCGTATGCGTTTTTTCCTGAATATATTCAGGAAAAAACGCATACGCCCTTTTTGGCCAAGTGCATCATTGTGGACGTTCTGCCTCTTTTCCTATGCTTTACATGCAATTCCAGTCTACCTCCTGAAATCGGTTTCCTGCAATTCTGCCCCGTTTTCAAGTCCTCTTGGCAGCTTACTTCAATATATTTTTGGACGGCATCTGTCATTTATAACTCTGCAGGTTTGTTAATTACAGTGCCCCTGAGTTACCTTCCTCAAGTCGCTTTCTTCTCAGCTGGCCGCAGCACTGCAAGATTGCTTCAGGTCCTAGTGTGGTTCCGGCACGGCATGCTGAGCCTTTGGTTAATTCCTGTTCCTTGTGGGAAATGAGAGTTAAATTTAGCCGTCCAGACACCTCCAGCTAGTCTCTCATTGGTTTTCCCTATTCCTTTTCATCTTACGCAGAAATTGCAAACTGGGCCAAACAGGAGGTTAAAGGCACTGACTCTCCAAGTGGGGAGAGTGTTAGTAAAGCGTCTGGAATGTTGCACCCGAGTACCAGGGAAAGAAAACTGAGACTCATTTGAACACGTTTTCCGATCACACGGTGGATCATACTCTGGGTTCCACATGCATGTTTTAGCTGAAGGAAGAATCCCTTAAACCTGGACATTTGAGACCCATGGAATGGGTACCATGCAATATGACTTCAAAGGGTCTGCATTTGCTCACTGAACCTCACCATTCAGATCACTGCGGCGTTTATGCCGCTGTACACACGCTTGATTCTCTTTCGGAGACATATAAATCCATAGGTTTTAAGATTCTTACTAGTCAGGTATATTCTTAGGCGTTTAATATGGGTGTCGAGTCCACTTCATTGAGCAAGGAGTAGCTCTTGTCTATTACATATTTGGCTTATGGAACGGTATCTGTGCTAATTTCAATCTCTGGTTTTATGCAGCACCCCAACTCACCTTTCCCCTTAAGCAAGCATAAGTTGGTTTTCTACATTTGAGACCCTGTTCTGTTTTGTAATTCAGTTCCTGTGTAGACAAGTTTACATTCCGTGTATTAGTGATACCTTATGATGTTTCTTTTTCTGTGTGATTTATTTCACTTAGAATCATCATACCTGAATCCACTCATTATGCTGCTATGGGCCTGATGACATAGATTTCATTGCTGAGTGATATTGCATTGTACGTGAGTACCACAACTTCTTTATCCATTCTTCGCTTTCTGTGATATTGAACTTGTACCATAAACGAGGTTCTTGTAAACAGAGCCCTCCCAACCATTGCTGTGGCTGTGTCTTTTTGATTTTAATTTCCCTAAGCTATAGGACCATAAGTGGAAGTGCCCTACGCTCTGTTGCTTTGTTTTCTAGATGTTTCAGGAAACACCATTCACTTCTTCAGGGTGACTGTTGGCAATTTACATCCCACTCATCAGCATAACAAGGCTCCCAGTTTTCCATGGCCTGTCCTTCCTTTCTGGATTTTACACTTTTTTCAGATGGCCCTTTTGACCGGTGAGGCAGTGAGAGTTCATTGTAGTGCAGATTTCCTTTGCAAGCTTGCTTGTTTGGCCAAAAAGGGCGTATGCGTTTTTTCCTGAATATATTCAGGAAAAAACGCATACGCCCTTTTTGGCCAAGTGCATCATTGTGGACGTTCTGCCTCTTTTCCTATGCTTTACATGCAATTCCAGTCTACCTCCTGAACTCGGTTTCCTGCAATTCTGCCCCGTTTTCAGTCCTCTTGGCAGCTTACTTCAATATATTTTTGGACGACAGCTATCATTTATAACTCTGCAGGTTTGTGAGTTACAGTGTCCCTGAGCTCCTTTCTTCAACTCGCTTTCTTGTGAGCTGGCCGCAACACCGCAGGATTGCTTCAGGCCCTAGTGTGGTTCCGGCACGGCATGCTGAGCCTTTGGTTAATTCCTGTTCCTTGTGGGAAATGAGAGTTAAATTTGCCCGTCCAGACACCTCCAGCTAGTCTCTCATTGGTTTTCCGTATTCCTTTTCATCTTACGCAGAAATTGCAAACTGGGCCAAACAGGAGGTTAAAGGCACTGACTCTGCAAGTGGGGAGAGTGTTACTAAAGCGTCTGGAATGTTGCACCCGAGTACCAGGGGAAGAAAACTGATACACATTTGAACACGTTTTCCGATCACACGGTGGATCATACTCTGGGTTCCACATGCATGTTTTAGCTGAAGGAAGAATCCCTTAAACCTGGAGAGTTGAGACCCATGGAATGGGTACCATGCAATATGACTTCAAAGGGTCTGCATTTGCTCACCGAACCTCACCAATCCTATCACTGCTGTGTTTATGCCGCTGTACACACTCTTGATTCTCTTTTGGAGATATATAAATCCATAGGTTTTAAGATTCTTACTAGTCAGGTATATTCTTAGGCGTTTAATATGGGGTGTTGAGTCCACTTCGTTGAACAAGGAGTAGCTCTTGTCTGTTACATATTTGGCTTATTGAACGGTATCTGTGCTAATTTCAATCTCTGGTTTTATGCAGCACCCCAACTCACCTTTCCCCTTAAGCAAGCATAAGTTGGTTTTCTACATTTGAGACCCTGTTCTGTTTTGTAATTCAGTTCCTGTGTAGCCAAGTTTATATTCCGTATATTAGTGATACCTTATGATGTTTCTTTTTCTGTGTGACTTATTTCACTTAGAATCATCGTACCTGAATCCAGTCATGATGCTGCTACGGGCCTGATGTCACAGATTTCGTTGCTGAGTGATATTTCATTGTACGTAAGTACCACAACTTCTTTATACATTTTTCGCTTTCTGTGATATTGAACTTGTACCTTTAACGAGGTTCTTGTAAACAAAGCTGGCCCAAACTTTGGGGTGGCTGTGTCTTTTTGATGTTAATTTCCCTAAGCAGTAGGACCATAAGTGGAAGTGCCCTCGGCTCTGTTGCTTTGCTTTTTGGATGTTTCAGGAAACACCATACACTTCCCCAGAGTGGCTGTTGGCAATTTACATCCCGCCCATCAGCATAACAAGGCTCCCATTTCTCCATGGCCTGTCCGGCCCTTCTGGATTTTACACTTTTTTCAGATGTCCCTTTTGACTGGGGGGCAGTGAGACTATATTGTAGTGCAGATTTCCTTTGCAAGCTTACTTGGTTGGCCAAAAAGTGCGTATGCATTTTTTCCTGAATATATTCAGGAAAAAACGCATAGGCCCTTTTTGGCCAAGTGCATCATTGTGGACGTTCTGCCTCTTTTCCTATGCTTTACATGCAATTCCAGTCTACCTCCTGAACTCGGTTTCCTGCAATTCTGCCCCGTTTTCAAGTCCTCTTGGCAGCCTTACTTCAATATATTTTTGGACGATAGCTGTCATTTATAACTCTGCAAGTTTGTGAGTTACAGTGCCCCTGAGCTCCTTTCTTCAACTCGCTTTCTTGTGAGCTGGCCGCAACACCGCAGGATTGCTTCAGGCCCTAGTGTGGTTCCGGCATGGCACGCTGAGCCTTTGGTTAATTCCTCTTCCTGGTGGGAAATGAGAGTTAAATTTGCCCGTCCAGACACCTCCAGCAAGTCTCTCATTGGTTCTCCCTATTCCTGTTCATTTTCCGCAGAAATTGCAAACTGGGACAAACAGGAGGTTAAAGTCACTGACTCTCCAAGTGGGGAGAGTGTTAGTAAAGCGTCTGGAATGTTGCACCCGAGTACCAGGGGACGAAAACTGAGACACATTTGAACACGTTTCCCGATCACACGGTGGATCATACTCTGTGTTCCACATGCATGTTTTAGCTGAAGGAAGAATCCCTTAAACCTGGAGAGTTGAGACCCATGGAATGGGTACCATGCAATATGACTTCAAAGGGTCTGCATTTGCTCACCGAACCTCACCATTCCTATCACTGCTGCGTTTATGCCGCTGTACACACGCTTGATTCTCTTTTGGAGACATATAAATCCATAGGTTTTAAGATTCTTACTAGTCAGTTATATTTTTAGGCGTTTAATATGGTGTGCTGAGTCCACTTCGTTGAGCAAGGAGTAGCACTTGTCTATTACATATTTGGCTTATGGAACGGTATCTGTGCTAATTTCAATCTCTGGTTTTATGCAGCACCCCAACTCACCTTTCCCCTTAAGCAAGCATAAGTTGGTTTTCTACATTTGAGACACTGTTCTCTTTCATAAATCAGTTTCTGTGTAGCCAAGTTTACATTCCGTGTATTAGTGATATCTTATGATGTTTCTTTTTCTGTGTCACTTATTTCACTTAGAATCAACGTACCTGAATCCACTCATTATGATGCTACGGGCCTGATGACATAGATTTCATTGCTGAGTGATATTGCATAGTACATAAGTACCACAAATTCTTTATCCATTTTTTGCTTTCTGTGATATTACCTTGTACCGTAAACGAGGTTGTTCTAAACAGAGCCAGCCGAAACATTGGGGTGGCTGGTCTTTTTGGTTTTAATTTCCCTAAACTATAGGACCATAAGTGGAAGTGCCCTAGGCTCTGTTGCTTTGTTTTGTAGATGTTTCAGGAAACACCATACACTTCTCCAGAGTGGCTGTTCGCAATTTACATCCCGCCCATCAGCATAAGAAGGCTCCCAGTTCTCCATGGCCTTTCCTGCCTTTCTGGATTTTACAATTTTTTCAGATGGCCCTTTTGACCAGGGGGGCAGTGAGAGTTCACTGTAGTGCAGATTTCCTATGCAAGCTTGCTTGGTTGGTTAAATAGGGCGTATGCGTTTTTTCCTGAATATATTCAGGAAAAAACGCATAGGCCCTTTTTGTCCAAGTGCATCATTGTGCATGTTCTGCCTCTTTTCCTATGCTTTACATGCAATTCCAGTCTACCTCCTGAAATCGGTTTCCTGTAATTCTGCCCTGCTTTCACGTCCTCTTGGCAGCCTTACTTCAATATATTTTTGGACGATACCTGTCATTTATAACTCTGCAGGTTTGTGAATTACAGTGAGCTTGAGCTCCTTTCTTCAACTAGCTTTCTTGTGAGCTGGCGACAACACCGCAGGATTGCTTCAGGCCCTAGTGTGGTTCCGGCACGGCACATTGAGCCTTTGATTAATTCCTCTTCTTGGTGGGAAATGAGTGTTAAATTTGCCCGTCCAGACACCTCCAGCTGGTCTCTCATTGGTTCTCCCAATTCCTGTTAATTTTCCGCAGAAATTGCAAACTGGGCCAAACAGGAGGTTAAAGGCACTGACTCTCCAACTGGGGAGAGTGTTAGTAAAGTGTCTGGAATGTTGCACCCGAGTACCAGGGGACGAAAACTGAGACACATTTGAACACGTTTCCCAAACACACGGCGGATCATACTCTTGCTTCCACATGCATGTTTTAGCTGAAGGAAGAATCCCTTAAACCTGGAGAGTTGAGACCCATGGAATGGGTACCATGCAATATGACTTCAAAGGGTCTGCATTTGCTCACCAAACCTCACCAATCCTATCACTGCTGCATTTATGCCGCTGTGCACACGCTTGATTCTCTTTCAGAGACATATAAATCCATAGGTTTTAAGATACTTACTAGTCAGGTATAACTTAGGCGTTTAATATGGGGTATGGAATCCACTTCGTTGATCAAGGAGTAGCTCTTGTCTATTACATATTTGGCTTGTGGAACGGTATCTGTGCTAATTTCAATCTCTAGTTTTATGCAGCACCCCAACTCACCTTTCCACTTAAGCAAGCATAAGTTGGTTTTCTACATTTGAGAACCTGTTTTGTTTTGTAATTCAGTTCCTGGGTAGCCAAGTTTTCATTCCGTGTATTAGTGACATCTTATGATGTTTCTTTTTCTGTGTGACTTATTTCACTTGGAATCATCGTACCTGAATCCACTCATTATGCTGCTACGGGCCTGATGACATAGATTTCATTGCTAAGTGATATTGCATTGTACGTAAGTACCACAACTTCTTTATCCATTTTTCGCTTTCTGTGATATTGAACTAGTACCATAAATGAGGTTCTTGTCAACAGAGCCGTCCCAAACTTAGGGGTGGCTGTGTCTTTTTGATTTAAATTTCCCTAAGCTATAGGACCATCAGTGGAAGTGCCCTAGGCTCTGTTGCTTTGTTTTGTAGATGTTTCAGGAAACACCATACACTTCTCCAGAGTGGCTCTTGGCAATTTACATCCCGCCCATCAGCATAACAAGGCTCCCAGTTCTCCATGGCCTGTCCTGCCTTTCTGGATTTTACACTTTTTTCAGATGGCCCTTTTGACTGGGGGGCAGTGAGACTTCATTGTAGTGATGATTTCCTTTGCAAGCTTGCTTGGTTGGCCAAAAAGGCCTATGCGTTTTTTCCTGAATATATTCAGGAAAAAACGCATACGCCCTTTTGGGCCAAGTGCATCATTGTGGACGTTCTGCCTCTTTTCCTATGCTTTACATGCAATTCCAGTCTACCTCCTGAAATCGGTTTCCTGCAATTCTGCCCTGCTTTCAAGTCCTCTTGGCAGCCTTACTTCAATATATTTTTGGACGATAGCTGTCATTTATAACTCTGCAGGTTTGTGAATTACAGTGTCCCTGAGCTCCTTTCTTCAACTCGCTTTCTTGTGAGCTGGCCGCCACACCGCAGGATTGCTTCAGGCCCTAGTGTGCTTTTGGCATGGCACACTGAGCCTTTGGTTAATTCCTCTGCCTGGTGGGAAATGAGAGGTAAATTTGCCCGTCCAGACACCTCCAGCTAGTCTCTCGTAGGTTCTCCCTATTCCTGTTCATTTTCCGCAGAAATTGCAAACTGGGCCAAACAGGAGGTTAAAGGCACTGACTCTCCAAGTGGGGAGAGTGTTAGGGAAGCGTCTGGAATGTTGCACCCGAGTACCAGGGTACGAAAACTGAGACACATTTGAACACATTTCCCGATCACACGGTGGATCATACTCTGGGTTCCACATGCATGTTTCAGCTGAAGGAAGAAACCCTTAAAGCTGGAGAGTTGAGACCCATGGAATGGGTACCATGCAATATGACTTCAAAGGGTCTGCATTTGCTCACCGAACCTCACCATTCCTATCACTGCTGCGTTTATGCTGCTGTACACACGCTTGATTCTCTTTTGGAGACATATAAATCCATAGGTTTTAAGATTCTTACTAGTCAGTTATATTTTTAGGCGTTTAATATGGTGTGCTGAGTCCACTTCGTTGAGCAAGGAGTAGCACTTGTCTATTACATATTTGGCTTATGTAACGGTATCTGTGCTAATTTCAATCTCTGGTTTTATGCAGCACCCCAACTCACCTTTCCCCTTAAGCAAGCATAAGTTGGTTTTCTACATTTGAGACACTGTTCTCTTTCATAAATCAGTTTCTGTGTAGCCAAGTTTACATTCCGTGTATTAGTGATATCTTATGATGTTTCTTTTTCTGTGTCACTTATTTCACTTAGAATCATCATACCTGAATCCACTCATTATTCTGCTATGGGCCTGATGACATAGATTTCATTGCTGAGTGATATTGCATAGTACATAAGTACCACAAATTCTTTATCCATTTTTTGCTTTCTGTGATATTACCTTGTACCGTAAACGAGGTTGTTCTAAACAGAGCCAGCCGAAACATTGGGGTGGCTGGTCTTTTTGGTTTTAATTTCCCTAAACTATAGGACCATAAGTGGAAGTGCCCTAGGCTCTGTTGCTTTGTTTTGTAGATGTTTCAGGAAACACCATACACTTCTCCAGAGTGGCTGTTCGCAATTTACATCCCGCCCATCAGCATAAGAAGGCTCCCAGTTCTCCATGGCCTTTCCTGCCTTTCTGGATTTTACAATTTTTTCAGATGGCCCTTTTGACCAGGGGGGCAGTGAGAGTTCACTGTAGTGCAGATTTCCTATGCAAGCTTGCTTGGTTGGTTAAATAGGGCGTATGCGTTTTTTCCTGAATATATTCAGGAAAAAACGCATAGGCCCTTTTTGTCCAAGTGCATCATTGTGCATGTTCTGCCTCTTTTCCTATGCTTTACATGCAATTCCAGTCTACCTCCTGAAATCGGTTTCCTGTAATTCTGCCCTGCTTTCACGTCCTCTTGGCAGCCTTACTTCAATATATTTTTGGACGATACCTGTCATTTATAACTCTGCAGGTTTGTGAATTACAGTGAGCTTGAGCTCCTTTCTTCAACTAGCTTTCTTGTGAGCTGGCGACAACACCGCAGGATTGCTTCAGGCCCTAGTGTGGTTCCGGCACGGCACATTGAGCCTTTGATTAATTCCTCTTCTTGGTGGGAAATGAGTGTTAAATTTGCCCGTCCAGACACCTCCAGCTGGTCTCTCATTGGTTCTCCCAATTCCTGTTAATTTTCCGCAGAAATTGCAAACTGGGCCAAACAGGAGGTTAAAGGCACTGACTCTCCAACTGGGGAGAGTGTTAGTAAAGTGTCTGGAATGTTGCACCCGAGTACCAGGGGACGAAAACTGAGACACATTTGAACACGTTTCCCAAACACACGGCGGATCATACTCTTGCTTCCACATGCATGTTTTAGCTGAAGGAAGAATCCCTTAAACCTGGAGAGTTGAGACCCATGGAATGGGTACCATGCAATATGACTTCAAAGGGTCTGCATTTGCTCACCAAACCTCACCAATCCTATCACTGCTGCATTTATGCCGCTGTGCACACGCTTGATTCTCTTTCAGAGACATATAAATCCATAGGTTTTAAGATACTTACTAGTCAGGTATAACTTAGGCGTTTAATATGGGGTATGGAATCCACTTCGTTGATCAAGGAGTAGCTCTTGTCTATTACATATTTGGCTTGTGGAACGGTATCTGTGCTAATTTCAATCTCTAGTTTTATGCAGCACCCCAACTCACCTTTCCACTTAAGCAAGCATAAGTTGGTTTTCTACATTTGAGAACCTGTTTTGTTTTGTAATTCAGTTCCTGGGTAGCCAAGTTTTCATTCCGTGTATTAGTGACATCTTATGATGTTTCTTTTTCTGTGTGACTTATTTCACTTGGAATCATCGTACCTGAATCCACTCATTATGCTGCTACGGGCCTGATGACATAGATTTCATTGCTAAGTGATATTGCATTGTACGTAAGTACCACAACTTCTTTATCCATTTTTCGCTTTCTGTGATATTGAACTAGTACCATAAATGAGGTTCTTGTCAACAGAGCCGTCCCAAACTTAGGGGTGGCTGTGTCTTTTTGATTTAAATTTCCCTAAGCTATAGGACCATCAGTGGAAGTGCCCTAGGCTCTGTTGCTTTGTTTTGTAGATGTTTCAGGAAACACCATACACTTCTCCAGAGTGGCTCTTGGCAATTTACATCCCGCCCATCAGCATAACAAGGCTCCCAGTTCTCCATGGCCTGTCCTGCCTTTCTGGATTTTACACTTTTTTCAGATGGCCCTTTTGACTGGGGGGCAGTGAGACTTCATTGTAGTGATGATTTCCTTTGCAAGCTTGCTTGGTTGGCCAAAAAGGCCTATGCGTTTTTTCCTGAATATATTCAGGAAAAAACGCATACGCCCTTTTGGGCCAAGTGCATCATTGTGGACGTTCTGCCTCTTTTCCTATGCTTTACATGCAATTCCAGTCTACCTCCTGAAATCGGTTTCCTGCAATTCTGCCCTGCTTTCAAGTCCTCTTGGCAGCCTTACTTCAATATATTTTTGGACGATAGCTGTCATTTATAACTCTGCAGGTTTGTGAATTACAGTGTCCCTGAGCTCCTTTCTTCAACTCGCTTTCTTGTGAGCTGGCCGCCACACCGCAGGATTGCTTCAGGCCCTAGTGTGCTTTTGGCATGGCACACTGAGCCTTTGGTTAATTCCTCTGCCTGGTGGGAAATGAGAGGTAAATTTGCCCGTCCAGACACCTCCAGCTAGTCTCTCGTAGGTTCTCCCTATTCCTGTTCATTATCCGCAGAAATTGCAAACTGGGCCAAACAGGAGGTTAAAGGCACTGACTCTCCAAGTGGGGAGAGTGTTAGGGAAGCGTCTGGAATGTTGCACCCGAGTACCAGGGTACGAAAACTGAGACACATTTGAACACATTTCCCGATCACACGGTGGATCATACTCTGGGTTCCACATGCATGTTTCAGCTGAAGGAAGAAACCCTTAAAGCTGGAGAGTTGAGACCCATGGAATGGGTACCATGCAATATGACTTCAAAGGGTCTGCATTTGCTCACCGAACCTCTCCAATCCTATCACTGTTGCGTTTATGCCGCTGTACACATGCTTGATTCTCTTTCAGAGACATATATCCGTAGGTTTTAAGATTCTTTCTAGTCAGGTATATTCTTAGGCGTTTAATATGGGGTGTTGAGTCCACTTCGTTGAGCAAGGAGTAGCTCTTGTCTATTACATATTTGGCTTATGGAACGGTATCTGTGCTAATTTCAATCTCTGGTTTTATGCATCACCCCTACTCACCTTTCCCCTTAAGCAAACATAAGTTGGTTTTCTACATTTGAGACCATGTTCTGTTTTGTAATTCAGTTCCTGTGTAGCCAAGTTTACATTCCGTGTATTAGTGATACCCTATGATTTTTCTTTTTGTGTGTGTCTTATTTCACTTAGAATCATCGTACCTGAATCCACTCATTATGCTGCTACGGGCCTGATGACATAGATTTCATTGCTGAGTGATATTGCATTGTACGTGAGTACCACAGCTTCTATATCTATTTTTGCTTTCTGTGACATTGAACTTGTACCGTAAATGAGGTTCTTGTAAACAGAGCCATCCCAAACTTTGGGGTGGCTGTGTCTTTTTGATTTTAATTTCCGTAATCTATAGAACCATAAGTGGAAGTGCCCTAGGCTCTGTTGCTTTGTTTCTTAGATGTTTCAGGAAACACCATACACTTCTCCAGAGTGGCGGTTGGCAATTTACATCCCGCCCATCAGCATAACAAGTCTCCCAGTTTTCCATGGCCTGTCCTGCCTTTCTGGATTTTACACTTTTTTAAGCTGGCCCTTTTGACCTGGGGGCAGTGAGACTTCATTGTAGTGCAGATTTCCTTTGCAAGCTTGCTTGGTTTGCCAAAAAGGGCGTATGCGTTTTTTCCTGAATATATTCAGGAAAAAACACATACGCCCTTTTTGGCCTAGTGCATCATTGTGGACGTTCTGCCTCTTTTCCTATGCTTTACATGCAATTCCAGTCTACCTCCTGAAATCGGTTTCCTGCAATTCTGCCCCGCTTTCAAGTCCTCTTGGCAGCCTTACTTCAATATATTTTTGGACGATAGCTGTCATTTATAACTCTGCACGTTTGTGAATGACAGTGCCCCTGAGCTCCTATCTTCAACTCGGTTTCTTGTGAGCTGGCCGCAACACCGCAGGATTGCTTCAGTCCCTAGGTTGGTTCCGGCATGGCACGCTGAGCCTTTGGTTAATTCCTCTTCCTGGTGGAAAAGAGAGTTAAATTTGACCGTCCAGACACCTCCAGCTAGTCTCTCATGTGTTCTCCCTATTCCTGTTCATTTTCCGCAGAAATTGCAAACTGGGCCAAACAGGAGGTTAAAGTCACTGACTCTCCAAGTGGGGAGAGTGTTAGTAAAGCGTCTGGAATGTTGCACCCGAGTACCAGGGTACGAAAACTGAGACACATTTGAACACGTTTCCCGATCACACGGTGGATCATACTCTGGGTTCCACATGCATGTTTTAGCTGAAGGAAGAATCCCTTAAACCTGGAGAGTTGAGACCCATGGAATGGGTACCATGCAATATGACTTCAAAGCGTCTGCATTTGCTCACCGAACCTCAACAATCCTATCAGTGCTGCGTTTATTCCGCAGTATACATGCTTGATTCTCTTTCGGAGACATATAAATCCATAGGTTTTAAGATTCTTACTAGTCAGGTATATTCTTAGGCGTTTAATATGGGGTGTTGAGTCCACTTCGTTGAGCAAGGAGTAGCTCTTGTCTATTACGTATTTGGTTTATGGAATGGTATCTGTGCTAATTTCAATCTCTGGTTTTATGCAGCACCCCAACTCACCTTTCCCCTTAAGCAAGCATAAGTTGGTTTTCTACATTTGAGACCCTGTTTTGTTTTGTAATTCAGTGCCTGTGTAGCCAAGTTTACATCCGTGTAGTAGTGATATCTTATAATGTTTCTTTTTCTGTGTGACTTATTTCACTTAGAATCATCGTACCTGAATCCACTCATTATGATGCTACGGGCCTGATGACATAGATTTCATTGCTGAGTGATATTGCATTGTACGTGAGTACCGAAATTTCTATATCCATTTTGCGCTTCCTGTGATATTGAACTTGTACCGTAAACGAGGTTCTTGTAAACAGAGCCGTCCCAAACTTTGGGGTGGCTGTGCCTTTTTGATTTTAATTTCCCTAAGCTTTAGGACCATAAGTGGAAGTGCCCTACGCTCTGTTGCTTTGTTTTGTAGATGATTCAGGAAACACCATACACTTCTCCAGAGTGGCTGTTGGCAATTTACATCCCGCCCATCAGCATATCAAGGCTCCCAGTTCTTTATGGCCTGTCCTGCCTTTCTGGATTTTACACTTTTTTCAGATGGCCCTTTTGACCAGGGGGTAGTGAGACATCATTTTAGTGCAGATTTCCTTTGCAAGCTTGCTTGGTTGGCCAAAAAGGGCGTATGCGTTTTTTCCTGAATATATTCAGGAAAAAACGCATATGCCCTTTTTGGCCAAGTGCATCATTGTGGACGTTCTGCCCCTTTTCCTATGCTTTACATGCAATTCCAGTCTACCTCCTGAAATCGGTTTCCTGCAATTCTGTCCCGTTTTCAAGTCCTCTTGGCAGCCTTACTTCAATATATTTTGGACGATAGCTGTCATTTATAACTCTTCAGGTTTGTGAATTACAGTGCCCCTGAGCTCCTTTCTTCAACTCGCTTACTTGTGAGCTGGCCGCCACACCGCAGGATTGCTTCAGGCCCAATGTGGTTCTGGCATGGCACACTGAGCCTTTGGTTAATTCATCTTCCTGTTGGTAAATGAGAGTTAAATTTGCCCGTCCAGACACCTCCAGCTAGTCTCTCATTGGTTCTCCCTATTCCTGTTCATTTTCCGCAGAAATTGCACACTGGGCCAAACAGGAGGTTAAAGGCACTGACTCTCCAAGTGGGGAGAGTGTTAGTAAAGCGTCTGGAATGTTGCACCCGAGTACCAGGGTACGAAAACTGAGACACATTTGAACACGTTTCCCGATCACACGGTGGATCATACTCTGGGTTCCACATGCATGTTTAAGCTGAAGGAAGAATCCCTTAAACCTGGAGAGTTAAGACCCATGAAATGGGTACCATGCAATATGACTTCAAAGGGTCTGCATTTGCTCACCGAACCTCACCAATCCTATCACTACTGCATTTATGCCGCTGTACACACGCTTGATTCTCTTTCGGAGACATATAAATCCATAGGTTTTAAGATTCTTACTAGTCAGGTATATTCTTAGGCGTTTAATATGGGGTGTTGAGTCCACTACGTTGAACAAGGAGTAGCTATTGTCTATTATATATTTGGCTTATGGAACGGTATCTGTGCCAAGTTCAATCTCTGGTTTTATGCAGCACCCCAACTCACCTTTCCCCTTAAGCAAGCATAAGTTGGTTTTCTACATTTGTGACCCTGTTCTGTTTTGTAATTCAGTTCCTGTGTAGCCAAGTTTACATTCCGTGTAGTAGTGCTATCTTATGAAGTTTCTTTTTCTGTGTGACTTATTTCACTTAGAATCATCGTACCTGAATCCACTCATTATTCTGCTACGGGCCTGATGACATAGATTTCATTGCTGAGTGATATTGCATTGTACGTAAGTACCACAACTTCTTTATCCATTTTTCGCTTTCTGCGATATTGAACTTGTACCATAAATGAGGTTCTTGTAAACATAGCCGTCCCAAACTTTGGGGTGGCTGTGTCTTTTTGATTTTAATTTCCCTAAGCTATAGGACCATAAGTGGAAGTGCCCTACGCTCTGTTGCTTTGTTTTCTAGATGATTCAGGAAACACCATACACTTCTCCAGAGTGGCTGTTGGCAATTTACATCCCGCCCATCAGCATAAGAAGGCTCCCAGTTCTCCATGGCCTGTCCTTCCTTTCTGGATTTTACACTTTTTTCAGCTGGCCCTTTTGACCGGGGGGCAGTGAGACTTCATTGTAGTGCAGATTTCCTTTGCAAGCTTGCTTGGTTGGCCAAAAAGGGCGTATGCGTTTTTTCCCGAATATATTCAGGAAAAAACGCATACGCCCTTTTTGGCCAAGTGCATCATTGTGGACGTTCTGCCTCTTTTCCTATGCTTTACATGCAATTCCAGTCTACCTCCTGAAATCGGTTTCCTGCAATTCTGCCCCATTTTCAAGTCCTCTTGGCAGCTTACTTCAATATATTTTTGGACGACATCTGTCATTTATAACTCTGCAGGTTTGTTAATTACAGTGCCCCTGAGTTACCTTCCTCAACTCGCTTTCTTCTCAGCTGGCCGCAGCACTGCAAGATTGCTTCAGGTCCTAGTGTGGTTCCGGCACGGCACGCTGAGCCTTTGGTTAATTCATCTTCCTGGTGGGAAATGAGAGTTAAATTTAGCCGTCCAGACACCTCCAGCTAGTCTCTCATTGGTTTTCCCTATTCCTTTTCATCTTACGCAGAAATTGCAAACTGGGCCAAACAGGAGGTTAAAGGCACTGACTCTCCAAGTGGGGAGAGTGTTAGTAAAGCGTCTGGAATGTTGCACCCGAGTACCAGGGGAAGAAAACTGAGACACATTTGAACACGTTTTCCGATCACACGGTGGATCATACTCTGGGTTCCACATGCATGTTTTAGCTGAAGGAAGAATCCCTTAAACCTGGATATTTGAGACCCATGGAATGGGTACCATGCAATATTACTTCAAAGGGACTGCATTTGCTCACTGAACCTCACCATTCAGATCACTGCGGCGTTTATGCCGCTGTACACACGCTTGATTCTCTTTCGGAGACATATAAATCCATAGGTTTTAAGATTCTTACTAGTCAGGTATATTCTTAGGCGTTTAATATGGGTGTCGAGTCCACTTCATTGAGCAAGGAGTAGCTCTTGTCTATTACATATTTGGCTTATGGAACGGTATCTGTGCTAATTTCAATCTCTGGTTTTATGCAGCACCCCAACTCACCTTTCCCCTTAAGCAAGCATAAGTTGGTTTTCTACATTTGAGACCCTGTTCTGTTTTGTAATTCAGTTCCTGTGTAGACAAGTTTACATTCCGTGTATTAGTGATACCTTATGATGTTTCTTTTTCTGTGTGATTTATTTCACTTAGAATCATCATACCTGAATCCACTCATTATTCTGCTATGGGCCTGATGACATAGATTTCATTGCTGAGTGATATTGCATTGTACGTGAGTACCACAACTTCTTTATCCATTCTTCGCTTTCTGTGATATTGAACTTGTACCATAAACGAGGTTCTTGTAAACAGAGCCCTCCCAACCATTGCTGTGGCTGTGTCTTTTTGATTTTAATTTCCCTAAGCTATAGGACCATAAGTGGAAGTGCCCTACGCTCTGTTGCTTTGTTTTCTAGATGTTTCAGGAAACACCATTCACTTCTTCAGGGTGACTGTTGGCAATTTACATCCCACTCATCAGCATAACAAGGCTCCCAGTTTTCCATGGCCTGTCCTTCCTTTCTGGATTTTACACTTTTTTCAGATGGCCCTTTTGACCGGGGAGGCAGTGAGAGTTCATTGTAGTGCAGATTTCCTTTGCAAGCTTGCTTGGTTGGCCAAAAAGGGCGTATGCGTTTTTTCCTGAATATATTCAGGAAAAAACGCATACGCCCTTTTTGGCCAAGTGCATCATTGTGGACGTACTGCCTCTTTTCCTATGCTTTACATGCAATTCCAGTCTACCTCCTGAACTCGGTTTCCTGCAATTCTGCCCCGTTTTCAAGTCCTCTTGGCAGCCTTACTTCAATATATTTTTGGACGACAGCTATCATTTATAACTCTGCAGTTTTGTGAGTTACAGTGTCCCTGAGCTCCTTTCTTCAACTCGCTTTCTTGTGAGCTGGCCGCAACACCGCAGGATTGCTTCAGGCCCTAGTGTGGTTCCGGCACGGCACGCTGAGCCTTTGGTTAATTCCTGTTCCTGGTGGGAAATGAGAGTTAAATTTGCCCGTCCAGACACCTCCAGCTAGTCTCTCATTGGTTTTCCCTATTCCTTTTCATCTTACGCAGAAATTGCAAACTGGGCCAAACAGGAGGTGAAAGGCACTGACTCTGCAAGTGGGGAGAGTGTTACTAAAGGGTCTGGAATGTTGCACCCGAGTACCAGGGGAAGAAAACTGAGACACATTTGAACACGTTTTCCGATCACATGGTGGATCATACTCTGGGTTCCACATGCATGTTTTAGCTGAAGGAAGAATCCCTTAAACCTGGAGAGTTGAGACCCATGGAATGGGTACCATGCAATATGACTTCAAAGGGTCTGCATTTGCTCACCGAACCTCACCAATCCTATCACTGCTGTGTTTATGCCGCTGTACACACTCTTGATTCTCTTTTGGAGATATATAAATCCATAGGTTTTAAGATTCTTACTAGTCAGGTATATTCTTAGGCGTTTAATATGGGGTGTTGAGTCCACTTCGTTGAACAAGGAGTAGCTGTTGTCTGTTACATATTTGGCTTATTGAACGGTATCTGTGCTAATTTCAATCTCTGGTTTTATGCAGCACCCCAACTCACCTTTCCCCTTAAGCAAGCATAAGTTAGTTTTCTACATTTGAGACCCTGTGCTGTTTTGTAATTCACTTCCTGTGTAGCCAAGTTTATATTCCGTATATTAGTGATACCTTATGATGTTTCTTTTTCTGTGTGACTTATTTCACTTAGAATCATCGTACCTGAATCCACTCATGATGCTGCTATGGGCCTGATGTCACAGATTTCGTTGCTGAGTGATATTTCATTGTACGTAAGTACCACAACTTCTTTATACATTTTTCGCTTTCTGTGATATTGAACTTGTACCTTTAACGAGGTTCTTGTAAACAAAGCCGGCCCAAACTTTGGGGTGGCTGTGTCTTTTTGATGTTAATTTCCCTAAGCAATAGGACCATAAGTGGAAGTGCCCTAGGCTCTGTTGCTTTGCTTTTTGGATGTTTCAGGAAACACCATACACTTCCCCAGAGTGGCTGTTGGCAATTTACATCCCGCCCATCAGCATAACAAGGCTCCCATTTCTCCATGGCCTGGTCGGCCCTTCTGGATTTTACACTTTTTTCAGATGTCCCTTTTGACTGGGGGGCAGTGAGACTATATTGTAGTGCAGATTTCCTTTGCAAGCTTGCTTGGTTGGGCAAAAAGTGCGTATGCGTTTTTTCCTGAATATATTCAGGAAAAAACGCATACGCCCTTTTTGGCCAAGTGCATCATTGTGGACGTTCTGCCTCTTTTCCTATGCTTTACATGCAATTCCAGTCTACCTCCTGAACTCGGTTTCCTGCAATTCTGCCCCGTTTTCACGTCCTCTTGGCAGCCTTACTTCAATATATTTTTGGACGATAGCTGTCATTTATAACTCTGCAGGTTTGTGAGTTACAGTGTCCCTGAGCTCCTTTCTTCAACTCGCTTTCTTGTGAGCTGGCCGCAACACCGCAGGATTGCTTCAGGCCCTAGTGTGGTTCCGGCATGGCACGCTGAGCCTTTGGTTAATTCCTCTTCCTGGTGGGAAATGAGAGTTAAATTTGCCCGTCCAGACACCTCCAGCTAGTCTCTCATTGGTTCTCCCTATTCCTGTTCATTTTCCGCAGAAATTGCAAACTGGGACAAACAGGAGGTTAAAGTCACTGACTCTCCAAGTGGGGAGAGTGTTAGTAAAGCGTCTGGAATCTTGCACCCGAGTACCAGGGGACGAAAACTGAGACACATTTGAACACGTTTCCCGATCACACGGTGGATCATACTCTGTGTTCCACATGCATGTTTTAGCTGAAGGAAGAATCCCTTAAACCTGGAGAGTTGAGACCCATGGAATGGGTACCATGCAATATGACTTCAAAGGGTCTGCATTTGCTCACCGAACCTCACCATTCCTATCACTGCTGCGTTTATGCTGCTGTAGACACGCTTGATTCACTTTTGGAGACATATAAATCCATAGGTTTTAAGATTCTTACTAGTCAGTTATATTTTTAGGCGTTTAATATGGTGTGCTGAGTCCACTTCGTTGAGCAAGGAGTAGCACTTGTCTATTACATATTTGGCTTATGGAACGGTATCTGTGCTAATTTCAATCTCTGGTTTTATGCAGCACCCCAACTCACCTTTCCCCTTAGGCAAGCATAAGTTGGTTTTCTACATTTGAGACACTGTTCTGTTTTGTAATTCAGTTCCTGTGTAGCCAAGTTTACATTCCGTGTATTAGTGATATCTTATGATGTTTCTTTTTCTGTGTCACTTATTTCACTTAGAATCAACGTACCTGAATCCACTCATTATGATGCTACGGGCCTGATGACATAGATTTCATTGCTGAGTGATATTGCATAGTACATAAGTACCACAAATTCTTTATCCATTTTTTGCTTTCTGTGATATTACCTTGTACCGTAAACGAGGTTGTTCTAAACAGAGCCGGCCGAAACATTGGGGTGGCTGGTCTTTTTGGTTTTAATTTCCCTAAACTATAGGACCATAAGTGGAAGTGCCCTAGGCTCTGTTGCTTTGTTTTGTAGATGTTTCAGGAAACACCATACACTTCTCCAGAGCGGCTGTTCGCAATTTACATCCCGCCCATCAGCATAAGAAGGCTCCCAGTTCTCCATGGCCTTTCCTGCCTTTCTGGACTTTACACTTTTTTCAGATGACCCTTTTGACCAGGGGGGCAGTGAGAGTTCACTGTAGTGCAGATTTCCTATGCAAGCTTGCTTGGTTGGTTAAATAGTGCGTATGCGTTTTTTCCTGAATATATTCAGGAAAAAACGCATAGGCCCTTTTTGTCCAAGTGCATCATTGTGCATGTTCTGCCTCTTTTCCTATGCTTTACATGCAATTCCAGTCTACCTCCTGAAATCGGTTTCCTGCAATTCTGCCCTGCTTTCACGTCCTCTTGGCAGCCTTACTTCAATATATTTTTGGACGATACCTGTCATTTATAACTCTGCAGGTTTGTGAATTACAGTGAGCTTGAGCTCCTTTCTTCAACTAGCTTTCTTGTGAGCTGGCCACAACACCGCAGGATTGCTTCAGGCCCTAGTGTGGTTCCGGCACGCACATTGAGCCTTTGATTAATTCCTCTTCTTGGTGGGAAATGAGTGTTAAATTTGCCCGTCCAGACACCTCCAGCTGGTCTCTCATTGGTTCTCCCAATTCCTGTGAATTTTCCGCAGAAATTGCAAACTGGGCCAAACAGGAGGTTAAAGGCACTGACTCTCCAACTGGGGAGACTGTTAGTAAAGTGTCTGGAATGTTGCACCCGAGTACCAGGGGACGAAAACTGAGACACATTTGAACACGTTTCCCAAACACACGGCGGATCATACTCTTGCTTCCACATGCATGTTTTAGCTGAAGGAAGAATCCCTTAAACCTGGAGAGTTGAGACCCATGGAATGGGTACCATGCAATATGACTTCAAAGGGTCTGCATTTGCTCACCAAACCTCACCAATCCTATCACTGCTGCATTTATGCCGCTGTGCACACGCTTGATTCTCTTTCAGAGACATATAAATCCATAGGTTTTAAGATACTTACTAGTCACGTATAACTTAGGCGTTTAATATGGGGTGTGGAATCCACTTCGTTGATCAAGGAGTAGCTCTTGTCTATTACATATTTGGCTTATGGAACGGTATCTGTGCTAATTTCAATCTCTAGTTTTATGCAGCACCCCAACTCACCTTTCCCCTTAAGCAAGCATAAGTTGGTTTTCTACATTTGAGACCCTGTGCTGTTTTGTAATTCAGTTCCTGGGTAGCCAAGTTTTCATTCCGTGTATTAGTGACATCTTATGATGTTTCTTTTTCTGTGTGACTTATTTCACTTGGAATCATCGTACCTGAATCCACTCATTATGCTGCTACGGGCCTGATGACATAGATTTCATTGCTAAGTGATATTGCATTCCACGTAAGTACCACAACTTCTTTATCCATTTTTCGCTTTCTGTGATATTGAACTAGTACCATAAATGAGGTTCTTGTCAACAGAGCCGTCCCAAACTTAGGGGTGGCTGTGTCTTTTTGATTTAAATTTCCCTAAGCTATAGGACCATCAGTGGAAGTGCCCTAGGCTCTGTTGCTTTGTTTTGTAGATGTTTCAGGAAACACCATACACTTCTCCAGAGTGGCTCTTGGCAATTTACATCCCGCCCATCAGCATAACAAGGCTCCCAGTTCTCCATGGCCTGTCCTGCCTTTCTGGATTTTACACTTTTTTCAGATGGCCCTTTTGACTGGGGGGCAGTGAGACTTCATTGTAGTGATGATTTCCTTTGCAAGCTTGCTTGGTTGGCCAAAGAGCCCTATGCGTTTTTTCCTGAATATATTCAGGAAAAAACGCATACGCCCTTTTGGGCCAAGTGCATCATTGTGGACGTTCTGCCTCTTTTCCTATGCTTTACATGCAATTCCAGTCTACCTCCTGAAATCGGTTTCCTGCAATTCTGCCCTGCTTTCAAGTCCTCTTGGCAGCCTTACTTCAATATATTTTTGGACGATAGCTGTCATTTATAACTCTGCAGGTTTGTGAATGACAGTGTCCCTGAGCTCCTTTCTTCAACTCGCTTTCTTGTGAGCTGGCCGCCACACCGCAGTATTGCTTCAGGCCCTAGTGTGCTTTTGGCATGGCACACTGAGCCTTTGGTTAATTCCTCTGCCTGGTGGGAAATGAGAGGTAAATTTGCCCGTCCAGACACCTCCAGCTAGTCTCTCGTAGGTTCTCCCTATTCCTGTTCATTTTCCGCAGAAATTGCAAACTGGGCCAAACAGGAGGTTAAAGGCACTGACTCTCCAAGTGGGGAGAGTGTTAGTAAAGCGTCTGGAATGTTGCACCCGAGTACCAGGGTACGAAAACTGAGACACATTTGAACACGTTTCCCGATCACACGGTGGATCATACTCTGGGTTCCACATGCATGTTTTAGCTGAAGGAAGAATCCCTTAAACCTGGAGAGTTGAGACCCTTGAAATGGGTACCATGCAATATGACTTCAAAGGGTCTGCATTTGCTCACCGAACCTCTCCAGTCCTATCACTGTTGCGTTTATGCCGCTGTACACATGCTTGATTCTCTTTCAGAGACATATATCCGTAGGTTTTAAGATTCTTTCTAGTCAGGTATATTCTTAGGCGTTTAATATGGGGTGTTGAGTCCACTTCGTTGAGCAAGGAGTAGCTCTTGTCTATTACATATTTGGCTTATGGAACGGTATCTGTGCTAATTTCAATCTCTGGTTTTATGCATCACCCCTACTCACCTTTCCCCTTAAGCAAACATAAGTTGGTTTTCTACATTTGAGACCATGTTCTGTTTTGTAATTCAGTTCCTGTGTAGGCAAGTTTACATTCCGTGTATTAGTGATACCCTATGATTTTTCTTTTTGTGTGTGTCTTATTTCACTTAGAATCATCGTACCTGAATCCACTCATTATGCTGCTACGGGCCTGATGACATAGATTTCATTGCTGAGTGATATTGCATTGTACGTGAGTACCACAGCTTCTATATCTATTTTTGCTTTCTGTGACATTGAACTTGTACCGTAAATGAGGTTCTTGTAAACAGAGCCGTCCCAAACTTTGGAGTGGCTGTGTCTTTTTGATTTTAATTTCCCTAAGCTTTAGGACCATAAGTGGAAGTGCCCTAGGCTCTGTTGCTTTGTTTCTTAGATGTTTCAGGAAACACCATACACTTCTCCAGAGTGGCTGTTTGCAATTTACATCCCGCCCATCAGCATAACAAGTCTCCCAGTTCTCCGTGGCCTGTCCTGCCTTTCTGGATTTTACACTTTTTTAAGCTGGCCCTTTTGACCTGGGGGCAGTGAGACTTCATTGTAGTGCAGATTTCCTTTGCAAGCTTGCTTGGTTTGCCAAAAAGGACGTATGCGTTTTTTCCTGAATATATTCAGGAAAAAACACATACGCCCTTTTTGGCCTAGTGCATCATTGTGGACGTTCTGCCTCTTTTCCTATGCTTTGCATGCAATTCCAGTCTACCTCCTGAAATCGGTTTCCTGCAATTCTGCCCCGCTTTCAAGTCCTCTTGGCAGCCTTACTTCAATATATTTTTGGACGATAGCTGTCATTTATAACTCTGCACGTTTGTGAATGACAGTGCCCCTGAGCTCCTATCTTCAACTCGGTTTCTTGTGAGCTGGCCGCAACACCGCAGGATTGCTTCAGTCCCTAGGTTGGTTCCGGCATGACACGCTGAGCCTTTGGTTAATTCCTCTTCCTGGTGGAAATGAGAGTTAAATTTGACAGTCCAGACACCTCCAGCTAGTCTCTCATGTGTTCTCCCTATTCCTGTTCATTTTCCGCAGAAATTGCAAACTGGGCCAAACAGGAGGTTAAAGTCACTGACTCTCCAAGTGGGGAGAGTGTTAGTAATGCGTCTGGAATGTTGCACCCGAGTACCAGGGTACGAAAACTGAGACATATTTGAACACGTTTCCCGATCACACGGTGGATCATACTCTGGGTTCCACATGCATGTTTTAGCTGAAGGAAGAATCCCTTAAACCTGGAGAGTTGAGACCCATGGAATGGGTACCATGCAATATGACTTCAAAGGGTCTGCATTTGCTCACCGAACCTCACCAATCCTATCACTGCTGTGATTATGCCGCTGTACACATGCTTGATTCTCTTTCGGAGACATATATATCCATAGGTTTTAAGATTCTTACAAGTCAGGTATATTCTTAGGCGTTTAATATGTGGTGTTGAGTCCACTTCGTTGAGCAAAGAGTAGCTCTTGTCTATTACGTATTTGGCTTATGGAATGGTAATTGTGCTAATTTCAATCTCTGGTTTTATGCAGCACCCCAACTCACCTTTCCCCTTAAGCAAGCATAAGTTGGTTTTCTTCATTTGAGACCCTGTTGTGTTTTGTAATTCAGTTCCTGGGTAGCCTAGTTTACATTCCGTGTAGTAGTGATATCTTATGATGTTTCTTTTTCTGTGTGACTTATTTCACTTAGAATCATCGTACCTGAATCCACTCATTATGATGCTACGGGCCTGATGACATAGATTTCATTGCTGAGTGATATTGCATTGTACGTAAGAACCACAGCTTCTTTATCCATTTTTCGCTTTGTGTGATATTGAACTTGTACCATAAAGGAGGTTCTTGTAAACACAGCCGTCCCAAACTTTGGGGTGGCTGTGTCTTTTTGATTTTAATTTCCCTAAGCTATAGGACCATAAGTGGAAGTGCCCTAGGCTCTGTTGCTTTGTTTCTTAGATGTTTCAGGAAACACCATACACTTCTCCAGAGTGGCTGTTGGCAATTTACATCCCGCCCATCAGCATAACAAGGCTCCCAGTTCTCCATGGCCTGTCCTGCCTTTCTGGATTTTACACTTTTTTCAGATGACCCTTATGACAGGGGGGCAGAGAGACTTCATTGTAGTGCAGATTTCCTTTGCAAGCTTGCTTGGTTGGCCAAAAAGGGCGTATGCGTTTTTTCCTGAATATATTCAGGAAAAAACGCATACGCCCTTTTTGGCCAAGTGCATCATTGTGGACGTTCTGCCTCTTTTCCTATGCTTTGCATGCAATTCCAGTCTACCTCCTGAAATCGGTTTCCTGCAATTCTGCCCCGCTTTCAAGTCCTCTTGGCCGCCTTACTTCAATATTTTTGGACGATATCTGTCATTTATAACTCTGCAGGTTTGTGAGTTACAGTGTCCCTGAGCTCCTTTCTTCAGCTCGCTTTCTTGTGAGCTGGCCGCAACACCGCAGGATTGCTTCAGGCCCTAGTGTGGTTCCGGCACGGCACGCTGAGCCTTTGGTTAATTCCTCTTCCTGGTGGGGAATGAGAGTTAAATTTGCCCGTCCAGACACCTCCAGCTAGTCTCTCATTGGTTCTCCCTATTCCTGTTCATTTTCCGCAGAAATTGCAAACTGGGCCAAACAGGAGGTTAAAGGCACTGACTCTCCAAGTGGGGAGAGTGTTAGTAAAGCGTCTGGAATGTTGCACCCGAGTACCAGGGGACGAAAACTGAGACACATTTGAACACGATTCCAGATCACACGGTGGATCATACTCTGTGTTCCACATGCATGTTTTAGCTGAAGGAAGAATCCCTTAAACCTGGAGAGTTGAGACCCATGGATGGGTACCATGCAATATGACTTCAAAGTGTCTGCATTTGCTCACTGAACCTCACTAATCCTATCAGTACTGCATTTATGCCGCTGTACACACGCTTTATTCTCTTTTGGAGACATATAAATCCATAGGTTATAAGATTATTACTAGTCAGGTATATTCTTAGGTGTTTAATATGGGGTGTTGAGTCCACTTCGTTGAACAAGGAGTAGCTATTGTCTATTATATATTTGGCTTATGGAACGGTATCTGTGCCAAGATCAATCTCTGGTTTTATGCAGCACCCCAACTCACCTTTCCCCTTAAGCAAGCATAAGTTGGTTTTCTACATTTGAGACCCTGTTCTGTTTTGTAATTCAGTTCCTGTGTAGCCAAGTTTACATTCCGTGTAGTAGTGATATCTTATGAAGTTTCTCTTTCTGTGTGACATATTTCACTTAGAATCATTGTACCTGAATCCACTCATTATGCTGCTACGGGCCTGATGACATAGATTTCATTGCTGAGTGATATTGCATTGTACGTAAGTACCACAACTTCTTTATCCATTTTTCGCTTTCTGTGATATTGAACTACTACCGTAAGCGACGTTCTTGTAAAAAGAACTGGCCGAAACTTTGGGGTGGCTGTGTCTTTTTGATTTTAATTTCCCTAAGCTATAGGACCATAAGTGGAAGTGCCCTAGGCTCTGTTGCTTTGTTTTTTAGATGTTTCAGGAAACACCATACACTTCTCCAGAGTGGCTGTTGGCAATTTACATCCCGCCCATCAGCATAACAAGGCTCCCAGTTCTCCAAGGCGTGTCCTGCCTTTCTGGACTTTACACTTTTTTCAATGGCCCTTTTGACCAGGTGACTGTGAGACTTCATTGTAGTGAAGATTTCATTTGCAAGCTTGCTTGGTTGGCCAAAAAGTGCATATGCGTTTTTTCCTGAATATATACAGGAAAAAACGCATATGCCCTTTTTGGCCAAGTGCACCATTGTGGACGTTCTGCCTCTTTTCCTATGCTTTACATGCAATTCCAGTCTACCTCCTGAACTCGGTGTCCTGCAATTCTGCCCCTTTTTCAAGTGCTCTTGGCAGCCTTACTTCAGTATATTTTTGGACGATAGCTGTCATTTATAACTCTGCAAGTTTGTGAATTACAGTGCCCCTGAGCTCCTTTCTTCAACTCGCTTTCTTGTGAGCTGGCCGCAACACCGCAGGATTGCTTCAGGCCCTAGTGTGGTTCTGGCATGGCACACTGAGCCTTTGGTTAATTCCTCTGCCTGGTGGGAAATGATAGTTAAATTTTCCCGTCCAGACGCCTCCAGCTGGTCTCTCATCTGTTCTCCCTATTCCTGTTCATTTTCCAAAGAAATTGCAAACTGGGCCAAACAGGAGGTTAAAGGCACTGACTCTCCAAGTGGGGAGAGTGTTAGTAAAGCATCTGCAATGTTGCACCCGAGTACCAGGGGACGAAAACTGAGACACATCTGAACACGTTTCCCGATCACACGGTGGATCATACTCTGGGTTCCACATGCATGTTTTAGCTGAAGGAAGAATCCCTTAAACCTGGAGATTTGAGACCCATGGAATGGGTACCATGCAATATGACTTCAAAGGGTCTGCATTTGCTCAATGTACCTCACCAATCGTATAACTGTTGCGTTTATGCCGCTGTACACATGCTTGATTCTCTTTTGGAGACATATAAATCCATAGGTATAAGATTCTTACTAGTCAGGTATATTCTTAGGCGTTTAATATGGGGTGTTGAGTCCACTACGTTGAGCAAGGTGTAGCTCTTGTCTATTACATATTTGGCTTATGGAAGGGTATCTGTGCTAATTTCCTTCTCTGGTTTTATGCAGCACCCCAAGTCACCTTTCCCCTTAAGCAAGCATAAGTTGGTTTTCTACATTTGAGACCCTGTTCTGTTTTGTAATTCAGTTCCTGTGTAGCCAAGTTTACATTCCGTGTATTAGTGATATCTTATGATGTTTCTTTTTCTGTGTGACTTATTTCACTTAGAATCATCGTACCTGAATCCACTCATTATGCTGCTACGGGCCTGATGACATAGATATCATTGCTGAGTGATATTGCATTGTACGTAAGTACCACATCTTCTTTATCCATTTTTCCCTTTCTGTGATATTGAACTTGTACCGTAAACGAGGTTCTTGTAAACAGAGCCGTCCCAAACTTTGGGGTGGCTGTGTCTTTTTGATTTTAATTTCCCTAAGCTATAGGACCATAAGTGGAAGTGCCCTAGGCTCTGTTGCTTTATTTTTTAGATGTTTCACTAAACACCATACACTTCTCCAGAGTGGCTGTTGGCAATTTACATCCCACCCATCAGCATAACAAGGCTCCCAGTTCTCCATGGCCTGTCCTGCTCTTCTGGATTTTACACTTTTTCCAGATGGCCGTTTTGACCAGGGGGCAGTGAGACTTCATTGTAGAGCAGATTTCCTTTGCAAGCTTGCTTGTTTGGCCAAAAAGGGCGTATGCGTTTTTTCCTGAATATATTCAGGAAAAAACGCATACGCACTTCTTGGCCAAGTGCATCATTGTGGACGTTCTGCCTCTTTTCCTATGCTTTACATGCAATTCCAGTCTACCTCCTGAAATCGGTTTCCTGCAATTCTGCCCCACTTTCAAACCTCTTCGCAGCCTTACTTCAATATATTTTTGGACGATAGCTGTCAGTTATAACTCTGCAGGTTTGTCAATTACAGTGCCCTGAGCTCCTTTCTTCAACTCGCTTTCTTGTGAGCTGGCTGCAACGCCGCAGGATTGCTTCAGGCCCTAGTGTGGTTCCGGCATGGCACGCTGAGCCTTTGGTTAATTCCTCTTCCTGGTGGGAAATGAGAGTTAAATTTGCCCGTCCAGACACCTCCAGCTAGTCTCTCATGGGTTCTCCCTATTCCTGTTCATCTTCTGCAGAAATTGCAAACTGGGCCAAACAGGAGTTTAAATGCACTGACTCTCCAAGTGGGGAGAGTGCTACTAAAGCGTCTGCAATGTTGCACCCGAGTACTAGGGGACGAAAACGGAGACACATTTGAACACGTTTCCCGATCACACGGTGGATCATACTCTGGGTTCCACATGCATGTTTTAGCTGAAGGAAGAATCCCTTAAACCTGTAGATTTGAGACCCATGGAATGGGAACCATGCAATATGACTTCAAAGGTTCTGCATTTGCTCACTGAACCTCACCAATCCTATAACTGCTGCGTTTATGCCGCTGTACACACGCTTGATTCTCTTTCGGAGACATATAAATCCATAGGTTTTAAGATTCTTACTAGTCAGGTATATTCTTAGGCGTTTAATATGGGTGGCGAGTCCACTTCGTTAAGCAAGGAGTAGCTCTAGTTTATTACATATTTGGTTTATGGAAAGGTATCTGTGCTAATTTCAATCTCTAGTTTTATGCAGCACCCCAACTCTCCTTTCCCCTTAAGCAAGCATAAGTTAGATTTCTACATTTGAGACCCTGTTCTGTTTTGTAATTCAGTTCCTGTGTAGCCTAGTTTACATCTCGTGTATTAGTGATACCCTATGATGTTTCTTTTTCTGCGTGACTTATTTCACTTAGAATCATCGTACCTGAATCCACTCATTATGCTGCTATGGGCCTGATGACATAGATTTCATTGCTGAGTGATATTGCATTGTACGTGAGTACCACAACTTCTATATCCATTTTTCGCTTTCGGTGATATTGAACTTGTACCATAAACGAGGTTCTTGTAAACAGAGCCCTCCCAACCATTGGGGTGGCTGTGTCTTTTTGATTTTAATTTCCCTAAGCTATAGGACCATAAGTGGAAGTGCCCTAGGCTCTGTTGCTTTGTTTATTAGATGTTTCAGGAAACACCATACACTACTCCAGAGTGGCTGTTGGCAATTTACATCTCGCCCATCAGCATAACAAGGCTCCAAGTTCTTTATGGCCTGTCCTGCCTTTCTGGATTTTACACTTTTTTCAGATGACCCTTTTGACTGGGGGCCAGTGAGACATCATTGTAGTGCAGATTTCCTTTGCAAGCTTGCTTGGTTGGCCAAAAAGTGCGTATGCGTTTTTTCCTGAATATATACAGGAAAAAACGCATATGCCCTTTTTGGCCAAGTGCACCATTGTGGACGTTCTGCCTCTTTTCCTATGCTTTACATGCAATTCCAGTCTACCTCCTGAACTCGGTGTCCTGCAATTCTGCCCCTTTTTCAAGTGCTCTTGGCAGCCTTACTTCAGTATATTTTTGGACGATAGCTGTCATTTATAACTCTGCAAGTTTGTGAATTACAGTGCCCCTGAGCTCCTTTCTTCAACTCGCTTTCTTGTGAGCTGGCCGCAACACCGCAGGATTGCTTCAGGCCCTAGTGTGGTTCTGGCATGGCACACTGAGCCTTTGGTTAATTCCTCTGCCTGGTGGGAAATGATAGTTAAATTTTCCCGTCCAGACGCCTCCAGCTGGTCTCTCATCTGTTCTCCCTATTCCTGTTCATTTTCCAAAGAAATTGCAAACTGGACCAAACAGGAGGTTAAAGGCACTGACTCTCCAAGTGGGGAGAGTGTTAGTAAAGCATCTGCAATGTTGCACCCGAGTACCAGGGGACGAAAACTGAGACACATCTGAACACGTTTCCCGATCACACGGTGGATCATACTCTGGGTTCCACATGCATGTTTTAGCTGAAGGAAGAGTCCCTTAAACCTGGAGATTTGAGACCCATGGAATGGGTACCATGCAATATGACTTCAAAGGGTCTGCATTTGCTCAATGTACCTCACCAATCGTATAACTGTTGCGTTTATGCCGCTGTACACATGCTTGATTCTCTTTTGGAGACATATAAATCCATAGGTATAAGATTCTTACTAGTCAGGTATATTCTTAGGCGTTTAATATGGGGTGTTGAGTCCACTACGTTGAGCAAGGTGTAGCTCTTGTCTATTACATATTTGGCTTATGGAAGGGTATCTGTGCTAATTTCCTTCTCTGGTTTTATGCAGCACCCCAAGTCACCTTTCCCCTTAAGCAAGCATAAGTTGGTTTTCTACATTTGAGACCCTGTTCTGTTTTGTAATTCAGTTCCTGTGTAGCCTAGTTTACATTCCGTGTATTAGTGATATCTTATGATGTTTCTTTTTCTGTGTGACTTATTTCACTTAGAATCATCGTACCTGAATCCACTCATTATGCTGCTACGGGCCTGATGACATAGATTTCATTGCTGAGTGATATTGCATTGTACGTAAGTACCACAACTTCTTTATCCATTTTTCCCTTTCTGTGATATTGAACTTGTACCGTAAACGAGGTTCTTGTAAACAGAGCCGTCCCAAACTTTGGGGTGGCTGTGTCTTTTTGATTTTAATTTCCCTAAGCTATAGGACCATAAGTGGAAGTGCCCTAGGCTCTGTTGCTTTATTTTTTAGATGTTTCACTAAACACCATACACTTCTCCAGAGTGGCTGTTGGCAATTTACATCCCACTCATCAGCATAACAAGGCTCCCAGTTCTCCATGGCCTGTCCTGCTCTTCTGGATTTTACACTTTTTCCAGATGGCCGTTTTGACCAGGGGGCAGTGAGACTTCATTGTAGAGCAGATTTCCTTTGCAAGCTTGCTTGTTTGGCCAAAAAGGGTGTATGCGTTTTTTCCTGAATATATTCAGGAAAAAACGCATACGCACTTCTTGGCCAAGTGCATCATTGTGGACGTTCTGCCTCTTTTCCTATGCTTTACATGCAATTCCAGTCTACCTCCTGAAATCGGTTTCCTGCAATTCTGCCCCACTTTCAAACCTCTTCGCAGCCTTACTTCAATATATTTTTGGACGATAGCTGTCATTTATTACTCTGCAGGTTTGTGAATGACAGTGTCCCTGAGCTCCTTTCTTCAACTTGTTTTCTTGTGAGCTGGCTGCAACGCCGCAGGATTGCTTCAGGCCCTAGTGTGGTTCCGGCATGGCACGCTGAGCCTTTGGTTAATTCCTCTTCCTGGTGGGAAATGAGAGTTAAATTTGCCCGTCCAGACACCTCCAGCTAGTCTCTCATGGGTTCTCCCTATTCCTGTTCATCTTCTGCAGAAATTGCAAACTGGGCCAAACAGGAGTTTAAATGCACTGACTCTCCAAGTGGGGAGAGTGCTACTAAAGCGTCTGCAATGTTGCACCCGAGTACTAGGGGACGAAAACGGAGACACATTTGAACACGTTTCCCGATCACACGGTGGATCATACTCTGGGTTCCACATGCATGTTTTAGCTGAAGGAAGAATCCCTTAAACCTGGAGAGTTGAGACGCATGGAATGGGTACCATGCAATATGACTTCAAAGGGTCTGCATTTGCTCACCGATCCTCACCAATCCTATCACTGCTGCATTTATGCCGCTGTACACACGCTTGATTCTCTTTCGGAGACATATAAATCCATAGGTTTTAAGATTCTTACTAGTCAGGTATATTCTTAGGCGTTTAATATGGGGTGTTGAGTCCACTTCGTTGAACAAGGAGTAGCTATTGTCTATTATATATTTGGCTTATGGAACGGTATCTGTGCCAAGTTCAATCTCTGGTTTTATGCAGCACCCCAACTCACCTTTCCCATTAAGAAAGCATAAGTTGGTTTTCTACATTTGAGACCCTGTTCTGTTTTGTAATTCAGTTCCTGCGTAGCCAAGTTTACATTCCGTGTAGTAGTGATATCTTATGAAGTTTCTTTTTCTGTGTGACTTATTTCACTTAGAATCATCGTATCTGAATCCACTCGTTATGCTGCTACGGGCCTGATGACATAGATTTCATTGCTGAGTGATATTGCATTGTACGTAAGTACCACAACTTCTTTGTCCATTTTTCGCTTTCCACGATATTGAATTTGTACCATAAATGAGGTCCTTGTAAACAGAGCCGTCCCAAACTTTGGGGTGGCTGTGTCTTTTTGATTTTAATTTCCCTAAGCTATAGGACCATAAGTGGAAGTGCCCTAGGCTCTGTTGCTTTGTTTCTTAGATGTTTCAGGAAACACCATACACTTCTCCAGAGTGGCTGTTTGCAATTTACATCCCGCCCATCAGCATAACAAGGCTCCCAGTTCTCCATGGCCTGTCCTGCCTTTCTGGACTTTACACTTTTTTCAGATGACCCTTTTGACCGGGGGGCAGTGAGACTTCATTGTAGTGCAGATTTCCTATGCAAGCTTGCTTGGTTGGCCAATTAGGGCGTATGCATTTTTTCCTGAATATATTCAGGAAAAAAACGCATACGCCCTTCTGGGCCAAGTGCATCATTGTGGACGTTCTGCCTCTTTTCCTATGCTTTACAAGCAATTCCAGTCTACCTCCTGAAATCGGTTTCCTGCAATTCTGCCCCGCTTTCAAGTCCTCTTGGCAGCCTTACTTCAATATATTTTTGGACGATAGCTGTCATTTATAACTCTGCAGGTTTGTGAGTTACAGTGTCCCTGAGCTCCTTTCTTCAGCTCGCTTTCTTGTGAGCTGGCCGCAACACCGCAGGATTGCTTCAGGCCCTAGTGTGGTTCCGGCATGGCACGCTGAGCCTTTGGTTAATTCCTCTGCCTGGTGGGAAATGAGAGTTAAATTTGCCCGTCCAGACACCTCCAGCTAGTCTCTCGTAGGTTCTCCCTATTCCTGTTCATTTTCCGCAGAAATTGCAAACTGGGCCAAACAGGAGGTTAAAGGCATTGACTCTCCAAGTGGGGAGAGTGTTAGTAAAGCTTCTGGAATGTTGCACCCGAGTAGCAGGGGACGAAAACTGAGACACATTTGAACACGTTTCCCGATCACACGGTGGATCATACTCTGGGTTCCACATGCATGTTTTAGCTGAAGGATGAATCCCTTAAACCTGGAGAGTTGAGACCCATGGAATGGGTACCATGCAATATGACTTCAAAGGGTCTGCATTTGCTCACCGAACCTCACCAATCCTATCACTGCTGCGTTTATGCCGCTGTACACATGCTTCATTCTCTTTCGGAGATATATAAATCCATAGGTTTTAAGATTCTTACTAGACAGATATATTCTTAGGCGTTTAATATGGGGTGTTGAGTCCACTTCGTTGAACAAGGAGTAGCTCTTGTCTATTACAAATTAGGATTATGGAACGGTATCTGTGCTAATTTCCATCTCTGGTTGTATGCAGCACCCCAACTCACCTTTCCCCTTAAGCAAGCATAAGTTGGTTTTCTACAATTGAGACCCTGTTCTGTTTTGTAATTCAGTTCCTGTGTAGCCAAGTTTACATTCCGTGTATTAGTGATATCTTATAATGTTTCTTTTTCTGTGTGACTTATTTCACTTAGAATCATCGTACCTGAATCCACTCATTATGCTGCTACGGGCCTGATGACATAGATTTCATTGCTGAGTGATATTGCATTGTACGTAAATACCACAACTTCTTTATCCATTTTTCGCTTTCTGTGATATTGAACTTGTATCGTAAACGAGGTTCTTGTAAACAGAGCCATCGCAAACTTTGGGGTGGCTGTGTCTTTTTGATTTTAATTTCCCTAAGCTTTAGGACCATAAGTGGAAGTGCCCTACGCTCTGTTGCTTTGTTTTGTAGATGATTCAGGAAACACCATACACTTCTCCAGAGTGGCTGTTGGCAATTTACATCCCGCCCATCAGCATAACAAGGCTCCCAGTTCTCCATGGCCTGTCCTGCCTTTCTGGATTTTACACTTTTTTCAGATGGCCCTTTTGACCAGGGTAAGTGAGACTTCATTGTAGTGCAGATTTCCTTTGCAAGCTTGCTTGGTTGGCCAAAAAGGGCGAAAGCTTTTTTTCCTGCATATATTAAGGAAAAAACGCATACGCCCTTTTTGGCCAAGTGCATCATTGTGGACGTTCTGCCTCTTTTCCTATGCTTTACAAGCAATTCCAGTCTACCTCCTGAAATCGGTTTCCTGCAATTCTGCCCCGCTTTCGAGTCCTCTTGGCAGCCTTACTTCAATATATTTTTGGACGATAGCTGTCATTTATAACTCTGCAGGTTTGTGAATGACAGTGTCCCTGAGCTCCTTTCTTCAACTTGTTTTCTTGTGAGCTGGCCGCAACACCGCAGGATTGCTTCAGGCCCTAGTGTGGTTCCGGCATGGCACACTGAGCCTTTGTTTAAGTCCTCTACCTGGTGGGAAATGAGAGTTAAATTTGCCCGTCGAGAAACCTCCAGCTAGTCTCTCATTGTTTTTCCCTATTCCTGTTCATTTTCCGCAGAAATTGCAAACTGGACCAAACAGGAGGTTAAAGGCACTGACTCTCCAAGTGGGGAGAGTGTTAGTAAAGCGTCTGGAATGTTGCACCCGAGTACCAGGGTACGAAAACTGAGACACATTTGAACACGTTGCCCGATCACACGGTGGATCATACTCTGGGTTCCACATGCATGTTTTAGCTGAAGGAAGAATCCCTTAAACCTGGAGAGTTGAGACCCATGGAATGGGTACCATGCAATATGACTTCAAAGGGTCTGCATTTCCTCAACGAACGTCACCAATCCTATCACTGCTGCGTTTATGCCACTGTACACATGCTTGATTTTCTTTTGGAGACATATAAATCCATAGGTTTTAAGATTCTTACTAGTCAGGTATATTCTTAGGCGTTTAATATGGGGTGTTGAGTCCACTTCGTTGAACAAGGAGTAGCTATTGTCTATTATATATTTGGCTTATGGAACGGTATCTGTGCCAAGTTCAATCTCTGGTTTTATGCAGAACCCCAACCCACCTTTACCCTTAAGCAAGCATAAGTTGGTTTTCTACATTTGAGACCCTGTTCTGTTTTGTAATTCAGTTCCTGTGTAGCCAAGTTTACATTCCGTGTAGTAGTGATATCTTATGATGTTTCTTTTTCTGTGTGACTTATTTCACTTAGAATCATCGTACCTGAATCTACTCATTATGCTTCTACGGGCCTGATGACATAGATTTCATTGCTGATTGATATTGCATTGTACGTAAGTACCACAACATCTTTATCCATTTTTCGCTTTCTGTGATATTGAACTTGTACCGTAAACGAGGTTCTTGTAAACAGAGCCGTCCCAAAGTTTGGGGTGGCTGTGTCTTTTTGATTTTAATTTCCCTAAGCTATAGGACCATAAGTGGAAGTGCCATAGGCTCTGTTGCTTTATTTTTTAGATGTTTCAATAAACACCATACACTTCTCCAGAGTGGCTGTTGGCAATTTACATCCCACTCATCAGCATAACAAGGCTCCCAGTCACTGTGGCCTGTTCTGCCTTTCTGGATTTTACACTTTTTTCAGATGGCCCTTTTGACCTGGGGGCAGTGAGACTTCATTGTAGTGCAGATTTCCTTTGCAAGCTTGCTTGGTTGGCCAAAAAGGGCGTATGCGTTTTTTCCTGAATATATTCAGGAAAAAACCATACGCCCTTTTTGGCCAAGTGCATCATTGTGGACGTTCTGCCTCTTTTCCTATGCTTTACATGCAATTCCAGTCTACCTCCTGAAATCGGTTTCCTGCAATTCTGCCCCGCTTTCAAGTCCTCTTGGCAGCCTTACTTCAATATATTTTTGGACGATAGCTGTCATTTATAACTCTGCAGGTTTGTGAATGACAGTGTCCCTGAGCTCCTTTCTTCAACTTGCTTTCTTGTGAGCTGGCCGCAACACTGCAGGATTGCTTCAGGCCCTAGTGTGGTTCCGGCACGGCACGCTGAGCCTTTGGTTAATTCCTCTGCCTGGTGGGAAATGAGAGTTAAATTTGCCCGTCCAGACACCCCCAGCTAATCTCTCATTGTTTTTCCCTATTCCTGTTCATTTTCCGCAGAAATTGCAAACTGGGCCAAACAGGAGGTTAAAGGCACTGACTCTCCAAGTGGGGAGAGTGTTAGTAAAGCGTCTGGAATGTTGCACCCGAGTACCAGGGGACGAAAACTGAGACACATTTGAACAGATTTCCCGAACACACGGTGGATCATACTCTGGGTTCCACATGCATCTTTTAGCTGAATGATGAATCCTTTAAACTTGCAGAGTTGAGACCCATGGAATGGGAACCATGCAATATTACTTCAAAGGGTCTGCATTTGCTCACCGAACCTCACCAATTCTATCACTGCTGCATTTATGCCGCTGTACACACGCTTGATTCTCTTTTGGAGACATATAAATCCATAGGTATAAGATTCTTACTAGTCAGGTATATTCTTAGGCTTTTAATATGGGGTGTTGAGTCCACTAAGTTGAGCAAGGAGTAGCTCTTGTCTATTATATATTTGGCTTATGGAACGGTATCTGTGCTAATTTCAATCTCTGGTTTTATGCAGCACCCCAACTCACGTTTCCCCTTAAGCAAGCATAAGTTGGTTTTCTACATTTGAGACCCTGTTCTGTTTTGTAATTCAGTTCCTGTGTAGACAAGTTTACATTCCGTGTATTAGTGATACCTTATGATGTTTCTTTTTCTGTGTGATTTATTTCACTTAGAATCATCGTACCTGAATCCAGTCATTATGCTGCTATGGGCCTGATGACATAGATTTCATTGCTGAGTGATATTGCATTGTACGTGAATACCACAAGTTCTTTATCCATTCTTCGCTTTCTGTGATATTGAACTTGTACCGTAAACGAGGTTCTTGTAAACAGAACCGACCCAAACTTTGGGGTGGCTGTGTCTTTTTTATTTTAATTTCCCTAAGCTATAGGACCAAGAGTGGAAGTGCCCTAGGCTCTGTTGCTTTGTTTTTTAGATGTTTCAGGAAACACCCTTCACTTCTTCAGGGTGACTGTTGGCAATTTACATCCCGCCCATCAGCATAACAAGGCTCCCAGTTCTCCATGGCCTGTCCTGCCTTTCTGGACTTTACACTTTTTTCAGATGGCCCTTTTGACCGGGTGACAGTGAGACTTCATTGTAGTGAAGATTTCATTTGCAAGCTTGCTTGGTTGGCCAAAAAGGGCGTATGCGTTTTTTCCTGAATTTATTCAGGAGAAAACGCATACGCCCTTTTTGGCCAAGTTCATCATTGTGGACGTTCTGCCTCTTTTCCTATGCTTTACATGCAATTCCAGTCTACCTCCTGAAATCGGTTTCCTGCAATTCTGCCCCGCTTTCAAGTCCTCTTGGCAGCCTTACTTCAATATATTTTTGGACGATAGCTGTCATTTATAACTCTGCAGGTCTGTGAATTACAGTGCCCCTGAGCTCCTTTCTTCAACTCGCTTTCTTGTGAGCTGGCCACAATACCGCACGATATCTTCAGACCCTTGTGTGGTTGCGGCATGGCAAGCTGAGCCTTTGGTTAATTCCTCTTCCTGGTGAGAAATGAGAGTTAAATTTGCCCGTCCAGACACCTCCAGCTAGTCTCTCATTGGTTCTCCCTATTCCTGTTCATTTTCCGCAGAAATTGCAAACTGGGCCTAACAGGAGGTTAAAGGCATTGACTCTCCAAGTGGGGAGAGTGTTAGTAAAGCGTCTGGAATGTTGTACCCGAGTACCAGGGGACGAAAACTGAGACACATTTGAACACATTTCCCAATCACACGGTGGATCATACTCTGCGTTCCACATGCATGTTTTAGCTGAAGGAAGAATCCCTTAAACCTGGAGATTTGAGACCCATGGAATGGGAACCATGCAATATGACTTCAAAGGTTCTGCATTTGCTCACTGAACCTCACCAATCCTATCACTGCTGCGTTTATGCCGCTGTACACACGCTTGTTTCTCTTTCAGAGACATATAAATCTATAGGTTTTAAGATTCTTACTAGTCAGGTATATTCTTAGGCGTTTAATATGGGTGGCGAGTCCAATTCGTTAAGCAAGGAGTAGCACTTGTTTATTACATATTTGGCTTATGGAACGGTATCTGTGCTAATTTCAATCTCTAGTTTTATGCAGCACCCCAACTCACCTTTCCCCTTAAGCAAGCATAAGTTAGATTTCTACATTTGAGACCCTGTTCTGTTTTGTAATTCAGTTCCTGTGTAGCCAAGTTTACATTCCGTGTAGTACTGATATCTTATAATGTGTCTTTTTCTGTGTGACTTATTTCACTTAGAATCATCGTACCTGAATCCACTCATTATGCTGCTATGGGCCTGATGACATAGATTTCATTGCTGAGTGATATTGCATTGTACGTAAGTACCACAACTTCTTTATCCATTTTTCGCTTTCTGCGATATTGAACTTGTACCGTAAACGAGGTTCTTGTGAACAGAGCATCCCAAAATTTGGGGTGGCTGTGTCTTTTTGATTTTAATTTCCCTAAGCTTTAGGACCATAAGTGGAAGTGCCCTACGCTCTGTTGCTTTGTTTTGTAGATGATTCAGGAAACACCATACACTTCTCCAGAGTGGCTGTTGGCAATTTACATCCCGCCCATCAGCATAACAAGGCTCCCAGTTCTCCATGGCCTGTCCTTCCTTTCTGGATTTTACACTTTTTTCAGCTGGCCCTTTTGACCGGGGGGCAGTGAGACTTCATTGTAGTGCAGATTTCCTTTGCAAGCTTGCTTGGTTGGCCAAAAAGGGCGTATGCGTTTTTTCCTGAATATATTCAGGAAAAAACGCATACGCCCTTTTTGGCCAAGTGCATCATTGTGGACGTTCTGCCTCTTTTCCTATGCTTTACATGCAATTCCAGTCTACCTCCTGAAATCGGTTTCCTGCAATTCTGCCCCGTTTTCAAGTCCTCTTGGCAGCTTACTTCAATATATTTTTGGACGGCATCTGTCATTTATAACTCTGCAGGTTTGTTAATTACAGTGCCCCTGAGTTACCTTCCTCAAGTCGCTTTCTTCTCAGCTGGCCGCAGCACTGCAAGATTGCTTCAGGTCCTAGTGTGGTTCCGGCACGGCATGCTGAGCCTTTGGTTAATTCCTGTTCCTTGTGGGAAATGAGAGTTAAATTTAGCCGTCCAGACACCTCCAGCTAGTCTCTCATTGGTTTTCCCTATTCCTTTTCATCTTACGCAGAAATTGCAAACTGGGCCAAACAGGAGGTTAAAGGCACTGACTCTCCAAGTGGGGAGAGTGTTAGTAAAGCGTCTGGAATGTTGCACCCGAGTACCAGGGAAAGAAAACTGAGACTCATTTGAACACGTTTTCCGATCACACGGTGGATCATACTCTGGGTTCCACATGCATGTTTTAGCTGAAGGAAGAATCCCTTAAACCTGGACATTTGAGACCCATGGAATGGGTACCATGCAATATGACTTCAAAGGGTCTGCATTTGCTCACTGAACCTCACCATTCAGATCACTGCGGCGTTTATGCCGCTGTACACACGCTTGATTCTCTTTCGGAGACATATAAATCCATAGGTTTTAAGATTCTTACTAGTCAGGTATATTCTTAGGCGTTTAATATGGGTGTCGAGTCCACTTCATTGAGCAAGGAGTAGCTCTTGTCTATTACATATTTGGCTTATGGAACGGTATCTGTGCTAATTTCAATCTCTGGTTTTATGCAGCACCCCAACTCACCTTTCCCCTTAAGCAAGCATAAGTTGGTTTTCTACATTTGAGACCCTGTTCTGTTTTGTAATTCAGTTCCTGTGTAGACAAGTTTACATTCCGTGTATTAGTGATACCTTATGATGTTTCTTTTTCTGTGTGATTTATTTCACTTAGAATCATCATACCTGAATCCACTCATTATGCTGCTATGGGCCTGATGACATAGATTTCATTGCTGAGTGATATTGCATTGTACGTGAGTACCACAACTTCTTTATCCATTCTTCGCTTTCTGTGATATTGAACTTGTACCATAAACGAGGTTCTTGTAAACAGAGCCCTCCCAACCATTGCTGTGGCTGTGTCTTTTTGATTTTAATTTCCCTAAGCTATAGGACCATAAGTGGAAGTGCCCTACGCTCTGTTGCTTTGTTTTCTAGATGTTTCAGGAAACACCATTCACTTCTTCAGGGTGACTGTTGGCAATTTACATCCCACTCATCAGCATAACAAGGCTCCCAGTTTTCCATGGCCTGTCCTTCCTTTCTGGATTTTACACTTTTTTCAGATGGCCCTTTTGACCGGTGAGGCAGTGAGAGTTCATTGTAGTGCAGATTTCCTTTGCAAGCTTGCTTGTTTGGCCAAAAAGGGCGTATGCGTTTTTTCCTGAATATATTCAGGAAAAAACGCATACGCCCTTTTTGGCCAAGTGCATCATTGTGGACGTTCTGCCTCTTTTCCTATGCTTTACATGCAATTCCAGTCTACCTCCTGAACTCGGTTTCCTGCAATTCTGCCCCGTTTTCAGTCCTCTTGGCAGCTTACTTCAATATATTTTTGGACGACAGCTATCATTTATAACTCTGCAGGTTTGTGAGTTACAGTGTCCCTGAGCTCCTTTCTTCAACTCGCTTTCTTGTGAGCTGGCCGCAACACCGCAGGATTGCTTCAGGCCCTAGTGTGGTTCCGGCACGGCATGCTGAGCCTTTGGTTAATTCCTGTTCCTTGTGGGAAATGAGAGTTAAATTTGCCCGTCCAGACACCTCCAGCTAGTCTCTCATTGGTTTTCCGTATTCCTTTTCATCTTACGCAGAAATTGCAAACTGGGCCAAACAGGAGGTTAAAGGCACTGACTCTGCAAGTGGGGAGAGTGTTACTAAAGCGTCTGGAATGTTGCACCCGAGTACCAGGGGAAGAAAACTGATACACATTTGAACACGTTTTCCGATCACACGGTGGATCATACTCTGGGTTCCACATGCATGTTTTAGCTGAAGGAAGAATCCCTTAAACCTGGAGAGTTGAGACCCATGGAATGGGTACCATGCAATATGACTTCAAAGGGTCTGCATTTGCTCACCGAACCTCACCAATCCTATCACTGCTGTGTTTATGCCGCTGTACACACTCTTGATTCTCTTTTGGAGATATATAAATCCATAGGTTTTAAGATTCTTACTAGTCAGGTATATTCTTAGGCGTTTAATATGGGGTGTTGAGTCCACTTCGTTGAACAAGGAGTAGCTCTTGTCTGTTACATATTTGGCTTATTGAACGGTATCTGTGCTAATTTCAATCTCTGGTTTTATGCAGCACCCCAACTCACCTTTCCCCTTAAGCAAGCATAAGTTGGTTTTCTACATTTGAGACCCTGTTCTGTTTTGTAATTCAGTTCCTGTGTAGCCAAGTTTATATTCCGTATATTAGTGATACCTTATGATGTTTCTTTTTCTGTGTGACTTATTTCACTTAGAATCATCGTACCTGAATCCAGTCATGATGCTGCTACGGGCCTGATGTCACAGATTTCGTTGCTGAGTGATATTTCATTGTACGTAAGTACCACAACTTCTTTATACATTTTTCGCTTTCTGTGATATTGAACTTGTACCTTTAACGAGGTTCTTGTAAACAAAGCTGGCCCAAACTTTGGGGTGGCTGTGTCTTTTTGATGTTAATTTCCCTAAGCAGTAGGACCATAAGTGGAAGTGCCCTCGGCTCTGTTGCTTTGCTTTTTGGATGTTTCAGGAAACACCATACACTTCCCCAGAGTGGCTGTTGGCAATTTACATCCCGCCCATCAGCATAACAAGGCTCCCATTTCTCCATGGCCTGTCCGGCCCTTCTGGATTTTACACTTTTTTCAGATGTCCCTTTTGACTGGGGGGCAGTGAGACTATATTGTAGTGCAGATTTCCTTTGCAAGCTTACTTGGTTGGCCAAAAAGTGCGTATGCATTTTTTCCTGAATATATTCAGGAAAAAACGCATAGGCCCTTTTTGGCCAAGTGCATCATTGTGGACGTTCTGCCTCTTTTCCTATGCTTTACATGCAATTCCAGTCTACCTCCTGAACTCGGTTTCCTGCAATTCTGCCCCGTTTTCAAGTCCTCTTGGCAGCCTTACTTCAATATATTTTTGGACGATAGCTGTCATTTATAACTCTGCAAGTTTGTGAGTTACAGTGCCCCTGAGCTCCTTTCTTCAACTCGCTTTCTTGTGAGCTGGCCGCAACACCGCAGGATTGCTTCAGGCCCTAGTGTGGTTCCGGCATGGCACGCTGAGCCTTTGGTTAATTCCTCTTCCTGGTGGGAAATGAGAGTTAAATTTGCCCGTCCAGACACCTCCAGCAAGTCTCTCATTGGTTCTCCCTATTCCTGTTCATTTTCCGCAGAAATTGCAAACTGGGACAAACAGGAGGTTAAAGTCACTGACTCTCCAAGTGGGGAGAGTGTTAGTAAAGCGTCTGGAATGTTGCACCCGAGTACCAGGGGACGAAAACTGAGACACATTTGAACACGTTTCCCGATCACACGGTGGATCATACTCTGTGTTCCACATGCATGTTTTAGCTGAAGGAAGAATCCCTTAAACCTGGAGAGTTGAGACCCATGGAATGGGTACCATGCAATATGACTTCAAAGGGTCTGCATTTGCTCACCGAACCTCACCATTCCTATCACTGCTGCGTTTATGCCGCTGTACACACGCTTGATTCTCTTTTGGAGACATATAAATCCATAGGTTTTAAGATTCTTACTAGTCAGTTATATTTTTAGGCGTTTAATATGGTGTGCTGAGTCCACTTCGTTGAGCAAGGAGTAGCACTTGTCTATTACATATTTGGCTTATGGAACGGTATCTGTGCTAATTTCAATCTCTGGTTTTATGCAGCACCCCAACTCACCTTTCCCCTTAAGCAAGCATAAGTTGGTTTTCTACATTTGAGACACTGTTCTCTTTCATAAATCAGTTTCTGTGTAGCCAAGTTTACATTCCGTGTATTAGTGATATCTTATGATGTTTCTTTTTCTGTGTCACTTATTTCACTTAGAATCAACGTACCTGAATCCACTCATTATGATGCTACGGGCCTGATGACATAGATTTCATTGCTGAGTGATATTGCATAGTACATAAGTACCACAAATTCTTTATCCATTTTTTGCTTTCTGTGATATTACCTTGTACCGTAAACGAGGTTGTTCTAAACAGAGCCAGCCGAAACATTGGGGTGGCTGGTCTTTTTGGTTTTAATTTCCCTAAACTATAGGACCATAAGTGGAAGTGCCCTAGGCTCTGTTGCTTTGTTTTGTAGATGTTTCAGGAAACACCATACACTTCTCCAGAGTGGCTGTTCGCAATTTACATCCCGCCCATCAGCATAAGAAGGCTCCCAGTTCTCCATGGCCTTTCCTGCCTTTCTGGATTTTACAATTTTTTCAGATGGCCCTTTTGACCAGGGGGGCAGTGAGAGTTCACTGTAGTGCAGATTTCCTATGCAAGCTTGCTTGGTTGGTTAAATAGGGCGTATGCGTTTTTTCCTGAATATATTCAGGAAAAAACGCATAGGCCCTTTTTGTCCAAGTGCATCATTGTGCATGTTCTGCCTCTTTTCCTATGCTTTACATGCAATTCCAGTCTACCTCCTGAAATCGGTTTCCTGTAATTCTGCCCTGCTTTCACGTCCTCTTGGCAGCCTTACTTCAATATATTTTTGGACGATACCTGTCATTTATAACTCTGCAGGTTTGTGAATTACAGTGAGCTTGAGCTCCTTTCTTCAACTAGCTTTCTTGTGAGCTGGCGACAACACCGCAGGATTGCTTCAGGCCCTAGTGTGGTTCCGGCACGGCACATTGAGCCTTTGATTAATTCCTCTTCTTGGTGGGAAATGAGTGTTAAATTTGCCCGTCCAGACACCTCCAGCTGGTCTCTCATTGGTTCTCCCAATTCCTGTTAATTTTCCGCAGAAATTGCAAACTGGGCCAAACAGGAGGTTAAAGGCACTGACTCTCCAACTGGGGAGAGTGTTAGTAAAGTGTCTGGAATGTTGCACCCGAGTACCAGGGGACGAAAACTGAGACACATTTGAACACGTTTCCCAAACACACGGCGGATCATACTCTTGCTTCCACATGCATGTTTTAGCTGAAGGAAGAATCCCTTAAACCTGGAGAGTTGAGACCCATGGAATGGGTACCATGCAATATGACTTCAAAGGGTCTGCATTTGCTCACCAAACCTCACCAATCCTATCACTGCTGCATTTATGCCGCTGTGCACACGCTTGATTCTCTTTCAGAGACATATAAATCCATAGGTTTTAAGATACTTACTAGTCAGGTATAACTTAGGCGTTTAATATGGGGTATGGAATCCACTTCGTTGATCAAGGAGTAGCTCTTGTCTATTACATATTTGGCTTGTGGAACGGTATCTGTGCTAATTTCAATCTCTAGTTTTATGCAGCACCCCAACTCACCTTTCCACTTAAGCAAGCATAAGTTGGTTTTCTACATTTGAGAACCTGTTTTGTTTTGTAATTCAGTTCCTGGGTAGCCAAGTTTTCATTCCGTGTATTAGTGACATCTTATGATGTTTCTTTTTCTGTGTGACTTATTTCACTTGGAATCATCGTACCTGAATCCACTCATTATGCTGCTACGGGCCTGATGACATAGATTTCATTGCTAAGTGATATTGCATTGTACGTAAGTACCACAACTTCTTTATCCATTTTTCGCTTTCTGTGATATTGAACTAGTACCATAAATGAGGTTCTTGTCAACAGAGCCGTCCCAAACTTAGGGGTGGCTGTGTCTTTTTGATTTAAATTTCCCTAAGCTATAGGACCATCAGTGGAAGTGCCCTAGGCTCTGTTGCTTTGTTTTGTAGATGTTTCAGGAAACACCATACACTTCTCCAGAGTGGCTCTTGGCAATTTACATCCCGCCCATCAGCATAACAAGGCTCCCAGTTCTCCATGGCCTGTCCTGCCTTTCTGGATTTTACACTTTTTTCAGATGGCCCTTTTGACTGGGGGGCAGTGAGACTTCATTGTAGTGATGATTTCCTTTGCAAGCTTGCTTGGTTGGCCAAAAAGGCCTATGCGTTTTTTCCTGAATATATTCAGGAAAAAACGCATACGCCCTTTTGGGCCAAGTGCATCATTGTGGACGTTCTGCCTCTTTTCCTATGCTTTACATGCAATTCCAGTCTACCTCCTGAAATCGGTTTCCTGCAATTCTGCCCTGCTTTCAAGTCCTCTTGGCAGCCTTACTTCAATATATTTTTGGACGATAGCTGTCATTTATAACTCTGCAGGTTTGTGAATTACAGTGTCCCTGAGCTCCTTTCTTCAACTCGCTTTCTTGTGAGCTGGCCGCCACACCGCAGGATTGCTTCAGGCCCTAGTGTGCTTTTGGCATGGCACACTGAGCCTTTGGTTAATTCCTCTGCCTGGTGGGAAATGAGAGGTAAATTTGCCCGTCCAGACACCTCCAGCTAGTCTCTCGTAGGTTCTCCCTATTCCTGTTCATTTTCCGCAGAAATTGCAAACTGGGCCAAACAGGAGGTTAAAGGCACTGACTCTCCAAGTGGGGAGAGTGTTAGGGAAGCGTCTGGAATGTTGCACCCGAGTACCAGGGTACGAAAACTGAGACACATTTGAACACATTTCCCGATCACACGGTGGATCATACTCTGGGTTCCACATGCATGTTTCAGCTGAAGGAAGAAACCCTTAAAGCTGGAGAGTTGAGACCCATGGAATGGGTACCATGCAATATGACTTCAAAGGGTCTGCATTTGCTCACCGAACCTCACCATTCCTATCACTGCTGCGTTTATGCTGCTGTACACACGCTTGATTCTCTTTTGGAGACATATAAATCCATAGGTTTTAAGATTCTTACTAGTCAGTTATATTTTTAGGCGTTTAATATGGTGTGCTGAGTCCACTTCGTTGAGCAAGGAGTAGCACTTGTCTATTACATATTTGGCTTATGTAACGGTATCTGTGCTAATTTCAATCTCTGGTTTTATGCAGCACCCCAACTCACCTTTCCCCTTAAGCAAGCATAAGTTGGTTTTCTACATTTGAGACACTGTTCTCTTTCATAAATCAGTTTCTGTGTAGCCAAGTTTACATTCCGTGTATTAGTGATATCTTATGATGTTTCTTTTTCTGTGTCACTTATTTCACTTAGAATCATCATACCTGAATCCACTCATTATTCTGCTATGGGCCTGATGACATAGATTTCATTGCTGAGTGATATTGCATAGTACATAAGTACCACAAATTCTTTATCCATTTTTTGCTTTCTGTGATATTACCTTGTACCGTAAACGAGGTTGTTCTAAACAGAGCCAGCCGAAACATTGGGGTGGCTGGTCTTTTTGGTTTTAATTTCCCTAAACTATAGGACCATAAGTGGAAGTGCCCTAGGCTCTGTTGCTTTGTTTTGTAGATGTTTCAGGAAACACCATACACTTCTCCAGAGTGGCTGTTCGCAATTTACATCCCGCCCATCAGCATAAGAAGGCTCCCAGTTCTCCATGGCCTTTCCTGCCTTTCTGGATTTTACAATTTTTTCAGATGGCCCTTTTGACCAGGGGGGCAGTGAGAGTTCACTGTAGTGCAGATTTCCTATGCAAGCTTGCTTGGTTGGTTAAATAGGGCGTATGCGTTTTTTCCTGAATATATTCAGGAAAAAACGCATAGGCCCTTTTTGTCCAAGTGCATCATTGTGCATGTTCTGCCTCTTTTCCTATGCTTTACATGCAATTCCAGTCTACCTCCTGAAATCGGTTTCCTGTAATTCTGCCCTGCTTTCACGTCCTCTTGGCAGCCTTACTTCAATATATTTTTGGACGATACCTGTCATTTATAACTCTGCAGGTTTGTGAATTACAGTGAGCTTGAGCTCCTTTCTTCAACTAGCTTTCTTGTGAGCTGGCGACAACACCGCAGGATTGCTTCAGGCCCTAGTGTGGTTCCGGCACGGCACATTGAGCCTTTGATTAATTCCTCTTCTTGGTGGGAAATGAGTGTTAAATTTGCCCGTCCAGACACCTCCAGCTGGTCTCTCATTGGTTCTCCCAATTCCTGTTAATTTTCCGCAGAAATTGCAAACTGGGCCAAACAGGAGGTTAAAGGCACTGACTCTCCAACTGGGGAGAGTGTTAGTAAAGTGTCTGGAATGTTGCACCCGAGTACCAGGGGACGAAAACTGAGACACATTTGAACACGTTTCCCAAACACACGGCGGATCATACTCTTGCTTCCACATGCATGTTTTAGCTGAAGGAAGAATCCCTTAAACCTGGAGAGTTGAGACCCATGGAATGGGTACCATGCAATATGACTTCAAAGGGTCTGCATTTGCTCACCAAACCTCACCAATCCTATCACTGCTGCATTTATGCCGCTGTGCACACGCTTGATTCTCTTTCAGAGACATATAAATCCATAGGTTTTAAGATACTTACTAGTCAGGTATAACTTAGGCGTTTAATATGGGGTATGGAATCCACTTCGTTGATCAAGGAGTAGCTCTTGTCTATTACATATTTGGCTTGTGGAACGGTATCTGTGCTAATTTCAATCTCTAGTTTTATGCAGCACCCCAACTCACCTTTCCACTTAAGCAAGCATAAGTTGGTTTTCTACATTTGAGAACCTGTTTTGTTTTGTAATTCAGTTCCTGGGTAGCCAAGTTTTCATTCCGTGTATTAGTGACATCTTATGATGTTTCTTTTTCTGTGTGACTTATTTCACTTGGAATCATCGTACCTGAATCCACTCATTATGCTGCTACGGGCCTGATGACATAGATTTCATTGCTAAGTGATATTGCATTGTACGTAAGTACCACAACTTCTTTATCCATTTTTCGCTTTCTGTGATATTGAACTAGTACCATAAATGAGGTTCTTGTCAACAGAGCCGTCCCAAACTTAGGGGTGGCTGTGTCTTTTTGATTTAAATTTCCCTAAGCTATAGGACCATCAGTGGAAGTGCCCTAGGCTCTGTTGCTTTGTTTTGTAGATGTTTCAGGAAACACCATACACTTCTCCAGAGTGGCTCTTGGCAATTTACATCCCGCCCATCAGCATAACAAGGCTCCCAGTTCTCCATGGCCTGTCCTGCCTTTCTGGATTTTACACTTTTTTCAGATGGCCCTTTTGACTGGGGGGCAGTGAGACTTCATTGTAGTGATGATTTCCTTTGCAAGCTTGCTTGGTTGGCCAAAAAGGCCTATGCGTTTTTTCCTGAATATATTCAGGAAAAAACGCATACGCCCTTTTGGGCCAAGTGCATCATTGTGGACGTTCTGCCTCTTTTCCTATGCTTTACATGCAATTCCAGTCTACCTCCTGAAATCGGTTTCCTGCAATTCTGCCCTGCTTTCAAGTCCTCTTGGCAGCCTTACTTCAATATATTTTTGGACGATAGCTGTCATTTATAACTCTGCAGGTTTGTGAATTACAGTGTCCCTGAGCTCCTTTCTTCAACTCGCTTTCTTGTGAGCTGGCCGCCACACCGCAGGATTGCTTCAGGCCCTAGTGTGCTTTTGGCATGGCACACTGAGCCTTTGGTTAATTCCTCTGCCTGGTGGGAAATGAGAGGTAAATTTGCCCGTCCAGACACCTCCAGCTAGTCTCTCGTAGGTTCTCCCTATTCCTGTTCATTTTCCGCAGAAATTGCAAACTGGGCCAAACAGGAGGTTAAAGGCACTGACTCTCCAAGTGGGGAGAGTGTTAGGGAAGCGTCTGGAATGTTGCACCCGAGTACCAGGGTACGAAAACTGAGACACATTTGAACACATTTCCCGATCACACGGTGGATCATACTCTGGGTTCCACATGCATGTTTCAGCTGAAGGAAGAAACCCTTAAAGCTGGAGAGTTGAGACCCATGGAATGGGTACCATGCAATATGACTTCAAAGGGTCTGCATTTGCTCACCGAACCTCTCCAATCCTATCACTGTTGCGTTTATGCCGCTGTACACATGCTTGATTCTCTTTCAGAGACATATATCCGTAGGTTTTAAGATTCTTTCTAGTCAGGTATATTCTTAGGCGTTTAATATGGGGTGTTGAGTCCACTTCGTTGAGCAAGGAGTAGCTCTTGTCTATTACATATTTGGCTTATGGAACGGTATCTGTGCTAATTTCAATCTCTGGTTTTATGCATCACCCCTACTCACCTTTCCCCTTAAGCAAACATAAGTTGGTTTTCTACATTTGAGACCATGTTCTGTTTTGTAATTCAGTTCCTGTGTAGCCAAGTTTACATTCCGTGTATTAGTGATACCCTATGATTTTTCTTTTTGTGTGTGTCTTATTTCACTTAGAATCATCGTACCTGAATCCACTCATTATGCTGCTACGGGCCTGATGACATAGATTTCATTGCTGAGTGATATTGCATTGTACGTGAGTACCACAGCTTCTATATCTATTTTTGCTTTCTGTGACATTGAACTTGTACCGTAAATGAGGTTCTTGTAAACAGAGCCATCCCAAACTTTGGGGTGGCTGTGTCTTTTTGATTTTAATTTCCGTAATCTATAGAACCATAAGTGGAAGTGCCCTAGGCTCTGTTGCTTTGTTTCTTAGATGTTTCAGGAAACACCATACACTTCTCCAGAGTGGCGGTTGGCAATTTACATCCCGCCCATCAGCATAACAAGTCTCCCAGTTTTCCATGGCCTGTCCTGCCTTTCTGGATTTTACACTTTTTTAAGCTGGCCCTTTTGACCTGGGGGCAGTGAGACTTCATTGTAGTGCAGATTTCCTTTGCAAGCTTGCTTGGTTTGCCAAAAAGGGCGTATGCGTTTTTTCCTGAATATATTCAGGAAAAAACACATACGCCCTTTTTGGCCTAGTGCATCATTGTGGACGTTCTGCCTCTTTTCCTATGCTTTACATGCAATTCCAGTCTACCTCCTGAAATCGGTTTCCTGCAATTCTGCCCCGCTTTCAAGTCCTCTTGGCAGCCTTACTTCAATATATTTTTGGACGATAGCTGTCATTTATAACTCTGCACGTTTGTGAATGACAGTGCCCCTGAGCTCCTATCTTCAACTCGGTTTCTTGTGAGCTGGCCGCAACACCGCAGGATTGCTTCAGTCCCTAGGTTGGTTCCGGCATGGCACGCTGAGCCTTTGGTTAATTCCTCTTCCTGGTGGAAAAGAGAGTTAAATTTGACCGTCCAGACACCTCCAGCTAGTCTCTCATGTGTTCTCCCTATTCCTGTTCATTTTCCGCAGAAATTGCAAACTGGGCCAAACAGGAGGTTAAAGTCACTGACTCTCCAAGTGGGGAGAGTGTTAGTAAAGCGTCTGGAATGTTGCACCCGAGTACCAGGGTACGAAAACTGAGACACATTTGAACACGTTTCCCGATCACACGGTGGATCATACTCTGGGTTCCACATGCATGTTTTAGCTGAAGGAAGAATCCCTTAAACCTGGAGAGTTGAGACCCATGGAATGGGTACCATGCAATATGACTTCAAAGCGTCTGCATTTGCTCACCGAACCTCAACAATCCTATCAGTGCTGCGTTTATTCCGCAGTATACATGCTTGATTCTCTTTCGGAGACATATAAATCCATAGGTTTTAAGATTCTTACTAGTCAGGTATATTCTTAGGCGTTTAATATGGGGTGTTGAGTCCACTTCGTTGAGCAAGGAGTAGCTCTTGTCTATTACGTATTTGGTTTATGGAATGGTATCTGTGCTAATTTCAATCTCTGGTTTTATGCAGCACCCCAACTCACCTTTCCCCTTAAGCAAGCATAAGTTGGTTTTCTACATTTGAGACCCTGTTTTGTTTTGTAATTCAGTGCCTGTGTAGCCAAGTTTACATCCGTGTAGTAGTGATATCTTATAATGTTTCTTTTTCTGTGTGACTTATTTCACTTAGAATCATCGTACCTGAATCCACTCATTATGATGCTACGGGCCTGATGACATAGATTTCATTGCTGAGTGATATTGCATTGTACGTGAGTACCGAAATTTCTATATCCATTTTGCGCTTCCTGTGATATTGAACTTGTACCGTAAACGAGGTTCTTGTAAACAGAGCCGTCCCAAACTTTGGGGTGGCTGTGCCTTTTTGATTTTAATTTCCCTAAGCTTTAGGACCATAAGTGGAAGTGCCCTACGCTCTGTTGCTTTGTTTTGTAGATGATTCAGGAAACACCATACACTTCTCCAGAGTGGCTGTTGGCAATTTACATCCCGCCCATCAGCATATCAAGGCTCCCAGTTCTTTATGGCCTGTCCTGCCTTTCTGGATTTTACACTTTTTTCAGATGGCCCTTTTGACCAGGGGGTAGTGAGACATCATTTTAGTGCAGATTTCCTTTGCAAGCTTGCTTGGTTGGCCAAAAAGGGCGTATGCGTTTTTTCCTGAATATATTCAGGAAAAAACGCATATGCCCTTTTTGGCCAAGTGCATCATTGTGGACGTTCTGCCCCTTTTCCTATGCTTTACATGCAATTCCAGTCTACCTCCTGAAATCGGTTTCCTGCAATTCTGTCCCGTTTTCAAGTCCTCTTGGCAGCCTTACTTCAATATATTTTGGACGATAGCTGTCATTTATAACTCTTCAGGTTTGTGAATTACAGTGCCCCTGAGCTCCTTTCTTCAACTCGCTTACTTGTGAGCTGGCCGCCACACCGCAGGATTGCTTCAGGCCCAATGTGGTTCTGGCATGGCACACTGAGCCTTTGGTTAATTCATCTTCCTGTTGGTAAATGAGAGTTAAATTTGCCCGTCCAGACACCTCCAGCTAGTCTCTCATTGGTTCTCCCTATTCCTGTTCATTTTCCGCAGAAATTGCACACTGGGCCAAACAGGAGGTTAAAGGCACTGACTCTCCAAGTGGGGAGAGTGTTAGTAAAGCGTCTGGAATGTTGCACCCGAGTACCAGGGTACGAAAACTGAGACACATTTGAACACGTTTCCCGATCACACGGTGGATCATACTCTGGGTTCCACATGCATGTTTAAGCTGAAGGAAGAATCCCTTAAACCTGGAGAGTTAAGACCCATGAAATGGGTACCATGCAATATGACTTCAAAGGGTCTGCATTTGCTCACCGAACCTCACCAATCCTATCACTACTGCATTTATGCCGCTGTACACACGCTTGATTCTCTTTCGGAGACATATAAATCCATAGGTTTTAAGATTCTTACTAGTCAGGTATATTCTTAGGCGTTTAATATGGGGTGTTGAGTCCACTACGTTGAACAAGGAGTAGCTATTGTCTATTATATATTTGGCTTATGGAACGGTATCTGTGCCAAGTTCAATCTCTGGTTTTATGCAGCACCCCAACTCACCTTTCCCCTTAAGCAAGCATAAGTTGGTTTTCTACATTTGTGACCCTGTTCTGTTTTGTAATTCAGTTCCTGTGTAGCCAAGTTTACATTCCGTGTAGTAGTGCTATCTTATGAAGTTTCTTTTTCTGTGTGACTTATTTCACTTAGAATCATCGTACCTGAATCCACTCATTATTCTGCTACGGGCCTGATGACATAGATTTCATTGCTGAGTGATATTGCATTGTACGTAAGTACCACAACTTCTTTATCCATTTTTCGCTTTCTGCGATATTGAACTTGTACCATAAATGAGGTTCTTGTAAACATAGCCGTCCCAAACTTTGGGGTGGCTGTGTCTTTTTGATTTTAATTTCCCTAAGCTATAGGACCATAAGTGGAAGTGCCCTACGCTCTGTTGCTTTGTTTTCTAGATGATTCAGGAAACACCATACACTTCTCCAGAGTGGCTGTTGGCAATTTACATCCCGCCCATCAGCATAAGAAGGCTCCCAGTTCTCCATGGCCTGTCCTTCCTTTCTGGATTTTACACTTTTTTCAGCTGGCCCTTTTGACCGGGGGGCAGTGAGACTTCATTGTAGTGCAGATTTCCTTTGCAAGCTTGCTTGGTTGGCCAAAAAGGGCGTATGCGTTTTTTCCCGAATATATTCAGGAAAAAACGCATACGCCCTTTTTGGCCAAGTGCATCATTGTGGACGTTCTGCCTCTTTTCCTATGCTTTACATGCAATTCCAGTCTACCTCCTGAAATCGGTTTCCTGCAATTCTGCCCCATTTTCAAGTCCTCTTGGCAGCTTACTTCAATATATTTTTGGACGACATCTGTCATTTATAACTCTGCAGGTTTGTTAATTACAGTGCCCCTGAGTTACCTTCCTCAACTCGCTTTCTTCTCAGCTGGCCGCAGCACTGCAAGATTGCTTCAGGTCCTAGTGTGGTTCCGGCACGGCACGCTGAGCCTTTGGTTAATTCATCTTCCTGGTGGGAAATGAGAGTTAAATTTAGCCGTCCAGACACCTCCAGCTAGTCTCTCATTGGTTTTCCCTATTCCTTTTCATCTTACGCAGAAATTGCAAACTGGGCCAAACAGGAGGTTAAAGGCACTGACTCTCCAAGTGGGGAGAGTGTTAGTAAAGCGTCTGGAATGTTGCACCCGAGTACCAGGGGAAGAAAACTGAGACACATTTGAACACGTTTTCCGATCACACGGTGGATCATACTCTGGGTTCCACATGCATGTTTTAGCTGAAGGAAGAATCCCTTAAACCTGGATATTTGAGACCCATGGAATGGGTACCATGCAATATTACTTCAAAGGGACTGCATTTGCTCACTGAACCTCACCATTCAGATCACTGCGGCGTTTATGCCGCTGTACACACGCTTGATTCTCTTTCGGAGACATATAAATCCATAGGTTTTAAGATTCTTACTAGTCAGGTATATTCTTAGGCGTTTAATATGGGTGTCGAGTCCACTTCATTGAGCAAGGAGTAGCTCTTGTCTATTACATATTTGGCTTATGGAACGGTATCTGTGCTAATTTCAATCTCTGGTTTTATGCAGCACCCCAACTCACCTTTCCCCTTAAGCAAGCATAAGTTGGTTTTCTACATTTGAGACCCTGTTCTGTTTTGTAATTCAGTTCCTGTGTAGACAAGTTTACATTCCGTGTATTAGTGATACCTTATGATGTTTCTTTTTCTGTGTGATTTATTTCACTTAGAATCATCATACCTGAATCCACTCATTATTCTGCTATGGGCCTGATGACATAGATTTCATTGCTGAGTGATATTGCATTGTACGTGAGTACCACAACTTCTTTATCCATTCTTCGCTTTCTGTGATATTGAACTTGTACCATAAACGAGGTTCTTGTAAACAGAGCCCTCCCAACCATTGCTGTGGCTGTGTCTTTTTGATTTTAATTTCCCTAAGCTATAGGACCATAAGTGGAAGTGCCCTACGCTCTGTTGCTTTGTTTTCTAGATGTTTCAGGAAACACCATTCACTTCTTCAGGGTGACTGTTGGCAATTTACATCCCACTCATCAGCATAACAAGGCTCCCAGTTTTCCATGGCCTGTCCTTCCTTTCTGGATTTTACACTTTTTTCAGATGGCCCTTTTGACCGGGGAGGCAGTGAGAGTTCATTGTAGTGCAGATTTCCTTTGCAAGCTTGCTTGGTTGGCCAAAAAGGGCGTATGCGTTTTTTCCTGAATATATTCAGGAAAAAACGCATACGCCCTTTTTGGCCAAGTGCATCATTGTGGACGTACTGCCTCTTTTCCTATGCTTTACATGCAATTCCAGTCTACCTCCTGAACTCGGTTTCCTGCAATTCTGCCCCGTTTTCAAGTCCTCTTGGCAGCCTTACTTCAATATATTTTTGGACGACAGCTATCATTTATAACTCTGCAGTTTTGTGAGTTACAGTGTCCCTGAGCTCCTTTCTTCAACTCGCTTTCTTGTGAGCTGGCCGCAACACCGCAGGATTGCTTCAGGCCCTAGTGTGGTTCCGGCACGGCACGCTGAGCCTTTGGTTAATTCCTGTTCCTGGTGGGAAATGAGAGTTAAATTTGCCCGTCCAGACACCTCCAGCTAGTCTCTCATTGGTTTTCCCTATTCCTTTTCATCTTACGCAGAAATTGCAAACTGGGCCAAACAGGAGGTGAAAGGCACTGACTCTGCAAGTGGGGAGAGTGTTACTAAAGGGTCTGGAATGTTGCACCCGAGTACCAGGGGAAGAAAACTGAGACACATTTGAACACGTTTTCCGATCACATGGTGGATCATACTCTGGGTTCCACATGCATGTTTTAGCTGAAGGAAGAATCCCTTAAACCTGGAGAGTTGAGACCCATGGAATGGGTACCATGCAATATGACTTCAAAGGGTCTGCATTTGCTCACCGAACCTCACCAATCCTATCACTGCTGTGTTTATGCCGCTGTACACACTCTTGATTCTCTTTTGGAGATATATAAATCCATAGGTTTTAAGATTCTTACTAGTAAGGTATATTCTTAGGCGTTTAATATGGGGTGTTGAGTCCACTTCGTTGAACAAGGAGTAGCTGTTGTCTGTTACATATTTGGCTTATTGAACGGTATCTGTGCTAATTTCAATCTCTGGTTTTATGCAGCACCCCAACTCACCTTTCCCCTTAAGCAAGCATAAGTTAGTTTTCTACATTTGAGAACCTGTGCTGTTTTGTAATTCACTTCCTGTGTAGCCAAGTTTATATTCCGTATATTAGTGATACCTTATGATGTTTCTTTTTCTGTGTGACTTATTTCACTTAGAATCATCGTACCTGAATCCACTCATGATGCTGCTATGGGCCTGATGTCACAGATTTCGTTGCTGAGTGATATTTCATTGTACGTAAGTACCACAACTTCTTTATACATTTTTCGCTTTCTGTGATATTGAACTTGTACCTTTAACGAGGTTCTTGTAAACAAAGCCGGCCCAAACTTTGGGGTGGCTGTGTCTTTTTGATGTTAATTTCCCTAAGCAATAGGACCATAAGTGGAAGTGCCCTAGGCTCTGTTGCTTTGCTTTTTGGATGTTTCAGGAAACACCATACACTTCCCCAGAGTGGCTGTTGGCAATTTACATCCCGCCCATCAGCATAACAAGGCTCCCATTTCTCCATGGCCTGGTCGGCCCTTCTGGATTTTACACTTTTTTCAGATGTCCCTTTTGACTGGGGGGCAGTGAGACTATATTGTAGTGCAGATTTCCTTTGCAAGCTTGCTTGGTTGGGCAAAAAGTGCGTATGCGTTTTTTCCTGAATATATTCAGGAAAAAACGCATACGCCCTTTTTGGCCAAGTGCATCATTGTGGACGTTCTGCCTCTTTTCCTATGCTTTACATGCAATTCCAGTCTACCTCCTGAACTCGGTTTCCTGCAATTCTGCCCCGTTTTCACGTCCTCTTGGCAGCCTTACTTCAATATATTTTTGGACGATAGCTGTCATTTATAACTCTGCAGGTTTGTGAGTTACAGTGTCCCTGAGCTCCTTTCTTCAACTCGCTTTCTTGTGAGCTGGCCGCAACACCGCAGGATTGCTTCAGGCCCTAGTGTGGTTCCGGCATGGCACGCTGAGCCTTTGGTTAATTCCTCTTCCTGGTGGGAAATGAGAGTTAAATTTGCCCGTCCAGACACCTCCAGCTAGTCTCTCATTGGTTCTCCCTATTCCTGTTCATTTTCCGCAGAAATTGCAAACTGGGACAAACAGGAGGTTAAAGTCACTGACTCTCCAAGTGGGGAGAGTGTTAGTAAAGCGTCTGGAATCTTGCACCCGAGTACCAGGGGACGAAAACTGAGACACATTTGAACACGTTTCCCGATCACACGGTGGATCATACTCTGTGTTCCACATGCATGTTTTAGCTGAAGGAAGAATCCCTTAAACCTGGAGAGTTGAGACCCATGGAATGGGTACCATGCAATATGACTTCAAAGGGTCTGCATTTGCTCACCGAACCTCACCATTCCTATCACTGCTGCGTTTATGCTGCTGTAGACACGCTTGATTCACTTTTGGAGACATATAAATCCATAGGTTTTAAGATTCTTACTAGTCAGTTATATTTTTAGGCGTTTAATATGGTGTGCTGAGTCCACTTCGTTGAGCAAGGAGTAGCACTTGTCTATTACATATTTGGCTTATGGAACGGTATCTGTGCTAATTTCAATCTCTGGTTTTATGCAGCACCCCAACTCACCTTTCCCCTTAGGCAAGCATAAGTTGGTTTTCTACATTTGAGACACTGTTCTGTTTTGTAATTCAGTTCCTGTGTAGCCAAGTTTACATTCCGTGTATTAGTGATATCTTATGATGTTTCTTTTTCTGTGTCACTTATTTCACTTAGAATCAACGTACCTGAATCCACTCATTATGATGCTACGGGCCTGATGACATAGATTTCATTGCTGAGTGATATTGCATAGTACATAAGTACCACAAATTCTTTATCCATTTTTTGCTTTCTGTGATATTACCTTGTACCGTAAACGAGGTTGTTCTAAACAGAGCCGGCCGAAACATTGGGGTGGCTGGTCTTTTTGGTTTTAATTTCCCTAAACTATAGGACCATAAGTGGAAGTGCCCTAGGCTCTGTTGCTTTGTTTTGTAGATGTTTCAGGAAACACCATACACTTCTCCAGAGCGGCTGTTCGCAATTTACATCCCGCCCATCAGCATAAGAAGGCTCCCAGTTCTCCATGGCCTTTCCTGCCTTTCTGGACTTTACACTTTTTTCAGATGACCCTTTTGACCAGGGGGGCAGTGAGAGTTCACTGTAGTGCAGATTTCCTATGCAAGCTTGCTTGGTTGGTTAAATAGTGCGTATGCGTTTTTTCCTGAATATATTCAGGAAAAAACGCATAGGCCCTTTTTGTCCAAGTGCATCATTGTGCATGTTCTGCCTCTTTTCCTATGCTTTACATGCAATTCCAGTCTACCTCCTGAAATCGGTTTCCTGCAATTCTGCCCTGCTTTCACGTCCTCTTGGCAGCCTTACTTCAATATATTTTTGGACGATACCTGTCATTTATAACTCTGCAGGTTTGTGAATTACAGTGAGCTTGAGCTCCTTTCTTCAACTAGCTTTCTTGTGAGCTGGCCACAACACCGCAGGATTGCTTCAGGCCCTAGTGTGGTTCCGGCACGCACATTGAGCCTTTGATTAATTCCTCTTCTTGGTGGGAAATGAGTGTTAAATTTGCCCGTCCAGACACCTCCAGCTGGTCTCTCATTGGTTCTCCCAATTCCTGTGAATTTTCCGCAGAAATTGCAAACTGGGCCAAACAGGAGGTTAAAGGCACTGACTCTCCAACTGGGGAGACTGTTAGTAAAGTGTCTGGAATGTTGCACCCGAGTACCAGGGGACGAAAACTGAGACACATTTGAACACGTTTCCCAAACACACGGCGGATCATACTCTTGCTTCCACATGCATGTTTTAGCTGAAGGAAGAATCCCTTAAACCTGGAGAGTTGAGACCCATGGAATGGGTACCATGCAATATGACTTCAAAGGGTCTGCATTTGCTCACCAAACCTCACCAATCCTATCACTGCTGCATTTATGCCGCTGTGCACACGCTTGATTCTCTTTCAGAGACATATAAATCCATAGGTTTTAAGATACTTACTAGTCACGTATAACTTAGGCGTTTAATATGGGGTGTGGAATCCACTTCGTTGATCAAGGAGTAGCTCTTGTCTATTACATATTTGGCTTATGGAACGGTATCTGTGCTAATTTCAATCTCTAGTTTTATGCAGCACCCCAACTCACCTTTCCCCTTAAGCAAGCATAAGTTGGTTTTCTACATTTGAGACCCTGTGCTGTTTTGTAATTCAGTTCCTGGGTAGCCAAGTTTTCATTCCGTGTATTAGTGACATCTTATGATGTTTCTTTTTCTGTGTGACTTATTTCACTTGGAATCATCGTACCTGAATCCACTCATTATGCTGCTACGGGCCTGATGACATAGATTTCATTGCTAAGTGATATTGCATTCCACGTAAGTACCACAACTTCTTTATCCATTTTTCGCTTTCTGTGATATTGAACTAGTACCATAAATGAGGTTCTTGTCAACAGAGCCGTCCCAAACTTAGGGGTGGCTGTGTCTTTTTGATTTAAATTTCCCTAAGCTATAGGACCATCAGTGGAAGTGCCCTAGGCTCTGTTGCTTTGTTTTGTAGATGTTTCAGGAAACACCATACACTTCTCCAGAGTGGCTCTTGGCAATTTACATCCCGCCCATCAGCATAACAAGGCTCCCAGTTCTCCATGGCCTGTCCTGCCTTTCTGGATTTTACACTTTTTTCAGATGGCCCTTTTGACTGGGGGGCAGTGAGACTTCATTGTAGTGATGATTTCCTTTGCAAGCTTGCTTGGTTGGCCAAAGAGCCCTATGCGTTTTTTCCTGAATATATTCAGGAAAAAACGCATACGCCCTTTTGGGCCAAGTGCATCATTGTGGACGTTCTGCCTCTTTTCCTATGCTTTACATGCAATTCCAGTCTACCTCCTGAAATCGGTTTCCTGCAATTCTGCCCTGCTTTCAAGTCCTCTTGGCAGCCTTACTTCAATATATTTTTGGACGATAGCTGTCATTTATAACTCTGCAGGTTTGTGAATGACAGTGTCCCTGAGCTCCTTTCTTCAACTCGCTTTCTTGTGAGCTGGCCGCCACACCGCAGTATTGCTTCAGGCCCTAGTGTGCTTTTGGCATGGCACACTGAGCCTTTGGTTAATTCCTCTGCCTGGTGGGAAATGAGAGGTAAATTTGCCCGTCCAGACACCTCCAGCTAGTCTCTCGTAGGTTCTCCCTATTCCTGTTCATTTTCCGCAGAAATTGCAAACTGGGCCAAACAGGAGGTTAAAGGCACTGACTCTCCAAGTGGGGAGAGTGTTAGTAAAGCGTCTGGAATGTTGCACCCGAGTACCAGGGTACGAAAACTGAGACACATTTGAACACGTTTCCCGATCACACGGTGGATCATACTCTGGGTTCCACATGCATGTTTTAGCTGAAGGAAGAATCCCTTAAACCTGGAGAGTTGAGACCCTTGAAATGGGTACCATGCAATATGACTTCAAAGGGTCTGCATTTGCTCACCGAACCTCTCCAGTCCTATCACTGTTGCGTTTATGCCGCTGTACACATGCTTGATTCTCTTTCAGAGACATATATCCGTAGGTTTTAAGATTCTTTCTAGTCAGGTATATTCTTAGGCGTTTAATATGGGGTGTTGAGTCCACTTCGTTGAGCAAGGAGTAGCTCTTGTCTATTACATATTTGGCTTATGGAACGGTATCTGTGCTAATTTCAATCTCTGGTTTTATGCATCACCCCTACTCACCTTTCCCCTTAAGCAAACATAAGTTGGTTTTCTACATTTGAGACCATGTTCTGTTTTGTAATTCAGTTCCTGTGTAGGCAAGTTTACATTCCGTGTATTAGTGATACCCTATGATTTTTCTTTTTGTGTGTGTCTTATTTCACTTAGAATCATCGTACCTGAATCCACTCATTATGCTGCTACGGGCCTGATGACATAGATTTCATTGCTGAGTGATATTGCATTGTACGTGAGTACCACAGCTTCTATATCTATTTTTGCTTTCTGTGACATTGAACTTGTACCGTAAATGAGGTTCTTGTAAACAGAGCCGTCCCAAACTTTGGAGTGGCTGTGTCTTTTTGATTTTAATTTCCCTAAGCTTTAGGACCATAAGTGGAAGTGCCCTAGGCTCTGTTGCTTTGTTTCTTAGATGTTTCAGGAAACACCATACACTTCTCCAGAGTGGCTGTTTGCAATTTACATCCCGCCCATCAGCATAACAAGTCTCCCAGTTCTCCGTGGCCTGTCCTGCCTTTCTGGATTTTACACTTTTTTAAGCTGGCCCTTTTGACCTGGGGGCAGTGAGACTTCATTGTAGTGCAGATTTCCTTTGCAAGCTTGCTTGGTTTGCCAAAAAGGACGTATGCGTTTTTTCCTGAATATATTCAGGAAAAAACACATACGCCCTTTTTGGCCTAGTGCATCATTGTGGACGTTCTGCCTCTTTTCCTATGCTTTGCATGCAATTCCAGTCTACCTCCTGAAATCGGTTTCCTGCAATTCTGCCCCGCTTTCAAGTCCTCTTGGCAGCCTTACTTCAATATATTTTTGGACGATAGCTGTCATTTATAACTCTGCACGTTTGTGAATGACAGTGCCCCTGAGCTCCTATCTTCAACTCGGTTTCTTGTGAGCTGGCCGCAACACCGCAGGATTGCTTCAGTCCCTAGGTTGGTTCCGGCATGACACGCTGAGCCTTTGGTTAATTCCTCTTCCTGGTGGAAATGAGAGTTAAATTTGACAGTCCAGACACCTCCAGCTAGTCTCTCATGTGTTCTCCCTATTCCTGTTCATTTTCCGCAGAAATTGCAAACTGGGCCAAACAGGAGGTTAAAGTCACTGACTCTCCAAGTGGGGAGAGTGTTAGTAATGCGTCTGGAATGTTGCACCCGAGTACCAGGGTACGAAAACTGAGACATATTTGAACACGTTTCCCGATCACACGGTGGATCATACTCTGGGTTCCACATGCATGTTTTAGCTGAAGGAAGAATCCCTTAAACCTGGAGAGTTGAGACCCATGGAATGGGTACCATGCAATATGACTTCAAAGGGTCTGCATTTGCTCACCGAACCTCACCAATCCTATCACTGCTGTGATTATGCCGCTGTACACATGCTTGATTCTCTTTCGGAGACATATATATCCATAGGTTTTAAGATTCTTACAAGTCAGGTATATTCTTAGGCGTTTAATATGTGGTGTTGAGTCCACTTCGTTGAGCAAAGAGTAGCTCTTGTCTATTACGTATTTGGCTTATGGAATGGTAATTGTGCTAATTTCAATCTCTGGTTTTATGCAGCACCCCAACTCACCTTTCCCCTTAAGCAAGCATAAGTTGGTTTTCTTCATTTGAGACCCTGTTGTGTTTTGTAATTCAGTTCCTGGGTAGCCTAGTTTACATTCCGTGTAGTAGTGATATCTTATGATGTTTCTTTTTCTGTGTGACTTATTTCACTTAGAATCATCGTACCTGAATCCACTCATTATGATGCTACGGGCCTGATGACATAGATTTCATTGCTGAGTGATATTGCATTGTACGTAAGAACCACAGCTTCTTTATCCATTTTTCGCTTTGTGTGATATTGAACTTGTACCATAAAGGAGGTTCTTGTAAACACAGCCGTCCCAAACTTTGGGGTGGCTGTGTCTTTTTGATTTTAATTTCCCTAAGCTATAGGACCATAAGTGGAAGTGCCCTAGGCTCTGTTGCTTTGTTTCTTAGATGTTTCAGGAAACACCATACACTTCTCCAGAGTGGCTGTTGGCAATTTACATCCCGCCCATCAGCATAACAAGGCTCCCAGTTCTCCATGGCCTGTCCTGCCTTTCTGGATTTTACACTTTTTTCAGATGACCCTTATGACAGGGGGGCAGAGAGACTTCATTGTAGTGCAGATTTCCTTTGCAAGCTTGCTTGGTTGGCCAAAAAGGGCGTATGCGTTTTTTCCTGAATATATTCAGGAAAAAACGCATACGCCCTTTTTGGCCAAGTGCATCATTGTGGACGTTCTGCCTCTTTTCCTATGCTTTGCATGCAATTCCAGTCTACCTCCTGAAATCGGTTTCCTGCAATTCTGCCCCGCTTTCAAGTCCTCTTGGCCGCCTTACTTCAATATTTTTGGACGATATCTGTCATTTATAACTCTGCAGGTTTGTGAGTTACAGTGTCCCTGAGCTCCTTTCTTCAGCTCGCTTTCTTGTGAGCTGGCCGCAACACCGCAGGATTGCTTCAGGCCCTAGTGTGGTTCCGGCACGGCACGCTGAGCCTTTGGTTAATTCCTCTTCCTGGTGGGGAATGAGAGTTAAATTTGCCCGTCCAGACACCTCCAGCTAGTCTCTCATTGGTTCTCCCTATTCCTGTTCATTTTCCGCAGAAATTGCAAACTGGGCCAAACAGGAGGTTAAAGGCACTGACTCTCCAAGTGGGGAGAGTGTTAGTAAAGCGTCTGGAATGTTGCACCCGAGTACCAGGGGACGAAAACTGAGACACATTTGAACACGATTCCAGATCACACGGTGGATCATACTCTGTGTTCCACATGCATGTTTTAGCTGAAGGAAGAATCCCTTAAACCTGGAGAGTTGAGACCCATGGATGGGTACCATGCAATATGACTTCAAAGTGTCTGCATTTGCTCACTGAACCTCACTAATCCTATCAGTACTGCATTTATGCCGCTGTACACACGCTTTATTCTCTTTTGGAGACATATAAATCCATAGGTTATAAGATTATTACTAGTCAGGTATATTCTTAGGTGTTTAATATGGGGTGTTGAGTCCACTTCGTTGAACAAGGAGTAGCTATTGTCTATTATATATTTGGCTTATGGAACGGTATCTGTGCCAAGATCAATCTCTGGTTTTATGCAGCACCCCAACTCACCTTTCCCCTTAAGCAAGCATAAGTTGGTTTTCTACATTTGAGACCCTGTTCTGTTTTGTAATTCAGTTCCTGTGTAGCCAAGTTTACATTCCGTGTAGTAGTGATATCTTATGAAGTTTCTCTTTCTGTGTGACATATTTCACTTAGAATCATTGTACCTGAATCCACTCATTATGCTGCTACGGGCCTGATGACATAGATTTCATTGCTGAGTGATATTGCATTGTACGTAAGTACCACAACTTCTTTATCCATTTTTCGCTTTCTGTGATATTGAACTACTACCGTAAGCGACGTTCTTGTAAAAAGAACTGGCCGAAACTTTGGGGTGGCTGTGTCTTTTTGATTTTAATTTCCCTAAGCTATAGGACCATAAGTGGAAGTGCCCTAGGCTCTGTTGCTTTGTTTTTTAGATGTTTCAGGAAACACCATACACTTCTCCAGAGTGGCTGTTGGCAATTTACATCCCGCCCATCAGCATAACAAGGCTCCCAGTTCTCCAAGGCGTGTCCTGCCTTTCTGGACTTTACACTTTTTTCAATGGCCCTTTTGACCAGGTGACTGTGAGACTTCATTGTAGTGAAGATTTCATTTGCAAGCTTGCTTGGTTGGCCAAAAAGTGCATATGCGTTTTTTCCTGAATATATACAGGAAAAAACGCATATGCCCTTTTTGGCCAAGTGCACCATTGTGGACGTTCTGCCTCTTTTCCTATGCTTTACATGCAATTCCAGTCTACCTCCTGAACTCGGTGTCCTGCAATTCTGCCCCTTTTTCAAGTGCTCTTGGCAGCCTTACTTCAGTATATTTTTGGACGATAGCTGTCATTTATAACTCTGCAAGTTTGTGAATTACAGTGCCCCTGAGCTCCTTTCTTCAACTCGCTTTCTTGTGAGCTGGCCGCAACACCGCAGGATTGCTTCAGGCCCTAGTGTGGTTCTGGCATGGCACACTGAGCCTTTGGTTAATTCCTCTGCCTGGTGGGAAATGATAGTTAAATTTTCCCGTCCAGACGCCTCCAGCTGGTCTCTCATCTGTTCTCCCTATTCCTGTTCATTTTCCAAAGAAATTGCAAACTGGGCCAAACAGGAGGTTAAAGGCACTGACTCTCCAAGTGGGGAGAGTGTTAGTAAAGCATCTGCAATGTTGCACCCGAGTACCAGGGGACGAAAACTGAGACACATCTGAACACGTTTCCCGATCACACGGTGGATCATACTCTGGGTTCCACATGCATGTTTTAGCTGAAGGAAGAATCCCTTAAACCTGGAGATTTGAGACCCATGGAATGGGTACCATGCAATATGACTTCAAAGGGTCTGCATTTGCTCAATGTACCTCACCAATCGTATAACTGTTGCGTTTATGCCGCTGTACACATGCTTGATTCTCTTTTGGAGACATATAAATCCATAGGTATAAGATTCTTACTAGTCAGGTATATTCTTAGGCGTTTAATATGGGGTGTTGAGTCCACTACGTTGAGCAAGGTGTAGCTCTTGTCTATTACATATTTGGCTTATGGAAGGGTATCTGTGCTAATTTCCTTCTCTGGTTTTATGCAGCACCCCAAGTCACCTTTCCCCTTAAGCAAGCATAAGTTGGTTTTCTACATTTGAGACCCTGTTCTGTTTTGTAATTCAGTTCCTGTGTAGCCAAGTTTACATTCCGTGTATTAGTGATATCTTATGATGTTTCTTTTTCTGTGTGACTTATTTCACTTAGAATCATCGTACCTGAATCCACTCATTATGCTGCTACGGGCCTGATGACATAGATATCATTGCTGAGTGATATTGCATTGTACGTAAGTACCACATCTTCTTTATCCATTTTTCCCTTTCTGTGATATTGAACTTGTACCGTAAACGAGGTTCTTGTAAACAGAGCCGTCCCAAACTTTGGGGTGGCTGTGTCTTTTTGATTTTAATTTCCCTAAGCTATAGGACCATAAGTGGAAGTGCCCTAGGCTCTGTTGCTTTATTTTTTAGATGTTTCACTAAACACCATACACTTCTCCAGAGTGGCTGTTGGCAATTTACATCCCACCCATCAGCATAACAAGGCTCCCAGTTCTCCATGGCCTGTCCTGCTCTTCTGGATTTTACACTTTTTCCAGATGGCCGTTTTGACCAGGGGGCAGTGAGACTTCATTGTAGAGCAGATTTCCTTTGCAAGCTTGCTTGTTTGGCCAAAAAGGGCGTATGCGTTTTTTCCTGAATATATTCAGGAAAAAACGCATACGCACTTCTTGGCCAAGTGCATCATTGTGGACGTTCTGCCTCTTTTCCTATGCTTTACATGCAATTCCAGTCTACCTCCTGAAATCGGTTTCCTGCAATTCTGCCCCACTTTCAAACCTCTTCGCAGCCTTACTTCAATATATTTTTGGACGATAGCTGTCAGTTATAACTCTGCAGGTTTGTCAATTACAGTGCCCTGAGCTCCTTTCTTCAACTCGCTTTCTTGTGAGCTGGCTGCAACGCCGCAGGATTGCTTCAGGCCCTAGTGTGGTTCCGGCATGGCACGCTGAGCCTTTGGTTAATTCCTCTTCCTGGTGGGAAATGAGAGTTAAATTTGTCCGTCCAGACACCTCCAGCTAGTCTCTCATGGGTTCTCCCTATTCCTGTTCATCTTCTGCAGAAATTGCAAACTGGGCCAAACAGGAGTTTAAATGCACTGACTCTCCAAGTGGGGAGAGTGCTACTAAAGCGTCTGCAATGTTGCACCCGAGTACTAGGGGACGAAAACGGAGACACATTTGAACACGTTTCCCGATCACACGGTGGATCATACTCTGGGTTCCACATGCATGTTTTAGCTGAAGGAAGAATCCCTTAAACCTGGAGATTTGAGACCCATGGAATGGGAACCATGCAATATGACTTCAAAGGTTCTGCATTTGCTCACTGAACCTCACCAATCCTATAACTGCTGCGTTTATGCCGCTGTACACACGCTTGATTCTCTTTCGGAGACATATAAATCCATAGGTTTTAAGATTCTTACTAGTCAGGTATATTCTTAGGCGTTTAATATGGGTGGCGAGTCCACTTCGTTAAGCAAGGAGTAGCTCTAGTTTATTACATATTTGGTTTATGGAAAGGTATCTGTGCTAATTTCAATCTCTAGTTTTATGCAGCACCCCAACTCTCCTTTCCCCTTAAGCAAGCATAAGTTAGATTTCTACATTTGAGACCCTGTTCTGTTTTGTAATTCAGTTCCTGTGTAGCCTAGTTTACATCTCGTGTATTAGTGATACCCTATGATGTTTCTTTTTCTGCGTGACTTATTTCACTTAGAATCATCGTACCTGAATCCACTCATTATGCTGCTATGGGCCTGATGACATAGATTTCATTGCTGAGTGATATTGCATTGTACGTGAGTACCACAACTTCTATATCCATTTTTCGCTTTCGGTGATATTGAACTTGTACCATAAACGAGGTTCTTGTAAACAGAGCCCTCCCAACCATTGGGGTGGCTGTGTCTTTTTGATTTTAATTTCCCTAAGCTATAGGACCATAAGTGGAAGTGCCCTAGGCTCTGTTGCTTTGTTTATTAGATGTTTCAGGAAACACCATACACTACTCCAGAGTGGCTGTTGGCAATTTACATCTCGCCCATCAGCATAACAAGGCTCCAAGTTCTTTATGGCCTGTCCTGCCTTTCTGGATTTTACACTTTTTTCAGATGACCCTTTTGACTGGGGGCCAGTGAGACATCATTGTAGTGCAGATTTCCTTTGCAAGCTTGCTTGGTTGGCCAAAAAGTGCGTATGCGTTTTTTCCTGAATATATACAGGAAAAAACGCATATGCCCTTTTTGGCCAAGTGCACCATTGTGGACGTTCTGCCTCTTTTCCTATGCTTTACATGCAATTCCAGTCTACCTCCTGAACTCGGTGTCCTGCAATTCTGCCCCTTTTTCAAGTGCTCTTGGCAGCCTTACTTCAGTATATTTTTGGACGATAGCTGTCATTTATAACTCTGCAAGTTTGTGAATTACAGTGCCCCTGAGCTCCTTTCTTCAACTCGCTTTCTTGTGAGCTGGCCGCAACACCGCAGGATTGCTTCAGGCCCTAGTGTGGTTCTGGCATGGCACACTGAGCCTTTGGTTAATTCCTCTGCCTGGTGGGAAATGATAGTTAAATTTTCCCGTCCAGACGCCTCCAGCTGGTCTCTCATCTGTTCTCCCTATTCCTGTTCATTTTCCAAAGAAATTGCAAACTGGGCCAAACAGGAGGTTAAAGGCACTGACTCTCCAAGTGGGGAGAGTGTTAGTAAAGCATCTGCAATGTTGCACCCGAGTACCAGGGGACGAAAACTGAGACACATCTGAACACGTTTCCCGATCACACGGTGGATCATACTCTGGGTTCCACATGCATGTTTTAGCTGAAGGAAGAGTCCCTTAAACCTGGAGATTTGAGACCCATGGAATGGGTACCATGCAATATGACTTCAAAGGGTCTGCATTTGCTCAATGTACCTCACCAATCGTATAACTGTTGCGTTTATGCCGCTGTACACATGCTTGATTCTCTTTTGGAGACATATAAATCCATAGGTATAAGATTCTTACTAGTCAGGTATATTCTTAGGCGTTTAATATGGGGTGTTGAGTCCACTACGTTGAGCAAGGTGTAGCTCTTGTCTATTACATATTTGGCTTATGGAAGGGTATCTGTGCTAATTTCCTTCTCTGGTTTTATGCAGCACCCCAACTCACCTTTCCCCTTAAGCAAGCATAAGTTGGTTTTCTACATTTGAGACCCTGTTCTGTTTTGTAATTCAGTTCCTGTGTAGCCTAGTTTACATTCCGTGTATTAGTGATATCTTATGATGTTTCTTTTTCTGTGTGACTTATTTCACTTAGAATCATCGTACCTGAATCCACTCATTATGCTGCTACGGGCCTGATGACATAGATTTCATTGCTGAGTGATATTGCATTGTACGTAAGTACCACATCTTCTTTATCCATTTTTCCCTTTCTGTGATATTGAACTTGTACCGTAAACGAGGTTCTTGTAAACAGAGCCGTCCCAAACTTTGGGGTGGCTGTGTCTTTTTGATTTTAATTTCCCTAAGCTATAGGACCATAAGTGGAAGTGCCCTAGGCTCTGTTGCTTTATTTTTTAGATGTTTCACTAAACACCATACACTTCTCCAGAGTGGCTGTTGGCAATTTACATCCCACCCATCAGCATAACAAGGCTCCCAGTTCTCCATGGCCTGTCCTGCTCTTCTGGATTTTACACTTTTTCCAGATGGCCGTTTTGACCAGGGGGCAGTGAGACTTCATTGTAGAGCAGATTTCCTTTGCAAGCTTGCTTGTTTGGCCAAAAAGGGTGTATGCGTTTTTTCCTGAATATATTCAGGAAAAAACGCATACGCACTTCTTGGCCAAGTGCATCATTGTGGACGTTCTGCCTCTTTTCCTATGCTTTACATGCAATTCCAGTCTACCTCCTGAAATCGGTTTCCTGCAATTCTGCCCCACTTTCAAACCTCTTCGCAGCCTTACTTCAATATATTTTTGGACGATAGCTGTCATTTATTACTCTGCAGGTTTGTGAATGACAGTGTCCCTGAGCTCCTTTCTTCAACTTGTTTTCTTGTGAGCTGGCTGCAACGCCGCAGGATTGCTTCAGGCCCTAGTGTGGTTCCGGCATGGCACGCTGAGCCTTTGGTTAATTCCTCTTCCTGGTGGGAAATGAGAGTTAAATTTGCCCGTCCAGACACCTCCAGCTAGTCTCTCATGGGTTCTCCCTATTCCTGTTCATCTTCTGCAGAAATTGCAAACTGGGCCAAACAGGAGTTTAAATGCACTGACTCTCCAAGTGGGGAGAGTGCTACTAAAGCGTCTGCAATGTTGCACCCGAGTACTAGGGGACGAAAACGGAGACACATTTGAACACGTTTCCCGATCACACGGTGGATCATACTCTGGGTTCCACATGCATGTTTTAGCTGAAGGAAGAATCCCTTAAACCTGGAGAGTTGAGACGCATGGAATGGGTACCATGCAATATGACTTCAAAGGGTCTGCATTTGCTCACCGATCCTCACCAATCCTATCACTGCTGCATTTATGCCGCTGTACACACGCTTGATTCTCTTTCGGAGACATATAAATCCATAGGTTTTAAGATTCTTACTAGTCAGGTATATTCTTAGGCGTTTAATATGGGGTGTTGAGTCCACTTCGTTGAACAAGGAGTAGCTATTGTCTATTATATATTTGGCTTATGGAACGGTATCTGTGCCAAGTTCAATCTCTGGTTTTATGCAGCACCCCAACTCACCTTTCCCATTAAGAAAGCATAAGTTGGTTTTCTACATTTGAGACCCTGTTCTGTTTTGTAATTCAGTTCCTGCGTAGCCAAGTTTACATTCCGTGTAGTAGTGATATCTTATGAAGTTTCTTTTTCTGTGTGACTTATTTCACTTAGAATCATCGTATCTGAATCCACTCGTTATGCTGCTACGGGCCTGATGACATAGATTTCATTGCTGAGTGATATTGCATTGTACATAAGTACCACAACTTCTTTGTCCATTTTTCGCTTTCCACGATATTGAATTTGTACCATAAATGAGGTCCTTGTAAACAGAGCCGTCCCAAACTTTGGGGTGGCTGTGTCTTTTTGATTTTAATTTCCCTAAGCTATAGGACCATAAGTGGAAGTGCCCTAGGCTCTGTTGCTTTGTTTCTTAGATGTTTCAGGAAACACCATACACTTCTCCAGAGTGGCTGTTGGCAATTTACATCCCGCCCATCAGCATAACAAGGCTCCCAGTTCTCCATGGCCTGTCCTGCCTTTCTGGATTTTACACTTTTTTAGATGACCCTTTTGAGCGTGGGGCAGTGAGACTTCATTGTAGTGCAGATTGCCTTTGCAAGCTTGCTTGGTTGGCCAAAAAGGGCGTATGCTTTTTTTCCTGAATATATTCAGGAAAAAACGCATACGCCCTTTTTGGCCACGTACATCATTGTGGACGTTCTGCCTCTTTTCCTATGCTTTACAAGCAATTCCAGTCTACCTCCTGAAATCGGTTTCCTGCAATTCTGCCCCGCTTTCAAGTCCTCTTGGCAGCCTTACTTCAATATATTTTTGGACGATAGCTGTCATTTATAACTCTGCAGGTTTGTGAGTTACAGTGTCCCTGAGCTCCTTTCTTCAGCTCAATTTCTTGTGAGCTGGCCGCAACACCGCAGGATTGCTTCAGGCCCTAGTGTGGTTCCGGCACGGCACGCTGAGCCTTTGGTTAATTCCTCTGCCTGGTGGGAAATGAGAGTTAAATTTGCCCGTCCAGACACCTCCAGCTAGTCTCTCGTAGGTTCTCCCTATTCCTGTTCATTTTCCGCAGAAATTGCAAACTGGGCCAAACAGGAGGTTAAAGGCATTGACTCTCCAAGTGGGGAGAGTGTTAGTAAAGCTTCTGGAATGTTGCACCCGAGTAGCAGGGGACGAAAACTGAGACACATTTGAACACGTTTCCCGATCACACGGTGGATCATACTCTGGGTTCCACATGCATGTTTTAGCTGAAGGATGAATCCCTTAAAACTGGAGAGTTGAGACCCATGGAATGGGTACCATGCAATATGACTTCAAAGGGTCTGCATTTGCTCACCGAACCTCAACAATCCTATCACTGCTGCGTTTATGCCGCTGTACACATGCTTCATTCTCTTTCGGAGATATATAAATCCATAGGTTTTAAGATTCTTACTAGACAGATATATTCTTAGGCGTTTAATATGGGGTGTTGAGTCCACTTCGTTGAACAAGGAGTAGCTCTTGTCTATTACAAATTAGGATTATGGAACGGTATCTGTGCTAATTTCCATCTCTGGTTGTATGCAGCACCCCAACTCACCTTTCCCCTTAAGCAAGCATAAGTTGGTTTTCTACAATTGAGACCCTGTTCTGTTTTGTAATTCAGTTCCTGTGTAGCCAAGTTTACATTCCGTGTATTAGTGATATCTTATAATGTTTCTTTTTCTGTGTGACTTATTTCACTTAGAATCATCGTACCTGAATCCACTCATTATGCTGCTACGGGCCTGATGACATAGATTTCATTGCTGAGTGATATTGCATTGTACGTAAATACCACAACTTCTTTATCCATTTTTCGCTTTCTGTGATATTGAACTTGTATCGTAAACGAGGTTCTTGTAAACAGAGCCATCGCAAACTTTGGGGTGGCTGTGTCTTTTTGATTTTAATTTCCCTAAGCTTTAGGACCATAAGTGGAAGTGCCCTACGCTCTGTTGCTTTGTTTTGTAGATGATTCAGGAAACACCATACACTTCTCCAGAGTGGCTGTTGGCAATTTACATCCCGCCCATCAGCATAACAAGGCTCCCAGTTCTCCATGGCCTGTCCTGCCTTTCTGGATTTTACACTTTTTTCAGATGGCCCTTTTGACCAGGGTAAGTGAGACTTCATTGTAGTGCAGATTTCCTTTGCAAGCTTGCTTGGTTGGCCAAAAAGGGCGAAAGCTTTTTTTCCTGCATATATTAAGGAAAAAACGCATACGCCCTTTTTGGCCAAGTGCATCATTGTGGACGTTCTGCCTCTTTTCCTATGCTTTACATGCAATTCCAGTCTACCTCCTGAAATCGGTTTCCTGCAATTCTGCCCCGCTTTCGAGTCCTCTTGGCAGCCTTACTTCAATATATTTTTGGACGATAGCTGTCATTTATAACTCTGCAGGTTTGTGAATGACAGTGTCCCTGAGCTCCTTTCTTCAACTTGTTTTCTTGTGAGCTGGCCGCAACACCGCAGGATTGCTTCAGACCCTAGTGTGGTTCCGGCATGGCACGCTGAACCTTTGGTTAATTCCTCTTCCTGGTGGGGAATGAGAGTTAAATTTGGCCGTCCAGACACCTCCAGCTAGTCTTTCATTGGTTCTCCATATTCCTGTTCATTTTCCGCAGAAATTGCAAACTGGGCCAAACAGGAGGTTAAAGGCACTGACTCTCCAAGTGGGGAGAGTGTTAGTAAAGCGTCTGGAATGTTGCACCCGAGTACCAGGGGACGAAAACTGAGACACATTTGAACACGTTTCCCGATCACACGGTGGATCATACTCTGGGTACCACATGCATGTTTTACGTGAAGGAAGAATACCTTAAACCTGGAGAGTTGAGACCCATGGAAGGGGAACCATGCAATATGACTTCAAAGGGTCTGCATTTGCTCACTGTACCTCACCAATCCTATCACTGCTGCGTTTATGCCGCTGTACACACGCTTGAATCTCTTTCGGAGACATGTAAATCCATAGGTTTTAAGATTCTTACTAGTCAGGTATATTCTTAGGCGTTTAATATGGGGTGTCGAGTCCACTTCGTTGAGCAAGGAATAGCTCTTGTCTATTACATATTTGGCTTATGGAACGGTATCTGTGCTAATTTCAATCTCTGGTTTTATGCAGCACCCCAACTCACCTTTCCCCTTAAGCAAGCATAAGTTAGTTTTCTACATTTGAGACCCTGTTCTGTTTTGTAATTCAGTTCCTGTGTAGACAAGTTTACATTCCGTGTATTAGTGTTACCTTATGATGTTTCTTTTTCTGTGTGACTTATTTCACTTAGAATCATCATACCTGAATCCAGTCATTATGCTGCTATGGGCCTGATGACATAGATTTCATTGCTGAGTGATATTGCATTGTACGTGAGTACCACAACTTCTTTATCCATTCTTCGCTTTCTGTGATATTGAACTTGTACCGTAAACGAGGTTCTTGTAAACATAGCCGTCCCAAACTTTGGGGTGGCTGTGTCTTTTTGATTTTAATTTCCCTAAGCTATAGGTCCATAAGTGGAAGTTACCTAGGCTCAGTTGCTTTGTGTTTTAGATGTTTCAGGAAACAGCATACACTTCTCCAGAGTGGCTCTTGGCAATTTACATCCCGCCCATCAGCAAAACAAGGCTCCCAGTTCTCCATGGCCTGTCCTGCCTTTCTGGACTATACACATTTTTCAGTTGGCCCTTTTGACCGGGAGACAGTGAGACTTCATTGTAGTGCAGATTTCCTTTGCAAGCTTGCTTGGTTGGCCAAAGAGGGCGTATGCATTTTTTCCTGAATATATTCAGGAAAAAACGCATACGCCCTTTTTGGCCAAGTGCATCATTGTGGACGTTCTGCCTCTTTCCTATGCTTTACAAGCAATTCCAGTCTACCTCCTGAAATCGGTTTCCTGCAATTCTGCCCCGCTTTCAAGTCCTCTTGGCAGCCTTACTTCAATATATTTTTGGACGATAACTGTCATTTGTAACTCTGCATGTTTGTGAATGACAGTGCCCCTGAGCTCCTTTCTTCAACTCGCTTTCTTGTGAGCTGGCCGCAACACCGCTGGATTGCTTCAGGCCCTAGTGTGGTTCCGGCATGGCACACTGAGTCTTTGGTTAAGTCCTCTACCTGGTGGGAAATGAGAGTTAAATTTGCCCGTCGAGAAACCTCCAGCTAGTCTCTCATTGTTTTTCCCTATTCCTGTTCATTTTCCGCAGAAATTGCAAACTGGACCAAACAGGAGGTTAAAGGCACTGACTCTCCAAGTGGGGAGAGTGTTAGTAAAGCGTCTGGAATGTTGCACCCGAGTACCAGGGTACGAAAACTGAGACACATTTGAACACGTTGCCCGATCACACGGTGGATCATACTCTGGGTTCCACATGCATGTTTTAGCTGAAGGATGAATCCCTTAAACCTGGAGAGTTGAGACCCATGGAATGGGTACCATGCAATATGACTTCAAAGGGTCTGCATTTGCTCAACGAACGTCACCAATCCTATCACTGCTGCGTTTATGCCACTGTACACATGCTTGATTTTCTTTTGGAGACATATAAATCCATAGGTTTTAAGATTCTTACTAGTCAGGTATATTCTTAGGCGTTTAATATGGGGTGTTGAGTCCACTTCGTTGAACAAGGAGTAGCTATTGTCTATTATATATTTGGCTTATGGAACGGTATCTGTGCCAAGTTCAATCTCTGGTTTTATGCAGAACCCCAACCCACCTTTACCCTTAAGCAAGCATAAGTTGGTTTTCTACATTTGAGACCCTGTTCTGTTTTGTAATTCAGTTCCTGTGTAGCCAAGTTTACATTCCGTGTAGTAGTGATATCTTATGATGTTTCTTTTTCTGTGTGACTTATTTCACTTAGAATCATCGTACCTGAATCTACTCATTATGCTTCTACGGGCCTGATGACATAGATTTCATTGCTGATTGATATTGCATTGTACGTAAGTACCACAACATCTTTATCCATTTTTCGCTTTCTGTGATATTGAACTTGTACCGTAAACGAGGTTCTTGTAAACAGAGCCGTCCCAAAGTTTGGGGTGGCTGTGTCTTTTTGATTTTAATTTCCCTAAGCTATAGGACCATAAGTGGAAGTGCCATAGGCTCTGTTGCTTTATTTTTTAGATGTTTCAATAAACACCATACACTTCTCCAGAGTGGCTGTTGGCAATTTACATCCCACTCATCAGCATAACAAGGCTCCCAGTCACTGTGGCCTGTTCTGCCTTTCTGGATTTTACACTTTTTTCAGATGGCCCTTTTGACCTGGGGGCAGTGAGACTTTATTGTAGTGCAGATTTCCTTTGCAAGCTTGCTTGGTTGGCCAAAAAGGGCGTATGCGTTTTTTCCTGAATATATTCAGGAAAAAACCATACGCCCTTTTTGGCCAAGTGCATCATTGTGGACGTTCTGCCTCTTTTCCTATGCTTTCAATGCAATTCCAGTCTACCTCCTGAAATCGGTTTCCTGCAATTCTGCCCCGCTTTCAAGTCCTCTTGGCAGCCTTACTTCAATATATTTTTGGACGATAGCTGTCATTTATAACTCTGCAGGTTTGTGAATGACAGTGTCCCTGAGCTCCTTTCTTCAACTTGCTGTCTTGTGAGCTGGCCGCAACACCGCAGGATTGCTTCAGGCCCTAGTGTGGTTCCGGCACGACACGCTGAGCCTTTGGTTAATTCCTCTGCCTGGTGGGAAATGAGAGTTAAATTTGCCCGTCCAGACACCTCCAGCTAATCTCTGATTGTTTTTCCCTATTCCTGTTCATTTTCCGCAGAAATTGCAAACTGGGCCAAACAGGAGGTTAAAGGCACTGACTCTCCAAGTGGGGAGAGTGTTAGTAAAGCGTCTGGAATGTTGCACCCGAGTACCAGGGGACGAAAACTGAGACACATATGAACACGTTTCCCGAACACACAGTGGATCATAATCTGGGTTCCACATGCATGTTTTACCTGAAGGAAGAATAACTTAAACCTGGAGAGTTGAGACCCATGGAATGGGTACCATGCAATATGACTTCAAAGGGTCTGCATTTGCTCACCAAAGCTCACCAATCCTATCACTACTGCATTTATGCCGCTGTACACATGCTTGATTCTCTTTCGGAGACTTATAAATCCATAGGTTTTAAGATTCTTACTAGTCAGGTATATTTTTAGGCGTTTAATATGGGGTGTTGAGTCCACTTCGTTGAACAAGGAGTAGCTATGGTCTATTATATATTTGGCTTATGGAACGGTATCTGTGCCAAGTTCAATCTCTGGTTTTATGCAGCACCCCAACTCACCTTTCCCCTTAAGCAAGCATAAGTTGGTTTTCTACATTTGAGACCCTGTTCTGTTTTGTAATTCAGTTCCTGTGTAGCCAAGTTTACATTCCGTGTAGTAGTGATATCTTATGAAGTTACTCTTTCTGTGTGACTTATTTCACTTAGAATCATCGTACCTGAATCCTCTCATTATGCTGCTATGGGCCTGATGACATAGATTTCATTGCTGAGTGATATTGCATTGTACGTAAGTACCACAACTTCTTTATCTATTTTTCGCTTTCTTTGATATTGAACTTGTACCATAAACGAGGTTCTTGTAAACAGAGCCGTCCCAAAATTTGGGGTGGCTGTGTCTTTTTTATTTTAATTTCCCTAAGCTATAGGACCATAAGTGGTAGTGCCCTAGGCTCTGTTGCTTTGTTTCTTAGATGTTTCAGGAAACACCATACACGTCTCCAGAGTGGCTGTTGGCAAATTACATCCCGCCCATCAGCATAACAAGGCTCCCAGTTCTCCATGGCCTGTCCTGCCTTTCTGGATTTTACACTTTTTTCAGATGACCCTTTTGAGCGTGGGGCAGTGAGACTTCAATGTAGTGCAGATTTCTTTGCAAGCTTGCTTGGTTGGCCAAAAAGGGCGTATGCGTTTTTTCCTGAATATATTCAGGAAAAAACGCATACGCCCTTTTTGGCCAACTGCATCATTGTGGACGTTCTGCCTCTTTTCCTATGCTTTACATGCAATTCCAGTCTACCTCCTGAACTCGGTTTCCTGCAATTCTGCCCCGTTTTCAAGTCCTCTTGGCAGCCTTACTTCAATATATTTTTGGACGATAGCTGTCATTTATAACTCTGCAAGTTTGTGAATTACAGTGCCCCTGAGCTCCTTTCTTCAACTCGCTTTCTTGTGAGCTGGCCGCAACACCGCAGGATTGCTTCAGGCCCTAGTGTGGTTGCGGCCCGGCACGCTGAACCTTTGGTTAATTCCTCTTCCTGGTGGGAAATGAGAGTTAAATTTGCCCGTCCAGACACCTCCAGCTAGTCTCTCATTGGTTCTCCCTATTCCTGTTCATTTTCCGCAGAAATTGCAAACTGGGCCAAACAGGAGGTTAAAGGCACTGACTCTCCAAGTGGTGAGAGTGTTAGTAAAGCGTCTGGAATGTTGCACCCGAGTACCAGGGGACGAAAACTGAGACACATTTGAACAGATTTCCCGAACACACGGTGGATCATACTCTGGGTTCCACATGCATCTTTTAGCTGAATGATGAATCCTTTAAACTTGCAGAGTTGAGACCCATGGAATGGGAACCATGCAATATTACTTCAAAGGGTCTGCATTTGCTCACCGAACCTCACCAATTCTATCACTGCTGCATTTATGCCGCTGTACACACGCTTGATTCTCTTTTGGAGACATATAAATCCATAGGTATAAGATTCTTACTAGTCAGGTATATTCTTAGGCTTTTAATATGGGGTGTTGAGTCCACTAAGTTGAGCAAGGAGTAGCTCTTGTCTATTACATATTTGGCTTATGGAACGGTATCTGTGCTAATTTCCATCTCTGGTTTTATGCAGCACCCCAACTCACCTTTCCCCTTAAGCAAGAATAAGTTGGTTTTCTACATTTGAGACCCTGTTCTGTTTTGTAATTCAGTTCCTGTGTAGCCAAGTTTACATTCCGTGTAGTAGTGATATCTTATGATGTTTCTTTTTCTGTGTGACTTATTTCACTTAGAATCATCGTACCTGAATCCACTCATTATGCTGCTATGGGCCTGATGACATAGATTTCATTGCTGAGTGATATTGCATTGTACGTGAGTACCACAACTTCTATATCCATTTTTCGCTTTCGGTGATATTGAACTTGTACCATAAACGAGGTTCTTGTAAACAGAGCCCTCCCAACCATTGGGGTGGCTGTGTCTTTTTGATTTTAATTTCCCTAAGCTATAGGACCATAAGTGGAAGTGCCCTAGGCTCTGTTGCTTTGTTTATTAGATGTTTCAGGAAACACCATACACTACTCCAGAGTGGCTGTTGGCAATTTACATCTCGCCCATCAGCATAACAAGGCTCCAAGTTCTTTATGGCCTGTCCTGCCTTTCTGGATTTTACACTTTTTTCAGATGACCCTTTTGACTGGGGGCCAGTGAGACATCATTGTAGTGCAGATTTCCTTTGCAAGCTTGCTTGGTTGGCCAAAAAGTGCGTATGCGTTTTTTCCTGAATATATACAGGAAAAAACGCATATGCCCTTTTTGGCCAAGTGCACCATTGTGGACGTTCTGCCTCTTTTCCTATGCTTTACATGCAATTCCAGTCTACCTCCTGAACTCGGTGTCCTGCAATTCTGCCCCTTTTTCAAGTGCTCTTGGCAGCCTTACTTCAGTATATTTTTGGACGATAGCTGTCATTTATAACTCTGCAAGTTTGTGAATTACAGTGCCCCTGAGCTCCTTTCTTCAACTCGCTTTCTTGTGAGCTGGCCGCAACACCGCAGGATTGCTTCAGGCCCTAGTGTGGTTCTGGCATGGCACACTGAGCCTTTGGTTAATTCCTCTGCCTGGTGGGAAATGATAGTTAAATTTTCCCGTCCAGACGCCTCTAGCTGGTCTCTCATCTGTTCTCCCTATTCCTGTTCATTTTCCAAAGAAATTGCAAACTGGGCCAAACAGGAGGTTAAAGGCACTGACTCTCCAAGTGGGGAGAGTGTTAGTAAAGCATCTGCAATGTTGCACCCGAGTACCAGGGGACGAAAACTGAGACACATCTGAACACGTTTCCCGATCACACGGTGGATCATACTCTGGGTTCCACATGCATGTTTTAGCTGAAGGAAGAATCCCTTAAACCTGGAGATTTGAGACCCATGGAATGGGTACCATGCAATATGACTTCAAAGGGTCTGCATTTGCTCAATGTACCTCACCAATCGTATAACTGTTGCATTTATGCCGCTGTACACATGCTTGATTCTCTTTTGGAGACATATAAATCCATAGGTATAAGATTCTTACTAGTCAGGTATATTCTTAGGCGTTTAATATGGGGTGTTGAGTCCACTACGTTGAGCAAGGTGTAGCTCTTGTCTATTACATATTTGGCTTATGGAAGGGTATCTGTGCTAATTTCCTTCTCTGGTTTTATGCAGCACCCCAAGTCACCTTTCCCCTTAAGCAAGCATAAGTTGGTTTTCTACATTTGAGACCCTGTTCTGTTTTGTAATTCAGTTCCTGTGTAGCCAAGTTTACATTCCGTGTATTAGTGATATCTTATGATGTTTCTTTTTCTGTGTGACTTATTTCACTTAGAATCATCGTACCTGAATCCACTCATTATGCTGCTACGGGCCTGATGACATAGATTTCATTGCTGAGTGATATTGCATTGTACGTAAGTACCACATCTTCTTTATCCATTTTGCGCTTTCTGTGATATTGAACTTGTACCGTAAACGAGGTTCTTGTAAACAGAGCCATCCCAAACTTTGGGGTGGCTGTGTCTTTTTGATTTTAATTTCCCTAAGCTATAGGACCATAAGTGGAAGTGCCCTAGGCTCTGTTGCTTTATTTTTTAGATGTTTCACTAAACACCATACACTTCTCCAGAGTGGCTGTTGGCAATTTACATCCCACCCATCAGCATAACAAGGCTCCCAGTTCTCCATGGCCTGTCCTGCTCTTCTGGATTTTACACTTTTTCCAGATGGCCGTTTTGACCAGGGGGCAGTGAGACTTCATTGTAGAGCAGATTTCCTTTGCAAGCTTGCTTGTTTGGCCAAAAAGGGCGTATGCGTTTTTTCCTGAATATATTCAGGAAAAAACGCATACGCACTTCTTGGCCAAGTGCATCATTGTGGACGTTCTGCCTCTTTTCCTATGCTTTACATGCAATTCCAGTCTACCTCCTGAAATCGGTTTCCTGCAATTCTGCCCCACTTTCAAACCTCTTCGCAGCCTTACTTCAATATATTTTTGGACGATAGCTGTCAGTTATAACTCTGCAGGTTTGTCAATTACAGTGCCCTGAGCTCCTTTCTTCAACTCGCTTTCTTGTGAGCTGGCTGCAACGCCGCAGGATTGCTTCAGGCCCTAGTGTGGTTCCGGCATGGCACGCTGAGCCTTTGGTTAATTCCTCTTCCTGGTGGGAAATGAGAGTTAAATTTGCCTGTCCAGACACCTCCAGCTAGTCTCTCATGGGTTCTCCCTATTCCTGTTCATCTTCTGCAGAAATTGCAAACTGGGCCAAACAGGAGTTTAAATGCACTGACTCTCCAAGTGGGGAGAGTGCTACTAAAGCGTCTGCAATGTTGCACCCGAGTACTAGGGGACGAAAACGGAGACACATTTGAACACGTTTCCCGATCACACGGTGGATCATACTCTGGGTTCCACATGCATGTTTTAGCTGAAGGAAGAATCCCTTAAACCTGGAGAGTTGAGACGCATGGAATGGGTACCATGCAATATGACTTCAAAGGGTCTGCATTTGCTCACCGATCCTCACCAATCCTATCACTGCTGCATTTATGCCGCTGTACACACGCTTGATTCTCTTTCGGAGACCTATAAATCCATAGGTTTTAAGATTCTTACTAGTCAGGTATATTCTTAGGCGTTTAATATGGGGTGTTGAGTCCACTTCGTTGAACAAGGAGTAGCTATTGTCTATTATATATTTGGCTTATGGAACGGTATCTGTGCCAAGTTCAATCTCTGGTTTTATGCAGCACCCCAACTCACCTTTCCCATTAAGAAAGCATAAGTTGGTTTTCTACATTTGAGACCCTGTTCTGTTTTGTAATTCAGTTCCTGCGTAGCCAAGTTTACATTCCGTGTAGTAGTGATATCTTATGAAGTTTCTTTTTCTGTGTGACTTATTTCACTTAGAATCATCGTATCTGAATCCACTCGTTATGCTGCTACGGGCCTGATGACATAGATTTCATTGCTGAGTGATATTGCATTGTACGTAAGTACCACAACTTCTTTGTCCATTTTTCGCTTTCCACGATATTGAATTTCTACCATAAATGAGGTCCTTGTAAACAGAGCCGTCCCAAACTTTGGGGTGGCTGTGTCTTTTTGATTTTAATTTCCCTAAGCTATAGGACCATAAGTGGAAGTGCCCTAGGCTCTGTTGCTTTGTTTCTTAGATGTTTCAGGAAACACCATACACTTCTCCAGAGTGGCTGTTGGCAATTTACATCCCGCCCATCAGCATAACAAGGCTCCCAGTTCTCCATGGCCTGTCCTGCCTTTCTGGATTTTACACTTTTTTCAGATGACCCTTTTGAGCGTGGGGCAGTGAGACTTCATTGTAGTGCAGATTGCCTTTGCAAGCTTGCTTGGTTGGCCAAAAAGGGCGTATGCGTTTTTTCCTGAATATATTCAGGAAAAAACGCATACGCCCTTTTTGGCCAAGTGCATCATTGTTGAAGTTCTGCCTCTTTTCCTATGCTTTACATGCAATTCCAGTCTACCTCCTGAAATCGGTTTCCTGCAATTCTGCCCCGCTTTCAAGTCCTCTTGGCAGCCTTACTTCAATATATTTTTGGACGATAGCTGTCATTTATAACTCTGCAGGTTTGTGAGTTACAGTGTCCCTGAGCTCCTTTCTTCAGCTCGCTTTCTTGTGAGCTGGCCGCAACACCGCAGGATTGCTTCAGGCCCTAGTGTGGTTACGGCATGGCACACTGAGCCTTTGGTTAATTCCTCTGCCTGGTGGGAAATGAGAGTTAAATTTGCCCGTCCAGACACCTCCAGCTAGTCTCTCGTAGGTTCTCCCTATTCCTGTTCATTTTCCGCAGAAATTGCAAACTGGGCCAAACAGGAGGTTAAAGGCATTGACTCTCCAAGTGGGGAGAGTGTTAGTAAAGCTTCTGGAATGTTGCACCCGAGTAGCAGGGGACGAAAACTGAGACACATTTGAACACGTTTCCCGATCACACGGTGGATCATACTCTGGGTTCCACATGCATGTTTTAGCTGAAGGATGAATCCCTTAAACCTGGAGAGTTGAGACCAATGGAATGGGTACCATGCAATATGACTTCAAAGGGTTTGCATTTGCTCACCGAACCTCAACAATCCTATCACTGCTGCGTTTATGCCGCTGTACACATGCTTCATTCTCTTTCGGAGATATATAAATCCATAGGTTTTAAGATTCTTACTAGACAGATATATTCTTAGGCGTTTAATATGGGGTGTTGAGTCCACTTCGTTGAACAAGGAGTCTCTCTTGTCTATTACAAATTAGGCTTATGGAACGGTATCTGTGCTAATTTCCATCTCTGGTTGTATGCAGCACCCCAACTCACCTTTCCCCTTAAGCAAGCATAAGTTGGTTTTCTACATTTGAGACCCTGTTCTGTTTTGTAATTCAGTTCCTGTGTAGCCAAGTTTACATTCCGTGTATTAGTGATATCTTATGATGTTTCTTTTTCTGTGTGACTGATTTCACTTAGAATCATCGTACCTGAATCCACTCATTATGCTGCTACGGGCCTGATGACATAGATTTCATTGCTGAGTGATATTGCATTGTACGTAAGTACCACAACTTCTTTATCCATTTTTCGCTTTCTGTGATATTGAACTTGTATCGTAAACGAGGTTCTTGTAAACAGAGCCATCCCAAACTTTGGGGTGGCTGTGTCTTTTTGATTTTAATTTCCCTAAGCTATAGGACCATAAGTGGAAGTGCCCTACGCTCTGTTGCTTTGTTTTTTAGATGTTTTAGGAAACACCATACACTTCTCCAGAGTGGCTGTTGGCAATTTACATCCCGCCCATCAGCATAACAAGGCTCCCAGTTCTCCATGGCCTGTCCTGCCTTTCTGGATTTTACACTTTTTTCAGATGGCCCTTTTGATCGGGGGGCAGTGAGACTTCATTGTAGTGCAGATTTCCTTTGCAAGCTTGCTTGGTTGGCCAAAAAGGGCGTATGCGTTTTTTCCTGAATATATTCAGGAAAAAACGCATACGCCCTTTTTGGCCAAGTGCATCATTGTGGACATTCTGCCTCTTTTCCTATGCTTTACATGCAATTCCTGTCTACCTCCTGAAATCGGATTCCTGCAATTCTGCCCCGCTTTCAAGTCCTCTTGGCAGCCTTACTTCAATATATTTTTGGATGATAGCTGTAATTTACAACTCTGCAGGTCTGTGAATTACAGTGTCCCTGAGCTCCTTTCTTCACTCGCTTTCTTGTGAGCTGGCTGCAACACCGCAGGATTGCTTCAGACCCTAGTGTGTTTCCGGCATGGCACGCTGAGCCTTTGTTTAATTCCTCTTCCTGGTGTGAAATGAGAGTTAAATTTGCCCGGCCAGACACCTCCAGCTAGTCTCTCATTGGTTCTCCCTATTCCTGTTCATTTTCCGCAGAAATTGTAAACTGGGCCAAACAGGAGGTTAAAGGCACTGACTCTCCAAGTGAGGAGAGTGTTAGTAAAGCGTCTGGAATGTTGCACCCGAGTACCAGGGGACGAAAACTGAGATACATTTGAACACGTTTTCCGATCACACGGTGGATAATACTCTGGCTTCCACATGCATGATTTAGCTGAAGGAAGAATCCCTTAAAACTGCAGAGTTGAGACCCATGGAATGGGTACCATGCAATATGACTTCCAAGGGTCTGCATTTGCTCACCGAACCTCACCAATCCTATCACTGCTGTGTTTATGCCGCTGTACACACACTTGATTCTCTTTTGGAGATATATAAATCCATAGGTTTTAAGATTTTTACTAGTCAGGTATATTCTTAGGCTTTTAATGTGGGGTGTTGAGTCCACTTCGTTGAACAAGGAGTAGCTCTTGTCTATTATATATTTGGCTTATGGAACGGTGTCTCTGCTAATTTCCATCTCTGGTTTTATGCAGCACCCCAAATCACCTTTCCCCTTAAGCAAGCATAAGTTAGATTTCTACATTTGAGACCGTGTTCTGTTTTGTAATTCAGTTCCTGTGTAGCCTAGTTTACATTCCGTGTATTAGTGATACCCTATGATGTTTCATTTTCTGCGTGACTTATTTCACTTAGAATCATCGTACCTGAATCCACTCATTATGCTGCTATGGGCCTGATGACATAGATTTCATTGCTGAGTGATACTTCATTGTATGTAAGTGCCACAACTTCTTTATCCATTTTTCACTTTCTGTGATATTGAACTTGTACCTTGAACGAGGTTCTTGTAAACAGAGCCATCCCAAACTTTGGGGTGGCTGTGTCTTTTTGATTTAAATTTCCCTATGCTTTAGGACCATAAGTGGAAGTGCCCTAGGCTCTGTTGCTTTGTGTTTTAGATGTTTCAGGAAACACCATACACTTCTCCAGAGTGGCTGTTGGCAATTTACATCCCGCCCATCTGCATAACAAAGCTCCCTGTTCTCCATGGCCTGTCCTGACTTTCTGGACTTTACACTTTTTTCAGATGGCCCTTTTGACCAGGGGGCAGTGAGACTTCATTGTAGTGCAGATTTCCTTTGCAAGCTTGCTTGGTTGGCCAAAAAGGGTGTATGCGTTTTTTCCTGAATATATTCAGGAAAAAACGCATACCCTCTTTTTGGCCAAGTGCATCATTGTGGACGTTCTGCCTCTTTTCCTATGCTTTACATGCAATTCCAGTCTACCTCCTGAACTCGGTTTCCTGCAATTCTGCCCCACTTTCAAGTCCTCTTGGCAGTCTTACTTCAATATATTTTTGGACGATAGCTGTCATTTATAACTCTGCAGGTCTGTGAGTTACAGTGTCCCTGAGCTCCTTTCTTCACTCGCTTTCTTGTGAGCTGGCCGCAACACCGCAGGATTGCTTCGGACCCTAGTGTGGTTCTGGCATGGCATGCTGAGCCTTTGGTTAATTCCTCTTCCTGTTGGGAAATGAGAGTTAAATTTGCCCGTCCAGACACCTCCAGCTAGTCTCTCGTAGGTTCTCCCTATTCCTGTTCATTTTCCGCAGAAATTGCAAACTGGGCCAAACAGGAGGTTAAAGGCACTGACTCTCCAAGTGGGGAGAGTGTTAGTAAAGCGTCTGCAATGTTGCACCCGAGTACCAGGGGACGAAAACTGAGACACATTTGAACACGTTTCCCCATCACACGGTGGATCATACTCTGGGTTCCACATGCATGTTTTAGCTGAAGGAAGAATCCCTTAAACCTGGAGATTTGAGACCCATGGAATGGGAACCATGCAATATGAATTCAAAGGGTCTGCATTTGCTCACTGAACCTCACCAATCCTATCACTGCTGCGTTTATGTCGCTGTACACACGCTTGATTCTCTTTCGGAGACATATAAATCCATAGGTTTTAAGATTCTTACTAGTCAGGTATATTCTTAGGCGTTTAATATGGGTGGCGAGTCCACTTCGTTAAGCAAGGAGTAGCTCTTGTTTATTACATATTTGGCTTATGGAACGGTATCTGTGCTAATTTCAATCTCTAGTTTTATGCAGCACCCCAACTCACCTTTCCCCTTAAGCAAGCATAAGTTAGATTTCTACATTTGAGACCCTGTTCTGTTTTGTAATTCAGTTCCTGTGTAGCCAAGTTTACATTCCGTGTAGTACTGATATCTTATAATGTGTCTTTTTCTGTGTGACTTATTTCACTTAGAATCATCGTACCTGAATCCACTCATTATGCTGCTATGGGCCTGATGACATAGATTTCATTACTGAGTGATACTGCATTGTATGTAAGTACCACAACTTCTTTATCCATTTTTCACTTTCTGTGATATTGAACTTGTACCGTAAACGAGGTTCTTGTAAACAGAGCCATCCCAAACTGTGGGGTGGCTGTGTCTTTTTGATATTAATTTCCCTAAGCTATAGGACCATAAGAGGAAGTGCCCTAGGCTCTGTTGCTTTGTGTTTTAGATGTTTCAGGAAACACCATACACTTCTCCAGAGTGGCTGTTGGCAATTTACATCCCGCCCATCAGCATAACAAGGCTCCCAGTTTCCATGGCCTGTCCTGCCTTTCTGGATTTTACACTTTTTTCAGATGACCCTTTTGAGCGTGGGGCAGTGAGACTTCATTGTAGTGCAGATTTCCTTTGCAAGCTTGCTTGGTTGGCCAAAAAGGTCTATGCGTTTTTTCCTGAATATATTCAGGAAAAAACGCATAGGCCCTTTTGGGCCAAGTGCATCATTGTGGACGTTCTGCCTCTTTTCCTATGCTTTACATGCAATTCCAGTCTACCTCCTGAAATCGGTTTCCTGCAATTCTGCCCTGCTTTCAAGTCCTCTTGGCAGCCTTACTTCAATATATTTTTGGACGATAGCTGTCATTTATAACTCTGCAGGTTTGTGAATTACAGTGTCCCTGAGCTCCTTTCTTCAACTCGCTTTCTTGTGAGCTGGCCGCCACACCGCAGGATTGCTCTAGGCCCTAGTGTGGTTTTGGCATGGCACACTGAGCCTTTGGTTAATTCCTCTGCCTTGTGGGAAATGAGAGATAAATTTGCCTGTCCAGACACCTCCTGCTAGTTTCTCGTAGGTTCTCCCTATTCCTGTTCATTTTCCGCAGAAATTGCAAACTGGGCTAAACAGGATGTTAAAGGCACTGACTCTCCAAGTGGGGAGAGTGTTAGTAAAGCGTCTGGAATGTTGCACCCGAGTACCAGGGTACGAAAACTGAGACACATTTGAACACGTTTCCCGATCACACGGTGGATCATACTCTGGGTTCCACATGCATGTTTTAGCTGAAGGAAGAATCCCTTAAACCTGGAGAGTTCAGACCCATGAAATGGGTACCATGCAATATGACTTCAAAGGGTCTGCATTTGCTCACCGAACCTCTCCAATCCTATCACTGTTGCGTTTATGCCGCTGTACACATGCTTGATTCTCTTTCAGAGATATATCCGTAGGTTTTAAGATTCTTTCTAGTCAGGTATATTCTTAGGCGTTTAATATGGGGTGTTGAGTCCACTTCGTTGAGCAAGGACTAGCTCTTGTCTATTACATATTTGGCTTATGGAACGGTATCTGTGCTAATTTCAATCTCTGGTTTTATGCATCACCCCTACTCACCTTTCCCCTTAAGCAAACATAATTTGGTTTTCTACATTTGAGACCATGTTCTGTTTTGTAATTCAGTTCCTGTGTAGCCAAGTTTACATTCCGTGTATTAGTGATACCCTATGGTTTTTCTTTTTGTGTGTGTCTTATTTCACTTAGAATCATCGTACCTGAATCCACTCATTATGCTGCTATGGGCCTGATGACATAGATTTCATTGCTGAGTGATATTGCATTGTACGTGAGTACCACAGCTTCTATATCTATTTTTGCTTTCTGTGACATTGAACTTGTACCGTAAATGAGGTTATTGTAAACAGAACCGTCCCAAACTTTGGGGTGGCTGTGTCTTTTTTATTTTAATTTCCCTAAGCTTTAGGACCATAAGTGGAAGTGGCATAGGCTCTGTTGCTTTGTTTTGTAGATGTTTCAGGAAACACCATACACTTCTCCAGAGTGGCTGTTGGCAATTTACATCCCGCCCATCAGCATAACAAGTCTCCCAGTTCTCCATGGCCTGTCCTGCCTTTCTGGATTTTACACTTTTTTAAGCTGCCCTTTTGACCTGGGGGCAGTGAAACTTCATTGTAGTGCAGATTTCCTTTGCAAGCTTGCTTGGTTTGCCAAAAAGGGCGTATGCGTTTTTTCCTGAATATATTCAGGAAAAAACACATACGCCCTTTTTGGCCTAGTGCATCATTGTGGACGTTCTGCCTCTTTTCCTATGCTTTGCATGCAATTCCAGTCTACCTCCTGAAATCGGTTTCCTGCAATTCTGCCCCGCTTTCAAGTCCCCTTGGCAGCCTTACTTCAATATATTTTTGGACGGTAGCTGTCATTTATAACTCTGCACGTTTGTGAATGACAGTGCCCCTGAGCTCCTATCTTCAACTCGCTTTCTTGTGAGCTGGCCGCAACACCGCAGGATTCCTTCAGTCCCTAGGTTGGTTCCGGCATGGCACGCTGAGCCTTTGGTTAATTCCTCTTCCTGGTGGGAAATGAGAGTTAAATTTGACCATCCAGACATCTCCAGCTAGTCCCTCATGTGTTCTCCCTATTCCTGTTCATTTTCCGCAGAAATTGCAAACTGGGCCAAACAGCAGTTTAAAGGCACTGACTCTCCAAGTGGGGAGAGTGTTAGTAAAGCGTCTGGAATGTTGCACCCGAGTACCAGGGTACGAAAACTGAGACACATTTGAACACGTTTCCCGATCACACGGTGGATCATACTCTGGGTTCCACATGCATGTTTTAGCTGAAGGAAGAATCCCTTAAACCTGGAGATTTGAGACCCATGGAATGGGTACCATGCAATATGACTTCAAAGGGTCTGCATTTGCTCACCGAACCTCAACAATCCTATCAGTGCTGCGTTTATTCCGCAGTACACATACTTGATTCTCTTTCGGAGACATATAAATCCATAGGTTTTAAGATTCTTACTAGTCAGGTATATTCTTAGGCGTTTAATATGGGGTGTTGAGTCCACTTCGTTGAGCAAGAGTAGCTCTTGTCTATTACGTATTTGGTTTATGGAATGGTATCTGTGCTAATTTCAATCTCTGGTTTTATGCAGCACCCCAACTCACCTTTCCCCTTAAGCAAGCATAAGTTGGTTTTCTACATTTGAGACCCTGTTTTGTTTTGTAATTCAGTGCCTGTGTAGCCAAGTTTACATCCGTGTAGTAGTGATATCTTATAATGTTTCTTTTTCTGTGTGACTTATTTCAGTTAGAATCATCGTACCTGAATCCACTCATTATGCTGCTACGGGCCTGATGACATAGATTTCATTGCTGAGTGATATTGCATTGTACGTGAGTACCGAAATTTCTATATCCATTTTGCGCTTTCTGTGATATTGAACTTGTACCGTAAACGAGGTTCTTGTAAACAGAGCCGTCCCAAACTTTGGGGTGGCTGTGTCTTTTTGATTTTAATTTCCCTAAGGTTTAGGACCATAAGTGGAAGTGCCCTACGCTCTGTTGCTTTGTTTTGTAGATGATTCAGGAAACACCATACACTTCTCCAGAGTGGCTGTTGGCAATTTACATCCCGCCCATCAGCATATCAAGGCTCCCAGTTCTTTATGGCCTGTCCTGCCTTTCTGGATTTTACACTTTTTTCAGATGGCCCTTTTGACCAGGGGGCAGTGAGACATCATTGTAGTGCAGATTTCCTTTGCAAGCTTGCTTGGTTGGCCAAAAAGGGCGTATGCGTTTTTTCCTGAATATATTCAGGAAAAAACGCATACGCCCTTTTTGGCCAAGTGCATCATTGTGGACGTTCTGCCTCTTTTCCTATGCTTTACATGCAATTCCAGTCTACCTCCTGAAATCGGTTTCCTGCAATTCTGCCCCGTTTTCAAGTCCTCTTGACAGCCTTACTTCAATATATTTTTGGACGATAGCTGTCATTTATAACTCTGCAGGTTTGTGAATTACAGTGCCCCTGAGCTCCTTTCTTCAACTCGCTTTCTTGTGAGCTGGCCGCAACACGGCAGGATTGCTTCAGGCCCAATGTGGTTCTGGCATGGCACACTGAGCCTTTGGTTAATTCATCTTCCTGGTGGGAAATGAGAGTTAAATTTTCCCGTCCAGACACCTCCAGCTAGTCTCTCATTGGTTCTCCCTATTCCTGTTCATTTTCCGCAGAAATTGCACACTGGGCCAAACAGGAGGTTAAAGGCACTGACTCTCCAAGTGGGGAGAGTGTTAGTAAAGCGTCTGGAATGTTGCACCCGAGTACCAGGGGACGAAAACTGAGACACATTTGAACACGTTTCCCGATCACACGGTGGATCATACTCTGGGTTCCACATGCATGTTTTAGCTGAAGGAAGAATCCCTTAAACCTGGAGAGTTCAGACCCATGAAATGGGTACCATGCAATATGACTTCAAAGGGTCTGCATTTGCTCACCGAACCTCTCCAGTCCTATCACTGTTGCGTTTATGCCGCTGTACACATGCTTGATTCTCTTTCAGAGACATATATCCGTAGGTTTTAAGATTCTTTCTAGTCAGGTATATTCTTAGGCGTTTAATATGGGGTGTTGAGTCCACTTCGTTGAACAAGGAGTAGCTCTTGTCTATTACAAATTTGGCTTATGGAACGGTATCTGTGCTAATTTCAATCTCTGGTTTTATGCATCACCCCTACTCACCTTTCCCCTTAAGCAAACATAAGTTGGTTTTCTACATTTGAGACCATGTTCTGTTTTGTTAATTCAGTTCCTGTGTAGCCAAGTTTACATTCCGTGTATTAGTGATACCCTATGATGTTTCTTTTTGTGTGTGACTTATTTCACTTAGAATCATCGTACCTGAATCCACTCATTATGCTGCTACGGGCCTGATGACATAGATTTCATTGCTGAGTGATATTGCATTGTACATAAGTACCACAACTTCTTTATCCATTTTTCGCTTTCTGTGATATTGAACTTTTACCGTAAACGAGGTTCTTTTCACCAGAGCCGTGCCAAACTTTGGGGTGGCTGTGTCTTTTTGATTTTAATTTTGCTAAGCTATAGGACCATAAGTGGAAGTGCCCTAGGCTCTGTTGCTTTGTTTTTTAGATGTTTCAGGAAACACCATACACTTCTCCAGAGTGGCTGTTGGCAATTTACATCCCGCCCATCAGCATAACAAGGCTCCCAGTTCTCCATGGCCTGTCCTGCCTTTCTGGATTTTACACTGTTTTCAGCTGGCCCTTTTGACCTGGGGGCAGTGAGACTTCATTGTAGTGCAGATTTCCTTTGCAAGCTTGCTTGGTTTGCCAAAAAGAGCGTATGTGTTTTTTCCTGAATATATTCAGGAAAAAACACATACGCCCTTTTTGGCCAAGTGCATCATTGTGGACGTTCTGCCTCTTTTCCTATGCTTTGCATGCAATTCCAGTCTACCTCCTGAAATCGGTTTCCTGCAATTCTGCCCCGCTTTCAAGTCCTCTTGGCAGCCTTACTTCAATATATTTTTGGACGATAGCTGTCATTTATAACTCTGCACGTTTGTGAATGACAGTGCCCCTGAGCTCCTATCTTCAACTCGCTTTCTTGTGAGCTGGCCGCAACACCGCAGGATTGCTTCAGTCCCTAGGTTTGTTCCGGCATGGCACGCTGATCCTTTGGATAATTCCTCTTCCTGGTGGGAAATGAGAGTTAAATTTGACCGCCCAGACACCTCCAGCCAGTCTCTCATGTGTTCTCCCTATTCCTGTTCATTTTCCGCAGAAATTGCAAACTGGGCCAAACAGGAGGTTAAAGGCACTGACTCTCCAAGTGCCGAGAGTGTTAGTAAAGCGTCTGGAATGTTGCACCCGAGTACCAGGGGACGAAAACTGAGACACATTTGAACACGTTTCCCGATCACACGGTGGATCATACTCTGGGTTCCACATGCATGTTTTAGCTGAAGGAAGAATCCCTTAAACCTGGAGAGTTGAGACCCATGGAATGGGTACCATGCAATATGACTTCAAAGGGTCTGCATTTGCTCACCGAACCTCACCAATCCTATCACTGCTGCGTTTATGCCACAGTATACATGCTTGATTCTCTTTCGGAGACATATAAATCCATAGGTTTTAAGATTCTTACTAGTCAGGTATATCCTTAGGCGTTTAATATGGGGTGTTGAGTCCACTTCGTTGAGCAAGGAGTAGCTCTTGTCTATTATATATTTGGCTTATGGTACGGTATCTGTGCTAATTTCAATCTCTGGTTTTATGCAGCACCCCAACTCACCTTTCCCCTTAAGCAAGCATAAGTTGGTTTTCTACATTTGAGACCCTGTTCTGTTTTGTAATTCAGTTCCTGTGTAGCCAAGTTTACATTCCGTGTAGTAGTGATACCCTATGATGTTTCTTTTTCTGTGTGACTTATTTCACTTAGAATCATCGTACCTGAATCCACTCATTATGCTGCTACGGGCCTGATGACATAGATTACATTGCTGAGTGATATTGCATTGTACGTAAGTACCACAACTTCTTTATCCATTTTTCGCTTTCTGTGATATTGAACTTGTACCGTAGACGAGGTTCTTGTAAACAGAGCCATCCCAAACTTTGGGGTGGCTGTGTCTTTTTGAGTTTAATTTCCCTAAGCTATAGTACCATAAGTGGAAGTGCCCTAGGCTCTGTTGCTTTTTTTCTTAGATGTTTCAGGAAACACCATACACTTCTCCAGAGTGGCTGTTGGCAATTTACATCCCGCCCATCAGCATAACAAGGCTCCCAGTTCTCCATGGCCTGTCCTGCCTTTCTGGATTTTACACTTTTTTCAGATGGCCCTTTTGACAGGGGGCAGTGAGACTTCATTGTAGTGCAGATTTCCTTTGCAAGCTTGCTTGGTTGGCCAAAAAGTGCGTATGCGGTTTTTTCTGAATATATTCAGGAAAATACGCATAGGCCCTTTTTGGCCAAGTGCATCATTGTGGACGTTCTGCCTCTTTTCCTATGCTTTACATGCAATTCCAGTCTACCTCCTGAGATCGCTTTCCTGCAATTCTGCCCCGCATTCAAGTCCTCTTGGCAGCCTGACTTCAATATAATTTTGGACGATAGCTGTCATTTATAACTCTGCAGGTTTCTGAGTTACAGTGTCCCTGAGCTCCTTTCTTCAACTCGCTTTCTTGTGAGCTGGCCACAACACCGCAGGATTGCTTCAGGCCCTAGTGTGGTTCTGGCATGGCACGCTGAGCCTTAGGTTAATTCCTCTTCCTGGTGGGTAATGAGAGTTAATTTTGGCCGTCCAGACACCTCCAGCTAGTCTCTCATGGGTTCTCCCTATTCCTGTTCATTTTCCGCAGAAATTACAAACTGGGTCAAACAGGAGGTTAAAGGCACTGACTTTCCAACTGGGGAGAGTGTTAGTAAAGTGTCTGGAATGTTGCACGCGAGTATCAGGGGACGAAAACTGAGACACATTTTAACACGTTTCCCGAACACACGGTGGATCATACTCTGGGTTCCACATGCATGTGTTAGCTGAAGGAAGAATCCCTTAAACTTGGAGAGTTGAGAACCATGTAATGGGTACCATGCAATATGACTTCAAAGGGTCTGCTTTTGCTCACCGAACCTCACCAATCCTATCACTGCTGCGTTTATGCCGCTGTACACATGCTTGATTCTCTTTTGGAGACATATAAATCCATAGGTTTTAAGATTCTTACTAGTCAGGTATATTCTTAGGCGTTTAATATGGGGTGTTGAGTCCACTAAGTTGAGCAAGGTGTAGCTGTATTCTATTACATATTTGGCTTATGGAACGGTATCTGTGCTAATTTCCATCTCTGGTTTTATGCAGCACCCCAACTCACCTTTCCCCTTAAGCAAGCATAAGTTGGTTTTCTACATTTGGGACCCTGTTCTGTTTTGTAATTCAGTTCCTGTGTAGCCAAGTTTACATTCCGTGTATTAGTGATATCTTATGATGTTTCTTTTTCTGTGTGACTTATTTCACTTAGAATCATCGTACCTGAATCCACTCATTATGCTGCTACGGGCCTGATGACATAGATTTCATTGCTGAGTGATATTGCATTGTACGTAAGTACCACAACATCTTTATCCATTTTTCGCTTTCTGTGATATTGATCTTGTACTGTAAACGAGGTTCTTGTAAACACAGCCATCCCAAATTTTGGGGTGGCTGTGTCTTTTTGATTTTAATTTCCCTAAGCTATAGGACCATAAGTGGAAGTGCCTTAGGCTCTGTTGCTTTGTTTTGTAGATGATTCAGGAAACACCATACACTTCTCCAGAGTGGCTGTTGGCAATTTACATCCAACTCATCAGCATAACAAGGCTCCCAGTTCTCCATGGGCTGTCCTGCCTTTCTGGATTTTACCCTTTTTAGATGGCCCTTTAGACCAGGGGGCAGTGAGACTTCATTGTAGTGCAGATTTCCTTTGCAAGCTTGCTTGGTTGGCCAAAAAGTCGTATGCGTTTTTTCCTGAATATATTCAGGAAAAAACGCATACCCCCTTTTTGGCCAAGTGCATCATTGTGGACGTTCTGCCTCTTTTCCTATGCTTTACATGCAATTCCAGTATACCTCCTGAAATTGGTTTCCTGCAATTCTGCCCCGCTTTCAAGTCCTCTTGGCAGCCTTACTTCAATATATTTTTGGACGATAGCTGTCATTTATAACTCTGCAGGTTTGTTTTTGACAGTAACCCTGAGTTACCTTCTTCAACTCGCTTTCTTGTGAGCTGGCCGCAACACCGCAGGATAGCTTCAGGCCCTAGTGTGTTTCCGGCACGGCACGCTGAGCCTTTGGTTAATTCCTCTTCCTGGTGGGAAATGAGAGTTAAATGCGCCCGTACAGACACCTCCAGCTAGTCTCTCATGTGTTCTCCCTATTCCTGTTCATTTTCCGCAGAAATTGCAAACTGGGCCAAACAGGAGGTTAAAGGCACTGACTCTCCAAGTGCGGATAGTGTTAGTAAAGCGTCTGGAATGTTGCACCCGAGTACCAGGGTACGAAAACTGAGACACATTTGAACACGTTTCCCGATCACACGGTGGTTCATACTCTGGGTTCCACATGCATGTTTTAGCTGAAGGAAGAATCCCTTAAACCTGGAGAGTTGAGACCCATGGAATGGGTACCATGCAATATGACTTCAAAGGGTCTGCATTTGCTCACCGAACCTCAACATTCCTATCACTGCTGCGTTTATGCCGCAGGATGCATGCATGATTCTCTTTCAGAGACATATAAATCCATAGGTTTTAAGATTCTTACTAGTCAGGTATATTCTTAGGCGTTTAATATGGGTTGTTGAGTTCACTTCGTTGAACAAGGAGTAGCTCTTGTCTGTTATATATTTGGCTTACGGAACGGTGTTTGTGCCAAGTTCAATCTCTGCTTTTATGCAGCACCCCAAATCACCTTTCCCCTTAAGCAAGCATAAGTTGGTTTTCTACATTTGAGACCCTGTTCTGTTTTGTAATTCAGTTCCTGTGTAGCCAAGTTTACATTCCGTGTAGTAGTGATATCTTATGATGTTTCTTTTTCTGTGTGACTTATTTCACTTAGAATCATCGTACCTAAATCCACTCATTATGCTGCTACGGGCCTGATGACATAGAATTCATTGCTGAGTGATATTGCATTGTACGTAAGTACCACAACTTCTTTATCCATTTTTCGCTTTCTGTGATATTGAACTTGTACCGTAAACGAGGTTCTTGTAAACAGAGCCGTCCCAAAGTTTGGGGTGGCTGTGTCTTTTTGATTTTAATTTCCCTAAGCTTTAGGACCATAAGTGGAAGTGCCCTACGCTCTGTTGCTTTGTTTTGTAGATTATTCAGGAAACACCATACACTTCTGCAGAGTGGCTGTTGGCAATATACATCCAGCCCATCAGCATAACAAGGCTCCCCGTTCTCCATGGCCTGTCCTGCCTTTTGGATTTTACACTTTTTTCAGCTGGCCCTTTTGACCGGGGGGCAGTGAGACTTCATTGTAGTGCAGATTTCCTTTGCAAGCTTGCTTGGTTGGCCAAAAAGGGCGTATGCTTTTTTTCCTGAATATATTCAGGAAAAAACGCATATGCCCTTTTTAGCCAAGTGCATCATTGTGGACGTTCTGCCTCTTTTCCTATGCTTTACATGCAATTCCAGTCTATCTCCTGAAATCGGTTTCCTGCAATTCTGCCCCGCTTTCAACTCCTCTTGGCAGCCTTACTTCAATATATTTTTGGACGATAGCTATCATTTATAACTCTGCAGGTTTGTGAGTTACAGTGTCCCTGAGCTCCTTTCTTCAACTCGCTTTCTTGTGAGCTGGCCGCAACACCGCAGGATTGCTTCAGGCCCTAGTGTGGTTCCGGCACGGCACGCTGAGCCTTTGGTTAATTCCTCTTCCTGGTGGGGAATGAGAGTTAAATTTGCCCGTCCAGACACCTCCAGCTAGTCTCTCATTGGTTCTCCCTATTCCTGTTCATTTTCCACAGAAATTGCAAACTGGGCGAAACAGGAGTTTAAAGGCACTGACTCTCCAAGTGGGGAGAGAGTTAGTAAAGCTTCTGAAATGTTGCACCCGAGTACCAGGGGACGAAAACTGAGACACATTTGAACACGTTTCCCGATCACACAGTGGATCATACTCTGGGTTCCACATGCATGTTTTAGCTGAAGGATGAATCCCTTAAACCTGGAGATTTGAGACCCACGGAATGGGTACCATGCAATATGATTTCAAAGGGTCCGCATTTGCTCACCGAACCTCACCTATCCTATCACTGCTGCGTTCATACAGCTGTACACACGCTTGATTCTTTTTGGAGACATATAAATCCATAGGTTTTAAGATTCTTACTAGTCAGGTATATTCTTAGGCGTTGAATATTGGGTGTTGAGTCCACTTCGTTGAGCAAGGAGTAGCTCTTCTCTATTACATATTTGGCTTCTGGAACGCTATCTGTGCTAATTTCAATTTCTGGTTTTATGCAGCACCCCAACTCACGTTTCCTCTTAAGCAAGCATAAGTTGGTTTTCTACATTTGAGACCCTGTTCTGTTTTGTAATTCAGTTCCTGTGTAGCCAAGTTTACATTCCGTGTAGTAGTGATATCTTATGATGTTTCTTTTTCTGTGTGACTTATTTCACTTAGAATCATCGTACCTGAATCCACTCATTATGCTGCTACGGGCCTGATGACATAGATTTCATTGCTGAGTGATATTGCATTGTACGTAAGTACCACAACTTCTTTATCCATTTTTCGCTTTCTGCGATATTGAACTTGTACCATAAATGAGGTTCTTGTAAACAGAGCCTTCCCATAATTTGGGGTGGCTGTGTCTTTTTGAGTTTAATTTCCCTAAGCTATAGTACCATAAGTGGAAGTGCCTAGGCTCTGTTGCTTTGTTTTGTAGATGATTCAGGAAACACCATACACTTCTCCAGAGTGGCTGTTGGCAATTTACATCCCGCCCATCAGCATAACAAGGCTCCCAGTTCTCCATGGCCTGTCCTGCCTTTCTGGATTTTACACTTTTTTCAGATGACCCTTTTGAGCGTGGGGCAGTGAGACTTCATTGTAGTGCAGATTTCCTTTGCAAGCTTGCTTGTTTGGCCAAAAAGGGCGTATGCGTTTTTTCCTGAATATATTCAGGAAAAAACGCATACGCCCTTTTTGGCCAAGTGCATCATTGTGGACGTTCTGCCTCTTTTCCTATGCTTTACATGCAATTCCAGTCTACCTCCTGAAATCGGTTTCCTGCAATTCTGCCCCGCTTTCAAGTCCTCTTGGCAGCCTTACTTCAGTATATTTTTGGACGATAGCTGTCATTTATAACTCTGCAGGTTTGTGAGTTACAGTGTCCCTGAGCTCCTTTCTTCAACTCGCTTTCTTGTGAGCTGGCCGCAACACCGCAGGATTGCTTCAGGCCCTAGTGTGGTTCCGGCACGGCACGCTGAGCCTTTGGTTAATTCCTCTTCCTGGTGGGGAATGAGAGTTAAATTTGCCCGTCCAGACACCTCCAGCTAATCTCTCATTAGTTCTCCCTATTCTTGTTCATTTTCCGCAGAAATTGCAAACTGGGCCAAACAGGAGGTTAAAGGCACTGACTCTCCAAGTGGGGAGAGTGTTAGTAAAGCGTCTGGAATGTTGCACCCGAGTACCAGGGGACGAAAACTGAGACGCATTTGAACACGTTTCCCGAACACACGGTGGATCATACTCTGGGTTCCACATGCATGTTTTAGCTGAAGGAAGAATCCCTTAAACCTGGAGAGTTGAGACCCATGGAATGGGTACCATGCAATATGACTTCAAAGGGTCTGCGTTGGCTCACCGAACCTCACCAATCCTATCACTGCTGCGTTTATGCCGCTGTACACACGCTTGATTCTCTTTCGGAGACATATAAATCCATAGGTTTTAAGATTCTTACTAGTCAGGTATATTCTTAGGCGTTTAATATGGGGTGTTGAGTCCACTTCGTTGAACAAGGAGTAGCTATTGTCTATTATATATTTGGCTTATGGAACAGTATCTGTGCTCATTTCAATCTCTGCTTTTATGCAGCACTCCAACTCACCTTTCCCCTTAAGCAAGCATAAGTTGGTTTTCTACATTTGAGACCCTGTTCTATTTTGTAATTCAGTTCCTGTGTAGCCAAGTTTACATTCCTTGTAGTAGTGATAACTTATGATGTTTCTTTTTCTGTGTGACTTATTTCACCTAGAATCATCGTACCTGAATCCACTCATTATGCTGCTACGGGCCTGATGACATAGATTTCATTGCTGAGTGATATTGCATTGTACGTAAGTACCACATTTTCTTTATCCATTTTTCGCTTTGTGTGATATTGAACTTCTACCATAAACGAGGTTCTTGTAAACAGAGCCATCCCAAAACTTGGGGTGGCTGTGTCTTTTTGAGTTTAATTTCCCTAAGCTATAGGACCATAAGTGGAAGTGCCCTAGGCTCTGTTGCTTTATTTTGTAGATGTTTCAGGAAACACCATACACTTCTCCAGAGTGGCTCTTGGCAATTTACATCCCGCCCATCAGCATAACAAGGCTCCCAGTTCTCCATGGCCTGTCCTACCTTTCTGGGTTTTACACTTTTTTCAGATGACCCTTTTGAGCGTGGGGTAGTGAGACTTCATTGTAGTGCAGATTTCCTTTGCAAGCTTGCTTTGTTGGCCAAAAAGGGCGTATGCGTTTTTTCCTGAATATATTCAGGAAAAAACGCATACGCCCTTTTTGGCCAAGTGCATCATTGTGGACGTTCTGCCTCTTTTCCTATGCTTTACATGCAATTCCAGTCTACCTCCTGAAATCGGTTTCCTGCAATTCTGCCCCGCTTTCAAGTCCTCTTGGCAGCCTTACTTCAATATATTTTTGGACGAGAGCTGTCATTTATAACTCTGCAGGTTTGTGAGTTACAGTGTCCCTGAGCTCCTTTCTTCAACTCGCTTTCTTGTCAGCTGGCCGCAACACTGCAGGATTGCTTCAGGCCCTAGTGTGGTTCCGGCACGGCACGCTGAGCCTTTGGTTAATTCCTCTTCCTGGTGGGGAATGAGAGTTAAATTTGCCCGTCCAGACACCTCCCGCTAGTCTCTCATTGGTTCTCCCTATTCTTGTTCATTTTCCGCAGAAATTGCAAACTGGGCCAAACAGGAGGTTAAAGGCACTGACTCTCCAAGTGGGGAGAGTGTTAGTAAAGCGTCTGGAATGTTGCACCCGAGTACCAGGGGACGAAAACTGAGACACATTTGAACACGTTTCCCGAACACACGGTGGATCATACTCTGAGTTCCACCTGCATGTTTTAGCTGAAGGAAGAATCCCTTAAACCTGGAAAGTTGAGACCCATGGAATGGGTACCATGCAATATGACTTCAAAGGGTCTGCATTTGCTCACCGAACCTCACCAATCCTATAACTGCTGCGTTTATGCCGCTGTACACACGCTTGATTCTCTTTCGGAGACATATAAATCCATAGGTTTTAAGATTATTACTAGTCAGGTATATTCTTAGGCGTTTAGTATGGGGTGTTGAGTCCACTTCGTTGAACAAGGTGTAGCTATTGTCTATTATATATTTGGCTTATGGAACGGTATCTGTGCCAAGTTCAATCTCTGGTTTTATGCAGCACCCCAACTCACCTTTCCCCTTAAGCAAGCATAAGTTGGTTTTCTACATTTGAGACCCTGTTCTGTTTTGTAATTCAGTTCCTGTGTAGCCAAGTTTACATTCCGTGTATTAGTGATATCCTATGATGTTTCTTTTTCTGTGTGACTTGTTAAACTTAGAATCATCGTACCTGAATCCACTCATTATGCTGCTATGGGCCTGATGACATAGATTTCATTGCTGAGTGATATTGCATTGTACGTGAGTACCACAACTCCTTATCCATTCTTTGCTTTCTGTGATATTGAACTTGTACCGTAAACGAGGTTCTTGTAAACAGAGCCGTCCCAAACTTTGGGGTGGCTGTGTCTTTTTGATTTTATTTTCCCTAAGCTATAGGACCATAAGTGGAAGTGCCCTAGGTTCTGTTGCTTTGTTTTTTGGATGTTTTAGGAAACACCATACACTTCTCCAGAGTGGCTGTTGGCAATTTACATCCCACCCATCAGCATAACAAGGCTCCCAGTTCTCCATGGCCTGTCCTGCCTTTATGGATTTTACACTTCTTTCAGATGGCCCTTTTGACCGGGGGGCAGTGAGACTTCATTGTAGAGCAGATTTCCTTTGCAAGCTTGCTTGGTTGGCCAAAAAGTGCGTATGCGTTTTTTCCTGAATATATTCAGGAAAAAACGCTTACGCCCTTTATGGCCAAGGGCATCATTGTGGACGTTTTGCCTCTTTTCCTATGCTTTACATGCAATTCCAGTCTACCTCCTGAAATCGGTTTCCTGCAATTCTGCCCCGCTTTCAAGTCCTCTTGGCAGCCTTACTTCAATATATTTTTGGACGATAGCTGTCATTTATAACTCTGCAGGTCTGTGAATAACAGTGCCCCTGAGCTCCTTTCTTCAACTCGCTTTCTAGTGAGCTGGGCGCAACACCGCAGGATTGCTTCAGGCCCTAGTGTCGTTCCTGCATGGCACGCTGAGCCTTTGGTTAATTCCTCTTCCTAGTGGGAAATGAGAGTTCAATTTGCCCGCCCAGACACCTCTAGCTAGTCTCTCATTGGTTCTCCCTATTCCTGTTCATTTTCTGCAGAAATTGCAAACTGGGCCAAACAGGATGTTAAAGTCACTGCCTCTCCAATTGGGGAGAGTTTTAGTAAAGCGTCTGGAATGTTGCACCCGAGTACCAGGGGACGAAAACTGAGACACATTTGAACACGTTTCCTGAACACACGGTGGATCATACTCTGGGTTCTACATGCATGCTTTAGCTGAAGGAAGAATCCCTTAAACCTGGAGAGTTGAGACCCATGGAATGGGTACCATGCAATATGACTTCAAAGGGTCTGCATTTGCTCACCGAACCTCACCAATCCTATCTCTGCTGCGTTTATGCCGCTGTACACATGCTTGACTCTTTCAGAGACATATAAATCCATAGGTTTTAAGTTTCTTACTAGTCAGGTATATTCTTAGGCGTTTAATATGGGTGTTGAGTCCACTTCGTTGAGCAAGGAGTAGCTCTTGTCTATTACATATTTGGCTTATGGAACGGTATCTGTGCTAATTTCAATCTCTGGTTTTATGCAGCACGCCAACTCACCTTTCCCCTTAAGCAAGCATAAGTTAGTTTTCTACATTTGAGACCCTGTTCTGTTTTGTATTTCAGTTCCTGTGTAGAAAAGTTTACATTCCGTGTATTAGTGATACCTTATGATGTTTCTTTTTCTGTGTGACTTATTTCACTTAGAATCATCGTACCTGAATCCACTCATTATGCTGCTATGGGCCTGATGACATAGATTTCATTGCTGAGTGATATTGCATTGTACGTGAGTACCACAACTTCTTTATCCATTCTTCGCTTTCTGTGATATTGAACTTGTACCGTAAACGAGGTTCTTGTAAACAGAGCCGTCCCAAACTTTGGGGTGGCTGTGTCTTTTTGATTTTAATTTCCGTAATCTATAGAACCATAAGTGGAAGTGCCCTAGGTTCTGTTGCTTTGTTTTTTGGATGTTTTAGGAAACACCATACACTTCTGCAGAGTGGCTGTTGGCAATTTACATCCCGCCCATCAGCATAACAAGGCTCCCAGTTCTCCATGGCCTGTCCTGCCTTTCTAGATTTACACTTCTTTCAGATGGCCCTTTTGACCAGGGGGCAGTGAGACTTCATTGTAGTGCAGATTTCCTTTGCAAGCTTGCTTGGTTGGCCAAAAAGGGCGTATGCGTTTTTTCCTGAATATATTCTGGAAAAAACGCATATGCACTTCTTGGCCAAGTGCATCATTGTGACGTTCTGCCTCTTTTCCTATGCTTTACATGCAATTCCAGTCTACCTCCTGAAATCGGTTTCCTGCAATTCTGCCCCGCTTTCAAGTCCTCTTGGCAGACTTACTTCAAAATATTTTTGGACGATAGCTGTCATTTATTACTCTGCAGGTTTGTGAATGACAGTTCCCCTGAGATCCTTTCTTCAACTCGCTTTCTTGTGAGCTGGCCGCAACACCGCAGGATTGCTTCAGGCCCTAGTGTGGTTCCGGCACGGCACACTGAGCCTTTGGTTAATTCCTCTGCCTGGTGGGAAATGAGAGTTAAATTTGCCCGTACAAACACCTCCAGCGAGTCTCTCATTGGTTTTCCCTATTCCTGTTCATTTTCCACAGAAATTGCAAACTGGGCCAAACAGGAGGTTAAAGGCACTGACTCTCCAAGTGGGGAGAGTGTTAGTAAAGCTTCTGGAATGTTGCACCCGAGTACCAGGGGACGAAAACTGAGACACATATGAACACGTTTCCCGAACACACAGTGGATCATACTGTGGGTTCCACATGCATGTTTTAGCTGAAGGAAGAATCCCTTAAACCTGGAGAGTTGAGACCCATGGAATGGGAACCATGCAATATTACTTCAAAGGGTCTGCATTTGCTCACCGAACCTCACCAATCCTATCACTGCTGCATTTATGCGGCTGTACACACGCTTGATTCTCTTTTGGAGACATATAAATCCATAGGTTTTAAGATTCTTACTAGTCAGGTATATTCTTAGGCTTTTAATATGGGGTGTTGAGTACACTACGATGAGCAAGGAGTAGCTCTTGTCTATTATATATTTGGCTTATGGAAGGGTATCTGTGCTAATTTCCATCTCTGGTTTTATGCAGCACCCCAACTCACCTTTCCCCTTAAGCAAGCATAAGTTGGTTTTCTACATTTGAGACCCTGTTCTGTTTTGTAATTCAGTTCCTGTGTAGCCAAGCTTACATTCCGTGTATTAGTGATATCTTATGATGTTTCTTTTTCTGTGTGACTTATTTCACTTAGAATCATCGTACCTGAATCCACTCATTATGCTGCTATGGGCCTGATGACATAGATTTCATTGCTGAGTGATATTGCATTGTACGTGAGTACCACAACTTCTATATCCATTTTTCGCTTTTGGTGATATTGAACTTGTACCATAAACGAGGTTCTTGTAAACAGAGCCCTCCCAACCATTGGGGTGGCTGTGTCTTTTTGATTTTAATTCCCCTAAGCTATAGGACCATAAGTGGAAGTGCACTAGGCTCTGTTGCTTTGTTTATTAGATGGTTCAGGAAACAGCATACACTACTCCAGAGTGGCTGTTGGCAATTTACATCCCGCCCATCAGCATAACAAGGCTCCAAGTTCTTTATGGCCTGTCCTGCCTTTCTGGATTTTACACTGTTTTCAGATGGCCCTTTTGACTGGGGGCCAGTGAGACATCATTGTAGTGCAGATTTCCTTTGCAAGCTTGCTTGGTTGGCCAAAAAGTGCGTATGCGTTTTTTCCTGAATATATACAGGAAAAAACGCATATGCCCTTTTTGGCCAAGTGCATCATTGTGGACGTTCTGCCTCTTTTCCTATGCTTTACATGCAATTCCAGTCTACCTCCTGAACTCGGTTTCCTGCAATTCTGCCCCTTTTTCAAGTGCTCTTGGAAGCCTTACTTCAATATATTTTTGGACGATAGCTGTCATTTATAACTCTGCACGTTTGTGAATTACAGTGCCCCTGAGCTCCTTTCTTCAACTCGCTTTCTTGTGAGGTGGCCGCAACACCGCAGGATTGCTTCAGGCCCTAGTGTGGTTCTGGCATGGCACACTGAGCCTTTGGTTAATTCCTCTGCCTGGTGGGAAATGAGAGTTAAATTTTCCCGTCCAGACGCCTCCAGGTGGTCTCTCATCTGTTCTCCCTATTCCTGTTCATTTTCCAAAGAAATTGCAAACTGGACCAAACAGGAGGTTAAAGGCACTGACTCTCCAAGTGGGGAGAGTGTTTGTAAAGCATCTGCAATGTTGCACCCGAGTACCAGGGGACGAAAACTGAGACACATCTGAACACGTTTCCCGATCACACGGTGGATCATACTCTGGGTTCCACATGCATGTTTTAGCTGAAGGAAGAATCCCTTAAACCTGGAGATTTGAGACCCATGGAATGGGTATCATGCAATATGACTTCAAAGGGTCTGCATTTGCTCACCGAACCTCACCAATCCTATAACTGCTGCGTTTATGCCGCTGTACACATGCTTGATTCTCTTTTGGAGACATATAAATCCATAGGTTTTAAGATTATTACTAGTCAGGTATATTCTTAGGCGTTTAATATGGGGTGTTGAGTCCACTTCGTTGAACAAGGAGTAGCTATTGTCTATTATATATTTGGCTTATGGAACGGTATCTGTGCCAAGTTCAATCTCTGGTTTTATGCAGCACCCCAACCCACCTTTACCCTTAAGCAAGCATAAGTTGGTTTTCTACATTTGAGACCCTGTTCTGTTTTGTAATTCAGTTCCTGTGTAGCCAAGTTTACATTCCGTGTAGTAGTGATATCTTATGAAGTTTCTTTTTCTGTGTGACTTATTTCACTTAGAATCATCGTACCTGAATCCACTCATTATGCTGCTACGGGCCTGATGACATAGATTTCATTGCTGAGTGATATTGCATTGTACATAAGTACCACAACATCTTTATCCATTTTTCGCTTTCTGTGATATTGAACTTGTACCATAAATGAGGTTCTTGTAAACAGAGCCTTCCCATAATTTGGGGTGGCTGTGTCTTTTTGAGTTTAATTTCCCTAAGCTATAGTACCATAAGTGGAATTGCCTTAGGCTCTGTTGCTTTGTTTCTTAGATGTTTCAGGAAACACCATACACTTCTCCAGAGTGGCTGTTGGCAATTTACATCCCGCCCATCAGCATAACAAGGCTCCCAGTTCTCCATGGCCTGTCCTGCCTTTCTGGATTTTACACTTTTTTCAGATGGCCCTTTTGACTGGGGGCAGTGAGACTTCATTGTAGTGCAGATTTCCTTTGCAAGCTTGCTTGGTTGGCCAAAAAGGGCGTATGCGTTTTTTCCTGAATATATTCAGGAAAAAACGCATACGCCCTTTTTGGCCAAGTGCATCATTGTGGACGTTCTGCCTCTTTTCCTATGCTTTACATGCAATTCCAGTCTACCTCCTGAAATCGGTTTCCTGCAATTCTGCCCCGCTTTCAAGTCCTCTTGGCAGCCTTACTTCAATATATTTTTGGACGATAGCTGTCATTTATGACTCTGCAGGTTTGTGAGTTACAGTGTCCCTGAGCTCCTTTCTTCAACTCGCTTTCTTGAGAGCTGGCCGCAACACCGCAGGATTGCTTCAGGCCCTAGTGTGGTTCCGGCACGGCACGCTGAGCCTTTGGTTAATTCCTCTTCCTGGTGGGGAATGAGAGTTAAATTTGCCCGTCCAGACACCTCCAGCTAGTCTCTCATTGGTTCTCCCTATTCCTGTTCATTTTCCGCAGAAATTGCAAACTGGGCCAAACAGGAGGTTAAAGGCACTGACTCTCCAAGTGGGGAGTGTGTTAGTAAAGCGTCTGGAATGTTGCACCCGAGTACCAGGGGACGAAAACTGAGACACATTTGAACACGTTTCCCGAACACACGGTGGATCATACTCTGGGTCCACATGCATGTTTTAGCTGAAGAAAGAATCCCTTAAACCTGGAGAGTTGAGACCCATGGAATGGGTACCATGCAATATGACTTCAAAGGGTCTGCATTTGCTCACCGATCCTCATCAATCCTTTGACTGCTGCGTTTATGCCGCTGTACACACGCTTGATTCTCTTTCGGAGACATATAAATCCATAGGTTTTAAAATTATTACTAGTCAGGTATATTCTTAGGCGTTTAATATGGGGTGTTGAGTCCAATTCATTGAACAAGGAGTAGCTATTGTCTATTATATATTTGGCTTATGGAACGGTATCTGTGCCAATTTCAATCCCTGGTTTTATGCAGCACACCAACTCACCTTTCCCCTTAAGCAAGCATAAGTTGGTTTTCTACATTTGAGACCCTGTTCTGTTTTGTAATTCAGTTCCTGTGTAGCCAAGTTTACATTCCGTGTAGTAGTGATATCTTATGAAGTTTCTTTTTCTGTGTGACTTATTTCACTTAGAATCATCGTACCTGAATCCACTCATTATGCTGCTATGGGCCTGATGACATAGATTTCATTGCTGAGTGATATTGCATTGTACGTAAGTACCACAACTTCTTTATCCATTTTTCGCTTTCTGTGATATTGAACTTGAACCATAAACGAGGTTCTTGTAAACAGAGCCTTCCCAAAATTTGGGGTGGCTGTGTCTTTTTGATTTTAATTTCCTAACCTATAGGACCATAAGTAGAAGTGCCCTAGGCTCTGTTGCTTTGTTTCTTAGATGTTTCAGGAAATACCATACAATTCTCCATAGTGGCTGCTTGCAATTTACATCCCGCCCATCAGCATAACAAGGCTCCCAGTTCTCCATGGCCTGTCCTGCCTTTCTGGACTTACACTTTTTTCAGATGACCCTTTTGAGCGTGGGGCAGTGAGACTTCATTGTAGTGTAGATTTCCTTTGTAAGCTTGCTTGGTTGGCCAAAAAGGGCGTATGCGTTTTTTCCTGAATATATTCAGGAAAAAACGCATACGCCCTTTTTGGCCAAGTGCATCATTGTGGACGTTCTGCCTCTTTTCCTATGCTTTACATGCAATTCCAGTCTACCTCCTGAAATCGGTTTCCTGCAATTCTGCCCCGCTTTCAAGTCCTCTTGGCTGCCTTACTTCAATATATTTTTGGACGATAGCTGTCATTTTTAACTCTGCAGGTTTGTTAGTTACAGTGTCCCTGAGCTCCTTTCTTCAACTCGCTTTCTTGAGAGCTGGCCGCAACCCCGCAGGATTGCTTCAGGCCCTAGTGTGGTTCCGGCACGGCGCGCTGAGCCTTTGGTTAATTCCTCTTCCTGGTGGGGAATGAGAGTTAAATTTGCCCGTCCAGACACCTCCAGCTAGTCTCTCATTGGTTCTCCCTATTCCTGTTCATTTTCCGCAGAAATTGCAAACTGGGCCAAACAGGAGGTTAAAGGCACTGACTCTCCAAGTGGGGAGAGTGTTAGTAAAGCGTCTGGAATGTTGCACCCGAGTACCAGGGGACGAAAACTGAGACACATTTGAACACGTTTCCCGAACACACGGTGGATCATACTCTGGGTTCCACATGCATGTTTTAGCTGAAGGAAGAATCCCTTAAACCTGGAGAGTTGAGACCCATGGAATGGGTACCATGCAATATGACTTCAAAGGGTCTGCATTTGCTCACCGAACCTCACCAATCCTATCACTACTGCATTTATGCTGCTGTACACACGCTTGATTCTCTTTCGGAGACATATAAGTCCATAGGTTTTAAGATTCTTACTAGTCAGGTATATTCTTAGGCGTTTAATATGGGGTGTTGAGTCCACTTCGTTGAACAAGGAGTAGCTATTGTCTATTATATATTTGGCTTATGGAACGGTATCTGTGCCAAGTTCAATCTCTGGTTTTATGCAGCACCCCTACTCACCTTTCCCCTTAAGCAAGCATAAGTTGGTTTTCTACATTTGAGACCCTGTTCTGTTTTGTAATTCAGTTCCTGTGTAGCCAAGTTTACATTCCGTGTAGTAGTGATATCTAATTAAGTTTCTCTTTCTGTGTGACTTATTTCACTTAGAATCATCGTACCTGAATCCACTCATTATGCTGCTACGGGCCTGATGACATAGATTTCATTGCTGAGTGATATTGCATTGTACGTAAGTACCACAACTTCTTTATCCATTTTTCGCTTTCTGCGATATTGAACTTGTACCATAAATGAGGTTCTTGTAAACAGAGCCTTCCCATAATTTGGGGTGGCTGTGTCTTTTTGAGTTTAATTTCCCTAAGCTATAGTACCATAAGTGGAAGTGCCCTAGGCTCTGTTGCTTTGTTTCTTAGATGTTTCAGGAAACACCATACACTTCTCCAGAGTGGCTGTTTGCAATTTACATCCCGCCCATCAGCATAACAAGGCTCCCAGTTCTCCATGGCCTGTCCTGCCTTTCTGGATTTTACACTTTTTACAGCTGGCCCCTTTGACCGGGGGGCAGTGAGACTTCATTGTAGTGCAGTTTTCCTTTGCAAGCTTGCTTGGTTGGCCAAAAAGGGCGTATGTGTTTTTTCCTGAATATATTCAGGAAAAAACGCATACGCCCTTTTTGGCCAAGTGCATCATTGTGGACGTTCTGCCTCTTTTCCTATGCTTTACATGCAATTCCAGTCTACCTCCTGAAATCGGTTTCCTGCAATTCTGCCCCGCTTTCAAGTCCTCTTGGCAGCCTTACTTCAATATATTTTTGGACGATAGCTGTCATTTATAACTCTGCAGGTTTGTGAATTACACTGCCCCTGAGCTCCTTTCTTCAACTTGCTTTCTTGTGAGCTGGCCGCAACACCGCAGCATGGCTTCAGGCCCTAGTGTTGTTCCGGCACGGCACGCTGAGCCTTTGGTTAATTCCTCTTCCTGGTGGGAAATGAGAGTTAAAATTGCCCGTCCAGACACCTCCAGCTAGTCTCTCATTGGTTCTCCCTATTTCTGTTCATTTTCCGCAGAAATTGCAAACTGGGCCAAACAGGAGGTTAAAGGCACTGACTCTCCAAGTGGGGAGAGTGTTAGTAAAGCGTCTGGAATGTTGCACCCGAGTACCAGGGTACGAAACCTGAGACACATTTGAACACGTTTCCCGAACACACAGAGGATCATACTCTGGGTCCACATGCATGTTTTAGCTGAAGGAAGAATCCCTTAAACTTGGAGAGTTGAGACCCATGGAATGGATACCAGGCAATATGAATTCAAAGGGTCTGCATTTGCTCACCGAACCTCACCAATCCTATCACTACTGCATTTATGCCGCTGTACACACGCATGATTCTCTTTCGGAGACATATAAATCCATAGGTTTTAAGATTCTTACTAGTCAGGTATATTCTTAGGCGTTTAATATGGGGTGTTGAGTCCACTTCGTTGAACAAGGAGTAGCTATTGTCTATTATATATTTGGCTTATGGAACGGTATCTGTGCCAAGTTCAATCTCTGGTTTTATGCAGCACCCCAACCCACCTTTCCCCTTAAGCAAGCATAAGTTGGTTTTCTACATTTGAGACCCTGTTCTGTTTTGTAATTCAGTTCCTGTGTAGCCAAGTTTACATTCCGTGTAGTAGTGATATCTTATGAAGTTTCTCTTTCTGTGTGACTTATTTCACTTAGAATCATCGTACCTGAATCCACTCATTATGCTGCTACGGGCCTGATGACATAGATTTCATTGCTGAGTGATATTGCATTGTACGTAAGTACCACAACTTCTTTATCCATTTTTCGCTTTCTGCGATATTGAACTTGTACCATAAATGAGGTTCTTGTAAACAGAGCCTTCCCATAATTTGGGGTGGCTGTGTCTTTTTGAGTTTAATTTCCCTAAGCTATAGTACCATAAGTGGAAGTGCCCTAGGCTCTGTTGCTTTGTTTCTTAGGTGTTTCAGGAAACACCATACACTTCTCCAGAGTGGCTGTTGGCAATTTACATCCCGCCCATCAGCATAACAAGGCTCCCAGTTCTCCATGGCCTGTCCTGCCTTTCTGGATTTTACACTTTTTTCAGATGGCCCTTTTGACTGGGGGCAGTGAGACTTCATTGTAGTGCAGATTTCCTTTGCAAGCTTGCTTGGTTGGCCAAAAAGGGCGTATGCGTTTTTTCCTGAATATATTCAGGAAAAAACGCATACGCCGTTTTTGGCCAAGTGCATCATTGTGGACGTTCTGCCTCTTTTCCTATGCTTTACATGCAATTCCAGTCTACCTCCTGAAATCGGTTTCCTGCAATTCTGCCCCGCATTCAAGTCCTCTTGGCAGCCTTACTTCAATATATTTTTGGACGATAGCTGTCATTTATAACTCTGCAGGTTTGTGAATTACAGTGCCCCTGAGCTCTTTCTTCAACTTGCTTTCTTGTGAGCTGGCCACAACACCGCAGCATTGCTTCAGGCCCTAGTGTGGTTCCGGCACGGCACGCTGAGCCTTTGGTTAATTCCTCTTCCTGGTGGGAAATGAGAGTTAAAATTGCCCGTCCAGACACCTCCAGCTAGTCTCTCATTGGTTCTCCCTATTCCTGTTCATTTTCCGCAGAATTTGCAAACTGGGCCAAACAGGAGGTTAAAGGAACTGACTCTCCAAGTGGGGAGAGTGTTAGTAAAGCGTCTGGAATGTTGCACCCGAGTACCAGGGTACGAAACCTGAGACACATTTGAACACGTTTCCCGAACACACAGAGGATCATACTCTGGGTCCACATGCATGTTTTAGCTGAAGGAAGAATCCCTTAAACTTGGAGAGTTGAGACCCATGGAATGGATACCAGGCAATATGAATTCAAAGTGTCTGCATTTGCTCACCGAACCTCACCAATCCTCTCACTACTGCATTTATGCCGCTGTACACATGCTTGATTCTCTATCGGAGACATATAAATCCATAGGGTTTAAGATTATTACTAGTCAGGTATATTCTTAGGCGTTTAATATTGGGTGTTGAGTCCACTTCGTTGAACAAGGAGTAGCTATTGTCTATTATATATTACGCTTATGGAACGGTATCTGTGCCAAGTTCAATCTCTGGTTTTATGCAGCACCCCAACTCACCTTTCCCCATAAGCAAGCATAAGTTGGTTTTCTACATTTGAGACCCTGTTCTGTTTTGTAATTCAGTTCCTGTGTAGCCAAGTTTACATTCCGTGTAGTAGTGATATCTTATGAAGTTTCTTTTTCTGTGTGACTTATTTCACTTAGAATCATCGTACCTGAATCCACTCGTTATGCTGCTACGGGCCTGATGACATAGATTTCATTGCTGAGTGATATTGCATTGTACGTAAGTACCACAACTTCTTTATCCATTTTTCGCTTTCTGCGATATTGAACTTGTACCATAAATGAGGTTCTTGTTAACAGAGCCGTCCCAAACTTTGGGGTGGCTGTGTCTTTTTGATTTTAATTTCCCTAAGCTATAGGACCATAAGTGGAAGTGCCCTAGTCTCTGTTGCTTTGTTTCTTAGATGTTTCAGGAAACACCATACACTTCTCCAGAGTGGCTTTGGCAATTTACATCCCATCCATCAGCATAACAAGGCTCCCAGTTCTCCATGGCCTGTCCTGCCTTTCTGGATTTTACAATTTTTTCAGATGACCCTTTTGACCGGGGGGCAGTGAGACTTCATTTTAGTGCAGATTTCCTTTGCAAGCTTGCTTGGTTGGTCAAAAAGGGCGTATGCGTTTTTTCCTGAATATATTCAGGAAAAAACGCATACGCCCTTTTTGGCCAAGTGCATCATTGTGGACGTTCTGCCTCTTTTCCTATGCTTTACATGCAATTCCAGTCTACCTCCTGAAATCGGTTTCTTGCAATTCTGCCCCGCTTTCAAGTCCTCTTGGCAGCCTTACTTCAATATATTTTTGGACGATAGCTATCATTTATAACTCTGCAGGTTTGTGAGTTACAGTGTCCCTGAGCTCCTTTCTTCAACTCGCTTTCTTGTGAGCTGGCCGCAACACCGCAGGATTGCCTCAAGCCCTAGTGTGGTTCCGGCACGGCACGCTGAGCCTTTGGTTAATTCCTCTTCCTGGTGGGAAATGAGAGTTAAATTTGCCCGACCAGACACGTCCAGCTAGTCTCTCATTGGTTCTCCCTATTCCTGTCCATTTTCCGCAGAAATTGCAAACTGGGCCAAACAGGAGGTTATAGGCACTGACTCTCCAAGTGGGGAGAGTGTTAGTAAAGCGTCTGGAATGTTGCACCCGAGTACCAGGGGACGAAAACTGAGACACATTTGAACACGTTTCCCGAACACACGGTGGATCATACTCTGGGTTCCACATGCATGTTTCAGCTGAAGGAAGAATCCCTTAAACTTGGAGAGTTGAGACCCATGGAATGGGTACCATGCAATATGACTTCAAAGGGTCTGCATTTGCTCACCGAACCTCACCAATCCTATCACTACTGCATTTATGCCGCTGTACACACGCTTGATTCTCTTTCGGAGACATATAAATCCATAGGTTTTAAGATTCTTACTAGTCAGGTATATTCTTAGGCGTTTAATATGGGGTGTTGAGTCCACTTCGTTGAACAAGGAGTAGCTATTGTCTATTATATATTTGGCTTATGGAACGGTATCTGTGCCAATTTCAATCCCTGGTTTTATGCAGCACCCCAACTCACCTTTCCCCTTAAGCAAGCATAAGTTGGTTTTCTACATTTGAGACCCTGTTCTGTTTTGTAATTCAGTTCCTGTGTAGCCAAGTTTACATTCCGTGTAGTAGTGATATCTTATGAAGTTTCTTTTTCTGTGTGACTTATTTCACTTAGAATCATCGTACTTGAATCCACTCATTATGCTTCTACGGGCCTGATGACATAGATTTCATTGCTGAGTGATATTGCATTGTACGTAAGTACCACAACTTCTTTATCCATTTTTCGCTTTCTGTGATATTGAACTTGTACGATAAACGACGTTCTTGTAAACAGAGCTGTCCCAAACTTTGGGGTGGTTGTGTCTTTTTGATTTTAATTTCCCTAAGCTATAGGACCAGAAGTGGAAGTGCCCTAGGCTCTGTTGCTTTGTTTCTTAGATGTTTCAAGAAACACCATACACTTCTCCAGAGTGGCTGTTGGCAATTTACATCCCGGCCATCAGCATAACAAGGCTACCAGTTATCCATGGCCTGTCCTGCCTTTCTGGATTGCACACTTTTTTCAGCTGGCCTATTTGACCGGGGGGCAGTGACACTTCATTGTAGTGCAGATTTCCTTTGCAAGCTTGCTTGGTTGGTCAAAAAGGGCGTATGCGTTTTTTCCTGAATATATTCAGGAAAAAACGCATACGCCCTTTTTGGCCAAGTGCATCATTGTGGACGTTCTGCCTCTTTTCCTATGCTTTACATGCAATTCCAGTCTACCTCCTGAAATCGGTTTCCTGCAATTCTGCCCCGCTTTCAAGTCCTCTTGGCAGCCTTACTTCAATATATTTTTGGACGATACCTGTCATTTATAACTCTGCAGGTTTGTGAATGACAGTGCCCTTGAGCTCCTTTCTTCAACTCGCTTTCTTGTGAGCTGGCCGCAACACCGCAGGATTGCTTCAGGCCCTAGTGTGGTTCTGGCATGGCACACTGAGCCTTTGGTTAATTCCTCTGCCTGGTGGGAAATGAGAGTTAAATATGCCCGTGCAGACACCTCCAGCTAGTCTCTCATTGGTTCTCCCTATTCCTGTTCATTTTCCACAGAAATTGCAAACTGGGCGAAACAGGAGTTTAAAGGCACTGACTCTCCAAGTGGGGAGAGAGTTAGTAAAGCTTCTGAAATGTTGCACCCGAGTACCAGGGGACGAAAACTGAGACACATTTGAACACGTTTCCCGATCACACAGTGGATCATACTCTGGGTTCCACATGCATGTTTTAGCTGAAGGAAGAATCCCTTAAACCTGGAGAGTTGAGACCCATGGAATGGGTACCATGCAATATGACTTCAAAGGGTCTGCATTTGCTCACCGAACCTCACCAATCCTATCACTGCTGCGTTTATGCCGCTGTACACATGCTTGATTCTCTTTTGGAGACATATAAATCCATAGGTTTTAAGATTCTTACTAGTCAGATATATTCTTAGGCGTTCAATATGGGGTGTTGAGTCCACTTCGTTGAGCAAGGAGTAGCTCTTGTCTATTACAAATTTAGCTTATGGAACGGTATCTGTGCTAATTTCAATCTCTGGTTTTATGCAGCACCCCAACTCACCTTTCCCCTTAAGCAAGTATAAGGTGGTTTTCTACATTTGAGACCCTGTTCTGTTTTGTAATTCAGTTCCTGTGTAGCCAAGTTTACATTCCGTGTAGTAGTGATATCTTATAATGTTTCTTTTTCTGTGTGACTTATTTCACTTAGAATCATCGTACCTGAATCCACTCATTATGCTGCTATGGGCCTGATGACATAGATTTCATTGCTGAGTGATATTGCATTGTACGTAAATACCACAACTTCTTTATCCGTTTTTCGCTTTCTGCGATATTGAACTTGTACTGTAAACGACGTTCTTATAAACAGAGCCGTGCCAAACGTTGGGGTGGCTGTGTATTTTTGAGTTTAATTTCCCTAAGCTATAGGACCATAAGTGGAAGTGCCCTAGGCTCTGTTGCTTTGTTTTTTGGATGTTTCAGGAAACACCATACACTTCTCCAGAGTGGCTGTTGGCAATTTACATCCCGTCCATCCGCATAACAAGTCTCCCAGTTCTCCATGGCCTGTCCTGCCTTTCTGGATTTTACACTTTTTTCAGATTACCCTTTTGACCGGGGGGCAGTGAGACTTCATTGTAGTGCAGATTGCCTTTGCAAGCTTGCTTGGTTGGCCAAAAAGGGCGTATGCGTTTTTTCCTGAATATATTCAGGAAAAAACGCATACGCCCTTTTTGGCCAAGTGCATCATTGTGGACGTTCTGCCTCTTTTCCTATGCTTTACATGCAATTCCAGTCTACCTCCTGAAATCGGTTTCCTGCAATTCTGCCCCGCTTTCAAGTCCTCTTGGCAGCCTTACTTCAATATATTTTTGGACGATAGCTATCATTTATAACTCTGCAGGTTTGTGAGTTACAGTGTCCCTGAGCTCCTTTCTTCAACACGCTTTCTTGTGAGCTGGCTGCAACACCGCAGGATTGCATCAGGCCCTAGTGTGGTTCTGGCACGGCACGCTGAGCCTTTGGTTAATTCCTCTTCCTGGTGGGAAATGAGAGTTAAATTTGCCCGCCCAGACACCTCCAGCTAGTCTCTCATTGGTTCTCCCTATTCCTGTTCATTTTCCAAAGAAATTGCAAACTGGGCCCAACAGGAGGTTAAAGGCACTGACTCTCCAAGTGGGGAGAGTGTTAGTAAAGCATCTGGAATGTTGCACCCGAGTACCAGGGGACGAAAACTGAGACACATTTGAACACTTTTCCCGATCACACGGTGGATCATACTCTGGGATCCACATGCATGTTTTAGCTGAAGGAAGAATCCCTTAAACCTGGAGATTTGAGACCCACGGAATGGGTACCATGCAATATGATTTCAAAGGGTCCGCATTTGCTCACCGAACCTCACCTATCCTATCACTGCTGCGTTCATACAGCTGTACACACGCTTGATTCTCTTTTGGAGACATATAAATCCATAGGTTTTAAGATTCTTACTAGTCAGGTATATTCTTAGGCGTTTAATATGGGGTGTTGAGTCCACTTCGTTGAGCAAGGAGTAGCTCTTGTCTATTACATATTTGGCTTATGGAACGCTATCTGTGCTAATTTCAATTTCTGGTTTTATGCAGCACCCCAACTCACGTTTCCCCTTAAGCAAGCATAAGTTGGTTTTCTACATTTGAGACCCTGTTCTGTTTTGTAATTCAGTTCCTGTGTAGCCAAGTTTACATTCCGTGTAGTAGTGATATCTTATGATGTTTCTTTTTCTGTGTGACTTATTTCACTTAGAATCATCGTACCTGAATCCACTCATTATGCTGCTACGGGCCTGATGACATAGATTTCATTGCTGAGTGATATTGCATTGTACGTAAGTACCACAATATCTTTATCCATTTTTCGCTTTCTGTGATATTGAACTTGTACTGTAAACGAGGTTCTTGTAAACAGAGCTGTCCCAAACTTTGGGGTGGCTATGTCTTTTTGATTTTAATTTCGCTAAGCTATAGGACCATAAGTGGAAATGCCCTAGGCTCTGTTGCTTTATTTTTTAGATGTTTCAATAAACACCATACACTTCTCCAGAGTGGCTGTTGGCAATTTACATCCCATTCATCAGCATAAGAAGGCTCCCAGTTCTCCATGGCCTGTCCTGCCTTTCTGGATTTTACACTTTTTTCTGATGGCCCTTTTGACTGGGGGCCAGTAAGACATCATTGTAGTGCAGATTTCCTTTGCAAGCTTGCTTGGTTGTCCAAAAACGGCGTATGCGTTTTCTCCTGAATATATTCAGGAAAAAACGCATACGCCCTTTTTGGCCAAGTGCATCATTGTGGACGTTCTGCCTCTTTTCCTATGCTTTACATGCAATTCCAGTCTACCTCCTGAAATCGGTTTCCTGCAATTCTGCCCCGCTTTCAAGTCCTCTTGGCAGGCTTACTTCAATATATTTTTGGACGATAGCTGTCATTTATAACTCTGCAGGTTTGTGAATGACAGTGCCCTTGAGCTCCTTTCTTCAACTCGCTTTCTTGTGAGCTGGCCGCAACACCGCAGGATTGCTTCAGGCCCTAGTGTGGTTCTGGCATGGCACACTGAGCCTTTGGTTAATTCCTCTGCCTGGTGGGAAATGAGAGTTAAATATGCCCGTGCAGACACCTCCAGCTAGTCTCTCATTGGTTCTCCCTATTCCTGTTCATTTTCCACAGAAATTGCAAACTGGGCGAAACAGGAGTTTAAAGGCACTGACTCTCCAAGTGGGGAGAGAGTTAGTAAAGCTTCTGAAATGTTGCACCCGAGTACCAGGGGACGAAAACTGAGACACATTTGAACACGTTTCCCGATCACACAGTGGATCATACTCTGGGTTCCACATGCATGTTTTAGCTGAAGGATGAATCCCTTAAACCTGGAGAGTTGAGACCCATGGAATGGGTACCATGCAATATGACTTCAAAGGGTCTGCATTTGCTCACTGAACCTCACCAATCCTATCACTGCTGCGTTTATGCCGCTGTACACATGCTTGATTCTCTTTTGGAGACATATAAATCCATAGGTTTTAAGATTCTTACTAGTCAGATATATTCTTAGGCGTTCAATATGGGGTGTTGAGTCCACTTCGTTGAGCAAGGAGTAGCTCTTGTCTATTACAAATTTGGCTTATGGAACGGTATCTGTGCTAATTTCAATCTCTGGTTTTATGCAGCACCCCAACTCACCTTTCCCCTTAAGCAAGTATAAGGTGGTTTTCTACATTTGAGACCCTGTTCTGTTTTGTAATTCAGTTCCTGTGTAGCCAAGTTTACATTCCGTGTAGTAGTGATATCTTATAATGTTTCTTTTTCTGTGTGACTTATTTCACTTAGAATCATCGTACCTGAATCCACTCATTATGCTGCTATGGGCCTGATGACATAGATTTCATTGCTGAGTGATATTGCATTGTACGTAAATACCACAACTTCTTTATCCGTTTTTCGCTTTCTGCGATATTGAACTTGTACTGTAAACGAGGTTCTTATAAACAGAGCCGTGCCAAACTTTGGGGTGGCTGTGTCTTTTTGAGTTTAATTTCCCTAAGCTATAGGACCATAAGTGGAAGTGCCCTAGGCTCTGTTGCTTTGTTTTTTGGATGTTTCAGGAAACACCATACACTTCTCCAGAGTGGCTGTTGGCAATTTACATCCCGTCCATCCGCATAACAAGTCTCCCAGTTCTCCATGGCCTGTCCTGCCTTTCTGGATTTTACACTTTTTTCAGATTACCCTTTTGACCGGGGGGCAGTGAGACTTCATTGTAGTGAAGATTTCATTTGCAAGCTTGCTTGGTTGGCCAAAAAGGGCGTATGCATTTTTTCCTGAATATATTCACGAAAAAACACATACGCCCTTTTTGGCCAAGTTCATCATTGTGGACGTTCTGCCTCTTTTCCTATGCTTTATATGCAATTCCAGTCTACCTCCTGAAATCGGTTTCCTGCAATTCTGCCCTGCTATCAAGTGCTCTTGGCAGCCTTACTTCAATATATTTTTGGACGATAGCTGTCATTTATAACTCTGCAGATCTGTAAATTACAGTGCCCCTGAGCTCCTTTCTTCACTCGCTTTCTTGTGAGCTGTCTGCAACACCGCAGGATTGCTTCAGGCCTTAGTGTGGTTCCGGCACGGCACGCTGAGTCTTTGGGTAATTACTCATCCTGGTGTGGAATGAGAGTTAAATTTGCCCGTCCAGACACCTCCAGCTAGTCTCTCATTGGTTCTCCCTATTCCTGTTCATTTTCCGCAGAAATTGCAAACTGGGGAAACAGGATGTTAAAGGCACTGACTCTCCAAGTCGGGAGAGTGTTAGTAAAGTGTCTGGAATGTTGCACCCGAGTACCAGGGGACGAAAACAGAGACACATTTAAACACATTTCCCGATCACACGGTGGATCATACTCTCGGTTCCACATGCATGTTTTAGCTGAAGGAAGATTCCCTTAAACCTGGAGAGTTGAGACGCATGGAATGGGTACCATGCAATATGACTTCAAAGGGTCTGCATTTGCCAACCGATCCTCACCAGTCCTATAATGGCTGCGTTTATGCCGCTGTACACACGCTTGATTCTCTTTTGGAGACATATAAATCCATAGGTTTTAAGATTCTTACTAGTCAGGTATATTCTTAGGCTTTTAATATGGGGTGTTGAGTACACTACGATGAGCAAGGAGTAGCTCTTGTCTATTATATATTTGGCTTATGGAAGGGTATCTGTGCTAATTTCCATCTCTGGTTTTATGCAGCACCCCAACTCACCTTTCCCCTTAAGCAAGCATAAGTTGGTTTTCTACATTTGAGACCCTGTTCTGTTTTGTAATTCAGTTCCTGTGTAGCCAAGTTTACATTCCGTGTATTAGTGATATCTTATGATGTTTCTTTTTCTGTGTGACTTATTTCACTTAGAATCATCGTACCTGAATCCACTCATTATGCTGCTATGGGCCTGATGACATAGATTTCATTGCTGAGTGATATTGCATTGTACGTGAGTACCACAACTTCTATATCCATTTTTCGCTTTTGGTGATATTGAACTTGTACCATAAACGAGGTTATTGTAAACAGAGCCCTCCCAACCATTGGGGTGGCTGTGTCTTTTTGATTTTAATTTCCCTAAGCTATAGGACCATAAGTGGAAGTGCACTAGGCTCTGTTGCTTTGTTTATTAGATGTTTCAGGAAACAGCATACACTACTCCAGAGTGGCTGTTGGCAATTTACATCCCGCCCATCAGCATAACAAGGCTCCAAGTTCTTTATGGCCTGTCCTGCCTTTCTGGATTTTACACTTTTTTCAGATGGCCCTTTTGACTGGGGGCCAGTGAGACATCATTGTAGTGCAGATTTCCTTTGCAAGCTTGCTTGGTTGGCCAAAAAGTGCGTATGCGTTTTTTCCTGAATATATACAGGAAAAAACGCATATGCCCTTTTTGGCCAAGTGCATCATTGTGGACGTTCTGCCTCTTTTCCTATGCTTTACATGCAATTCCAGTCTACCTCCTGAACTCGGTTTCCTGCAATTCTGCCCCGCTTTGAAGTCCTCTTGGCAGCCTTACTTCAATATATTTTTGGACGATAGCTGTCATTTATGACTCTGCAGGTTTGTGAGTTACAGTGTCCCTGAGCTCCTTTCTTCAACTCGCTTTCTTGAGAGCTGGCCGCAACACCACAGGATTGCTTCAGGCCCTAGTGTGGTTCTGGCATGGCACACTGAGCCTTTGGTTAATTCCTCTGCCTGGTGGGAAATGAGAGTTAAATTTTCCCGTCCAGACGCCTCCAGGTGGTCTCTCATCTGTTCTCCCTATTCCTGTTCATTTTCCAAAGAAATTGCAAACTGGACCAAACAGGAGGTTAAAGGCACTGACTCTCCAAGTGGGGAGAGTGTTAGTAAAGCATCTGCAATGTTGCACCCGAGTACCAGGGGACGAAAACTGAGACACATCTGAACACGTTTCCCGATCACACGGTGGATCATACTCTGGGTTCCACATGCATGTTTTAGCTGAAGGAAGAATCCCTTAAACCTGGAGATTTGAGACCCATGGAATGGGTATCATGCAATATGACTTCAAAGGGTCTGCATTTGCTCACCGAACCTCACCAATCCTATAACTGCTGCGTTTATGCCGCTGTACACATGCTTGATTCTCTTTTGGAGACATATAAATCCATAGGTATAAGATTCTTACTAGTCAGGTATATTCTTAGGCGTTTAATATGGGCTGTTGAGTCCACTACGTTGAGCAAGGTGTAGCTCTTGTCTATTACATATTTGGCTTATGGAAGGGTATCTGTGCTAATTTCCTTCTCTGGTTTTATGCAGCACCCCAAGTCACCTTTCCCCTTAAGCAAGCATAAGTTGGTTTTCTACATTTGAGACCCTGTTCTGTTTTGTAATTCAGTTCCTGTGTAGCCAAGTTTACATTCCGTGTAGTAGTGATATCTTATGAAGTTTCTTTTTCTGTGTGACTTATTTCACTTAGAATCATCGTACCTGAATCCACTCATTATGCTGCTACGGGCCTGATGACATAGATTTCATTGCTGAGTGATATTACATTGTACGTAAGTACCACAACATCTTTATCCATTTTTCACTTTCTGTGATATTGAACTTGTACCGTAAACGAGTTTGTTGTAAACAGAGCCGTCCCAAACTTTGGGGTGGCTGTGTCTTTTTGATTTTAATTTCCCTAAGCTATAGGACCATAAGTGGAAGTGCCCTAGGCTCTGTTGCTTTATTTTTTAGATGTTTCACTAAACACCATACACTTCTCCAGAGTGGCTGTTGGCAATTTACATCCCGCCCATCAGCATAACAAGGCTCCCAGTTCTCCATGGCCTGTCCTGCCTTTCTGGATTTTACACTTTTTTCAGATGACTCTTTTGACCGGGGGGCAGTGAGACGTCATTGTAGTGCAGATTTCCTTTGCAAGCTTGCTTGCTTGCCCAAAAAGGGCCTATGCGTTTTTTCCTGAATATATTCAGGAAAAAACGCATACGCCCTTTTTGGCCAAGTGCATCATTGTGGACGGTCTGCCTCTTTTCCTATGCTTTACATGCAATTCCAGTCTACCTCCTGAAATCGGTTTCCTGCAATTCTGCCCCGCTTTCAAGTCCTCTTGGCAGCCTTACTTCAATATATTTTTGGATGATAGTTGTCATTTATAACTCTGCAGGTTTGTGAATGACAGTGCCCCTGAGCTCCTTTCTTCAACTCGCTTTCTTGTGAGCTGGCTGCAACACCGCACGATTGCTTCAGGCCCTAGTGTGGTTCCGTCACTGCACGCTGAGCCTTTGGTTAATTCCTCTTCCTGGTGGGAAATGAGAGTTAAATTTGCCCGTCCAGACACCTCCAGCTAGTCTTTCATGGGTTTTCCCTATTCCTTTTCATCTTACGCAGAAATTGCAAACTGGGCCAAACAGGAGGTTAAAGGCACTGACTCTCCAAGTGGGGAGAGTGTTAGTAAAGCTTCTGGAATGTTGCACCCTAGTACCAGGGGACGAAAACTGAGACACATATGAACACGTTTCCCGAACACACAGTGGATCATACTCTGGGTTCCACATGCATGTTTTAGCTGAAGGAAGAATCCCTTAAACCTGGAGAGTTGAGACCCATGGAATGGGAACCATGCAATATTACTTCAAAGGGTCTGCATTTGCTCACCGAACCTCACCAATCCTATCACTGCTGCATTTATGCCGCTGTACACACGCTTGATTCTCTTTTGGAGACATATAAATCCATAGGTTTTAAGATTCTTACTAGTCAGGTATATTCTTAGGCTTTTAATATGGGGTGTTGAGTACACTACGATGAGCAAGGAGTAGCTCTTGTCTATTATATATTTGGCTTATGGAAGGGTATCTGTGCTAATTTCCATCTCTGGTTTTATGCAGCACCCCAACTCACCTTTCCCCTTAAGCAAGCATAAGTTGGTTTTCTACATTTGAGACCCTGTTCTGTTTTGTAATTCAGTTCCTGTGTAGCCAAGTTTACATTCCGTGTATTAGTGATATCTTATGATGTTTCTTTTTCTGTGTGACTTATTTCACTTAGAATCATCGTACCTGAATCCACTCATTATGCTGCTATGGGCCTGATGACATAGATTTCATTGCTGAGTGATATTGCATTGTACGTGAGTACCACAACTTCTATATCCATTTTTCGCTTTTGGTGATATTGAACTTGTACCATAAACGAGGTTCTTGTAAACAGAGCCCTCCCAACCATTGGGGTGGCTGTGTCTTTTTGATTTTAATTCCCCTAAGCTATAGGACCATAAGTGGAAGTGCACTAGGCTCTGTTGCTTTGTTTATTAGATGTTTCAGGAAACAGCATACACTACTCCAGAGTGGCTGTTGGCAATTTACATCCCGCCCATCAGCATAACAAGGCTCCAAGTTCTTTATGGCCTGTCCTGCCTTTCTGGATTTTACACTTTTTTCAGATGGCCCTTTTGACTGGGGGCCAGTGAGACATCATTGTAGTGCAGATTTCCTTTGCAAGCTTGCTTGGTTGGCCAAAAAGTGCGTATGCGTTTTTTCCTGAATATATACAGGAAAAAACGCATATGCCCTTTTTGGCCAAGGGCATCATTGTGGACGTTCTGTCTCTTTTCCTATGCTTTACATGCAATTCCAGTCTACCTCCTGAAATCGGTTTCCTGCAATTCTGACCCGCTTTCAAGTCCTCTTGGCAGCCTTACTTCAATATATTTTTGGACGATAGCTGTCATTTATAACTCTGCAGGTTTGTGAGTTACAGTGTCCCTGACCTCCTTTCTTCAACTCGCTTTCTTGTGAGCTGGCCGCAACACCGCAGCATTGCTTCAGGCCCTAGTGTGGTTCCGGCACGGCACGCTGAGCCTTTGGTTAATTCCTCTTCCTGGTGGGGAATGAGAGTTAAATTTGCCCGTCCAGACACCTCCAGCTAGTCTCTCATTGGTTCTCCCTATTCCTGTTCATTTTCCGCAGAAATTGCAAACTGGGCCAAACAGGAGGTTAAAGGCACTGACTCTCCAAGTGGGGAGAGTGTTAGTAAAGCGTCTGGAATGTTGCACCCGAGTACCAGGGGACGAAAACTGAGACACATTTGAACACGTTTCCCGAACACACGGTGGATCATACTCTGGGTTCCACATGCATGTTTTAGCTGAAGGAAGAATCCCTTAAACCTGGAGAGTTGAGACCCATGGAATGGGTACCATGCAATATGACTTCAAAGGGTCTGCATTTGCTCACCGATCCTCATCAATCCTTTGACTGCTGCGTTTATGCCGCTGTACACACGCTTGATTCTCTTTCGGAGACATATAAATCCATAGGTTTTAAAATTATTACTAGTCAGGTATATTCTTAGGCGTTTAATATGGGGTGTTGAGTCCACTTCATTGAACAAGGAGTAGCTATTGTCTATTATATATTTAGCTTATGGAACGGTATCTGTGCCAATTTCAATCCCTGGTTTTATGCAGCACCCCAACTCACCTTTCCCCTTAAGCAAGCATAAGTTGGTTTTCTACATTTGAGACCCTGTTCTGTTTTGTAATTCAGTTCCTGTGTAGCCAAGTTTACATTCCGTGTAGTAGTGACATCTTATGAAGTTTCTTTTTCTGTGTGACTTATTTCACTTAGAATCATCGTACCTGAATCCACTCATTATGCTGCTATGGGCCTGATGACATAGATTTCATTGCTGAGTGATATTGCATTGTACGTAAGTACCACAACTTCTTTATCCATTTTTCGCTTTCTGTGATATTGAACTTGTACCATAAACGAGGTTCTTGTAAACAGAGCCTTCCCAAAATTTGGGGTGGCTGTGTCTTTTTGATTTTAATTTCCTAACCTATAGGACCATAAGTAGAAGTGCCCTAGGCTCTGTTGCTTTGTTTTTTGGATGTTTCAGGAAACACCATACACTTCTCCAGAGTGGCTGTTGGCAATTTACATCCCGTCCATCCGCATAACAAGTCTCCCAGTTCTCCATGGCCTGTCCTGCCTTTCTGGATTTTACACTTTTTTCAGATTACCCTTTTGACCGGGGGGCAGTGAGACTTCATTGTAGTGCAGATTGCCTTTGCAAGCTTGCTTGGTTGGCCAAAAAGGGCGTATGCGTTTTTTCCTGAATATATTCAGGAAAAAACGCATACGCCCTTTTTGGCCAAGTGCATCATTGTGGACGTTCTGCCTCTTTTCCTATGCTTTAAATGCAATTCCAGTCTACCTCCTGAAATCGGTTTCCTGCAATTCTGCCCCGCTTTCAAGTCCTCTTGGCAGCCTTACTTCAATATATTTTTGGACGATAGCTGTCATTTATAACTCTGCAGGTTTGTGAGTTACAGTGTCCCTGAGCTCCTTTCTTCAACTCGCTTTCTTGAGAGCTGGCCGCAACACCGCATGATTGCTTCAGGCCCTAGTGTGGTTCCGGCACGGCACGCTGAGCCTTTGGTTAATTCCTCTTCCTGGTGGGAAATGAGAGTTAAAATTGCCCGTCCAGACACCTCCAGCTAGTCTCTCACTGGTTCTCCCTATTTCTGTTCATTTTCCGCAGAAATTGCAAACTGGGCCAAACAGGAGGTTAAAGGCACTGACTCTCCAAGTGGGGAGAGTGTTAGTAAAGCGTCTGGAATGTTGCACCCGAGTACCAGGGTACGAAACCTGAGACACATTTGAACACGTTTCCCGAACACACAGAGGATCATACTCTGGGTCCACATGCATGTTTTAGCTGAAGGAAGAATCCCTTAAACTTGGAGAGTTGAGACCCATGGAATGGATACCAGGCAATATGAATTCAAAGGGTCTGCATTTGCTCACCGAACCTTACCAATCCTATCACTACTGCATTTATGCCGCTGTACACACGCTTGATTCTCTTTCGGAGACATATAAATCCATAGGTTTTAAGATTCTTACTAGTCAGGTATATTCTTAGGCGTTTAATATGGGGTGTTGAGTCCACTTCGTTGAACAAGGAGTAGCTATTGTCTATTATATATTTGGCTTATGGAACGGTATCTGTGCCAAGTTCAATCTCTGGTTTTATGCAGCACCCCAACCCACCTTTACCCTTAAGCAAGCATAAGTTGGTTTTCTACATTTGAGACCCTGTTCTGTTTTGTAATTCAGTTCCTGTGTAGCCAAGTTTACATTCCGTGTAGTAGTGATATCTTATGAAGTTTCTCTTTCTGTGTGACTTATTTCACTTAGAATCATCGTACCTGAATCCACTCATTATGCTGCTACGGGCCTGATGACATAGATTTCATTGCTGAGTGATATTGCATTGTACGTAAGTACCACAACTTCTTTATCCATTTTTCGCTTTCTGCGATATTGAACTTGTACCATAAATGAGGTTCTTGTAAACAGAGCCTTCCCATAATTTGGGGTGGCTGTGTCTTTTTGAGTTTAATTTCCCTAAGCTATAGTACCATAAGTGGAAGTGCCCTAGTCTCTGTTGCTTTGTTTCTTAGGTGTTTCAGGAAACACCATACACTTCTCCAGAGTGGCTGTTGGCAATTTACATCCCGCCCATCAGCATAACAAGGCTCCCAGTTCTCCATGGCCTGTCCTGCCTTTCTGGATTTTACACTTTTTTCAGATGGCCCTTTTGACTGGGGGCAGTGAGACTTCATTGTAGTGCAGATTTCCTTTGCAAGCTTGCTTGGTTGGCCAAAAAGGGCGTATGCGTTTTTTCCTGAATATATTCAGGAAAAAACGCATACGCCCTTTTTGGCCAAGTGCATCATTGTGGACGTTCTGCCTCTTTTCCTATGCTTTACATGCAATTCCAGTCTACCTCCTGAAATCGGTTTCCTGCAATTCTGCCCCGCATTCAAGTCCTCTTGGCAGCCTTACTTCAATATATTTTTGGACGATAGCTGTCATTTATAACTCTGCAGGTTTGTAAATTACAGTGCCCCTGAGCTCTTTCTTCAACTTGCTTTCTTGTGAGCTGGCCGCAACACTGCAGCATTGCTTCAGGCCCTAGTGTGGTTCCGGCACGGCACGCTGAGCCTTTGGTTAATTCCTCTTCCTGGTGGGAAATGAGAGTTAAAATTGCCCGTCCAGACACCTCCAGCTAGTCTCTCATTGGTTCTCCCTATTCCTGTTCATTTTCCGCAGAATTTGCAAACTGGGCCAAACAGGAGGTTAAAGGAACTGACTCTCCAAGTGGGGAGAGTGTTAGTAAAGCGTCAGGAATGTTGCACCCGAGTACCAGGGTACGAAACCTGAGACACATTTGAACACGTTTCCCGAACACACAGAGGATCATACTCTGGGTCCACATGCATGTTTTAGCTGAAGGAAGAATCCCTTAAACTTGGAGAGTTGAGACCCATGGAATGGATACCAGGCAATATGAATTCAAAGGGTCTGCATGTGCTCACCGAACCTCACCAATCCTATCACTACTGCATTTATGCCGCTGTACACATGCTTGATTCTCTTTCAGAGACATATAAATCCATAGGGTTTAAGATTATTACTAGTCAGGTATATTCTTAGGCGTTTAATATTGGGTGTTGAGTCCACTTCGTTGAACAAGGAGTAGCTATTGTCTATTATATATTACGCTTATGGAACGGTATCTGTGCCAAGTTCAATCTCTGGTTTTATGCAGCACCCCAACTCACCTTTCCCCATAAGCAAGCATAAGTTGGTTTTCTACATTTGAGACCCTGTTCTGTTTTGTAATTCAGTTCCTGTGTAGCCAACTTTACATTCCGTGTAGTAGTGATATCTTATGAAGTTTCTTTTTCTGTGTGACTTATTTCACTTAGAATCATCGTACCTGAATCCACTCGTTATGCTGCTACGGGCCTGATGACATAGATTTCATTGCTGAGTGATATTGCATTGTACGTAAGTACCACAACTTCTTTATCCATTTTTCGCTTTCTGCGATATTGAACTTGTACCATAAATGAGGTTCTTGTTAACAGAGCCGTCCCAAACTTTGGGGTGGCTGTGTCTTTTTGATTTTAATTTCCCTAAGCTATAGTACCATAAGTGGAAGTGCCCTAGTCTCTGTTGCTTTGTTTCTTAGATGTTTCAGGAAACACCATACACTTCTCCAGAGTGGCTTTTGGCAATTTACATCCCGTCCATCAGCAAAACAAGGCTCCCAGTTCTCCATGGCCTGTCCTGCCTTTATGGATTTTACACTTTTTTCAGATGACCCTTTTGACCGGGGGGCAGTGAGACTTCATTTTAGTGCAGATTTCCTTTGCAAGCTTGCTTGGTTGGTCAAAAAGGGCGTATGCGTTTTTTCCTGAATATACTCAGGAAAAAACGCATACGCCCTTTTTGGCCAAGTGCATCATTGTGGACGTTCTGCCTCTTTTCCTATGCTTTACATGCAATTCCAGTCTACCTCCTGAAATCGGTTTCCTGCAATTCTGCCCCGCTTTCGAGTCCTCTTGGCAGCCTTACTTCAATATATTTTTGGACGATAGCTGTCATTTATAACTCTGCAGGTTTGTGAATTCCAGTGCCCCTGAGGTCCTTTCTTCAACTTGTTTTCCTGTGAGCTGGCCGCAACACCGCAGCATTGCTTCAGGCCCTAGTGTGGTTCCGGCACGGCACGCTGAGCCTTTGGTTAATTCCTCTTCCTGGTGGGGAATTAGAGTTAAAATTGCCCGTCCAGACACCTCCAGCTAGTCTCTCATTGGTTCTCCCTATTTCTGTTCATTTTCCGCAGAAATTGCAAACTGGGTCAAACAGGAGGTTAAAGGCACTGACTCTCCAAGTGGGGAGAGTGTTAGTAAAGCGTCTGGAATGTTGCACCCGAGTACCAGGGGACGAAAACTGAGACACATTTGAACACGTTTCCCGAACACACGGTGGATCATACTCTGGGTTCCACATGCATGTTTTAGCTGAAGGAAGAATCCCTTAAACCTGGAGAGTTGAGACCCACGGAATGGGTACCATGCAATATGACTTCAAAGGGTCTGCATTTGCTCACCGAACCTCACCAATCCTATCACTACTGCATTTATGCCGCTGTACACATGCTTGATTCTCTTTCGGAGACATATAAATCCATAGGTTTTAAGATTATTACTAGTCAGGTATATTCTTAGGCGTTTAATATGGGGTGTTGAGTCCACTTCGTTGAACAAGGAGTAGCTATTGTCTATTATATATTTGGCTTATGGAACGGTATCTGTGCCAAGTTCAATCTCTGGTTTTATGCAGCACCCCAACCCACCTTTACCCTTAAGCAAGCATAAGTTGGTTTTCTACATTTGAGACCCTGTTCTGTTTTGTAATTCAGTTCCTGTGTAGCCAAGTTTACATTCCGTGTAGTAGTGATATCTTATGAAGTTTCTTTTTCTGTGTGACTTATTTCACTTAGAATCATCGTACCTGAATCCACTCATTATGTTGCTATGGGCCTGATGACATAGATTTCATTGCTGAGTGATATTGCATTGTACGTAAGTACCACAACTTCTTTATCCATTTTTCGCTTTCTGCGATATTGAGCTTGTACCATAAATGAGGTTCTTGTAAACAGAGCCTTCCCATAATTTGGGGTGGCTGTGTCTTTTTGAGTTTAATTTCCCTAATCTATAGTACCATAAGTGGAAGTGCCCTAGGCTCTGTTGCTTTGTTTCTTAGATGTTTCAGGAAACACCATACACTTCTCCAGAGTGGCTGTTGGCAATTTACATGCCGCCCATCAGCATAACAAGGCTCCCAGTTCTCCATGGCCTGTCCTGCCTTTCTGGATTTTACACTTTTTTCAGATGGCCCTTTTGACTGGGGGCAGTGAGACATCATTGTAGTGCAGATTTCCTTTGCAAGCTTGCTTGGTTGGCCAAAAAGGGCGTATGCGTTTTTTCCTGAATATATTCAGGAAAAAACGCATACGCCCTTTTTGGCCAAGTGCATCATTGTGGACGTTCTGCCTCTTTTCCTATGCTTTACATGCAATTCCAGTCTACCTCCTGAAATCGGTTTCCTGCAATTCTGCCCCGCTTTCAAGTCCTCTTGGCAGCCTTACTTCAATATATTTTTGGACGATAGCTGTCATTTATGACTCTGCAGGTTTGTGAGTTACAGTGTCCCTGAGCTCCTTTCTTCAACTCGCTTTCTTGCGAGCTGGCCGCAACACCGCAGGATTGCTTCAGGCCCTAGTGTGGTTCCCGCACGGCACGCTGAGCCTTTGGTTAATTCCTCTTCCTGGTGGGGAATGAGAGTTAAATTTGCCCGTCCAGACACCTCCAGCTAGTCTCTCATTGGTTCTCCCTATTCCTGTTCATTTTCCGCAGAAATTGCAAACTGGGCCAAACAGGAGGTTAAAGGCACTGACTCTCCAAGTGGGGAGAGTGTTAGTAAAGCGTCTGGAATGTTGCACCCGAGTACCAGTGGACGAAAACTGAGACACATTTGAACTCGTTTCCCGAACACACGGTGGATCATAATCTGGGTTCCACATGCATGTTTTAGCTGAAGGAAGAATCCCTTAAACCTGGAGAGTTGAGACCCATGGAATGGGAACCATGTAATATGACTTCAAAGGGTCTGCATTTGCTCACCGAACCTCACCAATCCTATCACTGCTGCGTTTATGCCGCTGTACACACGCTTGATTGTCTTTTGGAGACTTAAAAATCCATAGGTTTTAAGATTCTTACTACTCAGGTATATTCTTAGGCGTTTAATATGGGTAGCGACTCCACTTCGTTGAGCAAGGAGTAGCTCTTGTCTATTACATATTTGGCTTATGGAAGGGTATCTGTGCTAATTTCCATCTCTGGTTTTATGCAGCACCCCAACTCACCTTTCCCCTTAAGCAAGCATAAGTTAGATTTCTACATTTGAGACCCTGTTCTGTTTTGTAATTCAGTTCCTGTGTAGCCAAGTTTACATTCCGTGTATTAGTGATATCTTATGATGTTTCTTTTTCTGTGTGATTTATTTCACTTAGAATCATCGTACCTGAATACACTCATTATGCTGCTATGGGCCTGATGACATAGATTTCATTGCTGAGTGATATTGCATTGTACGTGAGTACCACAACTTCTTTATCCATTCTTTGCTTTCTGTGATATTGAACTTGTACCGTAAACGAGGTTCTTGTAAACAGCCGTCCCAAACTTTCGGGTGGCTGTGTCTTTTTGATTTTAATTTCCCTAAGCTATAGGACCATAAGTGGAAGTGCCCTAGGTTCTGTTGCTTTGTTTTTTAGATGTTTTAGGAAACACCATACACTTCTGCAGAGTGGCTGTTGGCAATTTACATCCCACCCATCAGCATAACAAGGCTCCCAGTTCTCCATGGCCTGTCCTGCCTTTCTGGATTTTACACTTTTTTCAGATGGCCCTTTTGACCAGGGGGCAGTGAGACTTCATTGTAGTGCAGATTTCCTTTGCAAGCTTGCTTGGTTGGCCAAAAAGTGCATATGCGTTTTTTCCTGAATATATTCAGGAAAAAACGCATACGCCCTTTATGGCCAAGGGCATCATTGTGGACGTTCTGCCTCTTTTCCTATGCTTTACATGCAATTCCAGTCTACCTCCTGAAATCGGTTTCCTGCAATTCTGCCCCGCTTTCAAGTCCTCTTGGCAGCCTTACTTCAATATATTTTTGGACGATAGCTGTCATTTATAACTCTGCACGTTTGTGAATGACAGTGCCCCTGAGCTCCTATCTTCAACTCGGTTTCTTGTGAGCTGGCCGCAACACCGCATGATTGCTTCAGTCCCTAGGTTGGTTCCGGCATGGCACGCTGATCCTTTGGTTAATTCCTCTTCCTGGTGGGAAATGAGAGTTAAATTTGACCGTCCAGACGTCTCCAGCTAGTCTCTCATTTGTTCTCCCTATTCCTGTTCATTTTCCAAAGAAATTGCAAACTGGGTCAAACAGGAGGTTAAAGGCACTGACTCTCCAAGTGGGGAGAGTGTTAGTAAAGCATCTGGAATGTTGCACACGAGTACCAGGGGACGAAAACTGAGACACATTTGAACACGTTTCCCGATCACATGGTGGATCATACTCTGGGTTCCACATGCATGTTTTAGCTGAAGGAAGAATCCCTTAAACCTGTAGAGTTGAGACCCATGGAATGGGTACCACGCAATATGACTTCAAAGGGTCTGCATTTGCTCACCGAACCTCACCAATCCTATCACTACTGCATTTATGCCGCTGTACAAACGCTTGATTCTCTTTCGGATCATATAAATCCATAGGTTTTAAAATTATTACTAGTCAGGTATATTCTTAGGCGTTTAATATGGGGTATTGAGTCCACTTCGTTGAACAGGGAGTAGCTATTGTCTATTATATATTTGGCTTATGGAACGGTATCTGTGCCAAGTTCAATCTCTGGTTTTATGCAGCACCCCAACTCACCTTTCCCCTTAAGCAAGCATAAGTTGGTTTTCTACATTTGAGACCCTGTTCTGTTTTGTAATTCAGTTCCTGTGTAGCCAAGTTTACATTCTGTGTAGTAGTGATATCTTATGATATTTCTTTTTCTGTGTCACTTATTTCACGTAGAATAATCATACGTGAATCCACTCATTATGCTGCTACGGGCCTGATGACATAGATTTCATTGCTGAGTGATATTGCATTGTACGTAAGTACCACAACATCTTTATCCATTATTCGCTTTCTGTGATATTGAACTTGTACCGTAAACGAGGTTCTTGTAAACAGAGCCGTCCCAAACTTTGGGGTGGCTGTGTCTTTTTGATTTTAATTTCCCTAAGCTATAGGACCATAAGTGGAAGTGCCCTAGGCTCTGTTGCTTTATTTTTTAGATGTTTCACTAAACACCATACACTTCTCCAGAGTGGCTGTTGGCAATTTACATCCCACTCATCAGCATAACAAGGCTCCCAGTTCTCCATGGCCTGTTCTGCCTTTCTGGATTTTACACTTTTTCCAGATGGCCCTTTTGACCGGGGGACAACGAGACTTCATTGTAGTGCAGATTTCCTTTGCAAGCTTGCTTGGTTGGCCAAAAAGGGCGTATGCGTTTTTTCCTGAATATATTCAGGAAAAAACGCATACGCACTTCTTGGCCAAGTGCATCATTGTGGACGTTCTGCCTCTTTTCCTATGCTTTACATGCAATTCCAGTCTACCTCCTGAAATCGGTTTCCTGCAATTCTGCCCCGCTTTCAAGTCCTCTTGGCAGCCTTACTTCAATATATTTTTGGACGATAGCTATCATTTATAACTCTGCAGGTTTGTGAGTTACAGTGTCCCTGAGCTCCTTTCTTCAACTCGCTTTCTTGTGAGCTGGCCGCAACACCGAAGCATTGCTTCAGGCCCTAGTGTTGTTCCGGCACGGCACGCTGAGCCTTTGGTTAATTCCTCTTCCTGGTGGGAAATGAGAGTTAAATTTGCCCGACCAGAAACCTCCAGCTTGTCTCTCATTGGTTCTCCCTATTCCTGTTCATTTTCCGCAGAAATTGCAAACTGGGCCAAACAGGAGGTTAAAGGCACTGACTCTCCAAGTGGGGAGAGTGTTAGTAAAGCGTCTGGAATGTTGCACCCGAGTACCAGGGGACGAAAACTGAGACACATTTGAACACGTTTCCCGATCACACGGTGGATCATACTCTGGGTACCACATGCATGTTTTAGCTGAAGGAAGAATCCCTTAAACCTTGAGAGTTGAGACCCATGGAATGGGAACCATGCAATATGACTTCAAAGGGTCTGCATTTGCTCACTGTACCTCACCAATCCTATCACTGCTGCGTTTATGCCGCTGTACACACGCTTGAATCTCTTTCGGAGACATGTAAATCCATAGGTTTTAAGATTCTTACTAGTCAGGTATATTCTTAGGCGTTTAATATGGGGTGTCGAGTCCACTTCATTGAGCAAGGAATAGCTCTTGTCTATTACATATTTGGCTTATGGAACGGTATCTGTGCTAATTTCAATCTCTGGTTTTATGCAGCACCCCAACTCACCTTTCCCCTTAAGCAAGCATAAGTTAGTTTGCTACATTTGAGACCCTGTTCTGTTTTGTAATTCAGTTCCTGTGTAGACAAGTTTACATTCCGTGTATTAGTGTTACCTTATGATGTTTCTTTTTCTGTGTGACTTATTTCACTTAGAATCATCGTACCTGAATCCAGTCATTATGCTGCTATGGGCCTGATGACATAGATTTCATTGCTGAGTGATATTGCATTGTACGTGAGTACCACAACTTCTATATCCATTTTTCGCTTTTGGTGATATTGAACTTGTATCATAAACGAGGTTCTTGTAAACAGAGCCCTCCCAACCATTGGGGTGGCTGTGTCTTTTTGATTTTAATTCCCCTAAGCTATAGGACCATAAGTGGAAGTGCACTAGGCTCTGTTGCTTTGTTTATTAGATGTTTCAGGAAACAGCATACACTACTCCAGAGTGGCTGTTGGCAATTTACATCCCGCCCATCAGCATAACAAGGCTCCAAGTTCTTTATGGCCTGTCCTGCCTTTCTGGATTTTACACTTTTTTCAGATGGCCCTTTTGACTGGGGGCCAGTGAGACATCATTGTAGTGCAGATTTCCTTTGCAAGCTTGCTTGGTTGGCCAAAAAGTGCGTATGCGTTTTTTCCTGAATATATACAGGAAAAAACGCATATGCCCTTTTTGGCCAAGTGCATCATTGTGGACGTTCTGCCTCTTTTCCTATGCTTTACATGCAATTCCAGTCTACCTCCTGAACTCGGTTTCCTGCAATTCTGCCCCTTTTTCAAGTGCTCTTGGAAGCCTTACTTCAATATATTTTTGGACGATAGCTGTCATTTATAACTCTGCAAGTTTGTGAATTACAGTGCCCCTGAGCTCCTTTCTTCAACTCGCTTTCTTGTGAGCTGGCCGCAACACCGCAGGATTGCTTCAGGCCCTAGTGTGGTTCTGGCATGGCACACTGAGCCTTTGGTTAATTCCTCTGCCTGGTGGGAAATGAGAGTTAAATTTTCCCGTCCAGACACCTCCAGGTGGTCTCTCATCTGTTCTCCCTATTCCTGTTCATTTTCCAAAGAAATTGCAAACTGGACCAAACAGGAGGTTAAAGGCACTGACTCTCCAAGTGGGGAGAGTGTTAGTAAAGCATCTGCAATGTTGCACCCGAGTACCAGGGGACGAAAACTGAGACACATCTGAACACGTTTCCCGATCACACGGTGGATCATACTCTGGGTTCCACATGCATGTTTCAGCTGAAGGAAGAATCCCTTAAACCTGGAGATTTGAGACCCATGGAATGGGTATCATGCAATATGACTTCAAAGGGTCTGCATTTGCTCACCGAACCTCACCAATCCTATAACTGCTGCGTTTATGCCGCTGTACACATGCTTGATTCTCTTTTGGAGACATATAAATCCATAGGTTTTAAGATTATTACTAGTCAGGTATATTCTTAGGCGTTTAATATGGGGTGTTGAGTCCACTTCGTTGAACAAGGAGTAGCTATTGTCTATTATATATTACGCTTATGGAACGGTATCTGTGCCAAGTTCAATCTCCGGTTTTATGCAGCACCCCAACTCACCATTCCCCTTCAGCAAGCATAAGTTGGCTTTCTACATTTGAGACCCTGTTCTGTTTTGTAATTCAGTTCCTGTGTAGCCAAGTTTACATTCCGTGTAGTAGTGATATCTTATGAAGTTTCTTTTTCTGTGTGACTTATTTCACTTAGAATCATCGTACCTGAATCCACTCGTTATGCTGCTACGAGCCTGGTGACTTAGATTTCATTGCTGAGTGATATTGCATTGTACGTAAGTACCACAAATTCTTTATCCATTTTTCGCTTTCTGCGATATTGAACTTGTACCATAAATGAGGTTCTTGTAAACAGAGCCTTCCCATAATTTGGGGTAGCTGTGTCTTTTTGAGTTTAATTTCCCTAAGCTATAGTACCATAAGTGGAAGTGCCCTAGGCTCTGTTGCTTTGTTTCTTAGATGTTTCAGGAAACACCATACACTTCTCCAGAGTGGCTGTTGGCAATTTACATGCCGCCCATCAGCATAACAAGGCTCCCAGTTCTCCATGGCCTGTCCTGCCTTTCTGGAATTTACACTTTTTTCAGATGACCCTTTTGACCGGGGGGCAGTGAGACTTCATTGTAGGGTAGATTTCCATTGTAAGCTTGCTTGGTTGGCCAAAAAGTGTGTATGCGTTTTTTCCTGAATATATTCATGAAAAAACCATACGCCCTTTTTGGCCAAGTGCATCATTGTGGATGTTCTGCCTCTTTTCCTATGCTTTACATGCAATTCCAGTCTACCTCCTGAAATCGGTTTCCTGCAATTCTGACCCGCTTTCAAGTCCTCTTGGCAGCCTTACTTCAATATATTTTTGGACGATAGCTGTCATTTATAACTCTGCAGGTTTGTGAGTTACAGTGTCCCTGAGCTCCTTTCTTCAACTCGCTTTCTTGTGAGCTGGCCGCAACACCGCAGCATTGCTTCAGGCCCTAGTGTGGTTCCGGCACGGCACGCTGAGCCTTTGGTTAATTCCTCTTCCTGGTGGGGAATGAGAGTTAAATTTGCCCGTCCAGACACCTCCAGCTAGTCTCTCATTGGTTCTCCCTATTCCTGTTCATTTTCCGCAGAAATTGTAAACTGGGCCAAACAGGAGGTTAAAGGCACTGACTCTCCAAGTGGGGAGAGTGTTAGTAAAGCGTCTGGAATGTTGCACCCGAGTACCAGGGGACGAAAACTGAGACACATTTGAACACGTTTCCCGAACACACGGTGGATCATACTCTGGGTTCCACATGCATGTTTTAGCTGAAGGAAGAATCCCTTAAACCTGGAGAGTTGAGACCCATGGAATGGGTACCATGAAATATGACTTCAAAGGGTCTGCATTTGCTCACCGATCCTCATCAATCCTTTGACTGCTGCGTTTATGCCGCTGTACACACGCTTGATTCTCTTTCGGAGACATATAAATCCATAGGTTTTAAGATTCTTACTCGTCAGGTATATACTTAGGCGTTAAATATGGGGTGTTGAGTCCACTTCATTGAACAAGGAGTAGCTATTGTCTATTATATATTTGGCTTATGGAACGGTATCTGTGCCAATTTCAATCCCTGGTTTTATGCAGCACCCCAACTCACCTTTCCCCATAAGCAAGCATAAGTTGGTTTTCTACATTTGAGACCCTGTTCTGTTTTGTAATTCAGTTCCTGTGTAGCCAAGTTTACATTCCGTGTAGTAGTGATATCTTATGAAGTTTCTCTTTCTGTGTGACTTATTTCACTTAGAATCATCGTACCTGAATCCACTCATTATGCTTCTACGGGCCTGATGACATAGATTTCATTGCTGAGTGATATTGCATTGTACGTAAGTACCACAACTTCTTTATCCATTTTTCGCTTTCAGCGATATTGAACTTGTACCATAAATGAGGTTCTTGTAAACAGAGCCTTCCCATAATTTGGGGTGGCTGTGTCTTTTTGAGTTTAATTTCCCTAAGCTATAGGACCATAAGTGTAAGTGCCCTAGGCTCTGTTGCTTTGTTTCTTAGATGTTTCAGGAAACACCATACACTTCTCCAGAGTGGCTGTTGGCAATTTACATGCCGCCCATCAGCATAACAAGGCTCCCAGTTCTCCATGGCCTGTCCTGCCTTTCTGGATTTTACACTTTTTTCAGATGGCCCTTTTGACTGGGGGCAGTGAGACTTCATTGTAGTGCAGATTTCCTTTGCAAGCTTGCTTGGTTGGCCAAAAAGGGCGTATGCGTTTTTTCCTGAATATATTCAGGAAAAAACGCATACGCCCTTTTTGGCCAAGTGCATCATTGTGGACGTTCTGCCTCTTTTCCTATGCTTTACATGCAATTCCAGTCTACCTCCTGAAATCGGTTTCCTGCAATTCTGCCCCGCTTTCAAGTCCTCTTGGCAGCCTTACTTCAATATATTTTTGGACGATAGCTGTCATTTATAACTCTGCAGGTTTGTGAATTACAGTGCCCCTGAGCTCCTTTCTTCAACTTGCTTTCTTGTGAGCTGGCCGCAACACCGCAGCATTGCTTCAGGCCCTAGTGTGGTTCCGGCACGGCACGCTGAGCCTTTGGTTAATTCCTCTTCCTGGTGGGAAATGAGAGTTAAAATTGCCCGTCCAGAAACCTCCAGCTAGTCTCTCATTGGTTCTCCCTATTCCTGTTCATTTTCCGCAGAAATTGCAAACTGGGCCAAACAGGAGGTTAAAGGCACTGACTCTCCAAGTGGGGAGAGTGTTAGTAAAGCGTCTGGAATGTTGCACCCGAGTACCAGGGTACGAAACCTGAGACACATTTGAACACGTTTCCCGAACACACAGAGGATCATACTCTGGGTCCACATGCATGTTTTAGCTGAAGGAAGAATCCCTTAAACTTGGAGAGTTGAGACCCATGGAATGGATACCAGGCAATATGAATTCAAAGGGTCTGCATGTGCTCACCGAACCTCACCAATCCTATCACTACTGCATTTATGCCGCTGTACACATGCTTGATTCTCTTTCAGAGACATATAAATCCATAGGGTTTAAGATTATTACTAGTCAGGTATATTCTTAGGCGTTGAATATTGGGTGTTGAGTCCACTTCGTTGAACAAGGAGTAGCTATTGTCTATTATATATTACGCTTATGGAACGGTATCTGTGCCAAGTTCAATCTCTGGTTTTATGCAGCACCCCAACTCACCTTTCCCCATAAGCAAGCATAAGTTGGTTTTCTACATTTGAGACCCTGTTCTGTTTTGTAATTCAGTTCCTGTGTAGCCAAGTTTACATTCCGTGTAGTAGTGATATCTTATGAAGTTTCTTTTTCTGTGTGACTTATTTCACTTAGAATCATCGTACCTGAATCCACTCGTTATGCTGCTACGGGCCTGATGACATAGATTTCATTGCTGAGTGATATTGCATTGTACGTAAGTACCACAACTTCTTTATCCATTTTTCGCTTTCTGCGATATTGAACTTGTACCATAAATGAGGTTCTTGTTAACAGAGCCGTCCCAAACTTTGAGGTGGCTGTGTCTTTTTGATTTTAATTTCCCTAAGCTATAGGACCATAAGTGCAAGTGCTCTAGTCTCTGTTGCTTTGTTTCTTAGATGTTTCAGGAAACACCATACACTTCTCCAGAGTGGCTTTTGGCAATTTACATCCCGTCCATCAGCATAACAAGGCTCCCAGTTCTCCATGGCCTGTCCTGCCTTTCTGGATTTTACACTTTTTTCAGATGACCCTTTTGACCGGGGGGCAGTGAGACTTCATTTTAGTGCAGATTTCCTTTGCAAGCTTGCTTGGTTGGCCAAAAAGGGCGTATGCGTTTTTTCCTGAATATATTCAGGAAAAAACGCATACGCCCTTTTTGGCCAAGTGCATCATTGTGGACGTTCTGCCTCTTTTCCTATGCTTTACATGCAATTCCAGTCTACCTCCTGAAATCGGTTTCCTGCAATTCTGCCCCGCTTTCGAGTCCTCTTGGCAGCCTTACTTCAATATATTTTTGGACGATAGCTGTCATTTATAACTCTGCATGTTTGTGAATTCCAGTGCCCCTGAGGTCCTTTCTTCAACTTGTTTTCTTGTGAGCTGGCCGCAACACCGCAGCATTGCTTGAGGCCCTAGTGTGGTTCCGGCACGGCACGCTGAGCCTTTGGTTAATTCCTCTTCCTGGTGGGGAATGAGAGTTAAATTTGCCCGTCCAGACACCTCCAGCTAGTCTCTCATTGGTTCTCCCTATTCCTGTTCATTTTCCGCAGAAATTGCAAACTGGGCCAAACAGGAGGTTAAAGGCACTGACTCTCCAAGTGGGGAGAGTGTTAGTAAAGCGTCTGGAATGTTGCACCCGAGTACCAGGGGACGAAAACTGAGACACATTTGAACACGTTTCCCGAACACACGGTGGATCATACTCTGGGTTCCACATGCATGTTTTAGCTGAAGGAAGAATCCCTTAAACCTGGAGAGTTGAGACCCACGGAATGGGTACCATGCAATATGACTTCAAAGGGTCTGCATTTGCTCACCGAACCTCACCAATCCTATCACTACTGCATTTATGCCGCTGTACACACACTTGATTCTCTTTCGGAGACATATAAATCCATAGGTTTTAAGATTCTTACTAGTCAGGTATATTCTTAGGCGTTTAATATGGGGTGTTGAGTCCACTTCCTTGAACAAGGAGTAGCTATTGTCTATTATATATTTGGCTTATGGAACGGTATCTGTGCCAAGTTCAATCTCTGGTTTTATGCAGCACCCCAACTCACCTTTCCCCTTATGCAAGCATAAGTTGGTTTTCTACATTTGAGACCCTGTTCTGTTTGGTAATTCAGTTCCTGTGTAGCCAAGTTAACATTCCGTGTAGTAGTGATATCTTATGAAGTTTCTCTTTGTGTGTGACTTATTTCACTAAGAATCATCGTACCTGAATCCACTCATTATGCTTCTATGGGCCTGATGACGTAGATTTCATTGCTGAGTGATATTGAATTGTACGTAAGTACCACAACTTCTTTATCCATTTTTCGCTTTCTGTGATATTGAACTTGTACCATAAACGAGGTTCTTGTAAACAGAGCCGTCCCAAAATTTGGGGTGGCTGTGTCTTTTTGATTTTAATTTCCCTAAGCTATAGGACCATAAGTGGAAGTGCCCTAGGCTCTGTTGCTTTGTTTCTTAGATGTTTCAGGAAACACCATACACTTCTCCAGAGTGGCTTTTGGCAATTTACATCCCGTCCATCAGCATAACAAGGCTCCCAGTTCTCCATGGCCTGTCCTGCCTTTCTGGATTTTACACTTTTTTCAGATGACCCTTTTGACTGGGGGGCAGTGAGACTTCATTGTAGTGCAGATTTCCTTTGCAAGCTTGCTTGGTTGGCCAAAAAGGGCGTATGCGTTTTTTCCTGAATATATTCAGGAAAAAACGCATACGCCCTTTTTGGCCAAGTGCATCATTGTGGACGTTCTGCCTCTTTTCCTATGCTTTACATGCAATTCCAGTCTACCTCCTGAAATCGGTTTCCTGCAATTCTGCCCCGCTTTCAAGTCCTCTTGGCAGCCTTACTTCAATATATTTTTGGACGATACCTGTCATTTATAACTCTGCAGGTTTTTGAATGACAGTGCCCTTGAGCTCCTTTCTTCAACTCGCTTTCTTGTGAGCTGGCCGCAACACCGCAGGATTGCTTCAGGCCCTAGTGTGGTTCTGGCATGGCACACTGAGCCTTTGGTTAATTCCTCTGCCTGGTGGGAAATGAGAGTTAAATATGCCCGTGCAGACACCTCCAGCTAGTCTCTCATTGGTTCTCCCTATTCCTGTTCATTTTCCACAGAAATTGCAAACTGGGCGAAACAGGAGTTTAAAGGCACTGACTCTCCAAGTGGGGAGAGAGTTAGTAAAGCTTCTGAAATGTTGCACCCGAGTACCAGGGGACGAAAACTGAGACACATTTGAACACGTTTCCCGATCACACAGTGGATCATACTCTGGGTTCCACATGCATGTTTTAGCTGAAGGAAGAATCCCTTAAACCTGGAGAGTTGAGACCCATGGAATGGGTACCATGCAATATGACTTCAAAGGGTCTGCATTTGCTCACCGAACCTCACCAATCCTATCACTGCTGCGTTTATGCCGCTGTACACATGCTTGATTCTCTTTTGGAGACATATAAATCCATAGGTTTTAAGATTCTTACTAGTCAGATATATTCTTAGGCGTTCAATATGGGGTGTTGAGTCCACTTCGTTGAGCAAGGCGTAGCTCTTGTCTATTACAAATTTGGCTTATGGAACGGTATCTGTGCTAATTTCAATCTCTGGTTTTATGCAGCACCCCAACTCACCTTTCCCCTTAAGCAAGTATAAGGTGGTTTTCTACATTTGAGACCCTGTTCTGTTTTGTAATTCAGTTCCTGTGTAGCCAAGTTTACATTCCGTGTAGTAGTGATATCTTATAATGTTTCTTTTTCTGTGTGACTTATTTCACTTAGAATCATCGTACCTGAATCCACTCATTATGCTGCTATGGGCCTGATGACATAGATTTCATTGCTGAGTGATATTGCATTGTACGTAAATACCACAACTTCTTTATCCGTTTTTCGCTTTCTGCGATATTGAACTTGTACTGTAAACGAGGTTCTTATAAACAGAGCCGTGCCAAACGTTGGGATGGCTGTGTCTTTTTGAGTTTAATTTCCCTAAGCTATAGGACCATAAGTGGAAGTGCCCTAGGCTCTGTTGCTTTGTTTTTTGGATGTTTCAGGAAACACCATACACTTCTCCAGAGTGGCTGTTGGCAATTTACATCCCGTCCATCCGCATAACAAGTCTCCCAGTTCTCCATGGGCTGTCCTGCCTTTCTGGATTTTACACTTTTTTCAGATTACCCTTTTGACCGGGGGGCAGTGAGACTTCATTGTAGTGCAGATTGCCTTTGCAAGCTTGCTTGGTTGGCCAAAAAGGGCGTATGCGTTTTTTCCTGAATATATTCAGGAAAAAACGCATACGCCCTTTTTGGCCAAGTGCACCATTGTGGACGTTCTGCCTCTTTTCCTATGCTTTACATGCAATTCCAGTCTACCTCCTGAAATCGGTTTCCTGCAATTCTGCCCCGCTTTCAAGTCCTCTTGGCAGCCTTACTTCAATATATTTTTGGACGATAGCTATCATTTATAACTCTACAGGTTTGTGAGTTACAGTGTCCCTGAGCTCCTTTCTTCAACACGCTTTCTTGTGAGCTGGCTGCAACACCGCAGGATTGCATCAGGCCCTAGTGTGGTTCTGGCACGGCACGCTGAGCCTTTGGTTAATTCCTCTTCCTGGTGGGAAATGAGAGTTAAATTTGCCCGCCCAGACACCTCCAGCTAGTCTCTCATGGGTTCTCCCTATTCCTGTTCATTTTCCGCAGAAATTGCAAACTGGGCCCAACAGGAGGTTAAAGGCACTGACTCTCCAAGTGGGGAGAGTGTTAGTAAAGCATCTGGAATGTTGCACCCGAGTACCAGGGGACGAAAACTGAGACACATTTGAACACTTTTCCCGATCACACGGTGGATCATACTCTGGGTTCCACATGCATGTTTTAGCTGAAGGAAGAATCCCTTAAACCTGGAGATTTGAGACCCACGGAATGGGTACCATGCAATATGATTTCAAAGGGTCCGCATTTGCTCACCGAACCTCACCTATCCTATCACAGCTGCGTTCATACAGCTGTACACACGCTTGATTCTCTTTTGGAGACATATAAATCCATAGGTTTTAAGATTCTTACTAGTCAGGTATATTCTTAGGCGTTTAATATGGGGTGTTGAGTCCACTTCGTTGAGCAAGGAGTAGCTCTTGTCTATTACATATTTGGCTTATGGAACGCTATCTGTGCTAATTTCAATTTCTGGTTTTATGCAGCACCCCAACTCACGTTTCCCCTTAAGCAAGCATAAGTTGGTTTTCTACATTTGAGACCCTGTTCTGTTTTGTAATTCAGTTCCTGTGTAGCCAAGTTTACATTCCGTGTAGTAGTGATATCTTATGATGTTTCTTTTTCTGTGTGACTTATTTCACTTAGAATCATCGTACCTGAATCCACTCATTATGCTGCTACGGGCCTGATGACATAGATTTCATTGCTGAGTGATATTGCATTGTACGTAAGTACCACAACATCTTTATCCATTTTTCGCTTTCTGTGATATTTAACTTGTACTGTAAACGAGGTTCTTGTAAACAGAGCTGTCCCAAACTTTGGGGTGGCTATGTCTTTTTGATTTTAATTTCGCTAAGCTATAGGACCATAAGTGGAAATGCCCTAGGCTCTGTTGCTTTATTTTTTAGATGTTTCACTAAACACCATACACTTCTCCAGAGTGGCTGTTGGCAATTTACATCCCATTCATCAGCATAAGAAGGCTCCCAGTTCTCCATGGCCTGTCCTGCCTTTCTGGATTTTACACTTTTTTCTGATGGCCCTTTTGACTGGGGGCCAGTAAGACATCATTGTAGGGCAGATTTCCTTTGCAAGCTTGCTTGGTTGTCCAAAAACGGTGTATGCATTTTCTCCTGAATATATTCAGGAAAAAACGCATACGCCCTTTTTGGCCAAGTGCATCATTGTGGACGTTCTGCCTCTTTTCCTATGCTTTACATGCAATTCCAGTCTACCTCCTGAAATCGGTTTCCTGCAATTCTGCCCCGCTTTCAAGTCCTCTTGGCAGGCTTACTTCAATATATTTTTGGACGATAGCTGTCATTTATAACTCTGCAGGTTTGTGAATGACAGTGCCCTTGAGCTCCTTTCTTCAACTCGCTTTCTTGTGAGCTGGCCGCAACACCGCAGCATTGCTTCAGGCCCTAGTGTGGTTCTGGCATGGCACACTGAGCCTTTGGTTAATTCCTCTGCCTGGTGGGAAATGAGAGTTAAATATGCCCGTGCAGACACCTCCAGCTAGTCTCTCATTGGTTCTCCCTATTCCTGTTCATTTTCCACAGAAATTGCAAACTGGGCGAAACAGGAGTTTAAAGGCACTGACTCTCCAAGTGGGGAGAGAGTTAGTAAAGCTTCTGAAATGTTGCACCCGAGTACCAGGGGACGAAAACTGAGACACATTTGAACACGTTTCCCGATCACACAGTGGATCATACTCTGGGTTCCACATGCATGTTTTAGCTGAAGGATGAATCCCTTAAACCTGGAGAGTTGAGACCCATGGAATGGGTACCATGCAATATGACTTCAAAGGGTCTGCATTTGCTCACCGAACCTCACCAATCCTATCACTGCTGCGTTTATGCCGCTGTACACATGCTTGATTCTCTTTTGGAGACATATAAATCCATAGGTTTTAAGATTCTTACTAGTCAGATATATTCTTAGGCGTTCAATATGGGGTGTTGAGTCCACTTCGTTGAGCAAGGAGTAGCTCTTGTCTATTACAAATTTGGCTTATGGAACGGTATCTGTGCTAATTTCAATCTCTGGTTTTATGCAGCACCCCAACTCACCTTTCCCCTTAAGCAAGTATAAGGTGGTTTTCTACATTTGAGACCCTGTTCTGTTTTGTAATTCAGTTCCTGTGTAGCCAAGTTTACATTCCGTGTAGTAGTGATATCTTATAATGTTTCTTTTTCTGTGTGACTTATTTCACTTAGAATCATCGTACCTGAATCCACTCATTATGCTGCTATGGGCCTGATGACATAGATTTCATTGCTGAGTGATATTGCATTGTACGTAAATACCACAACTTCTTTATCCGTTTTTCGCTTTCTGCGATATTGAACTTGTACTGTAAACGAGGTTCTTATAAACAGAGCCGTGCCAAACTTTGGGGTGGCTGTGTCTTTTTGAGTTTAATTTCCCTAAGCTATAGGACCATAAGTGGAAGTGCCCTAGGCTCTGTTGCTTTGTTTTTTGGATGTTTCAGGAAACACCATACACTTCTCCAGAGTGGCTGTTGGCAATTTACATCCCGTCCATCCGCATAACAAGTCTCCCAGTTCTCCATGGCCTGTCCTGCCTTTCTGGATTTTACACTTTTTTCAGATTACCCTTTTGACCGGGGGGCAGTGAGACTTCATTGTAGTGCAGATTGCCTTTGCAAGCTTGCTTGGTTGGCCAAAAAGGGCGTATGCGTTTTTTCCTGAATATATTCAGGAAAAAACGCATACGCCCTTTTTGGCCAAGTGCATCATTGTGGACGTTCTGCCTCTTTTCCTATGCTTTACATGCAATTCCAGTCTACCTCCTGAAATCGGTTTCCTGCAATTCTGCCCCGCTTTCAAGTCCTCTTGGCAGCCTTACTTCAATATATTTTTGGACGATAGCTATCATTTATAACTCTGCAGGTTTGTGAGTTACAGTGTCCCTGAGCTCCTTTCTTCAACACGCTTTCTTGTGAGCTGGCTGCAACACCGCAGGATTGCATCAGGCCCTAGTGTGGTTCTGGCACGGCACGCTGAGCCTTTGGTTAATTCCTCTTCCTGGTGGGAAATGAGAGTTAAATTTGCCCGCCCAGACACCTCCAGCTAGTCTCTCATGGGTTCTCCCTATTCCTGTTCATTTTCCGCAGAAATTGCAAACTGGGCCCAACAGGAGGTTAAAGGCACTGACTCTCCAAGTGGGGAGAGTGTTAGTAAAGCATCTGGAATGTTGCACCCGAGTACCAGGGGACGAAAACTGAGACACATTTGAACACTTTTCCCGATCACACGGTGGATCATACTCTGGGTTCCACATGCATGTTTTAGCTGAAGGAAGAATCCCTTAAACCTGGAGATTTGAGACCCACGGAATGGGTACCATGCAATATGATTTCAAAGGGTCCGCATTTGCTCACCGAACCTCACCTATCCTATCACTGCTGCGTTCATACAGCTGTACACACGCTTGATTCTCTTTTGGAGACATATAAATCCATAGGTTTTAAGATTCTTACTAGTCAGGTATATTCTTAGGCGTTTAATATTGGGTGTTGAGTCCACTTCGTTGAGCAAGGAGTAGCTCTTGTCTATTACATATTTGGCTTATGGAACGCTATCTGTGCTAATTTCAATTTCTGGTTTTATGCAGCACCACAACTCACGTTTCCCCTTAAGCAAGCATAAGTTGGTTTTCTACATTTGAGACCCTGTTCTGTTTTGTAATTCACTTCCTGTGTAGCCAAGTTTACATTCCGTGTAGTAGTGATATCTTATGATGTTTCTTTTTCTGTGTGACTTATTTCACTTAGAATCATCATACCTGAATCCACTCATTATGCTGCTACGGGCCTGATGACATAGATTTCATTGCTGAGTGATATTGCATTGTACGTAAGTACCACAACATCTTTATCCATTTTTCGCTTTCTGTGATATTGAACTTGTACTGTAAACGAGGTTCTTGTAAACAGAGCTGTCCCAAACTTTGGGGTGGCTATGTCTTTTTGATTTTAATTTCGCTAAGCTATAGGACCATAAGTGGAAATGCCCTAGGCTCTGTTGCTTTATTTTTTAGATGTTTCACTAAACACCATACACTTCTCTAGAGTGGCTGTTGGCAATTTACATCCCATTCATCAGCATAAGAAGGCTCCCAGTTCTCCATGGCCTGTCCTGCCTTTCTGGATTTTACACTTTTTTCTGATGGCCCTTTTGACTGGGGGCCAGTAAGACATCATTGTAGTGCAGATTTCCTTTGCAAGCTTGCTTGGTTGTCCAAAAACGGCGTATGCGTTTTCTCCTGAATATATTCAGGAAAAAACGCATACGCCCTTTTTGGCCAAGTACATCATTGTGGACGTTCTGCCTCTTTTCCTATGCTTTACATGCAATTCCAGTCTACCTCCTGAAATCTGTTTCCTGCAATTCTGCCCCGCTTTCAAGTCCTCTTGGCTGCCTTACTTCAATATATTTTTGGACGATAGCTGTCATTTATAACTCTGCAGGTTTGTGAATGACAGGGCTCATGAGCTCCTTTCTTCAACTCGCATTCTTGTGAGCTGGCCGCAACACCGCAGGATTGCTTCAGGCCCTAGTGTGGTTCCGGCACGGCACGCTGAGCCTTTGGTTAATTCCTCTTCCTGGTGGGAAATGAGAGTTAAATTTTCCCGTCCAGACACCTCCAGCTAGTCTCTCATTGTTTTTCCCTATTCTTGTTCATTTTCCGCAGAAATTGCAAACTGGTCCAAAGAGGAGGTTAAAGGCACTGGCTCTCCAAGAGGGGAGAGTGTTAGTAAAGCGTCTGGAATGTTGCACCCGAGTACCAGGGGACGAAAACTGAGACACATTTGAACACGTTTCCCGATCACATGGTGGATCATACTCTGGGTTCCACATGCATGTTTAAGCTGAAGGAAGAATCCCTTAAACCTGGAGAGTTGAGACCCACGGAATGGGTACCATGAAATATTACTTCAAAGGGTCTGCATTTGCTCACCGAACCTCACCTATCCTATCACTGCTGCGTTTATGCAGCTGTGCACATGCTTGATTCTCTTTCGGAGACATATAAATCCATAGGTTTTAAGATTCTTACTCGTCAGGTATATTCTTAAGCGTTTAATATGGGGTGTTGAGTCCACTTCGTTGAGCAAGGAGTAGCTCTTGTCTATTACATATTTGGCTTATGGAACGGTATCTGTGCTAATTTCAATCTCTGGTTTTATGCAGCACCCCAACTCACCTTTCCCCTTAAGCAAGCATAAGTTGGTTTTCTACATTTGAGACCCTGTTCTGTTTTGTAATTCAGTTCCTGTGTAGCCAAGTTTACATTCCGTGTAGTAGTGATATCTTATGATGTTTCTTTTTCTCTGTGACTTATTTCACTTAGAATCATCGTATCTGAATCCACTCATTATGCTGCTATGGGCCTGATGACATAGATTTCATTGCTGAGTGATATTGCATTGTACGTGAGTACCACAACTTCTATATCCATTTTTCGCTGTCTGTGATATTGAACTTGTACCGTAAATGAAGTTCTTGTAAACAGAGCCGTCCCAAAATTTGGGGTGGCTGTGTCTTTTTTATTTTAATTTCCCTAAGCTATAGGACCATAAATGGAAGTTCCCTAGGCTCTGTTGCTTTGTTTTTTAGATGTTTCAGGAAACACCATACACTTCTCCAGAGTGGCTGTTGGCAATTTACATCCCAATCCTCAGCATAACAAGGCTCCCATTTCTCTATGGCCTGTGCTGCCTTTCTGGATTTTACACTTTTATCAGATGGCCGTTTTGACCGGGGGGCAGTGAGACTTCATTGTAGTGCAGATTTCCTTTGCAAGCTTGCTTGGTTGGCCAAAAAGGGCGTATGCGTTTTTTCCTGAATATATTCAGGAAAAAACGCATATGCACTTTTTGGCCAAGTGCATCATTGTGGACGTTCTGCCTCTTTTCCTATGCTTTACATGCATTTCCAGTCTACCTCCTGAAATCGGTTTCCTGCAATTCTTCCCCGCTTTCAAGTCCTCTTGACAGCCTTACTTCAATATATTTTTGGACGATAGCTGTCATTTATAACTCTGCAGGTTTGTGAATTACAGTGCCCCTGAGCTCCTTTCTTCAACTCGCTTTCTTGTGAGGTGGCCGCAACACCGCAGGATTGCTTCAGGGCCTAGTGTGGTCCGCCACGGCACGCTGAGCCTTTTGTTAATACCTGTTCCTGGTGGAAATGTGAGTTAAATTTGCCCGTCCATACACCTCCAGCTAGTCTCTCATTGGTTCTCCCTATTCCTTTTCATCTTACGCAGAAATTGCAAACTGGGCCAAACAGGAGGTTAAAGGCACTGACTCTCCAAGTGGGGAGAGTGTTAGTAAAGCGTCTGGAATGTTGCACCCGAGTACCAGGGGACGAAAACTGAGACACATTTGAACACGTTTCCCGAACACACGGTGGATCATACTCTGGGTTCCACATGCATGTTTTAGCTGAAGGAAGAATCCCTTAAACCTGGAGAGTTGAGACCCATGGAATGGGTACCATGCAATATGACTTCAAAGGGTCTGCATTTGCTCACCGATCCTCATCAATCCTATGACTGCTGCGTTTATGCCGCTGTACACACGCTTGATTCTCTTTCGGAGACATATAAATCCATAGGTTTTAAGATTATTACTAGTCAGGTACATTCTTAGGCGTTTAATATTGGGTGTTGAGTCCACTTCGTTGAACAAGGAGTAGCTATTGTCTATTATATATTTGGCTTATGGAACGGTACCTGTGCCAAGTTCAATCCCTGGTTTTATGCAGCACCCCAACTCACCTTTCCCCTTAAGCAAGCATAAGTTGGTTTTCTACATTTGAGACCCTGTTCTGTTTTGTAATTCAGTTCCTGTGTAGCCAAGTTTACATTCCGTGTAGTAGTGATATCTTATGAAGTTTCTTTTTCTGTGTGACTTATTTCACTTAGAATCATCGTACCTGAATCCACTCGTTATGCTGCTACGGGCCTGATGACATAGATTTCATTGCTGAGTGATATTGCATTGTACGTAAGTACCACAACTTCTTTATCCATTTTTCGCTTTCTGCGATATTGAACTTGTACCATAAATGAGGTTCTTGTAAACAGAGCCGTCCCAAACTTTGGGGTGGCTGTGTCTTTTTGAGTTTAATTTCCCTAAGCTATAGGACCATAAGTGGAAGTGCCCTAGGCTCTGTTGCTTTGTTTCTTAGATGTTTCAGGAAACACCATACACTTCTCCAGAGTGGCTTTTGGCAATTTACATCCCGTCCATCAGCATAACAAGGCTCCCAGTTCTCCATGGCCTGTCCTGCCTTTCTGGATTTTACACTTTTTTCAGATGACCCTTTTGACCGGGGGGCAGTGAGACTTTATTGTAGTGCAGATTTCCTTTGCAAGCTTGCTTGGTTGGCCAAAAAGGGCGTATGCGTTTTTTCCTGAATATATTCAGGAAAAACCGCATACGCCCTTTTTGGCCAAGTGCATCATTGTGGACGTTCTGCCTCTTTTCCTATGCTTTACATGCAATTCCAGTCTACCTCCTGAAATCGGTTTCCTGCAATTCTGCCCCGCTTTCAAGTCCTCTTGGCAGCCTTACTTCAATATATTTTTGGACGATAGCTGTCATTTATAAGTCTGCAGTTTTGTGATTTACAGTTTCCCTGAGCTCCTTTCTTCAACTCGCTTTCTTGTGAGCTGGCCGCAACACCGCAGCATTGCTTCAGGCCCTAGTGTGGTTCCGGAACGGCACGCTGAGCCTTTGGTTAATTCCTCTTCCTGGTGGGGAATGAGAGTTAAATTTGCCCGTCCAGACACCTCCAGCGAGTCTCTCATTGGTTCTCCCTATTCCTGTTCATTTTCCGCAGAAATTGCAAACTGGGCCAAACAGGAGGTTAAAGGCACTGACTCTCCAAGTGGGGAGAGTGTTAGTAAAGCGTCTGGAATGTTGCACCCGAGTACCAGGGGACGAAAACTGAGACACATTTGAACACGTTTCCCGAACACACGGTGGATCATACTCTGGGTACCACATGCATGTTTTAGCTGAAGGAAGAATCCCTTAAACCTGGAGAGTTGAGACCCACGGAATGGGAACCATGCAATATGAATTCAAAGGGTCTGCATTTGCTCACCGAACCTCACCAATCCTATCACTACTGCATTTATGCCGCTGTACACACGCTTGATTCTCTTTCGGAGACATATAAATCCATAGGTTTTAAGATTCTTACTAGTCAGGTATATTCTTAGGCGATTAATATGGGGTGTTGAGTCCACTTCGTTGAACAAGGAGTAGCTATTGTCTATTATATATTTGGCTTATGGAACGGTATCTGTGCCAAGTTCAATCTCTGGTTTTATGCAGCACCCCAACTCACCTTTCCCCTTAAGCAAGCATAAGTTGTTTTTCTACATTTGAGACCCTGTTCTGTTTTGTAATTCAGTTCCTGTGTAGCCAAGTTTACATTCCGTGTAGTAGTGATATCTTATGAAGTTTCTCTTTCTGTGTGACTTATTTCACTTAGAATCATCGTACCTGAATCCACTCATTATGCTTCTACGGGCCTGATGACATAGATTTCATTGCTGAGTGATATTGCATTGTACGTAAGTACCACAACTTCTTTATCCATTTTTCGCTTTCTGTGATATTGAACTTGTACCATAAACGAGGTTCTTGTAAACAGAGCCTTCCCAAAATTTGGGGTGGCTGTGTCTTTTTGATTTTAATTTCCCTAAGGTATAGGACCATAAGTGGAAGTGCCCTAGGCTCTGTTGCTTTGTTTCTTAGATGTTTCAGGAAACACCATACACTTCTCCAGAGTGGCTGTTGGCATTTTACATGCCGCCCATCAGCATAACAAGGCTCCCAGTTCTCCATGGCCTGTCCTGCCTTTCTGGATTTTACACTTTTTTCAGATGGCCCTTTTGACTGGGGGCAGTGAGACATCATTGTAGTGCAGATTTCCTTTGCAAGCTTGCTTGGTTGGCCAAAAAGGGCGTATACGTTTTTTCCTGAATATATTCAGGAAAAAACGCATACGCCCTTTTTGGCCAAGTGCATCATTGTGGACGTTCTGCCTCTTTTCCTATGCTTTACATGCAATTCCAGTCTACCTCCTGAAATCGGTTTCCTGCAATTCTGCCCCGCTTTCAACTCCTCTTGGCAGCCTTACTTCAATATATTTTTGGACGATAGCTATCATTTATAACTCTGCAGGTTTGTGAGTTACAGTGTCCCTGAGCTCCTTTCTTCAACTCGCTTTCTTGTGACTGGCCGCAACACCGCAGGATTGCTTCAGGCCCTAGTGTGGATCCGGCACGGCACGCTGAGCCTTTTGGTTAATTCCTTTTCCTGGTGGGGAATGAGAGTTAAATTTGCCCGTCCAGACACCTCCAGCTAGTCTCTCATTGGTTCTCCCTATTCCTGTTCATTTTCCGCAGAAATTGCAAACTGGGCCAAACAGGAGGTTAAAGGCACTGACTCTCCAAGTGGGGAGAGTGTTAGTAAAGCGTCTGGAATGTTGCACCCGAGTACCAGGGGACGAAAACTGAGACACATTTGAACACGTTTCCCGATCACACGGTGGATCATACTCTGGGTTCCACATGCATGTTTCAGCTGAAGGAAGAATCCCTTAAAGCTGGAGAGTTGAGACCCATGGAATGGGTACCATGCAATATGACTTCAAAGGGTCTGCATTTGCTCACCGAACCTCACCAATCCTATCACTACTGCATTTATGCCGCTGTACACACGCTTGATTCTCTTTCGGAGACATATAAATCCATAGGTTTTAAGATTCTTACTAGTCAGGTATATTCTTAGGCGTTTAATATGGGGTGTTGAGTCCACTTCGTTGAACAAGGAGTAGCTATTGTCTATTATATATTTGGCTTATGGAACGGTATCTGTGCCAAGTTCAATCCCTGGTTTTATGCAGCACCCCAACTCACCTTTCCCCTTAAGCAAGCATAAGTTGTTTTTCTACATTTGAGACCCTGTTCTGTTTTGTAATTCAGTTCCTGTGTAGCCAAGTTTACATTCCGTGTAGTAGTGATATCTTATGAAGTTTCTTTTTCTGTGTGACTTATTTCACTTAGAATCATCGTACCTGAATCCACTCATTATGCTGCTACGGGCCTGATGACATAGATTTCATTGCTGAGTGATATTGCATTGTACGTAAGTACCACAACTTCTTTATCCAGTTTTCGATTTCTGTGATATTGTACTTGTACCATAAACGAGGTTCTTGTAAACAGAGCCGTCCCAAACTTTGGGGTGGCTGTGTCTTTTTGAGTTTAATTTCCCTAAGCTATAGGACCATAAGTGGAAGTGCCCTAGGCTCTGTTGCTTTGTTTCTTAGATGTTTCAGGAAACACCATACACTTCTCCAGAGTGGCTGTTTGCAATTTACATCCCGCCCATCAGCATAACAAGGCTCCCAGTTCTCCATGGCCTGTCCTGCCTTTCTGGATTTTACACTTTTTTCAGATGACCCTTTTGAGCGTGGGGCAGTGAGACTTCATTGTAGTGCAGATTTCCTTTGCAAGCTTGCTTGGTTGGTCAAAAAGGGCGTATGCGTTTTTTCCTGAATATATTCAGGAAAAAACACATACGCCCTTTTTGGCCAAGTGCATCATTGTGGACGTTCTGCCTCTTTTCCTATGCTTTACATGCAATTCCAGTCTACCTCCTGAAATCGGTTTCCTGCAATTCTGCCCCGCTTTCAAGTCCTCTTGGCAGCCTTACTTCAATATATTTTTGGACGATAGCTGTCATTTATAACTCTGCAGGTTTGTGAGTTACAGTGTCCCTGAGCTGCTTTCTTCAACTCGCTTTCTTGTGAGCTGGCCGCAACACCGCAGGATTGCTTCAGGCCCTAGTGTGGTTCCGGCACGGCACGCTGAGCCTTTGTTTAGTTCCTCTTCCTGGTGTGGAATGAGAGTTAAATTTGCCCGTCCAGACACCTCCAGCTAGTCTCTCATTGGTTCTCCCTATTCCTGTTCATTTTCCACAGAAATTGCAAACTGGGCCAAACAGGAGGTTAAAGGCACTGACTCTCCAAGTGGGGAGAGTGTTAGTAAAGCGTCTGGAATGTTGCACCCGAGTACCAGGGGACGAAAACTGAGACACATTTGAACACGTTTCCCGAACACACGGTGGATCATACTCTGGGTCCACATGCATGTTTTAGCTGAAGAAAGAATCCCTTAAACCTGGAGAGTTGAGACCCATGGAATGGGTACCATGCAATATGACTTCAAAGGGTCTGCATTTGCTCACCGATCCTCATCAATCCTTTGACTGCTGCGTTTATGCCGCTGTACACACGCTTGATTCTCTTTCGGAGACATATAAATCCATAGGTTTTAAGATTCTTACTAGTCAGGTATATTCTTAGGCGTTTAATATGGGGTGTTGAGTCCACTTCATTGAACAAGGAGTAGCTATTGTCTATTATATATTTGGCTTATAGAACGGTATGTGTGCCAATTTCAATCCCTGGTTTTATGCAGCACCCCAACTCACCTTTCCCCTTAAGCAAGCATAAGTTGGTTTTCTACATTTGAGACCCTGTTCTGTTTTGTAATTCATTTCCTGTGTAGCCAAGTTTACATTCCGTGTAGTAGTGATATCTTATGAAGTTTCTTTTTCTGTGTGACTTATTTCACTTAGAATCATCGTACCTGAATCCACTCATTATGCTGCTACGGGCCTGATGACATAGATTTCATTGCTGAATGATATTGCATTGTACGTAAGTACCACAACTTCTTTATCCATTTTTCGCTTTCTGCGATATTGAACTTGTACCATAAATGAGGTTCTTGTAAACAGAGCCTTCCCATAATTTGGGGTGGCTGTGTCTTTTTGAGTTTAATTTCCCTAAGCTATAGGACCATAAGTGGAAGTGCCCTAGGCTCTGTTGCTTTGTTTCTTAGATGTTTCAGTAAACACCATACACTTCTCCAGAGTGGCTGTTGGCAATTTACATCCCGCCCATCAGCAAAACAAGGCTCCCAGTTCTCCATGGCCTGTCCTGCCTTTCTGGATTTTACACTTTTTTCAGATGGCCCTTTTGACTGGGGGCAGTGAGACTTCATTGTAGTGCAGATTTCCTTTGCAAGCTTGCTTGGTTGGCCAAAAAGGGCGTATACGTTTTTTCCTGAATATATTCAGAAAAAAACGCATACGCCCTTTTTGGCCAAGTGCATCATTGTGGACATTCTGCCTCTTTTCCTATGCTTTACATGCAATTCCAGTCTACCTCCTGAAATCGGTTTCCTGCAATTCTGCCCCGCTTTCAAGTCCTCTTGGCAGCCTTACTTCAATATATTTTTGGACGATAGCTGTCATTTATAACTCTGCAGGTTTGTGAGTTACAGTGTCCCTGAGCTCCTTTCTTCAACTCGCTTTCTTGTGAGCTGGCCGCAACACCGCAGCATTGCTTCAGGCCCTAGTGTGGTTCCGGCACGGCACGCTGAGCCTTTGGTTAATTCCTCTTCCTGGTGGGAAATGAGAGTTAAAATTGCCCGTCCAGACACTTCCAGCTAGTCTCTCATTGGTTCTCCCTATTCCTGTTCATTTTCCGCAAAAATTGCAAACTGGGCCAAACAGGAGGTTAAAGGCACTGACTCTCCAAGTGGGGAGAGTGTTAGTAAAGCGTCTGGAATGTTGCACCCGAGTACCAGGGTACGAAACCTGAGACACATTTGAACACGTTTCCCGAACACACAGAGGATCATACTCTGGGTCCACATGCATGTTTTAGCTGAAGGAAGAATCCCTTAAACTTGGAGAGTTGAGACCCATGGAATGGACACCAGGCAATATGAATTCAAAGGGTCTGCATTTGCTCACCGAACCTCACCAATCCTATCACTACTGCATTTATGCCGCTGTACACATGCTTGATTCTCTTTCGGAGACATATAAATCCATAGGTTTTAAGATTATTACTAGTCAGGTATATTCTTAGGCGTTTAATATGGGGTGTTGAGACCTCTTCGTTGAACAAGGAGTAGCTATTGTCTATTATATATTTGGCTTATGGAACGGTATCTGTGCCAAGTTCAATCTCTGGTTTTATGCAGCACCCCAACCCACCTTTACCCTTAAGCAAGCATAAGTTGGTTTTCTACATTTGAGACCCTGTTCTGTTTTGTAATTCAGTTCCTGTGTAGCCAAGTTTACATTCCGTGTAGTAGTGATATCTTATGAAGTTTCTCTTTCTGTGTGACTTATTTCACTTAGAATCATCGTACCTGAATCCACTCGTTATGCTGCTACGGGCCTGATGACATAGATTTCATTGCTGAGTGATATTGCATTGTACGTAAGTACCACAACTTCTTTATCCATTTTTTGCTTTCTGCGATATTGAACTTGTACCATAAACGAGGTTCTTGTAAACAGAGCCGTCCCAAACTTTGGGGTGGCTGTGTCTTTTTGAGTTTAATTTCCCTAAGCTATAGGACCATAAGTGGAAGTGCCCTAGGCTCTGTTGCTTTGTTTCTTAGATGTTTCAGGAAACACCATACACTTCTCCAGAGTGGCTTTTGGCAATTTACATCCCGTCCATCAGCATAACAAGGCTCCCAGTTCTCCATGGCCTGTCCTGCCTTTCTGGATTTTACACTTTTTTCAGATGACCCTTTTGACCGGGGGGCAGTGAGACTTTATTGTAGTGCAGATTTCCTTTGCAAGCTTGCTTGGTTGGCCAAAAAGGGCGTATGCGTTTTTTCCTGAATATATTCAGGAAAAACCGCATACGCCCTTTTTGGCCAAGTGCATCATTGTGGACGTTCTGCCTCTTTTCCTATGCTTTACATGCAATTCCAGTCTACCTCCTGAAATCGGTTTCCTGCAATTCTGCCCCGCTTTCAAGTCCTCTTGGCAGCCTTACTTCAATATATTTTTGGACGATAGCTGTCATTTATAAGTCTGCAGGTTTGTGATTTACAGTTTCCCTGAGCTCCTTTCTTCAACTCGCTTTCTTGTGAGCTGGCCGCAACACCGCAGCATTGCTTCAGGCCCTAGTGTGGTTCCGGAACGGCACGCTGAGCCTTTGGTTAATTCCTCTTCCTGGTGGGGAATGAGAGTTAAATTTGCCCGTCCAGACACCTCCAGCGAGTCTCTCATTGGTTCTCCCTATTCCTGTTCATTTTCCGCAGAAATTGCAAACTGGGCCAAACAGGAGGTTAAAGGCACTGACTCTCCAAGTGGGGAGAGTGTTAGTAAAGCGTCTGGAATGTTGCACCCGAGTACCAGGGGACGAAAACTGAGACACATTTGAACACGTTTCCCGATCACACGGTGGATCATACTCTGGGTTCCACATGCATGTTTCAGCTGAAGGAAGAATCCCTTAAAGCTGGAGAGTTGAGACCCATGGAATGGGTACCATGCAATATGACTTCAAAGGGTCTGCATTTGCTCACCGAACCTCACCAATCCTATCACTACTGCGTTTATGCCGCTGTACACACGCTTGATTCTCTTTCGGAGACATATAAATCCATAGGTTTTAAGATTCTTACTAGTCAGGTATATTCTTAGGCGTTTAATATGGGGTGTTGAGTCCACTTCGTTGAACAAGGAGTAGCTATTGTCTATTATATATTTGGCTTATGGAACGGTATCTGTGCCAAGTTCAATCCCTGGTTTTATGCAGCACCCCAACTCACCTTTCCCCTTAAGCAAGCATAAGTTGTTTTTCTACATTTGAGACCCTGTTCTGTTTTGTGATTCAGTTCCTGTGTAGCCAAGTTTACATTCCGTGTAGTAGTGATATCTTATGAAGTTTCTTTTTCTGTGTGACTTATTTCACTTAGAATCATCGTACCTGAATCCACTCATTATGCTGCTACGGGCCTGATGACATAGATTTCATTGCTGAGTGATATTGCATTGTACGTAAGTACCACAACTTCTTTATCCAGTTTTCGATTTCTGTGATATTGTACTTGTACCATAAACGAGGTTCTTGTAAACAGAGCCGTCCCAAACTTTGGGGTGGCTGTGTCTTTTTGAGTTTAATTTCCCTAAGCTATAGGACCATAAGTGGAAGTGCCCTAGGCTCTGTTTCTTTGTTTCTTAGATGTTTCAGGAAACACCATACACTTCTCCAGAGTGGCTGTTTGCAATTTACATGCCGCCCATCAGCATAACAAGGCTCCCAGTTCTCCATGGCCTGTCCTGCCTTTCTGGATTTTACACTTTTTTCAGATGACCCTTTTGAGCGTGGGGCAGTGAGACTTCATTGTAGTGCAGATTTCCTTTGCAAGCTTGCTTGGTTGGTCAAAAAGGGCGTATGCGTTTTTTCCTGAATATATTCAGGAAAAAACACATACGCCCTTTTTGGCCAAGTGCATCATTGTGGACGTTCTGCCTCTTTTCCTATGCTTTACATGCAATTCCAGTCTACCTCCTGAAATCGGTTTCCTGCAATTCTGCCCCGCTTTCAAGTCCTCTTGGCAGCCTTACTTCAATATATTTTTGGACGATAGCTGTCATTTATAACTCTGCAGGTTTGTGAGTTACAGTGTCCCTGAGCTGCTTTCTTCAACTCGCTTTCTTGTGAGCTGGCCGCAACACCGCAGGATTGCTTCAGGCCCTAGTGTGGTTCCGGCACGGCACGCTGAGCCTTTGTTTAATTCCTCTTCCTGCTGTGGAATGAGAGTTAAATTTGCCCGTCCAGACACCTCCAGCTAGTCTCTCATTGGTTCTCCCTATTCCTGTTCATTTTCCGCAAAAATTGCAAACTGGGCCAAACAGGAGGTTAAAGGCACTGACTCTCCAAGTGGGGAGAGTGTTAGTAAAGCGTCTGGAATGTTGCACCCGAGTACCAGGGGACGAAAACTGAGACACATTTGAACACGTTTCCCGAACACACGGTGGATCATACTCTGGGTCCACATGCATGTTTTAGCTGAAGAAAGAATCCCTTAAACCTGGAGAGTTGAGACCCATGGAATGGGTACCATGCAATATGACTTCAAAGGGTCTGCATTTGCTCACCGATCCTCATCAATCCTTTGACTGCTGCGTTTATGCCGCTGTACACACGCTTGATTCTCTTTCGGAGACATATAAATCCATAGGTTTTAAGATTCTTACTAGTCAGGTATATTCTTAGGCGTTTAATATGGGGTGTTGAGTCCACTTCATTGAACAAGGAGTAGCTATTGTCTATTATATATTTGGCTTATAGAACGGTATGTGTGCCAATTTCAATCCCTGGTTTTATGCAGCACCCCAACTCACCTTTCCCCTTAAGCAAGCATAAGTTGGTTTTCTACATTTGAGACCCTGTTCTGTTTTGTAATTCATTTCCTGTGTAGCCAAGTTTACATTCCGTGTAGTAGTGATATCTTATGAAGTTTCTTTTTCTGTGTGACTTATTTCACTTAGAATCATCGTACCTGAATCCACTCATTATGCTGCTACGGGCCTGATGACATAGATTTCATTGCTGAGTGATATTGCATTGTACGTAAGTACCACAACTTCTTTATCCATTTTTTGCTTTCTGCGATATTGAACTTGTACCATAAATGAGGTTCTTGTAAACAGAGCCTTCCCATAATTTGGGGTGGCTGTGTCTTTTTGAGTTTAATTTCCCTAAGCTATAGGACCATAAGTGGAAGTGCCCTAGGCTCTGTTGCTTTGTTTCTTAGATGTTTCAGTAAACACCATACACTTCTCCAGAGTGGCTGTTGGCAATTTACATCCCGCCCATCAGCAAAACAAGGCTCCCAGTTCTCCATGGCCTGTCCTGCCTTTCTGGATTTTACACTTTTTTCAGATGGCCCTTTTGACTGGGGGCAGTGAGACTTCATTGTAGTGCAGATTTCCTTTGCAAGCTTGCTTGGTTGGCCAAAAAGGGCGTATACGTTTTTTCCTGAATATATTCAGGAAAAAACGCATACGCCCTTTTTGGCCAAGTGCATCATTGTGGACATTCTGCCTCTTTTCCTATGCTTTACATGCAATTCCAGTCTACCTCCTGAAATCGGTTTCCTGCAATTCTGCCCCGCTTTCAAGTCCTCTTGGCAGCCTTACTTCAATATATTTTTGGACGATAGCTGTCATTTATAACTCTGCAGGTTTGTGAGTTACAGTGTCCCTGAGCTCCTTTCTTCAACTCGCTTTCTTGTGAGCTGGCCGCAACACCGCAGCATTGCTTCAGGCCCTAGTGTGGTTCCGGCACGGCACGCTGAGCCTTTGGTTAATTCCTCTTCCTGGTGGGAAATGAGAGTTAAAATTGCCCGTCCAGACACTTCCAGCTAGTCTCTCATTGGTTCTCCCTATTCCTGTTCATTTTCCGCAAAAATTGCAAACTGGGCCAAACAGGAGGTTAAAGGCACTGACTCTCCAAGTGGGGAGAGTGTTAGTAAAGCGTCTGGAATGTTGCACCCGAGTACCAGGGTACGAAACCTGAGACACATTTGAACACGTTTCCCGAACACACAGAGGATCATACTCTGGGTCCACATGCATGTTTTAGCTGAAGGAAGAATCCCTTAAACTTGGAGAGTTGAGACCCATGGAATGGATACCAGGCAATATGAATTCAAAGGGTCTGCATTTGCTCACCGAACCTCACCAATCCTATCACTACTGCATTTATGCCGCTGTACACATGCTTGATTCTCTTTCGGAGACATATAAATCCATAGGGTTTAAGATTCTTACTAGTCAGGTATATTCTTAGGCGTTTAATATGGGGTGTTGAGTCCACTTCGTTGAACAAGGAGTAGCTATTGTCTATTATATATTTGGCTTATGGAACGGTATCTGTGCCAAGTTCAATCCCTGGTTTTATGCAGCACCCCAACTCACCTTTCCCCTTAAGCAAGCATAAGTTGGTTTTCTACATTTGAGACCCTGTTCTGTTTTGTAATTCAGTTCCTGTGTAGCCAAGTTTACATTCCGTGTAGTAGTGATATCTTATGAAGTTTCTTTTTGTGTGTGACTTATTTCACTTAGAATCATCGTACCTGAATCCACTCATTATGCTGCTACGGGCCTGATGACATAGATTTCATTGCTGAGTGATATTGCATTGTACGTAAGTACCACAACTTCTTTATCCATTTTTCACTTTCTGTGATATTGAACTTGTACGCTAAATGAGGTTCTTGTAAACAGAGCCTTCCCATAATTTGGGGTGGCTGTGCCTTTTTGATTTTAATTTCCCTAAGCTATAGGACCCTAAGTGGAAGTGCCCTAGGCTCTGTTGCTTTGTTTCTTAGATGTTTCAGGAAACACCATACACTTCTCCAGTGTGGCTGTTGGCAATTTACATCCCGCCCATCAGCATAACAAGGCTCCCAGTTCTCCATGGCCTGTCCTGCCTTTCTGGATTTTACACTTTTTTCAGATGGCCCTTTTGACTGGGGGCAGTGAGACTTCATTGTAGTGCAGATTTCCTTTGCAAGCTTGCTTGGTTGGCCAAAAAGGGCGTATGCGTTTTTTCCTGAATATATTCAGGAAAAAACGCATACGCCCTTTTTGGCCAAGTGCATCATTGTGGACGTTCTGCCTCTTTTCCTATGCTTTACATGCAATTCCAGTCTACCTCCTGAAATCGGTTTCCTGCAATTCTGCCCCGCTTTCAACTCCTCTTGGCAGCCTTACTTCAATATATTTTTGGACGATAGCTGTCATTTATAACTCTGCAGGTTTGTGAGTTACAGTGTCCCTGAGCTCCTTTCTTCAACTCGCTTTCTTGTGAGCTGGCCGCAACACCACAGCATTGCTTCAGGCCCTAGTGTGGTTCCGGAACGGCACGCTGAGCCTTTGGTTAATTCCTCTTCCTGGTGGGGAATGAGAGTTAAAATTGCCCGTCCAGACACTTCCAGCTAGTCTCTCATTGGTTCTCCCTATTCCTGTTCATTTTCCGCAAAAATTGCAAACTGGGCCAAACAGGAGGTTAAAGGCACTGACTCTCCAATTGGGGAGAGTGTTAGTAAAGCGTCTGGAATGTTGCACCCGAGTACCAGGGGGCGAAAACTGAGACACATTTGAACACGTTTCCCGAACACACGGTGGATCATACTCTGGGTTCCACATGCATGTTTCAGCTGAAGGAAGAATCCCTTAAAGCTGGAGAGTTGAGACCCATGGAATGGGTACCATGCAATATGACTTCAAAGGGTCTGCATTTGCTCACCGAACCTCACCAATCCTATCACTACTGCATTTATGCCGCTGTACACACGCTTGATTCTCTTTCGGAGACATATAAATCCATAGGTTTTAAGATTCTTACTACTCAGGTATATTCTTAGGCGTTTAATATGGGGTGTTGAGTCCACTTCGTTGAACAAGGAGTAGCTATTGTCTATTATATATTTGGCTTATGGAACGGTATCTGTGCCAATTTCAATCCCTGGTTTTATGCAGCACCCCAACTCACCTTTCCCCTTAAGCAAGCATAAGTTGGTTTTCTACATTTGAGACCCTGTTCTGTTTTGTAATTCATTTCCTGTGTAGCCAAGTTTACATTCCGTGTAGTAGTGATATCTTATGAAGTTCTTTTTCTGTGTGACTTATTTCACTTAGAATCATCGTACCTGAATCCACTCATTATGCTGCTACGGGCCTGATGACATAGATTTCATTGCTGAGTGATATTGCATTGTACGTAAGTACCACAACTTCTTTATCCATTTTTTGCTTTCTGCGATATTGAACTTGTACCATAAATGAGGTTCTTGTAAACAGAGCCTTCCCATAATTTGGGGTGGCTGTGTCTTTTTGAGTTTAATTTCCCTAAGCTATAGGACCATAAGTGGAAGTGCCCTAGGCTCTGTTGCTTTGTTTCTTAGATGTTTCAGTAAACACCATACACTTCTCCAGAGTGGCTGTTGGCAATTTACATCCCGCCCATCAGCAAAACAAGGCTCCCAGTTCTCCATGGCCTGTCCTGCCTTTCTGGATTTTACACTTTTTTCAGATGGCCCTTTTGACTGGGGGCAGTGAGACTTCATTGTAGTGCAGATTTCCTTTGCAAGCTTGCTTGGTTGGCCAAAAAGGGCGTATACGTTTTTTCCTGAATATATTCAGGAAAAAACGCATACGCCCTTTTTGGCCAAGTGCATCATTGTGGACATTCTGCCTCTTTTCCTATGCTTTACATGCAATTCCAGTCTACCTCCTGAAATCGGTTTCCTGCAATTCTGCCCCGCTTTCAAGTCCTCTTGGCAGCCTTACTTCAATATATTTTTGGACGATAGCTGTCATTTATAACTCTGCAGGTTTGTGAGTTACAGTGTCCCTGAGCTCCTTTCTTCAACTCGCTTTCTTGTGAGCTGGCCGCAACACCACAGCATTGCTTCAGGCCCTAGTGTGGTTCCGGCACGGCACGCTGAGCCTTTGGTTAATTCCTCTTCCTGGTGGGAAATGAGAGTTAAAATTGCCCGTCCAGACACTTCCAGCTAGTCTCTCATTGGTTCTCCCTATTCCTGTTCATTTTCCGCAAAAATTGCAAACTGGGCCAAACAGGAGGTTAAAGGCACTGACTCTCCAAGTGGGGAGAGTGTTAGTAAAGCGTCTGGAATGTTGCACCCGAGTACCAGGGTACGAAACCTGAGACACATTTGAACACGTTTCCCGAACACACAGAGGATCATACTCTGGGTCCACATGCATGTTTTAGCTGAAGGAAGAATCCCTTAAACTTGGAGAGTTGAGACCCATGGAATGGATACCAGGCAATATGAATTCAAAGGGTCTGCATTTGCTCACCGAACCTCACCAATCCTATCACTACTGCATTTATGCCGCTGTACACATGCTTGATTCTCTTTCGGAGACATATAAATCCATAGGGTTTAAGATTATTACTAGTCAGGTATATTCTTAGGCGTTTAATATGGGGTGTTGAGTCCACTTCGTTGAACAAGGAGTAGCTATTGTCTATTATATATTTGGCTTATGGAACGGTATCTGTGCCAAGTTCAATCCCTGGTTTTATGCAGCACCCCAACTCACCTTTCCCCTTAAGCAAGCATAAGTTGGTTTTCTACATTTGAGACCCTGTTCTGTTTTGTAATTCAGTTCCTGTGTAGCCAAGTTTACATTCCGTGTAGTAGTGATATCTTATGAAGTTTCTTTTTGTGTGTGACTTATTTCACTTAGAATCATCGTACCTGAATCCACTCATTATGCTGCTACGGGCCTGATGACATAGATTTCATTGCTGAGTGATATTGCATTGTACGTAAGTACCACAACTTCTTTATCCATTTTTCACTTTCTGTGATATTGAACTTGTACGCTAAATGAGGTTCTTGTAAACAGAGCCTTCCCATAATTTGGGGTGGCTGTGCCTTTTTGATTTTAATTTCCCTAAGCTATAGGACCCTAAGTGGAAGTGCCCTAGGCTCTGTTGCTTTGTTTCTTAGATGTTTCAGGAAACACCATACACTTCTCCAGTGTGGCTGTTGGCAATTTACATCCCGCCCATCAGCATAACAAGGCTCCCAGTTCTCCATGGCCTGTCCTGCCTTTCTGGATTTTACACTTTTTTCAGATGGCCCTTTTGACTGGGGGCAGTGAGACTTCATTGTAGTGCAGATTTCCTTTGCAAGCTTGCTTGGTTGGCCAAAAAGGGCGTATGCGTTTTTTCCTGAATATATTCAGGAAAAAACGCATACGCCCTTTTTGGCCAAGTGCATCATTGTGGACGTTCTGCCTCTTTTCCTATGCTTTACATGCAATTCCAGTCTACCTCCTGAAATCGGTTTCCTGCAATTCTGCCCCGCTTTCAACTCCTCTTGGCAGCCTTACTTCAATATATTTTTGGACGATAGCTGTCATTTATAACTCTGCAGGTTTGTGAGTTACAGTGTCCCTGAGCTCCTTTCTTCAACTCGCTTTCTTGTGAGCTGGCCGCAACACCACAGCATTGCTTCAGGCCCTAGTGTGGTTCCGGAACGGCACGCTGAGCCTTTGGTTAATTCCTCTTCCTGGTGGGGAATGAGAGTTAAAATTGCCCGTCCAGACACTTCCAGCTAGTCTCTCATTGGTTCTCCCTATTCCTGTTCATTTTCCGCAAAAATTGCAAACTGGGCCAAACAGGAGGTTAAAGGCACTGACTCTCCAATTGGGGAGAGTGTTAGTAAAGCGTCTGGAATGTTGCACCCGAGTACCAGGGGACGAAAACTGAGACACATTTGAACACGTTTCCCGAACACACGGTGGATCATACTCTGGGTTCCACATGCATGTTTCAGCTGAAGGAAGAATCCCTTAAAGCTGGAGAGTTGAGACCCATGGAATGGGTACCATGCAATATGACTTCAAAGGGTCTGCATTTGCTCACCGAACCTCACCAATCCTATCACTACTGCATTTATGCCGCTGTACACACGCTTGATTCTCTTTCGGAGACATATAAATCCATAGGTTTTAAGATTCTTACTACTCAGGTATATTCTTAGGCGTTTAATATGGGGTGTTGAGTCCACTTCGTTGAACAAGGAGTAGCTATTGTCTATTATATATTTGGCTTATGGAACGGTATCTGTGCCAATTTCAATCCCTGGTTTTATGCAGCACCCCAACTCACCTTTCCCCTTAAGCAAGCATAAGTTGGTTTTCTACATTTGAGACCCTGTTCTGTTTTGTAATTCATTTCCTGTGTAGCCAAGTTTACATTCCGTGTAGTAGTGATATCTTATGAAGTTCTTTTTCTGTGTGACTTATTTCACTTAGAATCATCGTACCTGAATCCACTCATTATGCTGCTACAGGCCTGATGACATAGATTTCATTGCTGAGTGATATTGCATTGTACGTAAGTACCACAACTTCTTTATCCATTTTTCGATTTCTGTGATATTGTACTTGTACCATAAACGAGGTTCTTGTAAACAGAGCCGTCCCAAACTTTGGGGTGGCTGTGTCTTTTTGAGTTTAATTTCCCTAAGCTATAGGACCATAAGTGGAAGTGCCCTAGGCTCTGTTTCTTTGTTTCTTAGATGTTTCAGGAAACACCATACACTTCTCCAGAGTGGCTGTTGGCAATTTACATCCCGCCCATCAGCATAACAAGGCTCCCAGTTCTCCATGGCCTGTCCTGCCTTTCTGGATTGCACACTTTTTCAGATGACCCTTTTGACCGGGGGGCAGTGAGACTTCATTGTAGTGCAGATTTCCTTTGCAAGCTTGCTTGGTTGGCCAAAAAGGGCGTATGCGTTTTTTCCTGAATATATTCAGGAAAAAACGCATACGCCCTTTTTGGCCAAGTGCATCATTGTGGACGTTCTGCCTCTTTTCCTATGCTTTACATGCAATTCCAGTCTACCTCCTGAAATCGGTTTCCTGCAATTCTGCCCCGCTTTCAAGTCCTCTTGGCAGCCTTACTTCAATATATTTTTGGACGATAGCTGTCATTTATAACTCTGCAGGTTTGTGAGTTACAGTGTCCCTGAGCTCCTTTCTTCAACTCGCTTTCTTGTGAGCTGGCCGCAACACCGCAGGATTGCTTCAGGCCCTAGTGTGGTTCCGGCACGGCACGCTGAGCCTTTGTTTAATTCCTCTTCCTGGTGTGGAATGAGAGTTAAATTTGCCCGTCCAGACACCTCCAGCTAGTCTCTCATTGGTTCTCCCTATTCCTGTTCATTTTCCGCAAAAATTGCAAACTGGGCCAAACAGGAGGTTAAAGGCACTGACTCTCCAAGTAGGGAGAGTGTTAGTAAAGCGTCTGGAATGTTGCACCCGAGTACCAGGGGACGAAAACTGAGACACATTTGAACACGTTTCCCGAACACACGGTGGATCATACTCTGGGTTCCACATGCATGTTTTAGCTGAAGGAAGAATCCCTTAAACTTGGAGAGTTGAGACCCATGGAATGGGTACCATGCAATATGACTTCAAAGGGTCTGCATTTGCTCACCGAACCTCACCAATCCTATCACTACTGCATTTATACTGCCGTACACCCGCTTGATTCTCTTTCGGAGACATATAAATCCATAGGTTTTAAGATTCTTACTAGTCAGGTATATTCTTAGGCGTTTAATATGGGGTGTTGAGTCCACTTCGTTGAACAAGGAGTAGATATTGTCTATTATATATTTGGCTTATGGAACGGTATCTGTGCCAAGTTCAATCCCTGGTTTTATGCAGCACCCCAACTCACCTTTCCCCTTAAGCAAGCATAAGTTGGTTTTCTACATTTGAGACCCTGTTCTGTTTTGTAATTCAGTTCCTGTGTAGCCAAGTTTACATTCCGTGTAGTAGCGATATCTTATGAAGTTTCTTTTTCTGTGTGACTTATTTCACTTAGAATCATCGTACCTGAATCCACTCATTATGCTGCTACGGGCCTGATGACATAGATTTCATTGCTGAGTGATATTGCATTGTACGTAAGTACCACAACTTCTTTATCCATTTTTCACTTTCTGCGATATTGAACTTGTACCATAAATGAGGTTCTTGTAAACAGAGCCTTCCCATAATTTGGGGTGGCTGTGCCTTTTTGATTTTAATTTCCCTAAGCTATAGGACCATAAGTGGAAGTGCCCTAGGCTCTGTTGCTTTGTTTCTTAGATGTTTCAGGAAACACCATACACTTCTCCAGAGTGGCTGTTTGCAATTTACATCCCGCCCATCAGCATAACAAGGCTCCCAGTTCTCCATGGCCTGTCCTGCCTTTCTGGATTTTACACTTTTTTCAGATGACCCTTTTGAGCGTGGGGCAGTGAGACTTCATTGTAGTGCAGATTTCCTTGCAAGCTTGCTTGGTTGGCCAAAAAGGGCATATGCGTTTTTTCCTGAATATATTCAGGAAAAAACGCATACGCCCTTTTTGGCCAAGTGCATCATTGTGGACGTTCTGCCTCTTTTCCTATGCTTTACATGCAATTCTAGTCTACCTCCTGAAATCGGTTTCCTGCATTCTGCCCCGCTTTCAAGTCCTCTTGGCAGCCTTACTTCAATATATTTTTGGACGATAGCTGTCATTTATAACTCTGCAGGTTTGTGAGTTACAGTTTCCCTGAGCTCCTTTCTTCAACTCGCTTTCTTGTGAGCTGGCCGCAACACCGCAGCATTGCTTCAGGCCCTAGTGTGGTTCCGGCACGGCACGCTGAGCCTTTGGTTAATTCCTCTTCCTGGTGGGGAATGAGAGTTAAATTTGCCCGTCCAGACACCTCCAGCGAGTCTCTCATTGGTTCTCCCTATTCCTGTTCATTTTCCGCAGAAATTGCAAACTGGGCCAAACAGGAGGTTAAAGGCACTGACTCTCCAAGTGGGGAGAGTGTTAGTAAAGCGTCTGGAATGTTGCACCCGAGTACCAGGGGACGAAAACTGAGACTCATTTGAACACGTTTCCCGAACACACGGTGGATCATACTCTGGGTTCCACATGCATGTTTTAGCTGAAGGAAGAATCCCTTAAACCTGCAGAGTTGAGAACCATGGAATGGGTACCATGCAATATGACTTCAAAGGGTCTGCATTTGCTAACCGATCCTCATCAATCCTTTGACTGCTGTGTTTATGCTGCTGTACACACGCTTGATTCTCTTTCGGAGACATATAAATCCATAGGTTTTAAGATTCTTACTAGTCAGGTATATTCTTAGGCGTTTAATATGGGGTGTTGAGTCCACTTCGTTGAACAAGGAGTAGCTATTGTCTATTATATATTTTTCTTAGGAACGGTATCTGTGCCAATTTCAATCCCTGGTTTTATGCAGCACCCCAACTCACCTTTCCCCTTAAGCAAGCATAAGTTGGTTTTCTACATTTGAGACCCTGTTCTGTTTTGTAATTCAGTTCCTGTGTAGCCAAGTTTACATTCCGTGTAGTAGTGATATCTTATGAAGTTTCTTTTTCTGTGTGACTTATTTCACTTAGAATCATCGTACCTGAATCCACTCATTATGCTGCTACGGGCCTGATGACATAGATTTCATTGCTGAGTGATATTGCATTGTACGTAAGTACCACAACTTCTTTATCCATTTTTCGATTTCTGTGATATTGTACTTGTACCATAAACGAGGTTCTTGTAAACAGAGCCGTCCCAAACTTTGGGATGGCTGTGTCTTTTTGAGTTTAATTTCCCTAAGCTATAGGACCATAAGTTAAAGTGCCCTAGGCTCTGTTGCTTTGTTTCTTAGATGTTTCAGGAAACACCATACACTTCTCCAGAGTGGCTGTTTGCAATTTACATCCCGCCCATCAGCATAACAAGGCTCCCAGTTCTCCATGGCCTGTCCTGCCTTTCTGGATTGCACACTTTTTCAGATGACCCTTTTGACCGGGGGGCAGTGAGACTTCATTGTAGTGCAGATTTCCTTTGCAAGCTTGCTTGGTTGGCCAAAAAGGGCGTATGCGTTTTTTCCTGAATATATTCAGGAAAAAACGCATACGCCCTTTTTGGCCAAGTGCATCATTGTGGACGTTCTGCCTCTTTTCCTATGCTTTACATGCAATTCCAGTCTACATCCTGAAATCGGTTTCCTGCAATTCTGCCCCGCTTTCAAGTCCTCTTGGCAGCCTTACTTCAATATATTTTTGGACGATAGCTGTCATTTATAACTCTGCAGGTTTGTGAGTTACAGTGTCCCTGAGCTCCTTTCTTCAACTCGCTTTCTTGTGAGCTGGCCGCAACACCGCAGCATTCCTTCAGGCCCTAGTGTGGTTCCGGCATGGCACGCTGAGCCTTTGGTTAATTCCTCTTCCTGGTGGGGAATGAGAGTTAAAATTGCCCGTCCAGACACTTCCAGCTAGTCTCTCATTGGTTCTCCCTATTCCTGTTCATTTTCCGCAAAAATTGCAAACTGGGCCAAACAGGAGGTTAAAGGCACTGACTCTCCAAGTGGGGAGAGTGTTAGTAAAGCGTCTGGAATGTTGCACCCGAGTACCAGGGGACGAAAACTGAGACACATTTGAACACGTTTCCCGAACACACGGTGGATCATACTCTGGGTTCCACATGCATGTTTCAGCTGAAGGAAGAATCCCTTAAAGCTGGAGAGTTGAGACCCATGGAATGGGTACCATGCAATATGACTTCAAAGGGTCTGCATTTGCTCACCGAACCTCACCAATCCTATCACTACTGCATTTATGCCGCTGTACACACGCTTGATTCTCTTTTGGAGACATATAAATCCATAGGTTTTAAGATTCTTACTAGTCAGGTATATTCTTAGGCGTTTAATATGGGGTGTTGAGTCCACTTCGTTGAACAAGGAGTAGCTATTGTCTATTATATATTTGGCTTATGGAACGGTATCTGTGCCAATTTCAATCCCTGGTTTTATGCAGCACCCCAACTCACCTTTCCCCTTAAGCAAGCATAAGTTGGTTTTCTACATTTGAGACCCTGTTCTGTTTTGTAATTCAGTTCCTGTGTAGCCAAGTTTACATTCCGTGTAGTAGTGATATCTTATGAAGTTCTTTTTCTGTGTGACTTATTTCACTTAGAATCATCGTACCTGAATCCACTCATTATGCTGCTACAGGCCTGATGACATAGATTTCATTGCTGAGTGATATTGCATTGTACGTAAGTACCACAACTTCTTTATCCATTTTTCGATTTCTGTGATATTGTACTTGTACCATAAACGAGGTTCTTGTAAACAGAGCCGTCCCAAACTTTGGGGTGGCTGTGTCTTTTTGAGTTTAATTTCCCTAAGCTATAGGACCATAAGTGGAAGTGCCCTAGGCTCTGTTTCTTTGTTTCTTAGATGTTTCAGGAAACACCATACACTTCTCCAGAGTGGCTGTTGGCAATTTACATCCCGCCCATCAGCATAACAAGGCTCCCAGTTCTCCATGGCCTGTCCTGCCTTTCTGGATTTTACACTTTTTTCAGATGACCCTTTTGAGCGTGGGGCAGTGAGACTTCATTGTAGTGCAGATTTCCTTTGCAAGCTTGCTTGGTTGGCCAAAAAGGGCGTATGCGTTTTTTCCTGAATATATTCAGGAAAAAACGCATACGCCCTTTTTGGCCAAGTGCATCATTGTGGACGTTCTGCCTCTTTTCCTATGCTTTACATGCAATTCCAGTCTACCTCCTGCAATCGGTTTCCTGCAATTCTGCCCCGCTTTCAAGTCCTCTTGGCAGCCTTACTTCAATATATTTTTGGACGATAGCTGTCATTTATAACTCTGCAGGTTTGTGAGTTACAGTGTCCCTGAGCTCCTTTCTTCAACTCGCTTTCTTGTGAGCTGGCCGCAACACCGCAGGATTGCTTCAGGCCCTAGTGTGGTTCCGGCACGGCACGCTGAGCCTTTGTTTAATTCCTCTTCCTGGTGTGGAATGAGAGTTAAATTTGCCCGTCCAGACACCTCCAGCTAGTCTCTCATTGGTTCTCCCTATTCCTGTTCATTTTCCGCAAAAATTGCAAACTGGGCCAAACAGGAGGTTAAAGGCACTGACTCTCCAAGTAGGGAGAGTGTTAGTAAAGCGTCTGGAATGTTGCACCCGAGTACCAGGGGACGAAAACTGAGACACATTTGAACACGTTTCCCGAACACACGGTGGATCATACTCTGGGTTCCACATGCATGTTTTAGCTGAAGGAAGAATCCCTTAAACTTGGAGAGTTGAGACCCATGGAATGGGTACCATGCAATATGACTTCAAAGGGTCTGCATTTGCTCACCGAACCTCACCAATCCTATCACTACTGCATTTATACGGCCGTACACCCGCTTGATTCTCTTTCGGAGACATATAAATCCATAGGTTTTAAGATTCTTACTAGTCAGGTATATTCTTAGGCGTTTAATATGGGGTGTTGAGTCCACTTCGTTGAACAAGGAGTAGATATTGTCTATTATATATTTGGCTTATGGAACGGTATCTGTGCCAAGTTCAATCCCTGGTTTTATGCAGCACCCCAACTCACCTTTCCCCTTAAGCAAGCATAAGTTGGTTTTCTACATTTGAGACCCTGTTCTGTTTTGTAATTCAGTTCCTGTGTAGCCAAGTTTACATTCCGTGTAGTAGCGATATCTTATGAAGTTTCTTTTTCTGTGTGACTTATTTCACTTAGAATCATCGTACCTGAATCCACTCATTATGCTGCTACGGGCCTGATGACATAGATTTCATTGCTGAGTGATATTGCATTGTACGTAAGTACCACAACTTCTTTATCCATTTTTCCCTTTCTGCGATATTGAACTTGTACCATAAATGAGGTTCTTGTAAACAGAGCCTTCCCATAATTTGGGGTGGCTGTGCCTTTTTGATTTTAATTTCCCTAAGCTATAGGACCATAAGTGGAAGTGCCCTAGGCTCTGTTGCTTTGTTTCTTAGATGTTTCAGGAAACACCATACACTTCTCCAGAGTGGCTGTTTGCAATTTACATCCCGCCCATCAGCATAACAAGGCTCCCAGTTCTCCATGGCCTGTCCTGCCTTTCTGGATTTTACACTTTTTTCAGATGACCCTTTTGAGCGTGGGGCAGTGAGACTTCATTGTAGTGCAGATTTCCTTGCAAGCTTGCTTGGTTGGCCAAAAAGGGCGTATGCGTTTTTTCCTGAATATATTCAGGAAAAAACGCATACGCCCTTTTTGGCCAAGTGCATCATTGTGGACGTTCTGCCTCTTTTCCTATGCTTTACATGCAATTCCAGTCTACCTCCTGAAATCGGTTTCCTGCATTCTGCCCCGCTTTCAAGTCCTCTTGGCAGCCTTACTTCAATATATTTTTGGACGATAGCTGTCATTTATAACTCTGCAGGTTTGTGAGTTACAGTTTCCCTGAGCTCCTTTCTTCAACTCGCTTTCTTGTGAGCTGGCCGCAACACCGCAGCATTGCTTCAGGCCCTAGTGTGGTTCCGGCACGGCACGCTGAGCCTTTGGTTAATTCCTCTTCCTGGTGGGGAATGAGAGTTAAATTTGCCCGTCCAGACACCTCCAGCGAGTCTCTCATTGGTTCTCCCTATTCCTGTTCATTTTCCGCAGAAATTGCAAACTGGGCCAAACAGGAGGTTAAAGGCACTGACTCTCCAAGTGGGGAGAGTGTTAGTAAAGCGTCTGGAATGTTGCACCCGAGTACCAGGGGACGAAAACTGAGACTCATTTGAACACGTTTCCCGAACACACGGTGGATCATACTCTGGGTTCCACATGCATGTTTTAGCTGAAGGAAGAATCCCTTAAACCTGCAGAGTTGAGAACCATGGAATGGGTACCATGCAATATGACTTCAAAGGGTCTGCATTTGCTAACCGATCCTCATCAATCCTTTGACTGCTGTGTTTATGCTGCTGTACACACGCTTGATTCTCTTTCGGAGACATATAAATCCATAGGTTTTAAGATTCTTACTAGTCAGGTATATTCTTAGGCGTTTAATATGGGGTGTTGAGTCCACTTCGTTGAACAAGGAGTAGCTATTGTCTATTATATATTTTTCTTAGGAACGGTATCTGTGCCAATTTCAATCCCTGGTTTTATGCAGCACCCCAACTCACCTTTCCCCTTAAGCAAGCATAAGTTGGTTTTCTACATTTGAGACCCTGTTCTGTTTTGTGATTCACTTCCTGTGTAGCCAAGTTTACATTCCGTGTAGTAGTGATATCTTATGAAGTTTCTTTTTCTGTGTGACTTATTTCACTTAGAATCATCGTACCTGAATCCACTCATTATGCTGCTACGGGCCTGATGACATAGATTTCATTGCTGAGTGATATTGCATTGTACGTAAGTACCACAACTTCTTTATCCAGTTTTCGATTTCTGTGATATTGTACTTGTACCATAAACTAGGTTCTTGTTAACAGAGCTGTCCCAAACTTTGGGGTGGCTGTGTCTTTTTGAGTTTAATTTCCCTAAGCTATAGGACCATAAGTGGAAGTGCCCTAGGCTCTGTTTCTTTGTTTCTTAGATGTTTCAGGAAACACCATACACTTCTCCAGAGTGGCTGTTTGCAATTTACATCCCGCCCATCAGCATAACAAGGCTCCCAGTTCTCCATGGCCTGTCCTGCCTTTCTGGATTTTACACTTTTTTCAGATGACCCTTTTGAGCGTGGGGCAGTGAGACTTCATTGTAGTGCAGATTTCCTTTGCAAGCTTGCTTGGTTGGTCAAAAAGGGCGTATGCGTTTTTTCCTGAATATATTCAGGAAAAAACACATACGCCCTTTTTGGCCAAGTGCATCATTGTGGACGTTCTGCCTCTTTTCCTATGCTTTACATGCAATTCCAGTCTACCTCCTGAACTCGGTTTCCTGCAATTCTGCCCCGCTTTCAAGTCCTCTTGGCAGCCTTACTTCAATATATTTTTGGACGATAGCTGTCATTTATAACTCTGCAGGTTTGTGAGTTACAGTGTCCCTGAGCTGCTTTCTTCAACTCGCTTTCTTGTGAGCTGGCCGCAACACCGCAGGATTGCTTCAGGCCCTAGTGTGGTTCCGGCACGGCACGCTGAGCCTTTGTTTAATTCCTCTTCCTGCTGTGGAATGAGAGTTAAATTTGCCCGTCCAGACACCTCCAGCTAGTCTCTCATTGGTTCTCCCTATTCCTGTTCATTTTCCGCAAAAATTGCAAACTGGGCCAAACAGGAGGTTAAAGGCACTGACTCTCCAAGTGGGGAGAGTGTTAGTAAAGCGTCTGGAATGTTGCACCCGAGTACCAGGGGACGAAAACTGAGACACATTTGAACACGTTTCCCGAACACACGGTGGATCATACTCTGGGTCCACATGCATGTTTTAGCTGAAGAAAGAATCCCTTAAACCTGGAGAGTTGAGACCCATGGAATGGGTACCATGCAATATGACTTCAAAGGGTCTGCATTTGCTCACCGATCCTCATCAATCCTTTGACTGCTGCGTTTATGCCGCTGTACACACGCTTGATTCTCTTTCGGAGACATATAAATCCATAGGTTTTAAGATTCTTACTAGTCAGGTATATTCTTAGGCGTTTAATATGTGGTGTTGAGTCCACTTCATTGAACAAGGAGTAGCTATTGTCTATTATATATTTGGCTTATAGAACGGTATGTGTGCCAATTTCAATCCCTGGTTTTATGCAGCACCCCAACTCACCTTTCCCCTTAAGCAAGCATAAGTTGGTTTTCTACATTTGAGACCCTGTTCTGTTTTGTAATTCATTTCCTGTGTAGCCAAGTTTACATTCCGTGTAGTAGTGATATCTTATGAAGTTTCTTTTTCTGTGTGACTTATTTCACTTAGAATCATCGTACCTGAATCCACTCATTATGCTGCTACGGGCCTGATGACATAGATTTCATTGCTGAGTGATATTGCATTGTACGTAAGTACCACAACTTCTTTATCCATTTTTCGCTTTCTGCGATATTGAACTTGTACCATAAATGAGGTTCTTGTAAACAGAGCCTTCCCATAATTTGGGGTGGCTGTGTCTTTTTGAGTTTAATTTCCCTAAGCTATAGGACCATAAGTGGAAGTGCCCTAGGCTCTGTTGCTTTGTTTCTTAGATGTTTCAGTAAACACCATACACTTCTCCAGAGTGGCTGTTGGCAATTTACATCCCGCCCATCAGCAAAACAAGGCTCCCAGTTCTCCATGGCCTGTCCTGCCTTTCTGGATTTTACACTTTTTTCAGATGGCCCTTTTGACTGGGGGCAGTGAGACTTCATTGTAGTGCAGATTTCCTTTGCAAGCTTGCTTGGTTGGCCAAAAAGGGCGTATACGTTTTTTCCTGAATATATTCAGGAAAAACGCATACGCCCTTTTTGGCCAAGTGCATCATTGTGGACATTCTGCCTCTTTTCCTATGCTTTACATGCAATTCCAGTCTACCTCCTGAAATCGGTTTCCTGCAATTCTGCCCCGCTTTCAAGTCCTCTTGGCAGCCTTACTTCAATATATTTTTGGACGATAGCTGTCATTTATAACTCTGCAGGTTTGTGAGTTACAGTGTCCCTGAGCTCCTTTCTTCAACTCGCTTTCTTGTGAGCTGGCCGCAACACCGCAGCATTGCTTCAGGCCCTAGTGTGGTTCCGGCACGGCACGCTGAGCCTTTGGTTAATTCCTCTTCCTGGTGGGAAATGAGAGTTAAAATTGCCCGTCCAGACACTTCCAGCTAGTCTCTCATTGGTTCTCCCTATTCCTGTTCATTTTCCGCAAAAATTGCAAACTGGGCCAAACAGGAGGTTAAAGGCACTGACTCTCCAAGTGGGGAGAGTGTTAGTAAAGCGTCTGGAATGTTGCACCCGAGTACCAGGGTACGAAACCTGAGACACATTTGAACACGTTTCCCGAACACACAGAGGATCATACTCTGGGTCCACATGCATGTTTTAGCTGAAGGAAGAATCCCTTAAACTTGGAGAGTTGAGACCCATGGAATGGATACCAGGCAATATGAATTCAAAGGGTCTGCATTTGCTCACCGAACCTCACCAATCCTATCACTACTGCATTTATGCCGCTGTACACATGCTTGATTCTCTTTCGGAGACATATAAATCCATAGGGTTTAAGATTATTACTAGTCAGGTATATTCTTAGGCGTTTAATATGGGGTGTTGAGTCCACTTCGTTGAACAAGGAGTAGCTATTGTCTATTATATATTTGGCTTATGGAACGGTATCTGTGCCAAGTTCAATCCCTGGTTTTATGCAGCACCCCAACTCACCTTTCCCCTTAAGCAAGCATAAGTTGGTTTTCTACATTTGAGACCCTGTTCTGTTTTGTAATTCAGTTCCTGTGTAGCCAAGTTTACATTCCGTGTAGTAGTGATATCTTATGAAGTTTCTTTTTGTGTGTGACTTATTTCACTTAGAATCATCGTACCTGAATCCACTCATTATGCTGCTACGGGCCTGATGACATAGATTTCATTGCTGAGTGATATTGCATTGTACGTAAGTACCACAACTTCTTTATCCATTTTTCACTTTCTGTGATATTGAACTTGTATGCTAAATGAGGTTCTTGTAAACAGAGCCTTCCCATAATTTGGGGTGGCTGTGCCTTTTTGATTTTAATTTCCCTAAGCTATAGGACCCTAAGTGGAAGTGCCCTAGGCTCTGTTGCTTTGTTTCTTAGATGTTTCAGGAAACACCATACACTTCTCCAGTGTGGCTGTTGGCAATTTACATCCCGCCCATCAGCATAACAAGGCTCCCAGTTCTCCATGGCCTGTCCTGCCTTTCTGGATTTTACACTTTTTTCAGATGGCCCTTTTGACTGGGGGCAGTGAGACTTCATTGTAGTGCAGATTTCCTTTGCAAGCTTGCTTGGTTGGCCAAAAAGGGCGTATGCGTTTTTTCCTGAATATATTCAGGAAAAAACGCATACGCCCTTTTTGGCCAAGTGCATCATTGTGGACGTTCTGCCTCTTTTCCTATGCTTTACATGCAATTCCAGTCTACCTCCTGAAATCGGTTTCCTGCAATTCTGCCCCGCTTTCAACTCCTCTTGGCAGCCTTACTTCAATATATTTTTGGACGATAGCTGTCATTTATAACTCTGCAGGTTTGTGAGTTACAGTGTCCCTGAGCTCCTTTCTTCAACTCGCTTTCTTGTGAGCTGGCCGCAACACCACAGCATTGCTTCAGGCCCTAGTGTGGTTCCGGAACGGCACGCTGAGCCTTTGGTTAATTCCTCTTCCTGGTGGGGAATGAGAGTTAAAATTGCCCGTCCAGACACTTCCAGCTAGTCTCTCATTGGTTCTCCCTATTCCTGTTCATTTTCCGCAAAAATTGCAAACTGGGCCAAACAGGAGGTTAAAGGCACTGACTCTCCAATTGGGGAGAGTGTTAGTAAAGCGTCTGGAATGTTGCACCCGAGTACCAGGGGACGAAAACTGAGACACATTTGAACACGTTTCCCGAACACACGGTGGATCATACTCTGGGTTCCACATGCATGTTTCAGCTGAAGGAAGAATCCCTTAAAGCTGGAGAGTTGAGACCCATGGAATGGGTACCATGCAATATGACTTCAAAGGGTCTGCATTTGCTCACCGAACCTCACCAATCCTATCACTACTGCATTTATGCCGCTGTACACACGCTTGATTCTCTTTCGGAGACATATAAATCCATAGGGTTTAAGATTATTACTAGTCAGGTATATTCTTAGGCGTTTAATATGGGGTGTTGAGTCCACTTCGTTGAACAAGGAGTAGCTATTGTCTATTATATATTTGGCTTATGGAACGGTATCTGTGCCAATTTCAATCCCTGGTTTTATGCAGCACCCCAACTCACCTTTCCCCTTAAGCAAGCATAAGTTGGTTTTCTACATTTGAGACCCTGTTCTGTTTTGTAATTCATTTCCTGTGTAGCCAAGTTTACATTCCGTGTAGTAGTGATATCTTATGAAGTTCTTTTTCTGTGTGACTTATTTCACTTAGAATCATCGTACCTGAATCCACTCATTATGCTGCTACAGGCCTGATGACATAGATTTCATTGCTGAGTGATATTGCATTGTACGTAAGTACCACAACTTCTTTATCCATTTTTCGATTTCTGTGATATTGTACTTGTACCATAAACGAGGTTCTTGTAAACAGAGCCGTCCCAAACTTTGGGGTGGCTGTGTCTTTTTGAGTTTAATTTCCCTAAGCTATAGGACCATAAGTGGAAGTGCCCTAGGCTCTGTTTCTTTGTTTCTTAGATGTTTCAGGAAACACCATACACTTCTCCAGAGTGGCTGTTGGCAATTTACATCCCGCCCATCAGCATAACAAGGCTCCCAGTTCTCCATGGCCTGTCCTGCCTTTCTGGATTTTACACTTTTTTCAGATGACCCTTTTGAGCGTGGGGCAGTGAGACCTCATTGTAGTGCAGATTTCCTTTGCAAGCTTGCTTGGTTGGCCAAAAAGGGCGTATGCGTTTTTTCCTGAATATATTCAGGAAAAAACGCATACGCCCTTTTTGGCCAAGTGCATCATTGTGGACGTTCTGCCTCTTTTCCTATGCTTTACATGCAATTCCAGTCTACCTCCTGAAATCGGTTTCCTGCAATTCTGCCCCGCTTTCAAGTCCTCTTGGCAGCCTTACTTCAATATATTTTTGGACGATAGCTGTCATTTATAACTCTGCAGGTTTGTGAGTTACAGTGTCCCTGAGCTCCTTTCTTCAACTCGCTTTCTTGTGAGCTGGCCGCAACACCGCAGGATTGCTTCAGGCCCTAGTGTGGTTCCGGCACGGCATGCTGAGCCTTTGGTTAATTCCTCTTCCTGGTGTGGAATGAGAGTTAAATTTGCCCGTCCAGACACCTCCAGCTAGTCTCTCATTGGTTCTCCCTATTCCTGTTCATTTTCCGCAAAAATTGCAAACTGGGCCAAACAGGAGGTTAAAGGCACTGACTCTCCAAGTAGGGAGAGTGTTAGTAAAGCGTCTGGAATGTTGCACCCGAGTACCAGGGGACGAAAACTGAGACACATTTGAACACGTTTCCCGAACACACGGTGGATCATACTCTGGGTTCCACATGCATGTTTTAGCTGAAGGAAGAATCCCTTAAACTTGGAGAGTTGAGACCCATGGAATGGGTACCATGCAATATGACTTCAAAGGGTCTGCATTTGCTCACCGAACCTCACCAATCCTATCACTACTGCATTTATACTGCCGTACACCCGCTTGATTCTCTTTCGGAGACATATAAATCCATAGGTTTTAAGATTCTTACTAGTCAGGTATATTCTTAGGCGTTTAATATGGGGTGTTGAGTCCACTTTGTTGAACAAGGAGTAGATATTGTCTATTATATATTTGGCTTATGGAACGGTATCTGTGCCAAGTTCAATCCCTGGTTTTATGCAGCACCCCAACTCACCTTTCCCCTTAAGCAAGCATAAGTTGGTTTTCTACATTTGAGACCCTGTTCTGTTTTGTAATTCAGTTCCTGTGTAGCCAAGTTTACATTCCGTGTAGTAGCGATATCTTATGAAGTTTCTTTTTCTGTGTGACTTATTTCACTTAGAATCATCGTACCTGAATCCACTCATTATGCTGCTACGGGCCTGATGACATAGATTTCATTGCTGAGTGATATTGCATTGTACGTAAGTACCACAACTTCTTTATCCATTTTTCACTTTCTGCGATATTGAACTTGTACCATAAATGAGGTTCTTGTAAACAGAGCCTTCCCATAATTTGGGGTGGCTGTGCCTTTTTGATTTTAATTTCCCTAAGCTATAGGACCATAAGTGGAAGTGCCCTACGCTCTGTTGCTTTGTTTCTTAGATGTTTCAGGAAACACCATACACTTCTCCAGAGTGGCTGTTTGCAATTTACATCCCGCCCATCAGCATAACAAGGCTCCCAGTTCTCCATGGCCTGTCCTGCCTTTCTGGATTTTACACTTTTTTCAGATGACCCTTTTGAGCGTGGGGCAGTGAGACTTCATTGTAGTGCAGATTTCCTTGCAAGCTTGCTTGGTTGGCCAAAAAGGGCGTATGCGTTTTTTCCTGAATATATTCAGGAAAAAACGCATACGCCCTTTTTGGCCAAGTGCATCATTGTGGACGTTCTGCCTCTTTTCCTATGCTTTACATGCAATTCTAGTCTACCTCCTGAAATCGGTTTCCTGCATTCTGCCCCGCTTTCAAGTCCTCTTGGCAGCCTTACTTCAATATATTTTTGGACGATAGCTGTCATTTATAACTCTGCAGGTTTGTGAGTTACAGTTTCCCTGAGCTCCTTTCTTCAACTCGCTTTCTTGTGAGCTGGCCGCAACACCACAGCATTGCTTCAGGCCCTAGTGTGGTTCCGGCACGGCACGCTGAGCCTTTGGTTAATTCCTCTTCCTGGTGGGGAATGAGAGTTAAATTTGCCCGTCCAGACACCTCCAGCGAGTCTCTCATTGGTTCTCCCTATTCCTGTTCATTTTCCGCAGAAATTGCAAACTGGGCCAAACAGGAGGTTAAAGGCACTGACTCTCCAAGTGGGGAGAGTGTTAGTAAAGCGTCTGGAATGTTGCACCCGAGTACCAGGGGACGAAAACTGAGACTCATTTGAACACGTTTCCCGAACACACGGTGGATCATACTCTGGGTTCCACATGCATGTTTTAGCTGAAGGAAGAATCCCTTAAACCTGCAGAGTTGAGAACCATGGAATGGGTACCATGCAATATGACTTCAAAGGGTCTGCATTTGCTAACCGATCCTCATCAATCCTTTGACTGCTGTGTTTATGCTGCTGTACACACGCTTGATTCTCTTTCGGAGACATATAAATCCATAGGTTTTAAGATTCTTACTAGTCAGGTATATTCTTAGGCGTTTAATATGGGGTGTTGAGTCCACTTCGTTGAACAAGGAGTAGCTATTGTCTATTATATATTTTTCTTAGGAACGGTATCTGTGCCAATTTCAATCCCTGGTTTTATGCAGCACCCCAACTCACCTTTCCCCTTAAGCAAGCATAAGTTGGTTTTCTACATTTGAGACCCTGTTCTGTTTTGTAATTCAGTTCCTGTGTAGCCAAGTTTACATTCCGTGTAGTAGTGATATCTTATGAAGTTTCTTTTTCTGTGTGACTTATTTCACTTAGAATCATCGTACCTGAATCCACTCATTATGTTGCTACGGGCCTGATGACATAGATTTCATTGCTGAGTGATATTGCATTGTACGTAAGTACCACAACTTCTTTATCCATTTTTCGATTTCTGTGATATTGTACTTGTACCATAAACGAGGTTCTTGTAAACAGAGCCGTCCCAAACTTTGGGATGGCTGTGTCTTTTTGAGTTTAATTTCCCTAAGCTATAGGACCATAAGTTAAAGTGCCCTAGGCTCTGTTGCTTTGTTCCTTAGATGTTTCAGGAAACACCATACACTTCTCCAGAGTGGCTGTTTGCAATTTACATCCCGCCCATCAGCATAACAAGGCTCCCAGTTCTCCATGGCCTGTCCTGCCTTTCTGGATTGCACACTTTTTCAGATGACCCTTTTGACCGGGGGGCAGTGAGACTTCATTGTAGTGCAGATTTCCTTTGCAAGCTTGCTTGGTTGGCCAAAAAGGGCGTATGCGTTTTTTCCTGAATATATTCAGGAAAAAACGCATACGCCCTTTTTGGCCAAGTGCATCATTGTGGACGTTCTGCCTCTTTTCCTATGCTTTACATGCAATTCCAGTCTACATCCTGAAATCGGTTTCCTGCAATTCTGCCCCGCTTTCAAGTCCTCTTGGCAGCCTTACTTCAATATATTTTTGGACGATAGCTGTCATTTATAACTCTGCAGGTTTGTGAGTTACAGTGTCCCTGAGCTCCTTTCTTCAACTCGCTTTCTTGTGAGCTGGCCGCAACACCGCAGCATTCCTTCAGGCCCTAGTGTGGTTCCGGCATGGCACGCTGAGCCTTTGGTTAATTCCTCTTCCTGGTGGGGAATGAGAGTTAAAATTGCCCGTCCAGACACTTCCAGCTAGTCTCTCATTGGTTCTCCCTATTCCTGTTCATTTTCCGCAAAAATTGCAAACTGGGCCAAACAGGAGGTTAAAGGCACTGACTCTCCAAGTGGGGAGAGTGTTAGTAAAGCGTCTGGAATGTTGCACCCGAGTACCAGGGGACGAAAACTGAGACACATTTGAACACGTTTCCCGAACACACGGTGGATCATACTCTGGGTTCCACATGCATGTTTCAGCTGAAGGAAGAATCCCTTAAAGCTGGAGAGTTGAGACCCATGGAATGGGTACCATGCAATATGACTTCAAAGGGTCTGCATTTGCTCACCGAACCTCACCAATCCTATCACTACTGCATTTATGCCGCTGTACACACGCTTGATTCTCTTTTGGAGACATATAAATCCATAGGTTTTAAGATTCTTACTAGTCAGGTATATTCTTAGGCGTTTAATATGGGGTGTTGAGTCCACTTCGTTGAACAAGGAGTAGCTATTGTCTATTATATATTTGGCTTATGGAACGGTATCTGTGCCAATTTCAATCCCTGGTTTTATGCAGCACCCCAACTCACCTTTCCCCTTAAGCAAGCATAAGTTGGTTTTCTACATTTGAGACCCTGTTCTGTTTTGTAATTCAGTTCCTGTGTAGCCAAGTTTACATTCCGTGTAGTAGTGATATCTTATGAAGTTTCTTTTTCTGTGTGACTTATTTCACTTAGAATCATCGTACCTGAATCCACTCATTATGCTGCTACGGGCCTGATGACATAGATTTCATTGCTGAGTGATATTGCATTGTACGCAAGTACCACAACTTCTTTATCCATTTTTCGATTTCTGTGATATTGTACTTGTACCATAAACGAGGTTCTTGTAAACAGAGCCGTCCCAAACTTTGGGGTGGCTGTGTCTTTTTGAGTTTAATTTCCCTAAGCTATAGGACCATAAGTGGAAGTGCCCTAGGCTCTGTTTCTTTGTTTCTTAGATGTTTCAGGAAACACCATACACTTCTCCAGAGTGGCTGTTTGCAATTTACATCCCGCCCATCAGCATAACAAGGCTCCCAGTTCTCCATGGCCTGTCCTGCCTTTCTGGATTTTACACTTTTTTCAGATGACCCTTTTGAGCGTGGGGCAGTGAGACTTCATTGTAGTGCAGATTTCCTTTGCAAGCTTGCTTGGTTGGCCAAAAAGGGCGTATGCGTTTTTTCCTGAATATATTCAGGAAAAAACGCATACGCCCTTTTTGGCCAAGTGCATCATTGTGGACGTTCTGCCTCTTTTCCTATGCTTTACATGCAATTCCAGTCTACCTCCTGAAATCGGTTTCCTGCAATTCTGCCCCGCTTTCAAGTCCTCTTGGCAGCCTTACTTCAATATATTTTTGGACGATAGCTGTCATTTATAACTCTGCAGGTTTGTGAGTTACAGTGTCCCTGAGCTCCTTTCTTCAACTCGCTTTCTTGTGAGCTGGCCGCAACACCGCAGGATTGCTTCAGGCCCTAGTGTGGTTCCGGCACGGCTTGCTGAGCCTTTGTTTAATTCCTCTTCCTGGTGTGGAATGAGAGTTAAATTTGCCCGTCCAGACACCTCCAGCTAGTCTCTCATTGGTTCTCCCTATTCCTGTTCATTTTCCGCAAAAATTGCAAACTGGGCCAAACAGGAGGTTAAAGGCACTGACTCTCCAAGTAGGGAGAGTGTTAGTAAAGCGTCTGGAATGTTGCACCCGAGTACCTGGGGACGAAAACTGAGACACATTTGAACACGTTTCCCGAACACACGGTGGATCATACTCTGGGTTCCACATGCATGTTTTAGCTGTAGGAAGAATCCCTTAAACTTGGAGAGTTGAGACCCATGGAATGGGTACCATGCAATATGACTTCAAAGGGTCTGCATTTGCTCACCGAACCTCACCAATCCTATCACTACTGCATTTATACCGCCGTACACCCGCTTGATTCTCTTTCGGAGACATATAAATCCATAGGTTTTAAGATTCTTACTAGTCAGGTATATTCTTAGGCGTTTAATATGGGGTGTTGAGTCCACTTCGTTGAACAAGGAGTAGATATTGTCTATTATATATTTGGCTTATGGAACGGTATCTGTGCCAAGTTCAATCCCTGGTTTTATGCAGCACCCCAACACACCTTTCCCCTTAAGCAAGCATAAGTTGGTTTTCTACATTTGAGACCCTGTTCTGTTTTGTAATTCAGTTCCTGTGTAGCCAAGTTTACATTCCGTGTAGTAGTGATATCTTATGAAGTTTCTTTTTCTGTGTGACTTATTTCACTTAGAATCATCGTACCTGAATCCACTCATTATGCTGCTACGGGCCTGATGACATAGATTTCATTGCTGAGTGATATTGCATTGTACGTAAGTACCACAACTTCTTTATGCATTTTTCACTTTCTGCGATATTGAACTTGTACCATAAATGAGGTTCTTGTAAACAGAGCCTTCCCATAATTTGGGGTGGCTGTGCCTTTTTGATTTTAATTTCCCTAAGCTATAGTACCATAAGTGGAAGTGCCCTAGGCTCTGTTGCTTTGTTTCTTAGATGTTTCAGGAAACACCATACACTTCTCCAGAGTGGCTGTTTGCAATTTACATCCCGCCCATCAGCATAACAAGGCTCCCAGTTCTCCATGGCCTGTCCTGCCTTTCTGGATTTTACACTTTTTTCAGATGACCCTTTTGAGCGTGGGGCAGTGAGACTTCATTGTAGTGCAGATTTCCTTGCAAGCTTGCTTGGTTGGCCAAAAAGGGCGTATGCGTTTTTTCCTGAATATATTCAGGAAAAAAAGCATACGCCCTTTTTGGCCAAGTGCATCATTGTGGACGTTCTGCCTCTTTTCCTATGCTTTACATGCAATTCCAGTCTACCTCCTGAAATCGGTTTCCTGCATTCTGCCCAGTTTCAAGTCCTCTTGGCAGCCTTACTTCAATATATTTTTGGACGATAGCTGTCATTTATAACTCTGCAGGTTTGTGAGTTACAGTGTCCCTGAGCTCCTTTCTTCAACTCGCTTTCTTGTGAGCTGGCCGCAACACCGCAGCATTGCTTCAGGCCCTAGTGTGGTTCCGGCACGGCACGCTGAGCCTTTGGTTAATTCCTCTTCCTGGTGGGGAATGAGAGTTAAATTTGCCCGTCCAGACACCTCCAGCGAGTCTCTCATTGGTTCTCCCTATTCCTGTTCATTTTCCGCAGAAATTGCAAACTGGGCCAAACAGGAGGTTAAAGGCACTGACTCTCCAAGTGGGGAGAGTGTTAGTAAAGCGTCTGGAATGTTGCACCCGAGTACCAGGGGACGAAAACTGAGACTCATTTGAACACGTTTCCCGAACACACGGTGGATCATACTCTGGGTTCCACATGCATGTTTTAGCTGAAGGAAGAATCCCTTAAACCTGCAGAGTTGAGAACCATGGAATGGGTACCATGCAATATGACTTCAAAGGGTCTGCATTTGCTCACCGATCCTCATCAATCCTTTGACTGCTGCGTTTATGCTGCTGTACACACGCTTGATTCTCTTTCGGAGACATATAAATCCATAGGTTTTAAGATTCTTACTAGTCAGGTATATTCTTAGGCGTTTAATATGGGGTGTTGAGTCCACTTCATTGAACAAGGAGTAGCTCTTGTCTATTATATATTTGGCTTATGGAACGGTATCTGTGCCAAATTCAATCTCTGGTTTTATTCAGCACCCCAACTCACCTTTCCCCTTAAGCAAGCATAAGTTGGTTTTCTACATTTGAGACCCTGTTCTGTTTTGTAATTCATTTCCTGTGTAGCCAAATTTACATTCCGTGTAGTAGTGATATCTTATGAAGTTTCTTTTTCTGTGTGACTTATTTCACTTAGAATCATCGTACCTGAATCCACTCATTATGCTGCTACGGGCCTGATGACATAGATTTCATTGCTGAGTGATATTGCATTGTACGTAAGTACCACAACTTCTTTATCCATTTTTCGCTTTCTGCGATATTGAACTTGTACCATAAATGAGGTTCTTGTAAACAGAGCCTTCCCATAATTTGGGGTGGCTGTGTCTTTTTGAGTTTAATTTCCCTAAGCTATAGTACCATAAGTGGAAGTGCCCTAGGCTCTGTTGCTTTGTTTCTTAGATGTTTCAGGAAACACCATACACTTCTCCAGAGTGGCTGTTGGCAATTTACATCCCGCCCATCAGCATAACAAGGCTCCCAGTTCTCCATGGCCTGTCCTGCCTTTCTGGATTTTACACGTTTTTCAGATGGCCCTTTTGACTGGGGGCAGTGAGACTTCATTGTAGTGCAGATTTCCTTTGCAAGCTTGCTTGGTTGGCCAAAAAGGGCGTATGCGTTTTTTCCTGAATATATTCAGGAAAAAACGCATACGCCCTTTTTGGCCAAGTGCATCATTGTGGACGTTCTGCCTCTTTTCCTATGCTTTACATGCAATTCCAGTCTACCTCCTGAAATCGGTTTCCTGCAATTCTGCCCCGCTTTCAAGTCCTCTTGGCAGCCTTACTTCAATATATTTTTGGACGATAGCTGTCATTTATAACTCTGCAGGTTTGTGAGTTACAGTGTCCCTGAGCTCCTTTCTTCAACTCGCTTTCTTGTGAGCTGGCCGCAACACCGCAGGATTGCTTCAGGCCCTAGTGTGGTTCCGGCACGGCACGCTGAGCCTTTGGTTAATTCCTCTTCCTGGTGAGGAATGAGAGTTAAATTTGCCCGTCCAGACACCTCCAGCGAGTCTCTCATTGGTTCTCCCCATTCCTGTTCATTTTCCGCAGAAATTGCAAACTGGGCCAAACAGGAGATTAAAGGCACTGACTCTCCAAGTGGGGAGAGTGTTAGTAAAGCGTCTGGAATATTGCACCCGAGTACCAGGGGACGAAAACTGAGACACATTTGAACACGTTTCCCGAACACACAGTGGATCATACTCTGGGTTCCACATGCATGTTTCAGCTGAAGGAAGAAACCCTTAAAGCTGGAGAGTTGAGACCCATGGAATGGGTACCATGCAATATGACTTCAAAGGGTCTGCATTTGCTCACCGAACCTCACCAATCCTATCACTACTGCATTTATGCCGCTGTACACACACTTGATTCTCTTTCGGAGACATATAAATCCATAGGTTTTAAGATTCTTACTAGTCAGGTATATTCTTAGGCGTTTAATATGGGGTGTTGAGTCCACTTCGTTGAACAAGGAGTAGCTATTGTCTATTATATATTTGGCTTATGGAACGGTATCTGTGCCAAGTTCAATCCCTGGTTTTATGCAGCACCCCAACTCACCTTTCCCCTTAAGCAAGCATAAGTTGGTTTTCTACATTTGAGACCCTGTTCTGTTTTGTAATTCAGTTCCTGTGTAGCCAAGTTTACATTCCGTGTAGTAGTGATATCTTATGAAGTTTCTTTTTCTGTGTGACTTATTTCACTTAGAATCATCGTACCTGAATCCACTCATTATGCTGCTACGGGCCTGATGACATAGATTTCATTGCTGAGTGATATTGCATTGTACGTAAGTACCACAACTTCTTTATCCATTTTTCGATTTCTGTGATATTGAACTTGTACCATAAACGAGGTTCTTGTAAACAGAGCCGTCCCAAACTTTGGTGTGGCTGTGTCTTTTTGATTTTAATTTCCCTAAGCTATAGTACCATAAGTGGAAGTGCCCTAGGCTCTGTTGCTTTGTTTCTTAGATGTTTCAGGAAACACCATACACTTCTCCAGAGTGGCTGTTTGCAATTTACATCCCGCCCATCAGCATAACAAGGCTCCCAGTTCTCCATGGCCTGTCCTGCCTTTCTGGATTTTACACTTTTTTCAGATGACCCTTTTGAGCGTGGGGAAGTGAGACTTCATTGTAGTGCAGATTTCCTTTGCAAGCTTGCTTGGTTGGCCAAAAAGGGCGCATGCGTTTTTTCCTGAATATATTCAGGAAAAAACGCATACACCCTTTTTGGCCAAGTGCATCATTGTGGACGTTCTGCCTCTTTTCCTATGCTTTACATGCAATTCCAGTCTACCTCCTGAAATCGGTTTCCTGCAATTCTGCCCCGCTTTCAAGTCCTCTTGGCAGCCTTACTTCAATATATTTTTGGACGATAGCTGTCATTTATAACTCTGCAGGTTTGTGAGTTACAGTGTCCCTGAGCTCCTTTCTTCAACTCGCTTTCTTGTGAGCTGGCCGCAACACCGCAGGATTGCTTCAGGCCCTAGTGTGGTTCCGGCACGGCACGCTGAGCCTTTGTTTAATTCCTCTTCCTGGTGGGGAATGAGAGTTAAATTTGCCCGTCCAGACACCTCCAGCTAGTCTCTCATTGGTTCTCCCTATTCCTGTTCATTTTCCGCAAAAATTGCAAACTGGGCCAAACAGGAGGTTAAAGGCACTGACTCTCCAAGTAGGGAGAGTGTTAGTAAAGCGTCTGGAATGTTGCACCCGAGTACCAGGGGACGAAAACTGAGACACATTTGAACACGTTTCCCGAACACACGGTGGATCATACTCTGGGTTCCACATGCATGTTTTAGCTGAAGGAAGAATCCCTTAAACTTGGAGAGTTGAGACCTATGGAATGGGTACCATGCAATATGACTTCAAAGGGTCTGCATTTGCTCACCGATCCTCATCAATCCTTTGACTGCTGCGTTTATGCCGCTGTACACACGCTTGATTCTCTTTCGGAGACATATAAATCCATAGGTTTTAAGATTCTTACTAGTCAGGTATATTCTTAGGCGTTTAATATGGGGTGTTGAGTCCACTTCGTTGAACAAGGAGTAGATATTGTCTATTATATATTTGGCTTATGGAACGGTATCTGTGCCAAGTTCAATCCCTGGTTTTATGCAGCACCCCAACTCACCTTTCCCCTTAAGCAAGCATAAGTTGGTTTTCTACATTTGAGACCCTGTTCTGTTTTGTAATTCAGTTCCTGTGTAGCCAAGTTTACATTCCGTGTAGTAGTGATATCTTATGAAGTTTCTTTTTCTGTGTGACTTATTTCACTTAGAATCATCGTACCTGAATCCACTCATTATGCTGCTACGGGCCTGATGACATAGATTTCATTGCTGAGTGATATTGCATTGTACGTAAGTACCACAACTTCTTTATCCATTTTTCGCTTTCTGTGATATTGAACTTGTACCATAAACGAGGTTCTTGTAAACAGAGCCGTCCCATAATTTGGGGTGGCTGTGTCTTTTTGATTTTAATTTCCCTAAGCTATAGGACCATAAGTGGAAGTGCCCTACGCTCTGTTGCTTTGTTTCTTAGATGTTTCAGGAAACACCATACACTTCTCCAGAGTGGCTGTTGGCAATTTACATCCCGCCCATCAGCATAACAAGGCGCCCAGTTCTCCATGGCCTGTCCTGCCTTTCTGGATTTTACACTTTTTTCAGATGACCCTTTTGAGCGTGGGGCAGTGAGACTTCATTGTAGTGCAGATTTCTTTTGCAAGCTTGCTTGGTTGGCTAAAAAGGGCGTATGCGTTTTTTCCTGAATATATTCAGGAAAAAACGCATACGCCCTTTTTGGCCAAGTGCATCATTGTGGACGTTCTGCCTCTTTTCCTATGCTTTACATGCAATTCCAGTCTACCTCCTGAAATCGGTTTCCTGCAATTCTGCCCCGCTTTCAAGTCCTCTTGGCAGCCTTACTTCAGTATATTTTTGGACGATAGCTATCATTTATAACTCAGCAGGTTTGTGAGTTACAGTGTCCCTGAGCTCCTTTCTACAACTCGTTTTCTTGTGAGCTGGCCGCAACACCGCAGGATTGCTTCCGGGCCTAGTGTGGTTCCGGCACGGCACGCTGAGCCTTTGGTTAATTCCTCTTCATGGTGGGAAATGAGAGTTAAATTTGCCCGTCCAGACACCTCCAGCGAGTCTCTCATTGGTTCTCCCTATTCCTGTTCATTTTCCGCAGAAATTGCAAACTGGGCCAAACAGGAGGTTAAAGGCACTGACTCTCCAAGTGGGGAGAGTGTTAGTAAAGAGTCTGGAATGTTGCACCCGAGTACCAGGGGACGAAATCTGAACACATTTGAACACGTTTCCCGATCACACGGTGGATCATACTCTGGGTTCCACATGCATGTTTTAGCTGAAGGAAGAATCCCTTAAACCTGGAGAGTTGAGACCCATGGAATGGGTACCATGCAATATGACTTCAAAGGGTCTGCATTTGCTCACCGAACCTCACCAATCCTATCACTACTGCATTTATGCCGCTGTACACACGCTTGATTCTCTTTCGGAGACATATAAATCCATAGGTTTTAAGATTCTTACTAGTCAGGTATATTCTTAGGCGTTTAATATGGGGTGTTGAGTCCACTTCGTTGAACAAGGAGTAGCTATTTTCTATTATATATTTGGCTTATGGCACGGTGTCTGTGCCAAGTTCAATCTCTGGTTTTATGCAGCACCCCAACTCACCTTTCCCCTTAAGCAAGCATAAGTTGGTTTTCTACATTTGAGACCCTGTTCTGTTTTGTAATTCAGTTCCTGTGTAGCCAAGTTTTCATTCCGTGTAGTACTGATATTTTATGAAGTTTCTCTTTTTGTGTGACTTACTTCACTTAGAATCATCGTACCTGATATTGAACTTGTACCATAAACGAGGTTCTTGTAAACAGAGCCGTCCCAAACTTTGGGGTGGCTGTGTCTTTTTGATTTTAATTTCCCTAATCTATAGGACCATAAGTGGAAGTGCCCTACGCTCTGTTGCTTTGTTTCGTAGATGTTTCAGGAGACACCATACACTTCTCCAGAGTGGCTGTTGGCAATTTACATCCCGCCCATCAGCATAACAAGTCTCCCAGTTCTCCATGGCCTGTCCTGCCTTTCTGGATTTTACACTTTTTTCAGATGACCCTTTTGACCGGGGGGCAGTGAGACATCATTGTAGTGCAGATTTCCTTTGCAAGCTTGCTTGGTTGGCCAAAAAGGGCGTATGCGTTTTTTCCTGAATATATTCAGGAAAAAACGCATATGCCCTTTTTGGCCAAGGGCATCATTGTGGACGTTCTGCCTCTTTTCCTATGCTTTACATGCAATTCCAGTCTACCTCCTGAAATCGGTTTCCTGCAATTCTGCCCCGTTTTCAAGTCCTCTTGGCAGCCTTACTTCAATATATTTTTGGACGATAACTGTCATTTATAACTCTGTAAGTTTGTGAATTACAGTGCCCCTGAGCTCCTTTCTTCAATTCGCTTTCTTGTGAGCTGGCCGCAACACCGTAAGATTGCTTCAGACCCTAGTGTGGTTCTGGCATGGCACGCTGAGCCTTTGGTTAATTCCTCTTCCTGGTGGGAAATGAGAGTTAAATTTGCCCGTCCAGACACCTCCAGCTAGTCTTCATGGGTTCTGCCTATTCCTGTTCATTTTCCGCAGAAATTGCAAACTGGGCCAAAGAGGAGGTTAAAGGAACTGACTCTCCAAGTGGGGAGAGTGTTAGTAAAGCGTCTGGAATGTTGCACCCGAGTACCAGGGGACGAAAACTGAGACACATTTGAACACGTTTCCCGAACACACGGTGGATCATACTCTGGGTTCCACATGCATGTTTTAGCTGAAGGAAGAATCCCTTAAACCTGGAGAGTTGAGACCCATGGAATGAGTACCATGCAATATGACTTCAAAGGGTCTGCATTTGCTCACTGAACCTCACCAATCCTATCACTGCTGCGATTATGCAGCTGTACACATGCTTGATTCTCTTTCGGAGACATATAAATCCATAGGTTTAAGATTCTTACTAGTCAGGTATATCCTTAGGCGTTTAATATGTGGTGTTGAGTCCACTTCGTTGAGCAAGGAGTAGCTCTTGTCTATTACGTATTTGGCTTATGGAATGGTAATTGTGCTAATTTCAATCTCTGGTTTTATGCAGCACCCCAACTCACCTTTCCCCTTAAGCAAGCATAAGTTGGTTTTCTTCATTTGAGACCCTGTTCTGTTTTGTAATTCAGTTCCTGTGTAGCCGAGTTTACATTCCGTGTAGTAGTGATATCTTATGATGTTTCTTTTTCTGTGTGACTTATTTCACTTAGAATCATCGTACCTGAATCCACTCATTATGCTGCTACGGGCCTGATGACATAGATTTCATTGCTGAGTGATATTGCATTGTACGTAAGGACCACAGCTTCTTTATCCATTTTTCGCTTTCTGTGATATTGAACTTGTACCATAAAGGAGGTTCTTGTAAACAGAGGCGTCCCAAACATTGGGGTGGCTGTGTCTTTTTGATTTTAATTTCCCTAAGCTATAGGATCATAAGTGGAAGTGCCCTAGGCTCTGTTGCTTTGTTTTTTAGTTGTTTCAGGAAACACCATACACTTCTCCAGAGTGGCTGTTGGCAATTTACATCCCGCCCATCAGCATATCAAAGCTCCCATTTCTTTATGGCATGTCCTGCATTTATGGATTTTACACTTTTTTCAGATGGCCCTTTTGACGGGGGGCCAGTGAGATTTCATTGTAGTGCAGATTTCCTTTGCAAGCTTGCTTGGTTGGCCAAAAAGGGCGTATGCGTTTTTTCCTGAATATATTCAGGAAAAAACGCATACGCCCTTTTTGGCCAAGTGCATCATTGTGGACGTTCTGCCTCTTTTCCTATGTTTTACATGCAATTCCAGTCTACCTCCTGAAATCGGTTTCCTGCAATTCTGCCCTGTTTTCAGGTCCTCTTGGAAGCTTAACTTAATATATTTTCGGATGATAGCTGTCATTTATATCTCTGCAGGTTTGTGAATTACAGTGCCCCTGAGCTCCTCTCTTCAACTCACTTTCTTGTGAGCTGGCCGCAACACCACAGGATTGCTTCAGTCCCCAGTGTGGTTCTGGCATGGCACACTGTGCCTTTGGTTAATTCCTCTGCCTGGTGGGAAATGAGAGTTAAATTTTCCCGTGCAGACACCTCCAGCTAGTCTCTCATTGGTTCTCCCTATTCCTGTTCATTTTCCACAGAAATTGCAAACTGGGCCAAACAGGAGGTTAAAGGCACTGACTCTCCAATTGGGGAGAGTGTTAGTAAAGAATCTGGAATGTTGCACCCGAGTACCAGGGGACGAAAACTGAGACACATTTGAATATGTTTCCCGATCACACGATGGATCATACTCTGGGTTCCACATGCATGTTTTAGCTGAAGGAAGAATCCCTTGAACTTGGAGAGTTGAGACCCATGGAATGGGTACCATGCAATATGACTTCAAAGGGTCTGCATTTGCTCACCGAACCTCACCAATCCTATCACTACTGCATTTATGTCGCTGTACACACGCTTGATTCTCTTTCGGAGACATATAAATCCATAGGTTTTAAGATTCTTACTAGTCAGGTATATTCTTAGGCGTTTAATATGGGGTGTTGAGTCCACTTCGTTGAACAAGGAGTAGCTATTTTCTATTATATATTTGGCTTATGGAACGGTGTCTGTGCCAAGTTCAATCTCTGGTTTTATGCAGCACCCCAACTCACCTTTCCCCTTAAGCAAGCATAAGTTGGTTTTCTACATTTGAGACCCTGTTCTGTTTTGTAATTCAGTTCCTGTGTAGCCAAGTTTTCATTCCGTGTAGTACTGATATTTTATGAAGTTTCTCTTTTTGTGTGACTTACTTCACTTAGAATCATCGTACCTGAATACACTCATTATGCTGCTACGGGCCTGATGACATAGATTTCATTGCTGAGTGATATTGCATTGTACGTAAGTACCACAATTTCTTTATCCGTTTTTAACTTTCTGCGATATTGAACTTGTACCATAAACGAGGTTCTTGTAAACAGAGCCGTCCCAAACTTTGGGGTGGCTGTGTCTTTTTGAGTTTAATTTCCCTAAGCTATAGGACCATAAGTGGAAGTGCCCTAGGCTCTGTTGCTTTGTTTCTTAGATGTTTCAGGAAACACCATACACTTCTCCAGAGTGGCTGTTGGCAATTTACATCCCGTCCATCAGCATAACAAGGCTCCCAGTTCTCCATGGCCTGTCCTGCCTTTCTGGATTTTACACTTTTTTCAGCTGGCCCTTTTGACCGGGGGGCAGTGAGACTTCATTGTAGTGCAGATTTCCTTTGCAAGCTTGCTTGGTTGGCCAAAAAGGGCGTATGCGTTTTTTCCTGAATATATTCAGGAAAAAACGCATACGCCCTTTTTGGCCAAGTGCATCATTGTGGACGTTCTGCCTCTTTTCCTATGCTTTACATGCAATTCCAGTCTACCTCCTGAAATCGGTTTCCTGCAATTCTGCCCCGCTTTCAAGTCCTCTTGGCAGCCTTACTTCAATATATTTTTGGACGATAGCTGTCATTTATAACTCTGCAGGTTTGTGAGTTACAGTGTCCCTGAGCTCCTTTCTTCAACTCGCTTTCTTGTGAGCTAGCCGCAAAACCGCAGGATTGCTTCAGACCCTAGTGTGGTTCCGGCAGGGAACGCTGAGCCTTTGGTTAATTCCTCTTCCTGGTGGGGAATGAGAGTTAAATTTGCCCGTCCAGACACCTCCAGCTAGTCTCTCATTGGTTCTCCCTATTCCTGTTCATTTTCCGCAGAAATTGCAAACTGGGCCAAACAGGAGGTTAAAGGCACTGACTCTCCAAGTGGGGAGAGTGTTAGTAAAGCGTCTGGAATGTTGCACCCGAGTACCAGGGGACGAAAACTGAGACACATTTGAACACGTTTCCCGAACACACGGTGGATCATACTCTGGGTTCCACATGCATGTTTTAGCTGAAGGAAGAATCCCTTAAACCTGGAGAGTTGAGACCCATGGAATGGGTACCATGCAATATGACTTTAAAGGGTCTGCATTTGCTCACCGAATCTCACCAATCCTATCACTACTGCATTTATGCCGCTGTACACACGCTTGATTCTCTTTCGGAGATATATAAATCCATACGTTTTAAAATTATTACTAGTCAGGTATATACTTAGGCGTTTAATATGGGGTGTTGAGTCCACTTCGTTGAACAAGGAGTAGCTATTGTCTATTATATATTTGGCTTATGGAACGGTATCTGTGCCAAGTTTAATCTCTGGTTTTATGCAGCACCCCAACTCACCTTTCCCCTTAAGAAAGCATAAGTTGGTTTTCTACATTTGAGACCCTGTTCTGTTTTGTAATTCAGTTCCTGTGTAGCCAAGTTTACATTCCGTGTAGTAGTGATATCTTATGATGTTTCTTTTCTGTGTGACTTATTTCAGTTAGAATCATCATACCTGAATCCACTCATTATGCTGCTACGGGCCTGATGACATAGATTTCATTGCTGAGTGATACTGCATTGTACGTAAGTACCACAACTTCTTTATCCATTTTTCGCTTTCTGCGATATTGAACTTGTACCATAAATGATGTTCTTGTAACAGAGCCTTCCCATAATTTGGGGTGGCTGTGTCTTTTTGAGTTTAATTTCCCTAAGCTATAGTACCATAAGTGGAAGTGCCCTAGGCTCTGTTGCTTTGTTTCTTAGATGTTTCAGGAAACACCATACACTTCTCCAGAGTGGCTGTTGGCAATTTACATCCCGCCCATCAGCATAACAAGGCTCCCAGTTCTCCATGGCCTGTCCTGCCTTTCTGGATTTTACACTTTTTTCAGATGACCCTTTTGACCGGGGGGCAGTGAGACTTCATTGTAGTGCAGATTTCCTTTGCAAGCTTGCTTGGTTGGCCAAAAAGGGCGTATGCGTTTTTTCCTGAATAAATTCAGGAAAAAACGCATACGCCCTTTTTGGCCAAGTGCATCATTGTGGACGTTCTGCCTCTTTTCCTATGCTTTACATGCAATTCCAGTCTACCTCCTGAAATCGGTTTCCTGCAATTCTGCCCCGCTTTCAAGTCCTCTTGGCAGCGTTACTTCAATAATTTTGGACGATAGCTGTCACTTATAACTCTGCAGGTTTGTGAGTTACAGTGTCCCTGAGCTCCTTTCTTCAACTCGCTTTCCTGTGAGCTGGCCGCAACACCGCAGGATTGCTTCAGGCCCTAGTGTGGTTCCGGCGTGGAACGCTGAGCCTTTGGTTAATTCCTCTTCCTGGTGGGAAATGAGAGTTAAATTTGCCCGTACAGACACCTCCAGGTAGTCTCACACTGGTTCTCCCTTTTCCTGTTCATTTTCCGCAGAAATTGCAAACTGGCCCAAACAGGAGTTTAAAGGCACTGACTCTCCAAGTGGGGAGAGTGTTAGTAAAGCGTCTGGAATGTTGCACCCGAGTACCAGAGCACGAAAACTGAGACACATTTGAACACATTTCCCAATCACACAGTGGATCATACTCTGGGTTCCACATGCATGTTTTAGCTGAAGGAAGAATCCCTTAAACTTGGAGAGTTGAGACCCATGGAATGGGTACCATGCAATATGATTTCAAAGGGTCTGCATTTGCTCACCGAACCTCACCAATCGTATCACTGCTGCGTTTATGCCGCTGTACACATCCTTGATGCTCTTTCGGAGACATATAAATCCATAGGTTTTAAGATTCTTACCAGTCAGGTATATTCTTGGGCCTTTAATATGGGATGTTGAGTCCACGACGTTGAGCAAAGAGTAGCTCTTGTCTTTTACATATTTGGCTTATGGAACGGTATCTGTGCTAATTTCAATCTCTGGTTTTATTCAGCACCCCAACTCACCTTTCCCCTTAAGCAAGCATAAGTTGGTTTTCTACATTTGAGACACTGTTCTCTTTTGTAAATCAGTTCCTGTGTAGCCAAGTTTACATTCCGTGTATTAGTGATATCTTATGGTGTTTCTTTTTCTGTGTGACTTATTTCACTTAGAATCATCGTACTTGAATCCACTCATTATGCTGCTACGGGCCTGATGACATAGATTTCATTGCTGAGTGATATTGCATTGTACGTAAGTACCACAACTTCTTTATCCATTTTTCGCTTTCTGTGATATTGAACTTGTACCGTAAACGAGGTTCTTGTAAACAGAGCCGGCCCAAACTTTGGGGTGGCTGTGTCTTTTTGATTTTAATTTCCCTAAGCTATAGGACCATAAGTGGAAGTGCCCTAGGCTCTGTTGCTTTGTTTTTTAGATGTTTCAGGAAACACCATACTCTTCTCCAGAGTGGCTGTTGGCAATTTACATCCCGCCCATCAGCATAACAAGGCTCCCAGTTCTCCATGGCCTGTCCTGCCTTTCTGGACTTTACACTTTTTTCAGATGGCCCTTTTGACCGAGGGGCAGTGAGACTTCATTGTAGTGCAGATTTCCTTTGCAAGCTTGCTTGGTTGGCCAAAAAGTGCGTATGCGTTTTTTCCTGAATATATTCAGGAAAAAACGCATACGCCCTTTTTGGCCAAGTGCATCATTGTGGACGTTCTGCCTCTTTTCCTATGCTTTACATGCAATTCCAGTCTACCTCCTGAAATCGGTTTCCTGCAATTCTGCCCTGCTTTCAAGTCCTCTTGGCAGCCTTACTTCAATATATTTTTGGACGATAGCTGTCATTTATAACTCTGCATGTTTGTGAATTCCAGTGCCCCTGAGCTCCTTTCATCAACTTGCTGTCTTGTGAGCTGTCCGCAACACCGCAAGATTGCTGCAGGCATTGGAGTGGTTCCTGCATGGCACGCTGAGCCTTTGGTTAATTCCTCTTCCTGGTGGGAAATGAGAGTTAAATTTGCCCGTCCAGACACCTCCAGCTCGTCTCATACTGGTTCTCCCTTTTCCTGTTCATTTTCCGCAGAAATTGCAAACTGGGCCAAACACGAGGTTAAAGGCACTGACTCTCCAAGTGGGGAGAGTGTTAGTAAAGCATCTGGAATGTTGCACCCGAGTACCAGGGGACGAAAACTGAGACACATTTGAACACGTTTCCCCATCACACGGTGGATCATACTCTGGGTTCCACATGCATGTTTTAGCTGAAGGAAGAATCCCTTCAACCTGGAGAGTTGAGACCCGTGGAATGGGTACCATGCAATATGACTTCAAAGGGTCTGCATTTGCTCACCGAACCTCACCAATCCTATCACTGCTGCGTTTATGCCGCTGTACACATGCTTGATTCTCTTTCAGAGACATATAAATCCATAGGTTTTAAGATTCTTACTAGTCAGGTATATTCTTAGTCGTTTAATATGGGGTGTTGAGTGCACTTCGTTGAGCAAGGAGTAGCTCTTGTCTATTACATATTTGGCTTATGGAACGGTATCTGTGCTAATTTCAGTCTCTTGTTGTATGCAGCACCCCAACTCACCTTTCCCCTTAAGCAAGCATAAGGTGGCTTTCTACATTTGAGACCCTGTTCTGTTTTGTATTTCAGTTCCTGTGTAGCCAGGATTACATTCCGTGTATTAGTGATATCTTATGATGTTTCTTTTTCTGTGTGACTTATTTTACTTAGAATCATCGTACCTGAATCCACTCATTATGCTGCTACGGGCCTGATGACATAGATTTCATTGCTGAGTGATATTGCATTGTACGTAAATACCACAACTTCTTTATCCATTTTTCACCTGCTATGATATTGAACTTGTACCATAAAGGAGGTTCTCGTAAACAGAGCCATCCCAAACTTTGGGGTGGCTATATCTTTTTGATTTTAATTTCCCTAACCTATAGGACCATAAGTGGAAGTGCCCTAGGCTCTGTTGCTTTGTTTTTTAGATGTTTCAGGAAACACCATACACTTCTCCAGAGTGGCTCTTGGCAATTTACATCCGGCCCATCAGCATAACAAGGCTCCCAGTTCTCCATGGCCTGTCCTGCCTTTCTGGATTTTACACTTTTTTCAGATGGCCCTTTTGACCGGGGGGGCAGTGAGACTTCATTATAGTGCAGATTTACTTTGCAAGCTTGCTTGGTTGGTTGGCCAAAAAGGGCGTATGCGTTTTTTCCTGAATATATTCAGGAAAAAACGCATACGCCCTTTTTGGCCAAGTGCATCACTGTGGACGTTCTGCCTCTTTTCCTATGCTTTACATGCAATTCCAGTCTACCTCCTGAAATAGGTTTCCTGCAATTCTGCCCTGCTTTCAAGTCCTCTTGGCAGCCTTACTTCAATATATTTTTGGACGATAGCTGTCATTTATAACTCTGCATGTTTGTGAATTCCAGTGCCCCTGAGCTCCTTTCATCAACTTGCTGTCTTGTGAGCTGTCCGCAACACCGCAAGATTGCTGCAGGCATTGGAGTGGTTCCTGCATGGCACGCTGAGCCTTTGGTTAATTCCTCTTCCTGTTGGGAAATGAGAGTGAAATTTGCCCGTCCAGACACCTCCAGTTAGTCTCACACTGGTTCTCCCTTTTCCTGTTCATTTTCCGCAGAAATTGCAAACTGGGCCAAACAGGAGGTTAAAGGCACTGACTCTCCAAGTGGGGAGAGTGTTAGTAAAGCGTCTGGAATGTTGCACCCGAGTACCAGGGGACGAAAACTGAGACACATTTGAACACGTTTCCCGATCACACGGTGGATCATACTCTGGGTTGCACATGCATATTTTAGCTGAAGGAAGAATCCCTTAAACCTGGAGAGTTGAGACCCATGGAATGGGTACCATGCAATATGACTTCAAAGGGTCTGCATTTCCCCACCGAAACTCACCAATCCTATCACTGCCGTGTTTATGCCGCTGTACACACGCTTGATTCTCTTTCGGAGACATATAAATCCATAGGTTTTAAGATGCTTACTAGTCAGGTATATACTTAGGCGTTTAATATGGGGTGTTGAGTCCACTTCGTTGAGCAAGGAGTAGCTCTTGTCTATTACATATTTGGCTTATGGAACTGTATCTGTGCTAATTTCAATCTCTGGTTTTATGCAGCACCCCAACTCACCTTTCCCCTTAAGCAAGCATAAGTTGGTTTTCTACATTTGAGAACCTATTCTGTTTTGTAATTCAGTTCCTGTGTAGCCAAGTTTACATTCCGTGTAGTAGTGATACCTTATGATGTTTCTTTTTCTGTGTGACTTATTTCACTTAGAATCATCGTACCTGAATCCACTCATTATGCTGCTACGGGCCTGATGACATAGATTTCATTGCTGAGTGATATTGCATTGTACGTAAGTACCACAACTTCTTTATCCATTTTTCGTTTTCTGTGATATTGAACTTGTACCGTAAACGAGGTTCTTGTAAACAGAGCCGCCCCAAACTTTGCGGTGGCTGTGTCTTTTTGATTTTAATTTCCCTAATCTATAGGACCATAAGTGGAAGTGCCCTAGGCTCTGTTGCTTTGTTTTTTAGATGTTTCAGAAACACCATACTCTTCTCCAGAGTGGCTGTTGGCAATTGACATCCCGCCCATCAGCATAACAAGGCTCCCAGTTCTCCATGGCCTGTCCTGCCTTTCTGGACTTTACACTTTTTTCAGATGGCCCTTTTGACCGAGGGGCAGTGAGACTTCATTGTAGTGCAGATTTCCTTTGCAAGCTTGCTTGGTTGGCCAAAAAGGGCGTATGCGTTTTTTCCTGAATATATTCAGGAAAAAACGCATACGCCCTTTTTGGCCAAGTGCATCATTGTGGACGTTCTGCCTCTTTTCCTATGCTTTACATGCAATTCCAGACTACCTCCTGAAATCGGTTTCCTGCAATTCTGCCCCGCTTTCAAGTCCTCTTGGCAGCCTTACTTCAATATATTTTTGGACGATAGCTGTCATTTATAACTCTGCAGTTTTGTGAGTTACAGTGTCCCTGAGTTCCTTTCTTCAACTCGCTTTCTTGTGAGCTGGCCGCAACACCGCAGGATTGCTTCAGGCCCTAGTGTGGTTCCGGCACGGCACGCTGAGCCTTTGGTTAATTCCTCTTCCTGGTGGGGAATGAGAGTTAAATTTGCCCTTCCAGACACCTCCAGCTAGTCTCTCATTGGTTCTCCCTATTCCTGTTCATTTTCCGCAGAAATTGCAAACTGGGCCAAACAGGAGGTTAAAGGCACTGACTCTCCAAGTGCGGAGACTGTTAGTAAAGCGTCTGGAATGTTGCACCTGAGTACCAGGGGACGAAAACTCAGACACATTTGAACACGTTTCCCAAACACATGGCGGATCATACTCTGTGTTCCACATGCATGTTTTAGCTGAAGGAAGAATCCCTTAAACCTGGAGAGTTGAGACGCATGGAATGGGTACCATGCAATATGACTTCAAAGGGTCTGCATTTGCTCACCGAACCTCACCAATCCTATCACTACTGCATTTATGCCGCTGTACACACGCTTGATTCTCTTTCGGAGACATATAAATCCATAGGTTTTAAGATTCTTACTAGTCAGGTATATTCTTAGGCGTTTAATATGGGGTGTTGAGTCCACTTCGTTGAACAAGGAGTAGCTATTGTCTATTATATATTTGGCTTATGGAACGGTATATGTGCCAAATTCAATCTCTGGTTTTATGCAGCACCCCAACTCACCTTTCCCCTTAAGCAAGCATAAGTTGGTTTTCTTCATTTGAGGCCCTGTTCTGTTTTGTAATTCAGTTCTTGTGTAGCCAAGTTTACATTCCGTGTAGTAGTGATATCTTATGAAGTTTCTTTTTCCGTGTGACTTATTTCACTTAGAATCATCGTACCTGAATCCACTCATTATGCTGCTACGGGCCTGATGACATAGATTTCATTGCTGAGTGATACTGCATTGTACGTAAGTACCACAACTTCTTTATCCATTTTTCGCTTTCTGCGATATTGAACTTGTACCATAAATGATGTTCTTGTAAACAGAGCCTTCCCATAATTTGGGGTGGCTGTGTCTTTTTGAGTTTAATTTCCCTAAGCTATAGTACCATAAGTGGAAGTGCCCTAGGCTCTGTTGCTTTGTTTCTTAGATGTTTCAGGAAACACCATATACTTCTCCAGAGTGGCTGTTGGCAATTGACATCCCGCCCATCAGCATAACAAGGCTCCCAGTTCTCCATGGCCTGTCCTGCCTTTCTGGATTTTACACTTTTTTCAGATGACCCTTTTGACCGGGGGGCAGTGAGACTTCATTGTAGTGCAGATTTCCTTTGCAAGCTTGCTTGGTTGGCCAAAAAGGGCGTATGCGTTTTTTCCTGAATAAATTCAGGAAAAAACGCATACGCCCTTTTTGGCCAAGTGCATCATTGTGGACGTTCTGCCTCTTTTCCTATGCTTTACATGCAATTCCAGTCTACCTCCTGAAATCGGTTTCCTGCAATTCTGCCCCGCTTTCAAGTCCTCTTGGCAGCGTTACTTCAATAATTTTGGACGATAGCTGTCACTTATAACTCTGCAGGTTTGTGAGTTACAGTGTCCCTGAGCTCCTTTCTTCAACTCGCTTTCTTGTGAGCTGGCCGCAACACCGCAGGATTGCTTCAGGCCCTAGTGTGGTTCCGGCGTGGAACGCTGAGCCTTTGGTTAATTCCTCTTCCTGGTGGGAAATGAGAGTTAAATTTGCCCGTACAGACACCTCCAGGTAGTCTCACACTGGTTCTCCCTTTTCCTGTTCATTTTCCGCAGAAATTGCAAAGTGGCCCAAACAGGAGTTTAAAGGCACTGACTCTCCAAGTGGGGAGAGTGTTAGTAAAGCGTCTGGAATGTTGCACCCGAGTACCAGAGCACGAAAACTGAGACACATTTGAACACATTTCCCAATCACACAGTGGATCATACTCTGGGTTCCACATGCATGTTTTAGCTGAAGGAAGAATCCCTTAAACCTGGAGAGTTGAGACCCATGGAATGGGTACCATGCAATATGATTTCAAAGGGTCTGCATTTGCTCACCGAACCTCACCAATCGTATCACTGCTGCGTTTATGCCGCTGTACACATCCTTGATGCTCTTTCGGAGACATATAAATCCATAGGTTTTAAGATTCTTACCAGTCAGGTATATTCTTGGGCCTTTAATATGGGATGTTGAGTCCACGACGTTGAGCAAAGAGTAGCTCTTGTCTTTTACATATTTGGCTTATGGAACGGTATCTGTGCTAATTTCAATCTCTGGTTTTATTCAGTACCCCAACTCACCTTTCCCCTTAAGCAAGCATAAGTTGGTTTTCTACATTTGAGACACTGTTCTCTTTTGTAAATCAGTTCCTGTGTAGCCAAGTTTACATTCCGTGTATTAGTGATATCTTATGGTGTTTCTTTTTCTGTGTGACTTATTTCACTTAGAATCATCGTACCTGAATCCACTCATTATGCTGCTACGGGCCTGATGACATAGATTTCATTGCTGAGTGATATTGCATTGTACGTAAGTACCACAACTTCTTTATCCATTTTTCGCTTTCTGTGATATTAAACTTGTACCGTAAACGAGGTTCTTGTAAACAGAGCCGGCCCAAACTTTGGGGTGGCTGTGTCTTTTTGATTTTAATTTCCCTAACCTATAGGACCATAAGTGGAAGTGCCCTAGGCTCTGTTGCTTGGTTTTTTAGATGTTTCAGAAACACCATACTCTTCTCCAGAGTGGCTGTTGGCAATTTACATCCGGCCCATCAGCATAACAAGGCTCCCAGTTCTCCATGGCCTGTCCTGCCTTTCTGGACTTTACACTTTTTTCAGATGGCCCTTTTGACCGAGGGGCAGTGAGACTTCATTGTAGTGCAGATTTCCTTTGCAAGCTTGCTTGGTTGGCCAAAAAGGGCCTATGCGTTTTTTCCTGAATATATTCAGGAAAAAACGCATACGCCCTTTTTGGCCAAGTGCATCATTGTGGACGTTCTGCCTCTTTTCCTATGCTTTACATGCAATTCCAGTCTACCTCCTGAAATCGGTTTCCTGCAATTCTGCCCCGCTTTCAAGTCCTCTTGGCAGCCTTACTTCAGTATATTTTTGGACGATAGCTGTCATTTATAACTCTGCATGTTTGTGAATTCCAGTGCCCCTGAGCTCCTTTCATCAACTTGCTGTCTTGTGAGCTGTCCGCAACACCGCAAGATTGCTGCAGGCATTGGAGTGGTTCCTGCATGGCACGCTGAGCCTTTGGTTAATTCCTCTTCCTGGTGGCAAATGAGAGTTAAATTTGCCCGTCCAAACACCTCCAGCTAGTCTCACACTGGTTCTCCCTTTTCCTGTTCATTTTCCGCAGAAATTGCAAACTGGGCCAAACACGAGGTTAAAGGCACTGACTCTCCAAGTGGGGAGAGTGTTAGTAAAGCATCTGGAATGTTGCACCCGAGTACCAGGGGACGAAAACTGAGACACATTTGAACACGTTTCCCCATCACACGGTGGATCATACTCTGGGTTCCACATGCATGTTTTAGCTGAAGGAAGAATCCCTTCAACCTGGAGAGTTGAGACCCATGGAATGGGTACCATGCAATATGACTTCAAAGGGTCTGCATTTGCTCACCGAACCTCACCAATCCTATCACTGCTGCGTTTATGCTGCTGTACACATGCTTGATTCTCTTTCAGAGACATATAAATCCATAGGTTTTAAGATTCTTACTAGTCAGGTATATTCTTAGGCGTTTAATATGGGGTGTTGAGTGCACTTCGTTGAGCAAGGAGTACGCTTGTCTATTACATATTTGGCTTATGGAACGGTATCTGTGCTAATTTCAATCTCTGGTTGTATGCAGCACCCCAACTCACCTTTCCCCTTAAGCAAGCATAAGATGGCTTTCTACATTTGAGACCCTGTTCTGTTTTGTATTTCAGTTCCTGTGTAGCCAGGATTACATTCATGCATTAGTGATATCTTATGATGTTTCTTTTTCTGTGTGACTTATTTCACTTAGAATCATCGTACCTGAATCCACTCATTATGCTGCTACGGGCCTGATGACATAGATTTCATTGCTGAGTGATATTGCATTGTACGTAAATACCACAACTTCTTTATCCATTTTTCACCTGCTGTGATATTGAACTTGTACCATAAACGAGGTTCTCGTAAACAGAGCCATCCCAAACTTTGGGGTGGCTATATCTTTTTGATTTTAATTTCCCTAACCTATAGGACCATAAGTGGAAGTGCCCTAGGCTCTGTTGCTTTGTTTTTTAGATGTTTCAGGAAACACCATACACTTCTCCAGAGTGGCTCTTGGCAATTTACATCCGGCCCATCAGCATAACAAGGCTCCCAGTTCTCCATGGCCTGTCCTGCCTTTCTGGATTTTACACTTTTTTCAGATGGCCCTTTTGACCGGGGGGGCAGTGAGACTTCATTATAGTGCAGATTTACTTTGCAAGCTTGCTTGGTTGGTTGGCCAAAAAGGGCGTATGCGTTTTTTCCTGAATATATTCAGGAAAAAACGCATACGCCCTTTTTGGCCAAGTGCATCACTGTGGACGTTCTGCCTCTTTTCCTATGCTTTACATGCAATTCCAGTCTACCTCCTGAAATAGGTTTCCTGCAATTCTGCCCTGCTTTCAAGTCCTCTTGGCAGCCTTACTTCAGTATATTTTTGGACGATAGCTGTCATTTATAACTCTGCATGTTTGTGAATTCCAGTGCCCCTGAGCTCCTTTCATCAACTTGCTGTCTTGTGAGCTGTCCGCAACACCGCAAGATTGCTGCAGGCATTGGAGTGGTTCCGGCATGGCACGCTGAGCCTTTGGTTAATTCCTCTTCCTGGTGGGAAATGAGAGTGAAATTTGCCCGTCCAGACACCTCCAGTTACTCTCACACTGGTTCTCCCTTTTCCTGTTCATTTTCCGCAGAAATTGCAAACTGGGCCAAACAGGAGGTTAAAGGCACTGACTCTCCAAGTGGGGAGAGTGTTAGTAAAGCGTCTGGAATGTTGCACCCGAGTACCAGGGGACGAAAACTGAGACACATTTGAACACGTTTCCCGATCACACGGTGGATCATACTCTGGGTTGCACATGCATATTTTAGCTGAAGGAAGAATCCCTTAAACCTGGAGAGTTGAGACCCATGGAATGGGTACCATGCAATATGACTTCAAAGGGTCTGCATTTGCCCACCGAAACTCACCAATCCTATCACTGCCGTGTTTATGCCGCTGTACACACGCTTGATTCTCTTTCGGAGACATATAAATCCATAGGTTTTAAGATGCTTACTAGTCAGGTATATACTTAGGCGTTTAATATGGGGTGTTGAGTCCACTTCGTTGAGCAAGGAGTAGCTCTTGTCTATTACATATTTGGCTTATGGAACTGTATCTGTGCTAATTTCAATCTCTGGTTTTATGCAGCACCCCAACTCACCTTTCCCCTTAAGCAAGCATAAGTTGGTTTTCTACATTTGAGACCCTATTCTGTTTTGTAATTCAGTTCCTGTGTAGCCAAGTTTACATTCCGTGTAGTAGTGATACCTTATGATGTTTCTTTTTCTGTGTGACTTATTTCACTTAGAATCATCGTACCTGAATCCACTCATTATGCTGCTACGGGCCTGATGACATAGATTTCATTGCTGAGTGATATTGCATTGTACGTAAGTACCACAACTTCTTTATCCATTTTTCGCTTTCTGTGATATTAAACTTGTACCGTAAACGAGGTTCTTGTAAACAGAGCCGGCCCAAACTTTGGGGTGGCTGTGTCTTTTTGATTTTAATTTCCCTAACCTATAGGACCATAAGTGGAAGTGCCCTAGGCTCTGTTGCTTGGTTTTTTAGATGTTTCAGAAACACCATACTCTTCTCCAGAGTGGCTGTTGGCAATTTACATCCGGCCCATCAGCATAACAAGGCTCCCAGTTCTCCATGGCCTGTCCTGCCTTTCTGGACTTTACACTTTTTTCAGATGGCCCTTTTGACCGAGGGGCAGTGAGACTTCATTGTAGTGCAGATTTCCTTTGCAAGCTTGCTTGGTTGGCCAAAAAGGGCCTATGCGTTTTTTCCTGAATATATTCAGGAAAAAACGCATACGCCCTTTTTGGCCAAGTGCATCATTGTGGACGTTCTGCCTCTTTTCCTATGCTTTACATGCAATTCCAGTCTACCTCCTGAAATCGGTTTCCTGCAATTCTGCCCCGCTTTCAAGTCCTCTTGGCAGCCTTACTTCAGTATATTTTTGGACGATAGCTGTCATTTATAACTCTGCATGTTTGTGAATTCCAGTGCCCCTGAGCTCCTTTCATCAACTTGCTGTCTTGTGAGCTGTCCGCAACACCGCAAGATTGCTGCAGGCATTGGAGTGGTTCCTGCATGGCACGCTGAGCCTTTGGTTAATTCCTCTTCCTGGTGGCAAATGAGAGTTAAATTTGCCCGTCCAAACACCTCCAGCTAGTCTCACACTGGTTCTCCCTTTTCCTGTTCATTTTCCGCAGAAATTGCAAACTGGGCCAAACACGAGGTTAAAGGCACTGACTCTCCAAGTGGGGAGAGTGTTAGTAAAGCATCTGGAATGTTGCACCCGAGTACCAGGGGACGAAAACTGAGACACATTTGAACACGTTTCCCCATCACACGGTGGATCATACTCTGGGTTCCACATGCATGTTTTAGCTGAAGGAAGAATCCCTTCAACCTGGAGAGTTGAGACCCATGGAATGGGTACCATGCAATATGACTTCAAAGGGTCTGCATTTGCTCACCGAACCTCACCAATCCTATCACTGCTGCGTTTATGCTGCTGTACACATGCTTGATTCTCTTTCAGAGACATATAAATCCATAGGTTTTAAGATTCTTACTAGTCAGGTATATTCTTAGGCGTTTAATATGGGGTGTTGAGTGCACTTCGTTGAGCAAGGAGTACTCTTGTCTATTACATATTTGGCTTATGGAACGGTATCTGTGCTAATTTCAATCTCTGGTTGTATGCAGCACCCCAACTCACCTTTCCCCTTAAGCAAGCATAAGATGGCTTTCTACATTTGAGACCCTGTTCTGTTTTGTATTTCAGTTCCTGTGTAGCCAGGATTACATTCCGTGCATTAGTGATATCTTATGATGTTTCTTTTTCTGTGTGACTTATTTCACTTAGAATCATCGTACCTGAATCCACTCATTATGCTGCTACGGGCCTGATGACATAGATTTCATTGCTGAGTGATATTGCATTGTACGTAAATACCACAACTTCTTTATCCATTTTTCACCTGCTGTGATATTGAACTTGTACCATAAACGAGGTTCTCGTAAACAGAGCCATCCCAAACTTTGGGGTGGCTATATCTTTTTGATTTTAATTTCCCTAACCTATAGGACCATAAGTGGAAATGCCCTAGGCTCTGTTGCTTTGTTTTTTAGATGTTTCAGGAAACACCATACACTTCTCCAGAGTGGCTCTTGGCAATTTACATCCGGCCCATCAGCATAACAAGGCTCCCAGTTCTCCATGGCCTGTCCTGCCTTTCTGGATTTTACACTTTTTTCAGATGGCCCTTTTGACCGGGGGGGCAGTGAGACTTCATTATAGTGCAGATTTACTTTGCAAGCTTGCTTGGTTGGTTGGCCAAAAAGGGCGTATGCGTTTTTTCCTGAATATATTCAGGAAAAAACGCATACGCCCTTTTTGGCCAAGTGCATCACTGTGGACGTTCTGCCTCTTTTCCTATGCTTTACATGCAATTCCAGTCTACCTCCTGAAATAGGTTTCCTGCAATTCTGCCCTGCTTTCAAGTCCTCTTGGCAGCCTTACTTCAATATATTTTTGGACGATAGCTGTCATTTATAACTCTGCATGTTTGTGAATTCCAGTGCCCCTGAGCTCCTTTCATCAACTTGCTGTCTTGTGAGCTGTCCGCAACACCGCAAGATTGCTGCAGGCATTGGAGTGGTTCCTGCATGGCACGCTGAGCCTTTGGTTAATTCCTCTTCCTGGTGGGAAATGAGAGTGAAATTTGCCCGTCCAGACACCTCCAGTTACTCTCACACTGGTTCTCCCTTTTCCTGTTCATTTTCCGCAGAAATTGCAAACTGGGCCAAACAGGAGGTTAAAGGCACTGACTCTCCAAGTGGGGAGAGTGTTAGTAAAGCGTCTGGAATGTTGCACCCGAGTACCAGGGGACGAAAACTGAGACACATTTGAACACGTTTCCCGATCACACGGTGGATCATACTCTGGGTTGCACATGCATATTTTAGCTGAAGGAAGAATCCCTTAAACCTGGAGAGTTGAGACCCATGGAATGGGTACCATGCAATATGACTTCAAAGGGTCTGCATTTGCCCACCGAAACTCACCAATCCTATCACTGCCGTGTTTATGCCGCTGTACACACGCTTGATTCTCTTTCGGAGACATATAAATCCATAGGTTTTAAGATGCTTACTAGTCAGGTATATACTTAGGCGTTTAATATGGGGTGTTGAGTCCACTTCGTTGAGCAAGGAGTAGCTCTTGTCTATTACATATTTGGCTTATGGAACTGTATCTGTGCTAATTTCAATCTCTGGTTTTATGCAGCACCCCAACTCACCTTTCCCCTTAAGCAAGCATAAGTTGGTTTTCTACATTTGAGACCCTATTCTGTTTTGTAATTCAGTTCCTGTGTAGCCAAGTTTACATTCCGTGTAGTAGTGATACCTTATGATGTTTCTTTTTCTGTGTGACTTATTTCACTTAGAATCATCGTACCTGAATCCACTCATTATGCTGCTACGGGCCTGATGACATAGATTTCATTGCTGAGTGATATTGAATTGTACGTAAGTACCACAACTTCTTTATCCATTTTTCGTTTTCTGTGATATTGAACTTGTACCGTAAACCAGGTTCTTGTAAACAGAGCCACCCCAAACTTTGCGGTGGCTGTGTCTTTTTGATTTTAATTTCCCTAAGCTATAGGACCATAAGTGGAAGTGCCCTAGGCTCTGTTGCTTTGTTTTTTAGATGTTTCAGAAACACCATACTCTTCTCCAGAGTGGCTGTTGGCAATTTACATCCCGCCCATCAGCATAACAAGGCTCCCAGTTCTCCATGGCCTGTCCTGCCTTTCTGGACTTTACACTTTTTTCAGATGGCCCTTTTGACCGAGGGGCAGTGAGACTTCATTGTAGTGCAGATTTCCTTTGCAAGCTTGCTTGGTTGGCCAAAAAGGGCGTATGCGTTTTTTCCTGAATATATTCAGGAAAAAACGCATACGCCCTTTTTGGCCAAGTGCATCATTGTGGACGTTCTGCCTCTTTTCCTATGCTTTACATGCAATTCCAGTCTACCTCCTGAAATCGGTTTCCTGCAATTCTGCCCCGCTTTCAAGTCCTCTTGGCAGCCTTACTTCAATATATTTTTGGACGATAGCTGTCATTTATAACTCTGCATGTTTGTGAATTCCAGTGCCCCTGAGCTCCTTTCATCAACTTGCTTTCTTGTGAGATGGCCGCAACACTGCAAGATTGCTTCAGGCATTGGAGTGGTTCCTGCATGGCACGCTGAGCCTTTGGTTAATTCCTCTTCCTGGTGGCAAATGAGAGTTAAATTTGCCCGTCCAGACACCTCCAGGTAGTCTCACACTGGTTCTCCCTATTCCTGTTCATTTTCCGCAGAAATTGCAAACTGGGCCAAACACGAGGTTAAAGGCACTGACTCTCCAAGTGGGGAGAGTGTTAGTAAAGCATCTGGAATGTTGCACCCGAGTACCAGGGGACGAAACCTGAGACACATTTGAACACGTTTCCCAATCACACGGTGGATCATACTCTGGGTTCCACATGCATGTTTTAGCTGAAGGAAGAATCCCTTCAACCTGGAGAGTTGAGACCCATGGAATGGGTACCATGCAATATGACTTCAAAGGGTCTGCATTTGCTCACCGAACCTCACCAATCCTATCACTGCTGCGTTTATGCCGCTGTACACATGCTTGATTCTCTTTCAGAGACATATAAATCCATAGGTTTTAAGATTCTTACTAGTCAGGTATATTCTTAGGCGTTTAATATGGGGTGTTGAGTGCACTTCGTTGAGCAAGGAGTAGCTCTTGTCTATTACATATTTGGCTTATGGAACGGTATCTGTGCTAATTTCAATCTCTGGTTGTATGCAGCACCCCAACTCACCTTTCCCCTTAAGCAAGCATAAGATGGCTTTCTACATTTGAGACCCTGTTCTGTTTTGTATTTCAGTTCCTGTGTAGCCAGGATTACATTCCGTGTATTAGTGATATCTATGATGTTTCTTTTTCTGTGTGACTTATTTCACTTAGAATCATCGTACCTGAATCCACTCATTATGCTGCTACGGGCCTGATGACATAGATTTCATTGCTGAGTGATATTGCATTGTACGTAAATACCACAACTTCTTTATCCATTTTTCACCTGCTGTGATATTGAACTTGTACCATAAACGAGGTTCTCGTAAACAGAGCCATCCCAAACTTTGGGGTGGCTATATCTTTTTGATTTTAATTTCCCGAACCTATAGGACCATAAGTGGAAGTGCCCTAGGCTCTGTTGCTTTGTTTTTTAGATGTTTCAGGAAACACCATACACTTCTCCAGAGTGGCTCTTGGCAATTTACATCCGGCCCATCAGCATAACAAGGCTCCCAGTTCTCCATGGCCTGTCCTGCCTTTCTGGATTTTACACTTTTTTCAGATGGCCCTTTTGACCGGGGGGGCAGTGAGACTTCATTATAGTGCAGATTTACTTTGCAAGCTTGCTTGGTTGGTTGGCCAAAAAGGGCGTATGCATTTTTTCCTGAATATATTCAGGAAAAAACGCATACGCCCTTTTTGGCCAAGTGCATCACTGTGGACGTTCTGCCTCTTTTCCTATGCTTTACATGCAATTCCAGTCTACCTCCTGAAATAGGTTTCCTGCAATTCTGCCCCACTTTCAAGTCCTCTTGGCAGCCTTACTTCAATATACTTTTGGACGATAGCTGTCATTTATAACTCTGCATGTTTGTGAATTCCAGTGCCCCTGAGCTCCTTTCATCAACTTGCTGTCTTGTGAGCTGTCCGCAACACCGCAAGATTGCTGCAGGCATTGGAGTGGTTCCTGCATGGCACGCTGAGCCTTTGGTTAATTCCTCTTCCTGGTGGGAAATGAGAGTTAAATTTGCCCATCCAGACACCTCCAGCTAGTCTGTCATTGGTTCTCCCTATTCCTGTTCATCTTCCGCAGAAATTGCAAACTGGGCCAAACAGGAGGTTAAAGGCACTGACTCTCCAAGTGGGGAGAGTGTTAGTAAAGCGTCTGGAATGTTGCACCCGAGTACCAGGGGACGAAATCTGAGACATATTGGAACACGTCTCCCGATCACACGGTTGATCATACTCTGGGTTCCACATGCATGTTTTAGCTGAAGGAAGAATACCTTAAACCTGGAGAGTTGAGACCCGTGGAATGGGTACCATGCAATATGACTTCAAAGGATCTGCATTTGCTCACCGATCCTCATCAATCCTATGACTGCTGCGTTTATGCCGCTGTAAACAACCTTGATTCTCTTTCGGAGACATATAAATCAATAGGTTTTAAGATTATTACTAGTCATGTATATTCTTAGGCGTTTAATATGGGGTGTTAAGTCCACTTCGTTGAACAAGGAGTAGCTCTTGTCTATTATATATTTGGCTTATGGAACGGTATCTGTGCCAAGTTCAATCCCCGGTTTTATGCAGCACCCCAACTCACCTTTCCCCTTAAGCAAGCATAAGTTGGTTTTCTACATTTGAGACCCTGTTCTGTTTTGTAATTCAGTTCCTGTGTAGCCAAGATTACATTCCGTGTAGTAGTGATACCTTTTGATGTTTCTTTTTCTGTGTGACTTATTTCACTTAGAATCATCGTAGCTTAAGCCACTCATTATGCTGCTACGGGCCTGGTGACTTAGATTTCATTGCTGAGTGATATTGCATTGTACGTAAGTACCACAACTTCTTTATCCATTTTTCGCTTTCTGCGATATTGAACTTGTACCATAAATGAGGTTCTTGTAAACAGAGCCTTCCCATAATTTGGGGTGGCTGTGTCTTTTTAAGTTTAATTTCCCTAAGCTATAGTACCATAAGTGGAAGTGCCCTAGGCTCTGTTGCTTTGTTTTTTAGATGTTTCAGGAAACACCATACACTTCTCCCCAGTGGCTGTTGGCAATTTACATCCCGCCCATCAGCATAAAAAGGCTCCCAGTTCTCCATGGCCTGTCCTGCCTTTCTGGATTTTACACTTTTTTCAGATGGCCCTTTTGACCGGGGGGAAGTGAGACTTCATTGTAGTGCAGATTTCCTTTGCAAGCTTGCTTGGTTGGCCAAAAAGGGCGTATGCGTTTTTTCCTGAATATATTCAGGAAAAAACGCATACGCCCTTTTTGGCCAAGTGCATCATTGTGGACGTTCTGCCTCTTTTCCTATGCTTTCAATGCAATTCCAGTCTACCTCCTGAAATCGGTTTCCTGCAATTCTGCCCCGCTTTCAAGTCCTCTTGGCAGCCTTACTTCAGTATATTTTTGGACGATAGCTGTCATTTATAACTCTGTAGGTTTGTGAATTACAGTGCCCCTGAGCTCCTTTCTTCAACTCGCTTTCTTGTGAGCTGGCCGCAACACCGCAGGATGGCTTCAGGCCCTAATCTGGTTCCGGCACGGCACGCTGAGCCTTTGGTTAATTCCTCTTCCTGGTGGGAAATGAGAGTTAAATTTGCCCGTCCAGACACCTCCAGCTGGTCTGTCATTGGTTCTCCCTATTCCTGTTCATCTTCCGCAGAAATTGCAAACTGGGCCAAACAGGAGGTTAAAGGCACTGACTCTCCAAGTCGGGAGAGTGTTAGTAAAGCGTCTGGAATGTTGCACCCGAGTACCAGGGGACGAAAACTGACACATTTTGGAACACGTCTCCCGATCACACAGTTGATCATACTCTGGGTTCCACATGCATGTTTTAGCTGAAGGAAGAATACCTTCAACCTGGAGAGTTGAGACCCGTGGAATGGGTACCATGCAATATGACTTCAAAGGGTCTTCATTTGCTCACCGAACTTTTCCAATCCTATCACTGCTGCGTTTATGTCCCTGTACACATGCTTGATTCTCTTTCGGAGACATAGCAATCCATAGGTTTTAAGATACTTCCTAGTCAGGTACACTCTTAGGCATTTAATATGGGGTGTTGAGTCCATTTCGTTGAGCAAGGAGTAGCTCTTGTCTAATCCATATTTGGCTTAAGGAACTTTATCTGTGCTCATTTCAATCTCTGGTTTTATGCAGCACCCCAACTCACCTTTCCCCTTAAGCAAGCATAAGTTGGTTTTCTAAATTTGAGACCCTGTTCTGTTTTGTAATTCAGTTCCTGTGTAGCCAAGTTTACATTCCGTGTATTAGTGATATCTTATGATGTTTCTTTTCCTGTGTGACTTATTTCAGTTAGAATCATCATACCTGAATCCACTCATTATGCTGCTACGGGCCTGATGACATAGATTTCATTGCTGAGTGATACTGCATTGTACGTAAGTACCACAACTTCTTTATCCATTTTTCACTTTCTGCGATATTGAACTTGTACCGTAAACCAGGTTCTTGTAAACAGAGCCGTCCCAACCTTTGGGGTGGCTGTGTCTTTTTGATTTTAATTTCCCTAAGCTATAGGACCATAAGTGGAAGTGCCCTAGGCTCTGTTGCTTTGTTTTTTAGATGTTTCAGGAAACATCATACACTTCTCCCGAGTGGCTGTTGGCAATTTACATCCCGCCCATCAGCATAACAAGGCTCCCAGTTCTCCATGGCCTGTCCTGCCTTTCTGGATTTTACACTTTTTTCAGATGGCCCTTTTGACCGGGGGGAAGTGAGACTTCATTGTAGTGCAGATTTCCTTTGCAAGCTTGCTTGGTTGGCCAAAAAGGGCGTATGCGTTTTTTCCTGAATATATTCAGGAAAAAACGCATACGCCCTTTTTGGCCAAGTGCATCATTGTGGACGTTCTGCCTCTTTTCCTATGCTTTAAATGCAATTCCAGTCTACCTCCTGAAATCGGTTTCCTGCAATTCTGCCCCGCTTTCAAGTCCTCTTGGCAGCCTGAATATATTCAGGAAGAAACGCATACGCCCTTTTTGGCCAAGTGCATCATTGTGGACGTTCTGCCTCTTTTCCTATGCTTTACATGCAATTCCAGTCTACCTCCTGAAATCGGTTCCCTGCAATTCTGCCCCGCTTTCAAGTCCTCTTGGCAGCCTTACTTCAATATATTTTTGGACGATAGCTGTCATTTATAACTCTGCAGGTTTGTGAGTTACAGTGTCCCTGAGCTCCTTTCTTCAACTCGCTTTCTTGTTAGCTGGCCGCAACACCGCAGGATTGCTTCAGGCCCTAGTGTGGTTCCGGCGTGGAACGCTGAGCCTTTGGTTAATTCCTCTGCCTGGTGGGGAATGAGAGTTAAATATGCCCGTCCAGACACCTCCAGCTAGTCTCTCATTGGTTCTCCCTATTCCTGTTCATTTTCCGCAGAAATTGCAAACTGGGCCAAACAGGAGGTTAAAGGCACTGACTCTCCAAGTGGGGAGAGTGTTAGTAAAGCGTCTGGAATGTTGCACCCGAGTACCAGGGGACGAAACCTGAGACACATTTGAACACGTTTCCCGAACACACAGAGGATCATACTCTGGGTTCCACATGCATGTTTTAGCTGAAGGAAGAATCCCTTAAACCTGGAGAGTTGAGACCCGTGGAATGGGTACCATGCAATATGTCTTCAAAGGATCTGCATTTGCTCACCGATCCTCATCAATCCTATGACTGCTGCGTTTATGCCGCTGTAAACAACCTTGATTCTCTTTCGGAGACATATAAATCAATAGGTTTTAAGATTATTACTAGTCAGGTATATTTTTAGGCGTTTAATATGGGGTGTTAAGTCCATTTCGTTGTACAAGGAGTAGCTCTTGTCTATTATATATTTGGCTTATGGAATGGTATCTGTGCCAAGTTCAATCCCCGGTTTTATGCAGCACCCCAACTCACCTTTCCCCTTAAGCAAGCATAAGTTGGTTTTCTACATTTGAGACCCTATTCTGTTTTGTAATTCAGTTCCTGTGTAGCCAAGATTACATTCTGTGTAGTAGTGATACCTTTTGATGTTTCTTTTTCTGTGTGACTTATTTCACTTAGAATCATCGTAGCTTAAGCCACTCATTATGCTGCTACGGGCCTGGTGACTTAGATTTCATTGCTGAGTGATATTGCATTGTACGTAAGTACCACAACTTCTTTATCCATTTTTCGCTTTCTGCGATATTGAACTTGTACCATAAATGAGGTTCTTGTAAACAGAGCCTTCCCATAATTTGGGGTGGCTGTGTCTTTTTAAGTTTAATTTCCCTAAGCTATAGTACCATAAGTGGAAGTGCCCTAGGCTCTGTTGCTTTGTTTTTTAGATGTTTCAGGAAACACCATACACTTCTCCCCAGTGGCTGTTGGCAATTTACATCCCGCCCATCAGCATAAAAAGGCTCCCAGTTCTCCATGGCCTGTCCTGCCTTTCTGGATTTTACACTTTTTTCAGATGGCCCTTTTGACCGGGGGGAAGTGAGACTTCATTGTAGTTCAGATTTCCTTTGCAAGCTTGCATGGTTGGCCAAAAAGGGCGTATGCGTTTTTTCCTGAATATATTCAGGAAAAAACGCATACGCCCTTTTTGGCCAAGTGCATCATTGTGGACGTTCTGCCTCTTTTCCTATGCTTTCAATGCAATTCCTGTCTACCTCCTGAAATCGGTTTCCTGCAATTCTGCCCCGCTTTCAAGTCCTCTTGGCAGCCTGAATATATTCAGGAAAAAACGCATACGCCCTTTTTGGCCAAGTGCATCATTGTGGACGTTCTGCCTCTTTTCCTATGCTTTCAATGCAATTCCAGGCTACCTCCTGAATACGGTTTCCTGCAATTCTGCCCCGCTTTCAAGTCCTCTTGGCAGCCTTACTTCAGTATATTTTTGGACGATAGCTGTCATTTATAACTCTGCAGGTTTGTGAATTACAGTGCCCCTGAGCTCCTTTCTTCAAGTCGCTTTCTTGTGAGCTGGCCACAACACCGCAGGATGGCTTCAGGCCCTAATCTGGTTCCGGCACGGCACGCTGAGCCTTTGGTTAATTCCTCTTCCTGGTGGGAAATGAGAGTTAAATTTGCCCGTCCAGACACCTCCAGCTAGTCTCTCATTGGTTCTCCCTATTCCTGTTCATCTTCCGCAGAAATTGCAAACTGGGCCAAACAGGAGGTTAAAGGCACTGACTCTCCAAGTTGGGAGAGTGTTAGTAAAGCGTCTGGAATGTTGCACCCGAGTACCAGGGGACGAAAACTGACACATATTGGAACACGTCTCCCGATCACACAGTTGATCATACTCTGGCTTCCAAATGCATGTTTTAGCTGAAGGAAGAATCCCTTCAACCTGGAGAGTTGAGACCCATGGAATGGGTACCATGCAATATGACTTCAAAGGGTCTTCATTTGCTCACCGAACTTCTCCAATCCTATCACTGCTGCGTTTATGCCCCTGTACACACGCTTGATTCTCTTTCAGAGACATAGCAATCCATAGGTTTTAAGATACTTCCTAGTCAGGTACACTCTTAGGCGTTTAACATGGGGTGTTGAGTCCATTTCGTTGAGCAAGTAGTAGCTCTTGTCTATTCCATATTTGGCTTAAGGAAATTTATCTGTGCTCATTTCAATCTCTGGTTTTATGCAGCACCCCAACTCACCTTTCCCCTTAAGCAAGCATAAGTTGGTTTTCTAAATTTGAGACCCTGTTCTGTTTTGTAATTCAGTTCCTGTGTAGCCAAGGTTACATTCCGTGTATTAGTGATATCTTATGATGTTTCTTTTCCTGTGTGACTTATTTCAGTTAGAATCATCATACCTGAATCCACTCATTATGCTGCTACGGGCCTGATGACATAGATTTCATTGCTGAGTGATATTGCATTGTACGTAAGTACCACAACTTCTTTATCCATTTTTCACTTTCTGCGATATTGAACTTGTACCGTAAACCAGGTTCTTGTAAACAGAGCCGTCCCAACCTTTGGGGTGGCTGTGTCTTTTGATTTTAATTTCCCTAAGCTATAGGACCATAAGTGGAAGTGCCCTAGGCTCTGTTGCTTTGTTTTTTAGATGTTTCAGGAAACACCATACACTTCTCCCGAGTGGCTGTTGGCAATTTACATCCCGCCCATCAGCATAACAAGGCTGCCAGTTCTCCATGGCCTGTCCTGCCTTTCTGGATTTTACACTTTTTTCAGATGGCCCTTTTGACCGGGGGGAAGTGAGACTTCATTGTAGTGCAGATTTCCTTTGCAAGCTTGCTTGGTTGGCCAAAAAGGGTGTATGCGTTTTTTCCTGAATATATTCAGGAAAAAACGCATACGCCCTTTTTGGCCAAGTGCATCATTGTGGACGTTCTGCCTCTTTTCCTATGCTTTCAATGCAATTCCAGGCTACCTCCTGAAATCGGTTTCCTGCAATTCTGCCCCGCTTTCAAGTCCTCTTGGCAGCCTTACTTCAGTATATTTTTGGACGATAGCTGTCATTTATAACTCTGCAGGTTTGTGAATTACAGTGCCCCTGAGCTCCTTTCTTCAACTCGCTTTCTCGTGAGCTGGCCGCAACCCCGCAGGATGGCTTCAGGCCCTAATCTGGTTCCGGCACGGCACGCTGAGCCTTTGGTTAATTCCTCTTCCTGGTGGGAAATGAGAGTTAAATTTGCCCGTCCAGACACCTCCAGCTAGTCTCTCATTGGTTCTCCCTATTCCTGTTCATCTTCCGCAGAAATTGCAAACTGGGCCAAACAGGAGGTTAAAGGCACTGACTCTCCAAGTCGGGAGAGTGTTAGTAAAGCGTCTGGAATGTTGCACCCGAGTACCAGGGGACGAAACCTGAGACATATTGGAACACGTCTCCCGATCACACGGTTGATCATACTCTGGGTTCCACATGCATGTTTTAGCTGAAGGAAGAATACCTTAAACCTGGAGAGTTGAGACCCGTGGAATGGGTACCATGCAATATGACTTCAAAGGGTCTTCATTTGCTCACCGAACATCTCCAATCCTATCACTGCTGCGTTTATGCCCCTGTACACACACTTGATTCTCTTTCAGAGACATAGCAATCCATAGGTTTTAAGATACTTCCTAGTCAGGTACACTCTTAGGCATTTAATATGGGGTGTTGAGTCCATTTCGTTGAGCAAGGAGTAGCTCTTGTCTATTCCATATTTGGCTTAAGGAACTTTATCTGTGCTCATTTCAATCTCTGGTTTTATGCAGCACCCCAACTCACCTTTCCCCTTAAGCAAGCGTAAGTTGGTTTTCTAAATTTGAGACCCTGTTCTGTTTTGTAATTCAGTTCCTGTGTACCCAAGGTTACATTCCGTGTATTAGTGATATCTTATGATGTTTCTTTTTCTGTGTGACTTATTTCAGTTAGAATCATCATACCTGAATCCACTCATTATGCTGCTACGGGCGTGATGACATAGATTTCATTGCTGAGTGATACTGCATTGTACGTAAGTACCACAACTTCTTTATCCATTTTTCACTTTCTGCGATATTGAACTTGTACCGTAAACCAGGTTCTTGTAAACAGAGCCGTCCCAACCTTTGGGGTGGCTGTGTCTTTTTGATTTTAATTTCCCTAAGCTATAGGACCATAAGTGGAAGTGCCCTAGGCTCTGTTGCTTTGTTTTTTAGATGTTTCAGGAAACACCATACACTTCTCCCGAGTGGCTGTTGGCAATTTACATCCCGCCCATCAGCATAACAAGGCTCCCAGTTCTCCATGGCCTGTCCTGCCTTTCTGGATTTTACACTTTTTTCAGATGGCCCTTTTGACCGGGGGGAAGTGAGACTTCATTGTAGTGCAGATTTCCTTTGCAAGCTTGCTTGGTTGGCCAAAAAGGGCGTATGCGTTTTTTCCTGAATATATTCAGGAAAAAACGCATACGCCCTTTTTGGCCAAGTGCATCATTGTGGACGTTCTGCCTCTTTTCCTATGCTTTCAATGCAATTCCAGGCTACCTCCTGAAATCGGTTTCCTGCAATTCTGCCCCGCTTTCAAGTCCTCTTGGCAGCCTTACTTCAGTATATTTTTGGACGATAGCTGTCATTTATAACTCTGCAGGTTTGTGAATTACAGTGCCCCTGAGCTCCTTTCTTCAACTCGCTTTCTCGTGAGCTGGCCGCAACCCCGCAGGATGGCTTCAGGCCCTAATCTGGTTCCGGCACGGCACGCTGAGCCTTTGGTTAATTCCTCTTCCTGGTGGGAAATGAGAGTTAAATTTGCCAGTCCAGACACCTCCAGCTAGTCTCTCATTGGTTCTCCCTATTCCTGTTCATCTTCCGCAGAAATTGCAAACTGGGCCAAACAGGAGGTTAAAGCCACTGACTCTCCAAGTCGGGAGAGTGTTAGTAAAGCGTCTGGAATGTTGCACCCGAGTACCAGGGGACGAAACCTGAGACATATTGGAACACGTCTCCCGATCACACGGTTGATCATACTCTGGGTTCCACATGCATGTTTTAGCTGAAGGAAGAATCCCTTCAACCTGGAGAGTTGAGACCCGTGGAATGGGTACCATGCAATATGACTTCAAAGGGTCTTCATTTGCTCACCGAACCTCTCCAATCCTATCACTGCTGCGTTAATTCCCCTGTACACATGCTTGATTCTCTTTCGGAGACATAGCAATCAATAGGTTTTAAGATACTTCCTAGTTTGGTATATTCTTAGGTGTTTAATATGGGGTGTTGAATCCATTTCGTTGAGCAAGGAGTAGCTCTTGTCTATTCCATATTTGGCTTAAGGAACTTTATCTGTGCTCATCTCAATCTCTGGTTTTATGCAGCACCCCAACTCACCTTTCCCCTTAAGCAAGCATAAGTTGGTTTTCTAAATTTGAGACCCTGTTCTGTTTTGTAATTCAGTTCCTGTGTAGCCAAGTTTACATTCCGTGTATTAGTGATATCTTATGATGTTTCTTTTTCTGTGTGACTTATTTCAGTTAGAATCATCATATCTGAATCCACTCATTATGCTGCTACGGGCCTGATGACATAGATTTCATTGCTGAATGATACTGCATTGTACGTAAGTACCACAACTTCTTTATCCATTTTTCACTTTCTGCGATATTGAACTTGTACCGTAAACCAGGTTCTTGTAAACAGAGCCGTCCCAACCTTTGGGGTGGCTGTGTCTTTTTGATTTTAATTTCCCTAAGCTATAGGACCATAAGTGGAAGTGCCCTAGGCTCTGTTGCTTTGTTTTATAGATGTTTCAGGAAACACCATACACTTCTCCCGAGTGGCTGTTGGCAATTTACATCCCGCCCATCAGCATAACAAGGCTCCCAGTTCTCCATGGCCTGTCCTGCCTTTCTGGATTTTACACTTTTTTCAGATGGCCCTTTTGACCGGGGGGAAGTGAGACTTCACTGTAGTGCAGATTTCCTTTGCAAGCTTGCTTGGTTGGCCAAAAAGGGCGTATGCGTTTTTTCCTGAATATATTCAGGAAAAAACGCATACGCCCTTTTTGGCCAAGTGCATCATTGTGGACGTTCTGCCTCTTTTCCTATGCTTTCAATGCAATTCCAGTCTACCTCGTTAAATCGGTTTCCTGCAATTCTGCCCCGCTTTCAAGTCCTCTTGGCAGCCTTACTTCAGTATATTTTTGGACGATAGCTGTCATTTATAACTCTGCAGGTTTGTGAATTACAGTGCCCCTGAGCTCCTTTCTTCAACTCGCTTTCTCGTGAGCTGGCCGCAACACCGCAGGATTGCTTCAGGCCCTAATCTGGTTCCGGCATGGCACGCTGAGCCTTTGGTTAATTCCTCTTCCTGGTGCGAAATGAGAGTTAAATTTGCCCATCCAGACACCTCCATCTGGTCTGTCATTGGTTCTCCCTATTCCTGTTCATCTTCCGCAGAAATTGCAAACTGGGCCAAACAGGAGGTTAAAGGCACTGACTCTCCAAGTCGGGAGAGTGTTAGTAAAGCGTCTGGAATGTTGCACCCGAGTACCAGGGGACGAAAACTGACACATATTGGAACACGTCGCCCGATCACACGGTTGATCATACTCTGGGTTCCACATGCATGTTTTAGCTGAAGGAAGAATACCTTAAACCTGGAGAGTTGAGACCCGTGGAATGGGTACCATGCAATATGACTTCAAAGGGTCTTCATTTGCTCACCGAACTTCTCCAATCCTATCACTGCTGCGTTTATGCCCCTGTACACACGCTTGATTCTTTTTCGGAGACATAGCAATCCATAGGTTTTAAGATACTTCCTAGTCAGGTACACTCTTAGGCATTTAATATGGGGTGTTGAGTCCATTTCGTTGAGCAAGGAGTAGCTCTTGTCTATTCCATATTTGGCTTAAGGAACTTTATCTGTGCTCATTTCAATCTCTGGTTTTATGCAGCACCCCAACTCACCTTTCCCCTTAAGCAAGCATAAGTTGGTTTTCTAAATTTGAGACCCTCTTCTGTTTTGGAATTCAGTTCCTGTGTAGCCAAGTTTACATTCCGTGTATTAGTGATATCTTATGATGTTTCTTTTCCTGTGTGACTTATTTCAGTTAGAATCATCATACCTGAATCCACTCATTATGCTGCTACGGGCCTGATGACATAGATTTCATTGCTGAGTGATACTGCATTGTACGTAAGTACCACAACTTCTTTATCCATTTTTCACTTTCTGCGATATTGAACTTGTACCGTAAACCAGGTTCTTGTAAACAGAGCCGTCCCAACTTTTGGGGTGGCTGTGTCTTTTTGATTTTAATTTCCCTAAGCTATAGGACCATAAGTGGAAGTGCCCTAGGCTCTGTTGCTTTGTTTTTTAGATGTTTCAGGAAACACCATACACTTCTCCCCAGTGGCTGTTGGCAATTTACATCCCGCCCATCAGCATAACAAGGCTCCCAGTTCTCCATGGCCTGTCCTGCCTTTCTGGATTTTACACTTTTTTCAGATGGCCCTTTTGACCGGGGGGAAGTGAGACTTCATTGTAGTGCAGATTTCCTTTGCAAGCTTGCTTGTTTGGCCAAAAAGGGCATATGCGTTTTTTCCTGAATATATTCAGGAAAAAACGCATACGCCCTTTTTGGCCAAGTGCATCATTGTGGACGTTCTGCCTCTTTTCCTATGCTTTAAATGCAATTCCAGTCTACCTCCTGAAATCGGTTTCCTGCAATTCTGCCCCGCTTTCAAGTCCTCTTGGCAGCCTTACTTCAGTATATTTTTGGACGATAGCTGTCATTTATAACTCTGCAGGTTTGTGAATTACAGTGCCCCTGAGCTCCTTTCTTCAACTCGCTTTCTTGTGAGCTGGCCGCAACACCGCAGGATGGCTTCAGGCCCTAATCTGGTTCCGGCACGGCACGCTGAGCCTTTGGTTAATTCCTCTTCCTGGTGGGAAATGAGAGTTAAATTTGCCCGTCCAGACACCTCCAGCTGGTCTGTCATTGGTTCTCCCTATTCCTGTTCATCTTCTGCAGAAATTGCAAACTGGGCCAAACAGGAGGTTAAAGGCACTGACTCTCCAAGTCGGGAGAGTGTTAGTAAAGCGTCTGGAATGTTGCACCCGAGTACCAGGGGACGAAAACTGACACATATTGGAACACGTCTCCCGATCACACGGTTGATCATACTCTGGGTTCCACATGCATGTTTTAGCTGAAGGAAGAATACCTTCAACCTGGAGAGTTGAGACCCGTGGAATGGGTACCATGCAATATGACTTCAAAGGGTCTTCATTTGCTCACCGAACTTCTCCAATCCTATCACTGCTGCGTTTATGCCCCTGTACACACGCTTGATTCTTTTTCGGAGACATAGCAATCCATAGGTTTTAAGATACTTCCTAGTCAGGTACACTCTTAGGCATTTAATATGGGGTGTTGAGTCCATTTCGTTGAGCAAGGAGTAGCTCTTGTCTATTCCATATTTGGCTTAAGGAACTTTATCTGTGCTCATTTCAATCTCTGGTTTTATGCAGCACCCCAACTCACCTTTCCCCTTAAGCAAGCATAAGTTGGTTTTCTAAATTTGAGACCCTGTTCTGTTTTGTAATTCAGTTCCTGTGTAGCCAAGTTTACATTCCGTGTATTAGTGATATCTTATGATGTTTCTTTTTCTGTGTGACTTATTTCAGTTAGAATCATCATACCTGAATCCACTCATTATGCTGCTACGGGCCTGATGACATAGATTTCATTGCTGAGTGATACTGCATTGTACGTAAGTACCACAACTTCTTTATCCATTTTTCACTTTCTGCGATATTGAACTTGTACCGTAAACCAGGTTCTTGTAAACAGAGCCGTCCCAACTTTTGGGGTGGCTGTGTCTTTTTGATTTTAATTTCCCTAAGCTATAGGACCATAAGTGGAAGTGCCCTAGGCTCTGTTGCTTTGTTTTTTAGATGTTTCAGGAAACACCATACACTTCTCCCCAGTGGCTGTTGGCAATTTACATCCCGCCCATCAGCATAACAAGGCTCCCAGTTCTCCATGGCCTGTCCTGCCTTTCTGGATTTTACACTTTTTTCAGATGGCCCTTTTGACCGGGGGGAAGTGAGACTTCATTGTAGTGCAGATTTCCTTTGCAAGCTTGCTTGGTTGGCCAAAAAGGGCGTATGCGTTTTTTCCTGAATATATTCAGGAAAAAACGCATACGCCCTTTTTGGCCAAGTGCATCATTGTGGACGTTCTGCCTCTTTTCCTATGCTTTAAATGCAATTCCAGTCTACCTCCTGAAATCGGTTTCCTGCAATTCTGCCCCGCTTTCAAGTCCTCTTGGCAGCCTTACTTCAGTATATTTTTGGACGATAGCTGTCATTTATAACTCTGCAGGTTTGTGAATTACAGTGCCCCTGAGCTCCTTTCTTCAACTCGCTTTCTTGTGAGCTGGCCGCAACACCGCAGGATGGCTTCAGGCCCTAATCTGGTTCCGGCACGGCACGCTGAGCCTTTGGTTAATTCCTCTTCCTGGTGGGAAATGAGAGTTAAATTTGCCCGTCCAGACACCTCCAGCTGGTCTGTCATTGGTTCTCCCTATTCCTGTTCATCTTCTGCAGAAATTGCAAACTGGGCCAAACAGGAGGTTAAAGGCACTGACTCTCCAAGTCGGGAGAGTGTTAGTAAAGCGTCTGGAATGTTGCACCTGAGTACCAGGGAACGAAAACTGACACATATTGGAACACGTCTCCCGATCACACGGTTGATCATACTCTGGGTTCCACATGCATGTTTTAGCTGAAGGAAGAATACCTTAAACCTGGAGAGTTGAGACCCGTGGAATGGGTACCATGCAATATGACTTCAAAGGGTCTTCATTTGCTCACTGAACCTCTCCAATCCTATCACTGCTGCGATTATGCCCCTGCACACACGCTTGATTCTCTTTCGGAGACATAGAAATCCATAGGTTTTAAGATACTTCCTAGTCAGGTACATTCTTAGGTGTTTAATATGGGTTGTTGAATCCATTTCGTTGAGCAAGGAGTAGCTCTTGTCTATTCCATATTTGGCTTAAGGAACTTTATCTGTGCTCATTTCAATCTCTGGTTTTATGCAGCACCCCAACTCACCTTTCCCCTTAAGCAAGCATAAGTTGGGTTTCTAAATTTGAGACCCTCTTCTGTTTTGGAATTCAGTTCCTGTGTAGCCAAGTTTACATTCCGTGTATTAGTGATATCTTATGATGTTTCTTTTTCTGTGTGACTTATTTCAGTTAGAATCATCATACCTGAATCCACTCATTATGCTGCTACGGGCCTGATGACATAGATTTCATTGCTGAGTGATACTGCATTGTAGGTAAGTACCACAACTTCTTTATCCATTTTTCACTTTCTGCGATATTGAACTTGTACCGTAAACCAGGTTCTTGTAAACAGAGCCGTCCCAACTTTTGGGGTGGCTGTGTCTTTTTGATTTTAATTTCCCTAAGCTATAGGACCATAAGTGGAAGTGCCCTAGGCTCTGTTGCTTTGTTTTTTAGATGTTTCAGGAAACACCATACACTTCTCCCGAGTGGCTGTTGGCAATTGACATCCCGCCCATCAGCATAACAAGGCTCCCAGTTCTCCATGGCCTGTCCTGCCTTTCTGGATTTTACACTTTTTTCAGATGGCCCTTTTGACCGGGGGGAAGTGAGACTTCACTGTAGTGCAGATTTCCTTTGCAAGCTTGCTTGGTTGGCCAAAAAGGGCGTATGCGTTTTTTCCTGAATATATTCAGGAAAAAACGCATACGCCCTTTTTGGCCAAGTGCATCATTGTGGACGTTCTGCCTCTTTTCCTATGCTTTAAATGCAATTCCAGTCTACCTCCTGAAATCGGTTTCCTGCAATTCTGCCCCGCTTTCAAGTCCTCTTGGCAGCCTTACTTCAGTATATTTTTGGACGATAGCTGTCATTTATAACTCTGCAGGTTTGTGAATTACAGTGCCCCTGAGCTCCTTTCTTCAACTCGCTTTCTTGTGAGCTGGCCGCAACACCGCAGGATGGCTTCAGGCCCTAATCTGGTTCCGGCACGGCACGCTGAGCCTTTGGTTAATTCCTCTTCCTGGTGGGAAATGAGAGTTAAATTTGCCCGTCCAGACACCTCCAGCTGGTCTGCCATTGGTTCTCCCTATTCCTGTTCATCTTCTGCAGAAATTGCAAACTGGGCCAAACAGGAGGTTAAAGGCACTGACTCTCCAAGTCGGGAGAGTGTTAGTAAAGCGTCTGGAATGTTGCACCCGAGTACCAGGGAACGAAAACTGACACATATTGGAACACGTCTCCCGATCACACGGTTGATCATACTCTGGGTTCCACATGCATGTTTTAGCTGAAGGAAGAATACCTTAAACCTGGAGAGTTGAGACCCGTGGAATGGGTACCATGCAATATGACTTCAAAGGGTCTTCATTTGCTCACTGAACCTCTCCAATCCTATCACTGCTGCGATTATGCCCCTGCACACACGCTTGATTCTCTTTCGGAGACATAGCAATCCATAGGTTTTAAGATACTTCCTAGTCAGGTACATTCTTAGGTGTTTAATATGGGGTGTTGAATCCATTTCGTTGAGCAAGGAGTAGCTCTTGTCTATTCCATATTTGGCTTAAGGAACTTTATCTGTGCTCATTTCAATCTCTGGTTTTATGCAGCACCCCAACTCACCTTTCCCCTTAAGCAAGCATAAGTTGGGTTTCTAAATTTGAGACCCTCTTCTGTTTTGGAATTCAGTTCCTGTGTAGCCAAGTTTACATTCCGTGTATTAGTGATATCTTATGATGTTTCTTTTTCTGTGTGACTTATTTCAGTTAGAATCATCATACCTGAATCCACTCATTATGCTGCTACGGGCCTGATGACATAGATTTCATTGCTGAGTGATACTGCATTGTAGGTAAGTACCACAACTTCTTTATCCATTTTTCACTTTCTGCGATATTGAACTTGTACCGTAAACCAGGTTCTTGTAAACAGAGCCGTCCCAACTTTTGGGGTGGCTGTGTCTTTTTGATTTTAATTTCCCTAAGCTATAGGACCATAAGTGGAAGTGCCCTAGGCTCTGTTGCTTTGTTTTTTAGATGTTTCAGGAAACACCATACACTTCTCCCGAGTGGCTGTTGGCAATTGACATCCCGCCCATCAGCATAACAAGGCTCCCAGTTCTCCATGGCCTGTCCTGCCTTTCTGGATTTTACACTTTTTTCAGATGGCCCTTTTGACCGGGGGGAAGTGAGACTTCACTGTAGTGCAGATTTCCTTTGCAAGCTTGCTTGGTTGGCCAAAAAGGGCGTATGCGTTTTTTCCTGAATATATTCAGGAAAAAACGCATACGCCCTTTTTGGCCAAGTGCATCATTGTGGACGTTCTGCCTCTTTTCCTATGCTTTAAATGCAATTCCAGTCTACCTCCTGAAATCGGTTTCCTGCAATTCTGCCCCGCTTTCAAGTCCTCTTGGCAGCCTTACTTCAGTATATTTTTGGACGATAGCTGTCATTTATAACTCTGCAGGTTTGTGAATTACAGTGCCCCTGAGCTCCTTTCTTCAACTCGCTTTCTTGTGAGCTGGCCGCAACACCGCAGGATGGCTTCAGGCCCTAATCTGGTTCCGGCACGGCACGCTGAGCCTTTGGTTAATTCCTCTTCCTGGTGGGAAATGAGAGTTAAATTTGCCCGTCCAGACACCTCCAGCTGGTCTGTCATTGGTTCTCCCTATTCCTGTTCATCTTCTGCAGAAATTGCAAACTGGGCCAAACAGGAGGTTAAAGGCACTGACTCTCCAAGTCGGGAGAGTGTTAGTAAAGCGTCTGGAATGTTGCACCCGAGTACCAGGGAACGAAAACTGACACATATTGGAACACGTCTCCCGATCACACGGTTGATCATACTCTGGGTTCCACATGCATGTTTTAGCTGAAGGAAGAATACCTTAAACCTGGAGAGTTGAGACCCGTGGAATGGGTACCATGCAATATGACTTGAAAGGGTCTTCATTTGCTCACTGAACCTCTCCAATCCTATCACTGCTGCGATTATGCCCCTGCACACACGCTTGATTCTCTTTCGGAGACATAGCAATCCATAGGTTTTAAGATACTTCCTAGTCAGGTACATTCTTAGGTGTTTAATATGGGGTGTTGAATCCATTTCGTTGAGCAAGGAGTAGCTCTTGTCTATTCCATATTTGGCTTAAGGAACTTTATCTGTGCTCATTTCAATCTCTGGTTTTATGCAGCACCCCAACTCACCTTTCCCCTTAAGCAAGCATAAGTTGGGTTTCTAAATTTGAGACCCTCTTCTGTTTTGGAATTCAGTTCCTGTGTAGCCAAGTTTACATTCCGTGTATTAGTGATATCTTATGATGTTTCTTTTTCTGTGTGACTTATTTCAGTTAGAATCATCATACCTGAATCCACTCATTATGCTGCTACGGGCCTGATGACATAGATTTCATTGCTGAGTGATACTGCATTGTAGGTAAGTACCACAACTTCTTTATCCATTTTTCACTTTCTGCGATATTGAACTTGTACCGTAAACCAGGTTCTTGTAAACAGAGCCGTCCCAACTTTTGGGGTGGCTGTGTCTTTTTGATTTTAATTTCCCTAAGCTATAGGACCATAAGTGGAAGTGCCCTAGGCTCTGTTGCTTTGTTTTTTAGATGTTTCAGGAAACACCATACACTTCTCCCGAGTGGCTGTTGGCAATTGACATCCCGCCCATCAGCATAACAAGGCTCCCAGTTCTCCATGGCCTGTCCTGCCTTTCTGGATTTTACACTTTTTTCAGATGGCCCTTTTGACCGGGGGGAAGTGAGACTTCACTGTAGTGCAGATTTCCTTTGCAAGCTTGCTTGGTTGGCCAAAAAGGGCGTATGCGTTTTTTCCTGAATATATTCAGGAAAAAACGCATACGCCCTTTTTGGCCAAGTGCATCATTGTGGACGTTCTGCCTCTTTTCCTATGCTTTAAATGCAATTCCAGTCTACCTCCTGAAATCGGTTTCCTGCAATTCTGCCCCGCTTTCAAGTCCTCTTGGCAGTCTTACTTCAGTATATTTTTGGACGATAGCTGTCATTTATAACTCTGCAGGTTTGTGAATTACAGTGCCCCTGAGCTCCTTTCTTCAACTCGCTTTGTCGTGAGCTGGCCGCAACACTGCAGGATGGCTTTAGGCCCTAATCTGGTTCCGGCACGGCACGCTGAGCCTTTGGTTAATTCCTCTTCCTGGTGGGAAATGAGAGTTAAATTTGCCCGTCCAGACACCTCCAGCTAGTCTGTCATTGGTTCTCCCTATTCCTGTTCAACTTCCACAGAAATTGCAAACTGGGCCAAACAGGAGGTTAAAGGCACTGACTCTCCAAGTCGGGAGAGTGTTAGTAAAGCGTCTGGAATGTTGCACCCGAGTACCAGGGGACGAAAACTGACACATATTGGAACACGTCGCCCGATCACACGGTTGATCATACTCTGGGTTCCACATGCATGTTTTAGCTGAAGGAAGAATGCCTTAAACCTGGAGAGTTGAGACCCGTGGAATGGGTACCATGCAATATGACTTCAAAGGGTCTTCATTTGCTCACCGAACTTCTCCAATCCTATCACTGCTGCGTTTATGCCCCTGAACACACGCTTGATTCTTTTTCGGAGACATAGCAATCCATAGGTTTTAAGATACTTCCTAGTCAGGTACACTCTTAGACATTTAATATGGGGTGTTGAGTCCATTTCGTTGAGCAAGGAGTAGCTCTTGTCTATTCCATATTTGGCTTAAGGAACTTTATCTGTGCTCATTTCAATCTCTGGTTTTATGCAGCACCCCAACTCACCTTTCCCCTTAAGCAAGCATAAGTTGGGTTTCTAAATTTGAGAACCTGTTCTGTTTGTAATTCAGTTCCTGTGTAGCCAAGTTTACATTCCGTGTATTAGTGATATCTTATGATGTTTCTTTTTCTGTGTGACTTATTTCAGTTAGAATCATCATACCTGAATCCACTCATTATGCTGCTACGGGCCTGATGACATAGATTTCATTGCTGAGTGATAGTGCATTGTACGTAAGTACCACGACTTCTTTATCCATTTTTCACTTTCTGCGATATTGAACTTGTACCGTAAACCAGGTTCTTGTAAACAGAGCCGTCCCAACATTTGGGGTGGCTGTGTCTTTTTGATTTTAATTTCCCTAAGCTATAGGACCATAAGTGGAAGTGCCCTAGGCTCTGTTGCTTTGATTTTTAGATGTTTCAGGAAACACCATACACTTCTCCCGAGTGGCTGTTGGCAATTTACATCCCGCCCATCAGCATAACAAGGCTCCCAGTTCTCCATGGCCTGTCCTGCCTTTCTGGATTTTACACTTTTTTCAGATGGCCCTTTTGACCGGGGGGAAGTGAGACTTCACTGTAGTGCAGATTTCCTTTGCAAGCTTGCTTGGTTGGCCAAAAAGGGCGTATGCGTTTTTTCCTGAATATATTCAGGAAAAAACGCATACGCCCTTTTTGGCCAAGTGCATCATTGTGGACGTTCTGCCTCTTTTCCTATGCTTTAAATGCAATTCCAGTCTACCTCCTGAAATCGGTTTCCTGCAATTGTGCCCCGCTTTCAAGTCCTCTTGGCAGCCTTACTTCAGTATATTTTTGGACGATAGCTGTCATTTATAACTCTGCAGGTTTGTGAATTACAGTGCCCCTGAACTCCTTTCTTCAACTCGCTTTGTCGTGAGCTGGCCGCAACACCGCAGGATGGCTTTAGGCCCTAATCTGGTTCCGGCACGGCACGCTGAGCCTTTGGTTAATTCCTCTTCCTGGTGGGAAATGAGAGTTAAATTTGCCCGTCCAGACACCTCCAGCTAGTCTGTCATTGGTACTCCCTATTCCTGTTCAACTTCCACAGAAATTGCAAACTGGGCCAAACAGGAGGTTAAAGGCACTGACTCTCCAAGTCGGGAGAGTGTTAGTAAAGCGTCTGGAATGTTGCACCCGAGTACCAGGGGACGAAAACTGACACATATTGGAACACGTCGCCCGATCACACGGTTGATCATACTCTGGGTTCCACATGCATGTTTTAGCTGAAGGAAGAATGCCTTAAACCTGGAGAGTTGAGACCCGTGGAATGGGTACCATGCAATATGACTTCAAAGGGTCTTCATTTGCTCACCGAACTTCTCCAATCCTATCACTGCTGCGTTTATGCCCCTGAACACACGCTTGATTCTTTTTCGGAGACATAGCAATCCATAGGTTTTAAGATACTTCCTAGTCAGGTACACTCTTAGACATTTAATATGGGGTGTTGAGTCCATTTCGTTGAGCAAGGAGTAGCTCTTGTCTATTCCATATTTGGCTTAAGGAACTTTATCTGTGCTCATTTCAATCTCTGGTTTTATGCAGCACCCCAACTCACCTTTCCCCTTAAGCAAGCATAAGTTGGGTTTCTAAATTTGAGAACCTGTTCTGTTTGTAATTCAGTTCCTGTGTAGCCAAGTTTACATTCCGTGTATTAGTGATATCTTATGATGTTTCTTTTTCTGTGTGACTTATTTCAGTTAGAATCATCATACCTGAATCCACTCATTATGCTGCTACGGGCCTGATGACATAGATTTCATTGCTGAGTGATACTGCATTGTACGTAAGTACCACAACTTCTTTATCCATTTTTCACTTTCTGCGATATTGAACTTGTACCGTAAACCAGGTTCTTGTAAACAGAGCCGTCCCAACATTTGGGGTGGCTGTGTCTTTTTGATTTTAATTTCCCTAAGCTATAGGACCATAAGTGGAAGTGCCCTAGGCTCTGTTGCTTTGATTTTTAGATGTTTCAGGAAACACCATACACTTCTCCCGAGTGGCTGTTGGCAATTTACATCCCGCCCATCAGCATAACAAGGCTCCCAGTTCTCCATGGCCTGTCCTGCCTTTCTGGATTTTACACTTTTTTCAGATGGCCCTTTTGACCGGGGGGAAGTGAGACTTCATTTTAGTGCAGATTTCCTTTGCAAGCTTGCTTGGTTGGCCAAAAAGGGCGTATGCGTTTTTTCCTGAATATATTCAGGAAAAAACGCATACGCCCTTTTTGGCCAAGTGCATCATTGTGGACGTTCTGCCTCTTTTCCTATGCTTTAAATGCAATTCCAGTCTACCTCCTGAAATCGGTTTCCTGCAATTCTGCCCCGCTTTCAAGTCCTCTTGGCAGCCTTACTTCAGTATATTTTTGGACGATAGCTGTCATTTATAACTCTGCAGGTTTGTGAATTACAGTGCCCCTGAGCTCCTTTCTTCAACTCGCTTTCTTGTGAGCTGGCCGCAACACCGCAGGATGGCTTCAGGCCCTAATCTGGTTCCGGCACGGCACGCTGAGCCTTTGGTTAATTCCTCTTCCTGGTGGGAAATGAGAGTTAAATTTGCCCGTCCAGACACCTCCAGCTAGTCTGTCATTGGTTCTCCCTATTCCTGTTCATCTTCCGCAGAAATTGCAAACTGGGCCAAACAGGAGGTTAAAGGCACTGACTCTCCAAGTCGGGAGAATGTTAGTAAAGCGTCTGGAATGTTGCACCCGAGTACCAGGGGACGAAAACTGACACATATTGGAACACGTCTCCCGATCACACGGTTGATCATACTCTGGGTTCCACATGCATGTTTTAGCTGAAGGAAGAATACCTTCAACCTGGAGAGTTGAGACCCGTGGAATGGGTACCATGCAATATGACTTCAAAGGGTCTTCATTTGCTCACCGAACCTCTCCAATCCTATCACTGCTGCGATTATGCCCCTGCACACACGCTTGATTCTCTTTCGGAGACATAGCAATCCATAGGTTTTAAGATACTTCCTAGTCAGGTACATTCTTAGGTGTTTAATATGGGGTGTTGAATCCATTTCGTTGAGCAAGGAGTAGCTCTTGTCTATTCCATATTTGGCTTAAGGAACTTTATCTGTGCTCATTTCAATCTCTGGTTTTATGCAGCACCCCAACTCACCTTTCCCCTTAAGCAAGCATAAGTTGGGTTTCTAAATTTGAGACCCTCTTCTGTTTTGGAATTCAGTTCCTGTGTAGCCAAGTTTACATTCCGTGTATTAGTGATATCTTATGATGTTTCTTTTTCTGTGTGACTTATTTCAGTTAGAATCATCATACCTGAATCCACTCATTATGCTGCTACGGGCCTGATGACATAGATTTCATTGCTGAGTGATACTGCATTGTACGTAAGTACCACAACTTCTTTATCCATTTTTCACTTTCTGCGATATTGAACTTGTACCGTAAACCAGGTTCTTGTAAACAGAGCCGTCCCAACTTTTGGGGTGGCTGTGTCTTTTTGATTTTAATTTCCCTAAGCTATAGGACCATAAGTGGAAGTGCCCTAGGCTCTGTTGCTTTGTTTTTTAGATGTTTCAGGAAACACCATACACTTCTCCCGAGTGGCTGTTGGCAATTGACATCCCGCCCATCAGCATAACAAGGCTCCCAGTTCTCCATGGCCTGTCCTGCCTTTCTGGATTTTACACTTTTTTCAGATGGCCCTTTTGACCGGGGGGAAGTGAGACTTCACTGTAGTGCAGATTTCCTTTGCAAGCTTGCTTGGTTGGCCAAAAAGGGCGTATGCGTTTTTTCCTGAATATATTCAGGAAAAAACGCATACGCCCTTTTTGGCCAAGTGCATCATTGTGGACGTTCTGCCTCTTTTCCTATGCTTTAAATGCAATTCCAGTCTACCTCCTGAAATCGGTTTCCTGCAATTCTGCCCCGCTTTCAAGTCCTCTTGGCAGTCTTACTTCAGTATATTTTTGGACGATAGCTGTCATTTATAACTCTGCAGGTTTGTGAATTACAGTGCCCCTGAGCTCCTTTCTTCAACTCGCTTTGTCGTGAGCTGGCCGCAACACTGCAGGATGGCTTTAGGCCCTAATCTGGTTCCGGCACGGCACGCTGAGCCTTTGGTTAATTCCTCTTCCTGGTGGGAAATGAGAGTTAAATTTGCCCGTCCAGACACCTCCAGCTAGTCTGTCATTGGTTCTCCCTATTCCTGTTCAACTTCCACAGAAATTGCAAACTGGGCCAAACAGGAGGTTAAAGGCACTGACTCTCCAAGTCGGGAGAGTGTTAGTAAAGCGTCTGGAATGTTGCACCCGAGTACCAGGGGACGAAAACTGACACATATTGGAACACGTCGCCCGATCACACGGTTGATCATACTCTGGGTTCCACATGCATGTTTTAGCTGAAGGAAGAATGCCTTAAACCTGGAGAGTTGAGACCCGTGGAATGGGTACCATGCAATATGACTTCAAAGGGTCTTCATTTGCTCACCGAACTTCTCCAATCCTATCACTGCTGCGTTTATGCCCCTGAACACACGCTTGATTCTCTTTCGGAGACATAGCAATCCATAGGTTTTAAGATACTTCCTAGTCAGGTACACTCTTAGGCATTTAATATGGGGTGTTGAGTCCATTTCGTTGAGCAAGGAGTAGCTCTTGTCTATTCCATATTTGGCTTAAGGAACTTTATCTGTGCTCATTTCAATCTCTGGTTTTATGCAGCACCCCAACTCACCTTTCCCCTTAAGCAAGCATAAGTTGGGTTTCTAAATTTGAGAACCTGTTCTGTTTGTAATTCAGTTCCTGTGTAGCCAAGTTTACATTCCGTGTATTAGTGATATCTTATGATGTTTCTTTTTCTGTGTGACTTATTTCAGTTAGAATCATCATACCTGAATCCACTCATTATGCTGCTACGGGCCTGATGACATAGATTTCATTGCTGAGTGATAGTGCATTGTACGTAAGTACCACGACTTCTTTATCCATTTTTCACTTTCTGCGATATTGAACTTGTACCGTAAACCAGGTTCTTGTAAACAGAGCCGTCCCAACATTTGGGGTGGCTGTGTCTTTTTGATTTTAATTTCCCTAAGCTATAGGACCATAAGTGGAAGTGCCCTAGGCTCTGTTGCTTTGATTTTTAGATGTTTCAGGAAACACCATACACTTCTCCCGAGTGGCTGTTGGCAATTTACATCCCGCCCATCAGCATAACAAGGCTCCCAGTTCTCCATGGCCTGTCCTGCCTTTCTGGATTTTACACTTTTTTCAGATGGCCCTTTTGACCGGGGGGAAGTGAGACTTCACTGTAGTGCAGATTTCCTTTGCAAGCTTGCTTGGTTGGCCAAAAAGGGCGTATGCGTTTTTTCCTGAATATATTCAGGAAAAAACGCATACGCCCTTTTTGGCCAAGTGCATCATTGTGGACGTTCTGCCTCTTTTCCTATGCTTTCAATGCAATTCCAGTCTACCTCCTGAAATCGGTTTCCTGCAATTGTGCCCCGCTTTCAAGTCCTCTTGGCAGCCTTACTTCAGTATATTTTTGGACGATAGCTGTCATTTATAACTCTGCAGGTTTGTGAATTACAGTGCCCCTGAACTCCTTTCTTCAACTCGCTTTGTCGTGAGCTGGCCGCAACACCGCAGGATGGCTTTAGGCCCTAATCTGGTTCCGGCACGGCACGCTGAGCCTTTGGTTAATTCCTCTTCCTGGTGGGAAATGAGAGTTAAATTTGCCCGTCCAGACACCTCCAGCTAGTCTGTCATTGGTACTCCCTATTCCTGTTCAACTTCCACAGAAATTGCAAACTGGGCCAAACAGGAGGTTAAAGGCACTGACTCTCCAAGTCGGGAGAGTGTTAGTAAAGCGTCTGGAATGTTGCACCCGAGTACCAGGGGACGAAAACTGACACATATTGGAACACGTCGCCCGATCACACGGTTGATCATACTCTGGGTTCCACATGCATGTTTTAGCTGAAGGAAGAATGCCTTAAACCTGGAGAGTTGAGACCCGTGGAATGGGTACCATGCAATATGACTTCAAAGGGTCTTCATTTGCTCACCGAACTTCTCCAATCCTATCACTGCTGCGTTTATGCCCCTGAACACACGCTTGATTCTTTTTCGGAGACATAGCAATCCATAGGTTTTAAGATACTTCCTAGTCAGGTACACTCTTAGACATTTAATATGGGGTGTTGAGTCCATTTCGTTGAGCAAGGAGTAGCTCTTGTCTATTCCATATTTGGCTTAAGGAACTTTATCTGTGCTCATTTCAATCTCTGGTTTTATGCAGCACCCCAACTCACCTTTCCCCTTAAGCAAGCATAAGTTGGGTTTCTAAATTTGAGAACCTGTTCTGTTTGTAATTCAGTTCCTGTGTAGCCAAGTTTACATTCCGTGTATTAGTGATATCTTATGATGTTTCTTTTTCTGTGTGACTTATTTCAGTTAGAATCATCATACCTGAATCCACTCATTATGCTGCTACGGGCCTGATGACATAGATTTCATTGCTGAGTGATACTGCATTGTACGTAAGTACCACAACTTCTTTATCCATTTTTCACTTTCTGCGATATTGAACTTGTACCGTAAACCAGGTTCTTGTAAACAGAGCCGTCCCAACATTTGGGGTGGCTGTGTCTTTTTGATTTTAATTTCCCTAAGCTATAGGACCATAAGTGGAAGTGCCCTAGGCTCTGTTGCTTTGATTTTTAGATGTTTCAGGAAACACCATACACTTCTCCCGAGTGGCTGTTGGCAATTTACATCCCGCCCATCAGCATAACAAGGCTCCCAGTTCTCCATGGCCTGTCCTGCCTTTCTGGATTTTACACTTTTTTCAGATGGCCCTTTTGACCGGGGGGAAGTGAGACTTCATTGTAGTGCAGATTTCCTTTGCAAGCTTGCTTGGTTGGCCAAAAAGGGCGTATGCGTTTTTTCCTGAATATATTCAGGAAAAAACGCATACGCCCTTTTTGGCCAAGTGCATCATTGTGGACGTTCTGCCTCTTTTCCTATGCTTTCAATGCAATTCCAGTCTACCTCCTGAAATCGGTTTCCTGCAATTCTGCCCCGCTTTCAAGTCCTCTTGGCAGCCTTACTTCAGTATATTTTTGGACGATAGCTGTCATTTATAACTCTGCAGGTTTGTGAATTACAGTGCCCCTGAGCTCCTTTCTTCAACTCGCTTTCTTGTGAGCTGGCCGCAACACCGCAGGATGGCTTCAGGCCCTAATCTGGTTCCGGCACGGCACGCTGAGCCTTTGGTTAATTCCTCTTCCTGGTGGGAAATGAGAGTTAAATTTGCCCGTCCAGACACCTCCAGCTAGTCTGTCATTGGTTCTCCCTATTCCTGTTCATCTTCCGCAGAAATTGCAAACTGGGCCAAACAGGAGGTTAAAGGCACTGACTCTCCAAGTCGGGAGAATGTTAGTAAAGCGTCTGGAATGTTGCACCCGAGTACCAGGGGACGAAAACTGACACATATTGGAACACGTCTCCCGATCACACGGTTGATCATACTCTGGGTTCCACATGCATGTTTTAGCTGAAGGAAGAATACCTTCAACCTGGAGAGTTGAGACCCGTGGAATGGGTACCATGCAATATGACTTCAAAGGGTCTTCATTTGCTCACCGAACCTCTCCAATCCTATCACTGCTGCGATTATGCCCCTGCACACACGCTTGATTCTCTTTCGGAGACATAGCAATCCATAGGTTTTAAGATACTTCCTAGTCAGGTACATTCTTAGGTGTTTAATATGGGGTGTTGAATCCATTTCGTTGAGCAAGGAGTAGCTCTTGTCTATTCCATATTTGGCTTAAGGAACTTTATCTGTGCTCATTTCAATCTCTGGTTTTATGCAGCACCCCAACTCACCTTTCCCCTTAAGCAAGCATAAGTTGGGTTTCTAAATTTGAGACCCTCTTCTGTTTTGGAATTCAGTTCCTGTGTAGCCAAGTTTACATTCCGTGTATTAGTGATATCTCATGATGTTTCTTTTTCTGTGTGACTTATTTCAGTTAGAATCATCATACCTGAATCCACTCATTATGCTGCTACGGGCCTGATGACATAGATTTCATTGCTGAGTGATACTGCATTGTACGTAAGTACCACAACTTCTTTATCCATTTTTCACATTCTGCGATATTGAACTTGTACCGTAAACCAGGTTCTTGTAAACAGAGCCGTCCCAACTTTTGGGGTGGCTGTGTCTTTTTTATTTTAATTTCCCTAAGCTATAGGACCATAAGTGGAAGTGCCCTAGGCTCTGTTGCTTTGATTTTTAGATGTTTCAGGAAACACCATACACTTCTCCCGAGTGGCTGTTGGCAATTGACATCCCGCCCATCAGCATAACAAGGCTCCCAGTTCTCCATGGCCTGTCCTGCCTTTCTGGATTTTACACTTTTTTCAGATGGCCCTTTTGACCGGGGGGAAGTGAGACTTCACTGTAGTGCAGATTTCCTTTGCAAGCTTGCTTGGTTGGCCAAAAAGGGCGTATGCGTTTTTTCCTGAATATATTCAGGAAAAAACGCATACGCCCTTTTTGGCCAAGTGCATCATTGTGGACGTTCTGCCTCTTTTCCTATGCTTTAAATGCAATTCCAGTCTACCTCCTGAAATCGGTTTCCTGCAATTCTGCCCCGCTTTCAAGTCCTCTTGGCAGCCTTACTTCAGTATATTTTTGGACGATAGCTGTCATTTATAACTCTGCAGGTTTGTGAATTACAGTGCCCCTGAGCTCCTTTCTTCAACTCGCTTTGTCGTGAGCTGGCCGCAACACCGCAGGATGGCTTTAGGCCCTAATCTGGTTCCGGCACGGCACGCTGAGCCTTTGGTTAATTCCTCTTCCTGGTGGGAAATGAGAGTTAAATTTGCCCGTCCAGACACCTCCAGCTAGTCTGTCATTGGTTCTCCCTATTCCTGTTCAACTTCCACAGAAATTGCAAACTGGGCCAAACAGGAGGTTAAAGGCACTGACTCTCCAAGTCGGGAGAGTGTTAGTAAAGCGTCTGGAATGTTGCACCCGAGTACCAGGGGACGAAAACTGACACATATTGGAACACGTCGCCCGATCACACGGTTGATCATACTCTGGGTTCCACATGCATGTTTTAGCTGAAGGAAGAATGCCTTAAACCTGGAGAGTTGAGACCCGTGGAATGGGTACCATGCAATATGACTTCAAAGGGTCTTCATTTGCTCACCGAACTTCTCCAATCCTATCACTGCTGCGTTTATGCCCCTGAACACACGCTTGATTCTCTTTCGGAGACATAGCAATCCATAGGTTTTAAGATACTTCCTAGTCAGGTACACTCTTAGGCATTTAATATGGGGTGTTGAGTCCATTTCGTTGAGCAAGGAGTAGCTCTTGTCTATTCCATATTTGGCTTAAGGAACTTTATCTGTGCTCATTTCAATCTCTGGTTTTATGCAGCACCCCAACTCACCTTTCCCCTTAAGCAAGCATAAGTTGGGTTTCTAAATTTGAGAACCTGTTCTGTTTGTAATTCAGTTCCTGTGTAGCCAAGTTTACATTCCGTGTATTAGTGATATCTTATGATGTTTCTTTTTCTGTGTGACTTATTTCAGTTAGAATCATCATACCTGAATCCACTCATTATGCTGCTACGGGCCTGATGACATAGATTTCATTGCTGAGTGATAGTGCATTGTACGTAAGTACCACGACTTCTTTATCCATTTTTCACTTTCTGCGATATTGAACTTGTACCGTAAACCAGGTTCTTGTAAACAGAGCCGTCCCAACATTTGGGGTGGCTGTGTCTTTTTGATTTTAATTTCCCTAAGCTATAGGACCATAAGTGGAAGTGCCCTAGGCTCTGTTGCTTTGATTTTTAGATGTTTCAGGAAACACCATACACTTCTCCCGAGTGGCTGTTGGCAATTTACATCCCGCCCATCAGCATAACAAGGCTCCCAGTTCTCCATGGCCTGTCCTGCCTTTCTGGATTTTACACTTTTTTCAGATGGCCCTTTTGACCGGGGGGAAGTGAGACTTCACTGTAGTGCAGATTTCCTTTGCAAGCTTGCTTGGTTGGCCAAAAAGGGCGTATGCGTTTTTTCCTGAATATATTCAGGAAAAAACGCATACGCCCTTTTTGGCCAAGTGCATCATTGTGGACGTTCTGCCTCTTTTCCTATGCTTTCAATGCAATTCCAGTCTACCTCCTGAAATCGGTTTCCTGCAATTGTGCCCCGCTTTCAAGTCCTCTTGGCAGCCTTACTTCAGTATATTTTTGGACGATAGCTGTCATTTATAACTCTGCAGGTTTGTGAATTACAGTGCCCCTGAACTCCTTTCTTCAACTCGCTTTGTCGTGAGCTGGCCGCAACACCGCAGGATGGCTTTAGGCCCTAATCTGGTTCCGGCACGGCACGCTGAGCCTTTGGTTAATTCCTCTTCCTGGTGGGAAATGAGAGTTAAATTTGCCCGTCCAGACACCTCCAGCTAGTCTGTCATTGGTACTCCCTATTCCTGTTCAACTTCCACAGAAATTGCAAACTGGGCCAAACAGGAGGTTAAAGGCACTGACTCTCCAAGTCGGGAGAGTGTTAGTAAAGCGTCTGGAATGTTGCACCCGAGTACCAGGGGACGAAAACTGACACATATTGGAACACGTCGCCCGATCACACGGTTGATCATACTCTGGGTTCCACATGCATGTTTTAGCTGAAGGAAGAATGCCTTAAACCTGGAGAGTTGAGACCCGTGGAATGGGTACCATGCAATATGACTTCAAAGGGTCTTCATTTGCTCACCGAACTTCTCCAATCCTATCACTGCTGCGTTTATGCCCCTGAACACACGCTTGATTCTTTTTCGGAGACATAGCAATCCATAGGTTTTAAGATACTTCCTAGTCAGGTACACTCTTAGACATTTAATATGGGGTGTTGAGTCCATTTCGTTGAGCAAGGAGTAGCTCTTGTCTATTCCATATTTGGCTTAAGGAACTTTATCTGTGCTCATTTCAATCTCTGGTTTTATGCAGCACCCCAACTCACCTTTCCCCTTAAGCAAGCATAAGTTGGGTTTCTAAATTTGAGAACCTGTTCTGTTTGTAATTCAGTTCCTGTGTAGCCAAGTTTACATTCCGTGTATTAGTGATATCTTATGATGTTTCTTTTTCTGTGTGACTTATTTCAGTTAGAATCATCATACCTGAATCCACTCATTATGCTGCTACGGGCCTGATGACATAGATTTCATTGCTGAGTGATACTGCATTGTACGTAAGTACCACAACTTCTTTATCCATTTTTCACTTTCTGCGATATTGAACTTGTACCGTAAACCAGGTTCTTGTAAACAGAGCCGTCCCAACATTTGGGGTGGCTGTGTCTTTTTGATTTTAATTTCCCTAAGCTATAGGACCATAAGTGGAAGTGCCCTAGGCTCTGTTGCTTTGATTTTTAGATGTTTCAGGAAACACCATACACTTCTCCCGAGTGGCTGTTGGCAATTTACATCCCGCCCATCAGCATAACAAGGCTCCCAGTTCTCCATGGCCTGTCCTGCCTTTCTGGATTTTACACTTTTTTCAGATGGCCCTTTTGACCGGGGGGAAGTGAGACTTCATTGTAGTGCAGATTTCCTTTGCAAGCTTGCTTGGTTGGCCAAAAAGGGCGTATGCGTTTTTTCCTGAATATATTCAGGAAAAAACGCATACGCCCTTTTTGGCCAAGTGCATCATTGTGGACGTTCTGCCTCTTTTCCTATGCTTTCAATGCAATTCCAGTCTACCTCCTGAAATCGGTTTCCTGCAATTCTGCCCCGCTTTCAAGTCCTCTTGGCAGACTTACTTCAGTATATTTTTGGACGATAGCTGTCATTTATAACTCTGCAGGTTTGTGAATTACAGTGCCCCTGAGCTCCTTTCTTCAACTCGCTTTCTTGTGAGCTGGCCGCAACACCACAGGATGGCTTCAGGCCCTAATCTGGTTCCGGCACGGCACGCTGAGCCTTTGGTTAATTCCTCTTCCTGGTGGGAAATGAGAGTTAAATTTGCCCGTCCAGACACCTCCAGCTAGTCTGTCATTGGTTCTCCCTATTCCTGTTCATCTTCCACAGAAATTGCAAACTGGGCCAAACAGGAGGTTAAAGGCACTGACTCTCCAAGTCGGGAGAGTGTTAGTAAAGCGTCTGGAATCTTGCACCCGAGTACCTGGGAAGGAAAACTGACACATATTAGAACACGTCTCCCGATCACACGGTTGATCATACTCTGGGTTCCACATGCATGTTTTAGCTGAAGGAAGAATACCTTAAACCTGGAGAGTTGAGACCCGTGGAATGGGTACAATGCAATATGACTTCAAAGGGTCTTCATTTGCTCACCGAACTTCTCCAATCCTATCACTGCTGCGTTTATGCCCCTGAACACACGCTTGATTCTTTTTCGGAGACATAGCAATCCATAGGTTTTAAGATACTTCCTAGTCAGGTACACTCTTAGGCATTTAATATGGGGTGTTGAGTCCATTTCGTTGAGCAAGGAGTAGCTCTTGTCTATTCCATATTTGGCTTAAGGAACTTTATCTGTGCTCATTTCAATCTCTGGTTTTATGCAGCACCCCAACTCACCTTTCCCCTTAAGCAAGCATAAGTTGGGTTTCTAAATTTGAGAACCTGTTCTGTTTGTAATTCAGTTCCTGTGTAGCCAAGTTTACATTCCGTGTATTAGTGATATCTTATGATGTTTCTTTTTCTGTGTGACTTATTTCAGTTAGAATCATCATACCTGAATCCACTCATTATGCTGCTACGGGCCTGATGACATAGATTTCATTGCTGAGTGATACTGCATTGTACGTAAGTACCACAACTTCTTTATCCATTTTTCACTTTCTGCGATATTGAACTTGTACCGTAAACCAGGTTCTTGTAAACAGAGCCGTCCCAACATTTGGGGTGGCTGTGTCTTTTTGATTTTAATTTCCCTAAGCTATAGGACCATAAGTGGAAGTGCCCTAGGCTCTGTTGCTTTGTTTTTTAGATGTTTCAGGAAACACCATACACTTCTCCCGAGTGGCTGTTGGCAATTTACATCCCGCCCATCAGCATAACAAGGCTCCCAGTTCTCCATGGCCTGTCCTGCCTTTCTGGATTTTACACTTTTTTCAGATGGCCCTTTTGACCGGGGGGAAGTGAGACTTCATTGTAGTGCAGATTTCCTTTGCAAGCTTGCTTGGTTGGCCAAAAAGGGCGTATGCGTTTTTTCCTGAATATATTCAGGAAAAAACGCATACGCCCTTTTTGGCCAAGTGCATCATTGTGGACGTTCTGCCTCTTTTCCTATGCTTTCAATGCAATTCCAGTCTACCTCCTGAAATCGGTTTCCTGCAATTCTGCCCCGCTTTCAAGTCCTCTTGGCAGACTTACTTCAGTATATTTTTGGACGATAGCTGTCATTTATAACTCTGCAGGTTTGTGAATTACAGTGCCCCTGAGCTCCTTTCTTCAACTCGCTTTCTTGTGAGCTGGCCGCAACACCACAGGATGGCTTCAGGCCCTAATCTGGTTCCGGCACGGCACGCTGAGCCTTTGGTTAATTCCTCTTCCTGGTGGGAAATGAGAGTTAAATTTGCCCGTCCAGACACCTCCAGCTAGTCTGTCATTGGTTCTCCCTATTCCTGTTCATCTTCCACAGAAATTGCAAACTGGGCCAAACAGGAGGTTAAAGGCACTGACTCTCCAAGTCGGGAGAGTGTTAGTAAAGCGTCTGGAATCTTGCACCCGAGTACCAGGGAACGAAAACTGACACATATTAGAACACGTCTCCCGATCACACGGTTGATCATACTCTGGGTTCCACATGCATGTTTTAGCTGAAGGAAGAATACCTTAAACCTGGAGAGTTGAGACCCGTGGAATGGGTACCATGCAATATGACTTCAAAGGGTCTTCATTTGCTCACCGAACTTCTCCAATCCTATCACTGCTGCGTTTATGCCCCTGTACACACGCTTGATTCTTTTTCGGAGACATAGCAATCCATAGGTTTTAAGATACTTCCTAGTCAGGTACACTCTTAGGCATTTAATATGGGGTGTTGAGTCCATTTCGTTGAGCAAGGAGTAGCTCTTGTCTATTCCATATTTGGCTTAAGGAACTTTATCTGTGCTCATTTCAATCTCTGGTTTTATGCAGCACCCCAACTCACCTTTCCCCTTAAGCAAGCATAAGTTGGTTTTCTAAATTTGAGAACCTGTTCTGTTTTGTAATTCAGTTCTTGTGTAGCCAAGTTTACATTCCGTGTATTAGTGATATCTTATGATGTTTCTTTTTCTGTGTGACTTATTTCAGTTAGAATCATCATACCTGAATCCACTCATTATGCTGCTACGGGCCTGATGACATAGATTTCATTGCTGAGTGATACTGCATTGTACGTAAGTACCACAACTTCTTTATCCATTTTTCACTTTCTGCGATATTGAACTTGTACCGTAAACCAGGTTCTTGTAAACAGAGCCGTCCCAACATTTGGGGTGGCTGTGTCTTTTTGATTTTAATTTCCCTAAGCTATAGGACCATAAGTGGAAGTGCCCTAGGCTCTGTTGCTTTGATTTTTAGATGTTTCAGGAAACACCATACCCTTCTCCCGAGTGGCTGTTGGCAATTTACATCCCGCCCATCAGCATAACAAGGCTCCCAGTTCTCCATGGCCTGTCCTGCCTTTCTGGATTTTACACTTTTTTCAGATGGCCCTTTTGACCGGGGGGAAGTGAGACTTCATTGTAGTGCAGATTTCCTTTGCAAGCTTGCTTGGTTGGCCAAAAAGGGCGTATGCCTTTTTTCCTGAATATATTCAGGAAAAAAGGCATACGCCCTTTTTGGCCAAGTGCATCATTGTGGACGTTCTGCCTCTTTTCCTATGCTTTAAATGCAATTCCAGTCTACCTCCTGAAATCGGTTTCCTGCAATTCTGCCCCGCTTTCAAGTCCTCTTGGCAGCCTTACTTCAGTATATTTTTGGACGATAGCTGTCATTTATAACTCTGCAGGTTTGTGAATTACAGTGCCCCTGAGCTCCTTTCTTCAACTCGCTTTCTTGTGAGCTGGCCGCAACACCGCCGGATGGCTTCAGGCCCTAATCTGGTTCCGGCACGGCACGCTGAGCCTTTGGTTAATTCCTCTTCCTGGTGGGAAATGAGAGTTAAATTTGCCCGTCCAGACACCTCCAGCTAGTCTGTCATTGGTTCTCCCTATTCCTGTTCATCTTCCGCAGAAATTGCAAACTGGGCCAAACAGGAGGTTAAAGGCACTGACTCTCCAAGTCGGGAGAGTGTTAGTAAAGCGTCTGGAATGTTGCACCCGAGTACCAGGGGACGAAAACTGACACATATTGGAACACGTCTCCCAATCACACGGTTGATCATACTCTGGGTTCCACATGCATGTTTTAGCTGAAGGAAGAATACCTTCAACCTGGAGAGTTGAGACCCGTGGAATGGGTACCATGCAATATGACTTCAAAGGGTCTTCATTTGCTCACCGAACCTCTCCAATCCTATCACTGCTGCGATTATGCCCCTGCACACACGCTTGATTCTCTTTCGGAGACATAGCAATCCATAGGTTTTAAGATACTTCCTAGTCAGGTACATTCTTAGGTGTTTAATATGGGGTGTTGAATCCATTTCGTTGAGCAAGGAGTAGCTCTTGTCTATTCCATATTTGGCTTAAGGAACTTTATCTGTGCTCATTTCAATCTCTGGTTTTATGCAGCACCCCAACTCACCTTTCCCCTTAAGCAAGCATAAGTTGGTTTTCTAAATTTGAGACCCTGTTCTGTTTTGTAATTCAGTTCCTATGTATCCAAGTTTACATTCCGTGTATTAGTGATATCTTATGATGTTTCTTTTCCTGTGTGACTTATTTCAGTTAGAATCATCATACCTGAATCCACTCATTATGCTGCTACGGGCCTGATGACATAGATTTCATTGCTGAGTGATATTGCATTGTACGTAAGTACCACAACTTCTTTATCCATTTTTCACTTTCTGCGATATTGAACTTGTACCGTAAACCAGGTTCTTGTAAACAGAGCCGTCCCAACCTTTGGGGTGGCTGTGTCTTTTTGATTTTAATTTCCCTAAGCTATAGGACCATAAGTGGAAGTGCCCTAGGCTCTGTTGCTTTGTTTTTTAGATGTTTCAGGAAACACCATACACTTCTCCCGAGTGGCTGTTGGCAATTGACATCCCGCCCATCAGCATAACAAGGCTCCCAGTTCTCCATGGCCTGTCCTGCCTTTCTGGATTTTACACTTTTTTCAGATGGCCCTTTTGACCGGGGGGAAGTGAGACTTCACTGTAGTGCAGATTTCCTTTGCAAGCTTGCTTGGTTGGCCAAAAAGGGCGTATGCGTTTTTTCCTGAATATATTCAGGAAAAAACGCATACGCCCTTTTTGGCCAAGTGCATCATTGTGGACGTTCTGCCTCTTTTCCTATGCTTTCAATGCAATTCCAGTCTACCTCCTGAAATCGGTTTCCTGCAATTCTGCCCCGCTTTCAAGTCCTCTTGGCAGCCTTACTTCAGTATATTTTTGGACGATAGCTGTCATTTATAACTCTGCAGGTTTGTGAATTACAGTGCCCCTGAGCTCCTTTCTTCAACTCGCTTTGTCGTGAGCTGGCCGCAACACCGCAGGATGGCTTTAGGCCCTAATCTGGTTCCGGCACGGCACGCTGAGCCTTTGGTTAATTCCTCTTCCTGGTGGGAAATGAGAGTTAAATTTGCCCGTCCAGACACCTCCAGCTAGTCTGTCATTGGTTCTCCCTATTCCTGTTCAACTTCCACAGAAATTGCAAACTGGGCCAAACAGGAGGTTAAAGGCACTGACTCTCCAAGTCGGGAGAGTGTTAGTAAAGCGTCTGGAATGTTGCACCCGAGTACCAGGGGACGAAAACTGACACATATTGGAACACGTCGCCCGATCACACGGTTGATCATACTCTGGGTTCCACATGCATGTTTTAGCTGAAGGAAGAATGCCTTAAACCTGGAGAGTTGAGACCCGTGGAATGGGTACCATGCAATATGACTTCAAAGGGTCTTCATTTGCTCACCGAACTTCTCCAATCCTATCACTGCTGCGTTTATGCCCCTGAACACACGCTTGATTCTTTTTCGGAGACATAGCAATCCATAGGTTTTAAGATACTTCCTAGTCAGGTACACTCTTAGACATTTAATATGGGGTGTTGAGTCCATTTCGTTGAGCAAGGAGTAGCTCTTGTCTATTCCATATTTGGCTTAAGGAACTTTATCTGTGCTCATTTCAATCTCTGGTTTTATGCAGCACCCCAACTCACCTTTCCCCTTAAGCAAGCATAAGTTGGGTTTCTAAATTTGAGACCCTCTTCTGTTTTGGAATTCAGTTCCTGTGTAGCCAAGTTTACATTCCGTGTATTAGTGATATCTTATGATGTTTCTTTTTCTGTGTGACTTATTTCAGTTAGAATCATCATACCTGAATCCACTCATTATGCTGCTACGGGCCTGATGACATAGATTTCATTGCTGAGTGATACTGCATTGTAGGTAAGTACCACTACTTCTTTATCCATTTTTCACTTTCTGCGATATTGAACTTGTACCGTAAACCAGGTTCTTGTAAACAGAGCCGTCCCAACTTTTGGGGTGGCTGTGTCTTTTTGATTTTAATTTCCCTAAGCTATAGGACCATAAGTGGAAGTGCCCTAGGCTCTGTTGCTTTGTTTTTTAGATGTTTCAGGAAACACCATACACTTCTCCCGAGTGGCTGTTGGCAATTGACATCCCGCCCATCAGCATAACAAGGCTCCCAGTTCTCCATGGCCTGTCCTGCCTTTCTGGATTTTACACTTTTTTCAGATGGCCCTTTTGACCGGGGGGAAGTGAGACTTCACTGTAGTGCAGATTTCCTTTGCAAGCTTGCTTGGTTGGCCAAAAAGGGCGTATGCGTTTTTTCCTGAATATATTCAGGAAAAAACGCATACGCCCTTTTTGGCCAAGTGCATCATTGTGGACGTTCTGCCTCTTTTCCTATGCTTTAAATGCAATTCCAGTCTACCTCCTGAAATCGGTTTCCTGCAATTCTGCCCCGCTTTCAAGTCCTCTTGGCAGCCTTACTTCAGTATATTTTTGGACGATAGCTGTCATTTATAACTCTGCAGGTTTGTGTATTACAGTGCCCCTGAGCTCCTTTCTTCAACTCGCTTTGTCGTGAGCTGGCCGCAACACCGCAGGATGGCTTTAGGCCCTAATCTGGTTCCGGCACGGCACGCTGAGCCTTTGGTTAATTCCTCTTCCTGGTGGGAAATGAGAGTTAAATTTGCCCGTCCAGACACCTCCAGCTAGTCTGTCATTGGTTCTCCCTATTCCTGTTCAACTTCCACAGAAATTGCAAACTGGGCCAAACAGGAGGTTAAAGGCACTGACTCTCCAAGTCGGGAGAGTGTTAGTAAAGCGTCTGGAATGTTGCACCCGAGTACCAGGGGACGAAAACTGACACATATTGGAACACGTCGCCCGATCACACGGTTGATCATACTCTGGGTTCCACATGCATGTTTTAGCTGAAGGAAGAATGCCTTAAACCTGGAGAGTTGAGACCCGTGGAATGGGTACCATGCAATATGACTTCAAAGGGTCTTCATTTGCTCACCGAACCTCTCCAATCCTATCACTTCTGCGATTATGCCCCTGCACACACGCTTGATTCTCTTTCGGAGACATAGCAATCCATAGGTTTTAAGATACTTCCTAGTCAGGTACATTCTTAGGTGTTTAATATGGGGTGTTGAATCCATTTCGTTGAGCAAGGAGTAGCTCTTGTCTATTCCATATTTGGCTTAAGGAACTTTATCTGTGCTCATTTCAATCTCTGGTTTTATGCAGCACCCCAACTCACCTTTCCCCTTAAGCAAGCATAAGTTGGGTTTCTAAATTTGAGACCCTCTTCTGTTTTGGAATTCAGTTCCTGTGTAGCCAAGTTTACATTCCGTGTATTAGTGATATCTTATGATGTTTCTTTTTCTGTGTGACTTATTTCAGTTAGAATCATCATACCTGAATCCACTCATTATGCTGCTACGGGCCTGATGACATAGATTTCATTGCTGAGTGATACTGCATTGTAGGTAAGTACCACAACTTCTTTATCCATTTTTCACTTTCTGCGATATTGAACTTGTACCGTAAACCAGGTTCTTGTAAACAGAGCCGTCCCAACTTTTGGGGTGGCTGTGTCTTTTTGATTTTAATTTCCCTAAGCTATAGGACCATAAGTGGAAGTGCCCTAGGCTCTGTTGCTTTGTTTTTTAGATGTTTCAGGAAACACCATACACTTCTCCCGAGTGGCTGTTGGCAATTGACATCCCGCCCATCAGCATAACAAGGCTCCCAGTTCTCCATGGCCTGTCCTGCCTTTCTGGATTTTACACTTTTTTCAGATGGCCCTTTTGACCGGGGGGAAGTGAGACTTCACTGTAGTGCAGATTTCCTTTGCAAGCTTGCTTGGTTGGCCAAAAAGGGCGTATGCGTTTTTTCCTGAATATATTCAGGAAAAAACGCATACGCCCTTTTTGGCCAAGTGCATCATTGTGGACGTTCTGCCTCTTTTCCTATGCTTTAAATGCAATTCCAGTCTACCTCCTGAAATCGGTTTCCTGCAATTCTGCCCCGCTTTCAAGTCCTCTTGGCAGCCTTACTTCAGTATATTTTTGGACGATAGCTGTCATTTATAACTCTGCAGGTTTGTGAATTACAGTGCCCCTGAGCTCCTTTCTTCAACTCGCTTTGTCGTGAGCTGGCCGCAACACCGCAGGATGGCTTTAGGCCCTAATCTGGTTCCGGCACGGCACGCTGAGCCTTTGGTTAATTCCTCTTCCTGGTGGGAAATGAGAGTTAAATTTGCCCGTCCAGACACCTCCAGCTAGTCTGTCATTGGTTCTCCCTATTCCTGTTCAACTTCCACAGAAATTGCAAACTGGGCCAAACAGGAGGTTAAAGGCACTGACTCTCCAAGTCGGGAGAGTGTTAGTAAAGCGTCTGGAATGTTGCACCCGAGTACCAGGGGACGAAAACTGACACATATTGGAACACGTCGCCCGATCACACGGTTGATCATACTCTGGGTTCCACATGCATGTTTTAGCTGAAGGAAGAATGCCTTAAACCTGGAGAGTTGAGACCCGTGGAATGGGTACCATGCAATATGACTTCAAAGGGTCTTCATTTGCTCACCGAACTTCTCCAATCCTATCACTGCTGCGTTTATGCCCCTGAACACACGCTTGATTCTTTTTCGGAGACATAGCAATCCATAGGTTTTAAGATACTTCCTAGTCAGGTACACTCTTAGACATTTAATATGGGGTGTTGAGTCCATTTCGTTGAGCAAGGAGTAGCTCTTGTCTATTCCATATTTGGCTTAAGGAACTTTATCTGTGCTCATTTCAATCTCTGGTTTTATGCAGCACCCCAACCCACCTTTCCCCTTAAGCAAGCATAAGTTGTTTTTCTACATTTGAGACCGTGTTCTGTTTGTAATTCAGTTCCTGTGTAGCCAAGTTTACATTCCGTGTATTAGTGATATCTTATGATGTTTCTTTTTCTGTGTGACTTATTTCAGTTAGAATCATCATACCTGAATCCACTCATTATGCTGCTACGGGCCTGATGACATAGATTTCATTGCTGAGTGATACTGCATTGTACGTAAGTACCACAACTTCTTTATCCATTTTTCACTTTCTGCGATATTGAACTTGTACCGTAAACCAGGTTCTTGTAAACAGAGCCGTCCCAACATTTGGGGTGGCTGTGTCTTTTTGATTTTAATTTCCCTAAGCTATAGGACCATAAGTGGAAGTGCCCTAGGCTCTGTTGCTTTGATTTTTAGATGTTTCAGGAAACACCATACACTTCTCCCGAGTGGCTGTTGGCAATTGACATCCCGCCCATCAGCATAACAAGGCTCCCAGTTCTCCATGGCCTGTCCTGCCTTTCTGGATTTTACACTTTTTTCAGATGGCCCTTTTGACCGGGGGGAAGTGAGACTTCACTGTAGTGCAGATTTCCTTTGCAAGCTTGCTTGGTTGGCCAAAAAGGGCGTATGCGTTTTTTCCTGAATATATTCAGGAAAAAACGCATACGCCCTTTTTGGCCAAGTGCATCATTGTGGACGTTCTGCCTCTTTTCCTATGCTTTCAATGCAATTCCAGTCTACCTCCTGAAATCGGTTTCCTGCAATTCTGCCCCGCTTTCAAGTCCTCTTGGCAGCCTTACTTCAGTATATTTTTGGACGATAGCTGTCATTTATAACTCTGCAGGTTTGTGAATTACAGTGCCCCTGAGCTCCTTTCTTCAACTCGCTTTGTCGTGAGCTGGCCGCAACACCGCAGGATGGCTTTAGGCCCTAATCTGGTTCCGGCACGGCACGCTGAGCCTTTGGTTAATTCCTCTTCCTGGTGGGAAATGAGAGTTAAATTTGCCCGTCCAGACACCTCCAGCTAGTCTGTCATTGGTTCTCCCTATTCCTGTTCAACTTCCACAGAAATTGCAAACTGGGCCAAACAGGAGGTTAAAGGCACTGACTCTCCAAGTCGGGAGAGTGTTAGTAAAGCGTCTGGAATGTTGCACCCGAGTACCAGGGGACGAAAACTGACACATATTGGAACACATCGCCCGATCACACGGTTGATCATACTCTGGGTTCCACATGCATGTTTTAGCTGAAGGAAGAATGCCTTAAACCTGGAGAGTTGAGACCCGTGGAATGGGTACCATGCAATATGACTTCAAAGGGTCTTCATTTGCTCACCGAACTTCTCCAATCCTATCACTGCTGCGTTTATGCCCCTGAACACACGCTTGATTCTTTTTCGGAGACATAGCAATCCATAGGTTTTAAGATACTTCCTAGTCAGGTACACTCTTAGACATTTAATATGGGGTGTTGAGTCCATTTCGTTGAGCAAGGAGTAGCTCTTGTCTATTCCATATTTGGCTTAAGGAACTTTATCTGTGCTCATTTCAATCTCTGGTTTTATGCAGCACCCCAACTCACCTTTCCCCTTAAGCAAGCATAAGTTGGGTTTCTAAATTTGAGAACCTGTTCTGTTTGTAATTCAGTTCCTGTGTAGCCAAGTTTACATTCCGTGTATTAGTGATATCTTATGATGTTTCTTTTTCTGTGTGACTTATTTCAGTTAGAATCATCATACCTGAATCCACTCATTATGCTGCTACGGGCCTGATGACATAGATTTCATTGCTGAGTGATACTGCATTGTACGTAAGTACCACAACTTCTTTATCCATTTTTCACTTTCTGCGATATTGAACTTGTACCGTAAACCAGGTTCTTGTAAACAGAGCCGTCCCAACATTTGGGGTGGCTGTGTCTTTTTGATTTTAATTTCCCTAAGCTATAGGACCATAAGTGGAAGTGCCCTAGGCTCTGTTGCTTTGATTTTTAGATGTTTCAGGAAACACCATACACTTCTCCCGAGTGGCTGTTGGCAATTTACATCCCGCCCATCAGCATAACAAGGCTCCCAGTTCTCCATGGCCTGTCCTGCCTTTCTGGATTTTACACTTTTTTCAGATGGCCCTTTTGACCGGGGGGAAGTGAGACTTCACTGTAGTGCAGATTTCCTTTGCAAGCTTGCTTGGTTGGCCAAAAAGGGCGTATGCGTTTTTTCCTGAATATATTCAGGAAAAAACGCATACGCCCTTTTTGGCCAAGTGCATCATTGTGGACGTTCTGCCTCTTTTCCTATGCTTTCAATGCAATTCCAGTCTACCTCCTGAAATCGGTTTCCTGCAATTCTGCCCCGCTTTCAAGTCCTCTTGGCAGCCTTACTTCAGTATATTTTTGGACGATAGCTGTCATTTATAACTCTGCAGGTTTGTGAATTACAGTGCCCCTGAGCTCCTTTCTTCAACTCGCTTTGTCGTGAGCTGGCCGCAACACCGCAGGATGGCTTTAGGCCCTAATCTGGTTCCGGCACGGCACGCTGAGCCTTTGGTTAATTCCTCTTCCTGGTGGGAAATGAGAGTTAAATTTGCCCGTCCAGACACCTCCAGCTAGTCTGTCATTGGTTCTCCCTATTCCTGTTCAACTTCCACAGAAATTGCAAACTGGGCCAAACAGGAGGTTAAAGGCACTGACTCTCCAAGTCGGGAGAGTGTTAGTAAAGCGTCTGGAATGTTGCACCCGAGTACCAGGGGACGAAAACTGACACATATTGGAACACGTCGCCCGATCACACGGTTGATCATACTCTGGGTTCCACATGCATGTTTTAGCTGAAGGAAGAATGCCTTAAACCTGGAGAGTTGAGACCCGTGGAATGGGTACCATGCAATATGACTTCAAAGGGTCTTCATTTGCTCACCGAACTTCTCCAATCCTATCACTGCTGCGTTTATGCCCCTGAACACACGCTTGATTCTTTTTCGGAGACATAGCAATCCATAGGTTTTAAGATACTTCCTAGTCAGGTACACTCTTAGACATTTAATATGGGGTGTTGAGTCCATTTCGTTGAGCAAGGAGTAGCTCTTGTCTATTCCATATTTGGCTTAAGGAACTTTATCTGTGCTCATTTCAATCTCTGGTTTTATGCAGCACCCCAACTCACCTTTCCCCTTAAGCAAGCATAAGTTGGGTTTCTAAATTTGAGAACCTGTTCTGTTTGTAATTCAGTTCCTGTGTAGCCAAGTTTACATTCCGTGTATTAGTGATATCTTATGATGTTTCTTTTTCTGTGTGACTTATTTCAGTTAGAATCATCATACCTGAATCCACTCATTATGCTGCTACGGGCCTGATGACATAGATTTCATTGCTGAGTGATACTGCATTGTACGTAAGTACCACAACTTCTTTATCCATTTTTCACTTTCTGCGATATTGAACTTGTACCGTAAACCAGGTTCTTGTAAACAGAGCCGTCCCAACATTTGGGGTGGCTGTGTCTTTTTGATTTTAATTTCCCTAAGCTATAGGACCATAAGTGGAAGTGCCCTAGGCTCTGTTGCTTTGATTTTTAGATGTTTCAGGAAACACCATACACTTCTCCCGAGTGGCTGTTGGCAATTTACATCCCGCCCATCAGCATAACAAGGCTCCCAGTTCTCCATGGCCTGTCCTGCCTTTCTGGATTTTACACTTTTTTCAGATGGCCCTTTTGACCGGGGGGAAGTGAGACTTCACTGTAGTGCAGATTTCCTTTGCAAGCTTGCTTGGTTGGCCAAAAAGGGCGTATGCGTTTTTTCCTGAATATATTCAGGAAAAAACGCATACGCCCTTTTTGGCCAAGTGCATCATTGTGGACGTTCTGCCTCTTTTCCTATGCTTTCAATGCAATTCCAGTCTACCTCCTGAAATCGGTTTCCTGCAATTCTGCCCCGCTTTCAAGTCCTCTTGGCAGCCTTACTTCAGTATATTTTTGGACGATAGCTGTCATTTATAACTCTGCAGGTTTGTGAATTACAGTGCCCCTGAGCTCCTTTCTTCAACTCGCTTTGTCGTGAGCTGGCCGCAACACCGCAGGATGGCTTTAGGCCCTAATCTGGTTCCGGCACGGCACGCTGAGCCTTTGGTTAATTCCTCTTCCTGGTGGGAAATGAGAGTTAAATTTGCCCGTCCAGACACCTCCAGCTAGTCTGTCATTGGTTCTCCCTATTCCTGTTCAACTTCCACAGAAATTGCAAACTGGGCCAAACAGGAGGTTAAAGGCACTGACTCTCCAAGTCGGGAGAGTGTTAGTAAAGCGTCTGGAATGTTGCACCCGAGTACCAGGGGACGAAAACTGACACATATTGGAACACGTCGCCCGATCACACGGTTGATCATACTCTGGGTTCCACATGCATGTTTTAGCTGAAGGAAGAATGCCTTAAACCTGGAGAGTTGAGACCCGTGGAATGGGTACCATGCAATATGACTTCAAAGGGTCTTCATTTGCTCACCGAACTTCTCCAATCCTATCACTGCTGCGTTTATGCCCCTGAACACACGCTTGATTCTTTTTCGGAGACATAGCAATCCATAGGTTTTAAGATACTTCCTAGTCAGGTACACTCTTAGACATTTAATATGGGGTGTTGAGTCCATTTCGTTGAGCAAGGAGTAGCTCTTGTCTATTCCATATTTGGCTTAAGGAACTTTATCTGTGCTCATTTCAATCTCTGGTTTTATGCAGCACCCCAACTCACCTTTCCCCTTAAGCAAGCATAAGTTGGGTTTCTAAATTTGAGAACCTGTTCTGTTTGTAATTCAGTTCCTGTGTAGCCAAGTTTACATTCTGTGTATTAGTGATATCTTATGATGTTTCTTTTTCTGTGTGACTTATTTCAGTTAGAATCATCATACCTGAATCCACTCATTATGCTGCTACGGGCCTGATGACATAGATTTCATTGCTGAGTGATACTGCATTGTACGTAAGTACCACAACTTCTTTATCCATTTTTCACTTTCTGCGATATTGAACTTGTACCGTAAACCAGGTTCTTGTAAACAGAGCCGTCCCAACCTTTGGGGTGGCTGTGTCTTTTTGATTTTAATTTCCCTAAGCTATAGGACCATAAGTGGAAGTGCCCTAGGCTCTGTTGCTTTGTTTTTTAGATGTTTCAGGAAACACCATACACTTCTCCCGAGTGGCTGTTGGCAATTTACATCCCGCCCATCAGCATAACAAGGCTCCCAGTTCTCCATGGCCTGTCCTGCCTTTCTGGATTTTACACTTTTTTCAGATGGCCCTTTTGACCGGGGGGAAGTGAGACTTCATTGTAGTGCAGATTTCCTTTGCAAGCTTGCTTGGTTGGCCAAAAAGGGCGTATGCGTTTTTTCCTGAATATATTCAGGAAAAAACGCATACGCCCTTTTTGGCCAAGTGCATCATTGTGGACGTTCTGCCTCTTTTCCTATGCTTTCAATGCAATTCCAGTCTACCTCCTGAAATCGGTTTCCTGCAATTCTGCCCCGCTTTCAAGTCCTCTTGGCAGCCTTACTTCAGTATATTTTTGGACGATAGCTGTCATTTATAACTCTGCAGGTTTGTGAATTACAGTGTCCCTGAGCTCCTTACTTCAACTCGCTTTCTTGTGAGCTGGCCGCAACACCGCAGGATGGCTTCAGGCCCTAATCTGGTTCCGGCACGGCACGCTGAGCCTTTGGTTAATTCCTCTTCCTGGTGGGAAATGAGAGTTAAATTTGCCCGTCCAGACACCTCTAGCTAGTCTGTCATTGGTTCTCCCTATTCCTGTTCATCTTCCGCAGAAATTGCAAACTGGGCCAAACAGGAGGTTAAAGGCACTGACTCTCCAAGTCGGGAGAATGTTAGTAAAGCGTCTGGAATGTTGCACCCGAGTACCAGGGGACGAAAACTGACACATATTGGAACACGTCTCCCGATCACATGGTTGATCATTCTCTGGGTTCCACATGCATGTTTTAGCTGAAGGAAGAATCCCTTCAACCTGGAGAGTTGAGACCCGTGGAATGGGTACCATGCAATATGACTTCAAAGGGTCTTCATTTGCTCACCGAACCTCTCCAATCCTATCACTGCTGCGATTATGCCCCTGAACACACGCTTGATTCTTTTTCGGAGACATAGCAATCCATAGGTTTTAAGATACTTCCTAGTCAGGTACACTCTTAGACATTTAATATGGGGTGTTGAGTCCATTTCGTTGAGCAAGGAGTAGCTCTTGTCTATTCCATATTTGGCTTAAGGAACTTTATCTGTGCTCATTTCAATCTCTGGTTTTATGCAGCACCCCAACTCACCTTTCCCCTTAAGCAAGCATAAGTTGGGTTTCTAAATTTGAGAACCTGTTCTGTTTGTAATTCAGTTCCTGTGTAGCCAAGTTTACATTCCGTGTATTAGTGATATCTTATGATGTTTCTTTTTCTGTGTGACTTATTTCAGTTAGAATCATCATACCTGAATCCACTCATTATGCTGCTACGGGCCTGATGACATAGATTTCATTGCTGAGTGATACTGCATTGTACGTAAGTACCACAACTTCTTTATCCATTTTTCACTTTCTGCGATATTGAACTTGTACCGTAAACCAGGTTCTTGTAAACAGAGCCGTCCCAACATTTGGGGTGGCTGTGTCTTTTTGATTTTAATTTCCCTAAGCTATAGGACCATAAGTGGAAGTGCCCTAGGCTCTGTTGCTTTGATTTTTAGATGTTTCAGGAAACACCATACACTTCTCCCGAGTGGCTGTTGGCAATTTACATCCCGCCCATCAGCATAACAAGGCTCCCAGTTCTCCATGGCCTGTCCTGCCTTTCTGGATTTTACACTTTTTTCAGATGGCCCTTTTGACCGGGGGGAAGTGAGACTTCACTGTAGTGCAGATTTCCTTTGCAAGCTTGCTTGGTTGGCCAAAAAGGGCGTATGCCTTTTTTCCTGAATATATTCAGGAATAAACGCATACGCCCTTTTTGGCCAAGTGCATCATTGTGGACGTTCTGCCTCTTTTCCTATGCTTTAAATGCAATTCCAGTCTACCTCCTGAAATCGGTTTCCTGCAATTCTGCCCCGCTTTCAAGTCCTCTTGGCAGCCTTACTTCAGTATATTTTTGGACGATAGCTGTCATTTATAACTCTGCAGGTTTGTCAATTACAGTGCCCCTGAGCTCCTTTCTTCAACTCGCTTACTTGTGAGCTGGCCGCAACACCGCAGGATGGCTTCAGGCCCTAATCTGGTTCCGGCACGGCACGCTGAGCCTTTGGTTAATTCCTCTTCCTGGTGGGAAATGAGAGTTAAATTTGCCCGTCCAGACACCTCCAGCTAGTCTGTCATTGGTTCTCCCTATTCCTGTTCATCTTCCGCAGAAATTGCAAACTGGGCCAAACAGGAGGTTAAAGGCACTGAGTCTCCAAGTCGGGAGAATGTTAGTAAAGCGTCTGGAATGTTGCACCCGAGTACCAGGGGACGAAAACTGACACATATTGGAACACGTCTCCCGATCACACGGTTGATCATACTCTGGGTTCCACATGCATGTTTTAGCTGAAGGAAGAATACCTTCAACCTGGAGAGTTGAGACCCGTGGAATGGGTACCATGCAATATGACTTCAAAGGGTCTTCATTTGCTCACCGAACCTCTCCAATCCTATCACTGCTGCGATTATGCCCCTGAACACACGCTTGATTCTCTTTCGGAGACATAGCAATCCATAGGTTTTAAGATACTTCCTAGTCAGGTACATTCTTAGGTGTTTAATATGGGGTGTTGAATCCATTTCGTTGAGCAAGGAGTAGCTCTTGTCTATTCCATATTTGGCTTAAGGAACTTTATCTGTGCTGATTTCAATCTCTGGTTTTATGCAGCACCCCAACTCACCTTTCCCCTTAAGCAAGCATAAGTTGGGTTTCTAAATTTGAGACCCTCTTCTGTTTTGGAATTCAGTTCCTGTGTAGCCAAGTTTACATTCCGTGTATTAGTGATATCTTATGATGTTTCTTTTTCTGTGTGACTTATTTCAGTTAGAATCATCATACCTGAATCCACTCATTATGCTGCTACGGGCCTGATGACATAGATTTCATTGCTGAGTGATACTGCATTGTACGTAAGTACCACAACTTCTTTATCCATTTTTCACTTTCTGCGATATTGAACTTGTACCGTAAACCAGGTTCTTGTAAACAGAGCCGTCCCAACATTTGGGGTGGCTGTGTCTTTTTGATTTTAATTTCCCTAAGCTATAGGACCATAAGTGGAAGTGCCCTAGGCTCTGTTGCTTTGATTTTTAGATGTTTCAGGAAACACCATACACTTCTCCCGAGTGGCTGTTGGCAATTTACATCCCGCCCATCAGCATAACAAGGCTCCCAGTTCTCCATGGCCTGTCCTGCCTTTCTGGATTTTACACTTTTTTCAGATGGCCCGTTTGACCGGGGGGAAGTGAGACTTCACTGTAGTGCAGATTTCCTTTGCAAGCTTGCTTGGTTGGCCAAAAAGGGCGTATGCGTTTTTTCCTGAATATATTCAGGAAAAAACGCATACGCCCTTTTTGGCCACGTGCATCATTGTGGACGTTCTGCCTCTTTTCCTATGCTTTAAATGCAATTCCAGTCTACCTCCTGAAATCGGTTTCCTGCAATTCTGCCCCGCTTTCAAGTCCTCTTGGCAGCCTTACTTCAGTATATTTTTGGACGATAGCTGTCATTTATAACTCTGCAGGTTTGTGAATTACAGTGCCCCTGAGCTCCTTTCTTCAACTCGCTTTGTCGTGAGATGGCCGCAACACCGCAGGATGGCTTCAGGCCCTAATCTGGTTCCGGCACGGCACGCTGAGCCTTTGGTTAATTCCTCTTCCTGGTGGGAAATAAGAGTTAAATTTGCCCGTCCAGACACCTCTAGCTAGTCTGTCATTGGTTCTCCCTATTCCTGTTCATCTTCCACAGAAATTGCATACTGGGCCAAACAGGAGGTTAAAGGCACTGACTCTCCAAATCGGGAGAGTGTTAATAAAGCGTCTGGAATGTTGCACCCGAGTACCAGGGGACGAAAACTGCCACATATTGGAACACGTCTCCCGATCACACGGTTGATCATACTCTGGGTTCCACATGCATGTTTTAGCTGAAGGAAGAATACCTTCAACCTGGAGAGTTGAGACCCGTGGAATGGGTACCATGCAATATGACTTCAAAGGGTCTTCATTTGCTCACCAAACTTCTCCAATCCTATCACTGCTGCGTTTATGCCCCTGAACACACGCTTGATTCTTTTTCGATGACATAGCAATCCATAGGTTTTAAGATACTTCCTAGTCAGGTACACTCCTAGGCATTTAATATGGGGTGTTGAGTCCATTTCGTTGAGCAAGGAGTAGCTCTTGTGTAATCCATATTTGGCTTAAGGAACTTTATCTGTGCTCATTTCAATCTCTGGTTTTATGCAGCACCCCAACTCACCTTTCCCCTTAAGCAAGCATAAGTTGGGTTTCTAAATTTGAGAACCTGTTCTGTTTGTAATTCAGTTCCTGTGTAGCCAAGTTTACATTCCGTGTATTAGTGATATCTTATGATGTTTCTTTTTCTGTGTGACTTATTTCAGTTAGAATCATCATACCTGAATCCACTCATTATGCTGCTACGGGCCTGATGACATAGATTTCATTGCTGAGTGATACTGCATTGTACGTAAGTACCACAACTTCTTTATCCATTTTTCACTTTCTGCGATATTGAACTTGTACCGTAAACCAGGTTCTTGTAAACAGAGCCGTCCCAACATTTGGGGTGGCTGTGTCTTTTTGATTTTAATTTCCCTAAGCTATAGGACCATAAGTGGAAGTGCCCTAGGCTCTGTTGCTTTGTTTTTTAGATGTTTCAGGAAACACCATACACTTCTCCCGAGTGGCTGTTGGCAATTGACATCCCGCCCATCAGCATAACAAGGCTCCCAGTTCTCCATGGCCTGTCCTGCCTTTCTGGATTTTACACTTTTTTCAGATGGCCCTTTTGACCGGGGGGAAGTGAGACTTCATTGTAGTGCAGATTTCCTTTGCAAGCTTGCTTGGTTGGCCAAAAAGGGCGTATGCGTTTTTTCCTGAATATATTCAGGAAAAAACGCATACGCCCTTTTTGGCCAAGTGCATCATTGTGGACGTTCTGCCTCTTTTCCTATGCTTTCAATGCAATTCCAGTCTACCTCCTGAAATCGGTTTCCTGCAATTCTGCCCCGCTTTCAAGTCCTCTTGGCAGCCTTACTTCAGTATATTTTTGGACGATAGCTGTCATTTATAACTCTGCAGGTTTGTGAATTACAGTGCCCCTGAGCTCCTTTCTTCAACTCGCTTTCTTGTGAGCTGGCCGCAACACCACAGGATGGCTTCAGGCCCTAATCTGGTTCCGGCACGGCACGCTGAGCCTTTGGTTAATTCCTCTTCCTGGTGGGAAATGAGAGTTAAATTTGCCCGTCCAGACACCTCCAGCTAGTCTGTCATTGGTTCTCCCTATTCCTGTTCATCTTCCACAGAAATTGCAAACTGGGCCAAACAGGAGGTTAAAGGCACTGACTCTCCAAGTCGGGAGAGTGTTAGTAAAGCGTCTGGAATCTTGCACCCGAGTACCAGGGAACGAAAACTGACACATATTAGAACACGTCTCCCGATCACACGGTTGATCATACTCTGGGTTCCACATGCATGTTTTAGCTGAAGGAAGAATACCTTCAACCTGGAGAGTTGAGACCCGTGGAATGGGTACCATGCAATATGACTTCAAAGGGTCTTCATTTGCTCACCGAACTTCTCCAATCCTATCACTGCTGCGTTTATGCCCCTGTACACACGCTTGATTCTTTTTCGGAGACATAGCAATCCATAGGTTTTAAGATACTTCCTAGTCAGGTACACTCTTAGGCATTTAATATGGGGTGTTGAGTCCATTTCGTTGAGCAAGGAGTAGCTCTTGTCTATTCCATATTTTGCTTAAGGAACTTTATCTGTGCTCATTTCAATCTCTGGTTTTATGCAGCACCCCAACTCACCTTTCCCCTTAAGCAAGCATAAGTTGGTTTTCTAAATTTGAGAACCTGTTCTGTTTTGTAATTCAGTTCTTGTGTAGCCAAGTTTACATTCCGTGTATTAGTGATATCTTATGATGTTTCTTTTTCTGTGTGACTTATTTCAGTTAGAATCATCATACCTGAATCCACTCATTATGCTGCTACGGGCCTGATGACATAGATTTCATTGCTGAGTGATACTGCATTGTACGTAAGTACCACAACTTCTTTATCCATTTTTCACTTTCTGCGATATTGAACTTGTACCGTAAACCAGGTTCTTGTAAACAGAGCCGTCCCAACATTTGGGGTGGCTGTGTCTTTTTGATTTTAATTTCCCTAAGCTATAGGACCATAAGTGGAAGTGCCTTAGGCTCTGTTGCTTTGATTTTTAGATGTTTCAGGAAACACCATACACTTCTCCCGAGTGGCTGTTGGCAATTTACATCCCGCCCATCAGCATAACAAGGCTCCCAGTTCTCCATGGCCTGTCCTGCCTTTCTGGATTTTACACTTTTTTCAGATGGTCCTTTTGACCGGGGGGAAGTGAGACTTCATTGTAGTGCAGATTTCCTTTGCAAGCTTTCTTGGTTGGCCAAAAAGGGCGTATGCCTTTTTTCCTGAATATATTCAGGAATAAAGGCATACGCCCTTTTTGGCCAAGTGCATCATTGTGGACGTTCTGCCTCTTTTCCTATGCTTTAAATGCAATTCCAGTCTACCTCCTGAAATCGGTTTCCTGCAATTCTGCCCCGCTTTCAAGTCCTCTTGGCAGCCTTACTTCAGTATATTTTTGGACGATAGCTGTCATTTATAACTCTGCAGGTTTGTGAATTACAGTGCCCCTGAGCTCCTTTCTTCAACTCGCTTTCTTGTGAGCTGGCCGCAACACCGCAGGATGGCTTCAGGCCCTAATCTGGTTCCGGCACGGCACGCTGAGCCTTTGGTTAATTCCTCTTCCTGGTGGGAAATGAGAGTTAAATTTGCCCGTCCAGACACCTCCAGCTAGTCTGTCATTGGTTCTCCCTATTCCTGTTCATCTTCCGCAGAAATTGCAAACTGGGCCAAACAGGAGGTTAAAGGCACTGACTCTCCAAGTCGGGAGAGTGTTAGTAAAGCGTCTGGAATGTTGCACCCGAGTACCAGGGGACGAAAACTGACACATATTGGAACACGTCTCCCGATCACACGGTTGATCATACTCTGGGTTCCACATGCATGTTTTAGCTGAAGGAAGAATACCTTCAACCTGGAGAGTTGAGACCCGTGGAATGGGTACGATGCAATATGACTTCAAAGGGTCTTCATTTGCTCACCGAACCTCTCGAATCCTATCACTGCTGCGATTATGCCCCTGCACACACGCTTGATTCTCTTTCGGAGACATAGCAATCCATAGGTTTTAAGATACTTCCTAGTCAGGTACATTCTTAGGTGTTTAATATGGGGTGTTGAATCCATTTCGTTGAGCAAGGAGTAGCTCTTGTCTATTCCATATTTGGCTTAAGGAACTTTATCTGTGCTCATTTCAATCTCTGGTTTTATGCAGCACCCCAACTCACCTTTCCCCTTAAGCAAGCATAAGTTGGTTTTCTAAATTTGAGACCCTGTTCTGTTTTGTAATTCAGTTCCTATGTATCCAAGTTTACATTCCGTGTATTAGTGATATCTTATGATGTTTCTTTTCCTGTGTGACTTATTTCAGTTAGAATCATCATACCTGAATCCACTCATTATGCTGCTACGGGCCTGATGACATAGATTTCATTGCTGAGTGATATTGCATTGTACGTAAGTACCACAACTTCTTTATCCATTTTTCACTTTCTGCGATATTGAACTTGTACCGTAAACCAGGTTCTTGTAAACAGAGCCGTCCCAACCTTTGGGGTGGCTGTGTCTTTTGATTTTAATTTCCCTAAGCTATAGGACCATAAGTGGAAGTGCCCTAGGCTCTGTTGCTTTGTTTTTTAGATGTTTCAGGAAACACCATACACTTCTCCCGAGTGGCTGTTGGCAATTTACATCCCGCCCATCAGCATAACAAGGCTCCCAGTTCTCCATGGCCTGTCCTGCCTTTCTGGATTTTACACTTTTTTCAGATGGCCCTTTTGACCGGGGGGAAGTGAGACTTCACTGTAGTGCAGATTTCCTTTGCAAGCTTGCTTGGTTGGCCAAAAAGGGCATATGCGTTTTTTCCTGAATATATTCAGGAAAAAACGCATACGCACTTTTTGGCCAAGTGCATCATTGTGGACGTTCTGCCTCTTTTCCTATGCTTTCAAGGCAATTCCAGTCTACCTCCTGAAATCGGTTTCCTGCAATTCTGCCCCGCTTTCAAGTCCTCTTGGCAGCCTTACTTCAGTATATTTTTGGACGATAGCTGTCATTTATAACTCTGCAGGTTTGTGAATTACAGTGCCCCTGAGCTCCTTTCTTGAACTCGCTCTCTCGTGAGCTGGCCGCATCACCGCAGGATTGCTTCAGGCCCTAATCTGGTTCCGGCACGGCACGCTGAGCCTTTGGTTAATTCCTCTTCCTGGTGGGAAATGAGAGTTAAATTTGCCCGTCCAGACACCTCCAGCTAGTCTGTCATTGGTTCTCCCTATTCCTGTTCATCTTCCGCAGAAATTGCAAACTGGGCCAAACAGGAGGTTAAAGGCACTGACTCTCCAAGTCGGGAGAGTGTTAGTAAAGCGTCTGGAATGTTGCACCCGAGTACCAGGGGACGAAAACTGACACATATTGGAACACGTCTCCCGATCACACGGTTGATCATTCTCTGGGTTCCACATGCATGTTTTAGCTGAAGGAAGAATACCTTCAACCTGGAGAGTTGAGACCCGTGGAATGGGTACCATGCAATATGACTTCAAAGGGTCTTCATTTGCTCACCGAACCTCTCCAATCCTATCACTGCTGCGATTATGCCCCTGCACACACGCTTGATTCTCTTTCGGAGACATAGCAATCCATAGGTTTTAAGATACTTCCTAGTCAGGTACATTCTTAGGTGTTTAATATGGGGTGTTGAATCCATTTCGTTGAGCAAGGAGTAGCTCTTGTCTATTCCATATTTGGCTTAAGGAACTTTATCTGTGCTCATTTCAATCTCTGGTTTTATGCAGCACCCCAACTCACCTTTCCCCTTAAGCAAGCATAAGTTGGGTTTCTACATTTGAGACCCTCTTCTGTTTTGGAATTCAGTTCCTGTGTAGCCAAGTTTACATTCCGTGTATTAGTGATATCTTATGATGTTTCTTTTTCTGTGTGACTTATTTCAGTTAGAATCATCATACCTGAATCCACTCATTATGCTGCTACGGGCCTGATGACATAGATTTCATTGCTGAGTGATACTGCATTGTACGTTAGTACCACAACTTCTTTATCCATTTTTCACTTTCTGCGATATTGAACTTGTACCGTAAACCAGGTTCTTGTAAACAGAGCCGTCCCAACTTTTGGGGTGGCTGTATCTTTTTGATTTTAATTTCCCTAAGCTATAGGACCATAAGTGGAAGTGCCCTAGGCTCTGTTGCTTTGTTTTTTAGATGTTTCAGGAAACACCATACACTTCTCCCGAGTGGCTGTTGGCAATTGACATCCCGCCCATCAGCATAACAAGGCTCCCAGTTCTCCATGGCCTGTCCTGCCTTTCTGGATTTTACACTTTTTTCAGATGGCCCTTTTGACCGGGGGGAAGTGAGACTTCAGTGTAGTGCAGATTTCCTTTGCAAGCTTGCTTGGTTGGCCAAAAAGGGCGTATGCGTTTTTTTCCTGAATATATTCAGGAAAAAACGCATACGCCCTTTTTGGCCAAGTGCATCATTGTGGACGTTCTGCCTCTTTTCCTATGCTTTAAATGCAATTCCAGTCTACCTCCTGAAATCGGTTTCCTGCAATTCTGCCCCGCTTTCAAGTCCTCTTGGCAGCCTTACTTCAGTATATTTTTGGACGATAGCTGTCATTTATAACTCTGCATGTTTGTGAATTACAGTGCCCCTGAGCTCCTTTCTTCAACTCGCTTTGTCGTGAGCTGGCCGCAACACCGCAGGATGGCTTCAGGCCCTAATCTGGTTCCGGCACGGCACGCTGAGCCTTTGGTTAATTCCTCTTCCTGGTGGGAAATGAGAGTTAAATTTGCCCGTCCAGACACCTCCAGCTAGTCTGTCATTGGTTCTCCCTATTCCTGTTCAACTTCCACAGAAATTGCAAACTGGGCCAAACAGGAGGTTAAAGGCACTGACTCTCCAAGTCGGGAGAGTGTTAGTAAAGCGTCTGGAATGTTGCACCCGAGTACCAGGGGACGAAAACTGACACATATTGGAACACGTCGCCCGATCACACGGTTGATCATACTCTGGGTTCCACATGCATGTTTTAGCTGAAGGAAGAATGCCTTAAACCTGGAGAGTTGAGACCCGTGGAATGGGTACCATGCAATATGACTTCAAAGGGTCTTCATTTGCTCACCGAACTTCTCCAATCCTATCACTGCTGCGTTTATGCCCCTGAACACACGCTTGATTCTTTTTCGGAGACATAGCAATCCATAGGTTTTAAGATACTTCCTAGTCAGGTACACTCTTAGACATTTAATATGGGGTGTTGAGTCCATTTCGTTGAGCAAGGAGTAGCTCTTGTCTATTCCCTATTTGGCTTAAGGAACTTTATCTGTGCTCATTTCAATCTCTGGTTTTATGCAGCACCCCAACTCACCTTTCCCCTTAAGCAAGCATAAGTTGGGTTTCTAAATTTGAGAACCTGTTCTGTTTGTAATTCAGTTCCTGTGTAGCCAAGTTTACATTCCGTGTATTAGTGATATCTTATGATGTTTCTTTTTCTGTGTGACTTATTTCAGTTAGAATCATCATACCTGAATCCACTCATTATGCTGCTACGGGCCTGATGACATAGATTTCATTGCTGAGTGATACTGCATTGTACGTAAGTACCACAACTTCTTTATCCATTTTTCACTTTCTGCGATATTGAACTTGTACCGTAAACCAGGTTCTTGTAAACAGAGCCGTCCCAACATTTGGGGTGGCTGTGTCTTTTTGATTTTAATTTCCCTAAGCTATAGGACCATAAGTGGAAGTGCCCTAGGCTCTGTTGCTTTGATTTTTAGATGTTTCAGGAAACACCATACACTTCTCCCGAGTGGCTGTTGGCAATTTACATCCCGCCCATCAGCATAACAAGGCTCCCAGTTCTCCATGGCCTGTCCTGCCTTTCTGGATTTTACACTTTTTTCAGATGGCCCTTTTGACCGGGGGGAAGTGAGACTTCACTGTAGTGCAGATTTCCTTTGCAAGCTTGCTTGGTTGGCCAAAAAGGGCGTATGCGTTTTTTCCTGAATATATTCAGGAAAAAACGCATACGCCCTTTTTGGCCAAGTGCATCATTGTGGACGTTCTGCCTCTTTTCCTATGCTTTAAATGCAATTCCAGTCTACCTCCTGAAATCGGTTTCCTGCAATTCTGCCCCGCTTTCAAGTCCTCTTGGCAGCCTTACTTCAGTATATTTTTGGACGATAGCTGTCATTTATAACTCTGCAGGTTTGTGAATTACAGTGCCCCTGAGCTCCTTTCTTCAACTCGCTTTGTCGTGAGCTGGCCGCAACACCGCAGGATGGCTTCAGGCCCTAATCTGGTTCCGGCACGGCACGCTGAGCCTTTGGTTAATTCCTCTTCCTGGTGGGAAATGAGAGTTAAATTTGCCCGTCCAGACACCTCCAGCTAGTCTGTCATTGGTTCTCCCTATTCCTGTTCAACTTCCACAGAAATTGCAAACTGGGCCAAACAGGAGGTTAAAGGCACTGACTCTCCAAGTCGGGAGAGTGTTAGTAAAACGTCTGGAATGTTGCACCCGAGAACCAGGGGACGAAAACTGACACATATTGGAACACGTCGCCCGATCACACGGTTGATCATACTCTGGGTTCCACATGCATGTTTTAGCTGAAGGAAGAATGCCTTAAACCTGGAGAGTTGAGACCCGTGGAATGGGTACCATGCAATATGACTTCAAAGGGTCTTCATTTGCTCACCGAACTTCTCCAATCCTATCACTGCTGCGTTTATGCCCCTGAACACACGCTTGATTCTTTTTCGGAGACATAGCAATCCATAGGTTTTAAGATACTACCTAGTCAGGTACACTCTTAGACATTTAATATGGGGTGTTGAGTCCATTTCGTTGAGCAAGGAGTAGCTCTTGTCTATTCCATATTTGGCTTAAGGAACTTTATCTGTGCTCATTTCAATCTCTGGTTTTATGCAGCACCCCAACCCACCTTTCCCCTTAAGCAAGCATAAGTTGGGTTTCTAAATTTGAGAACCTGTTCTGTTTGTAATTCAGTTCCTGTGTAGCCAAGTTTACATTCCGTGTATTAGTGATATCTTATGATGTTTCTTTTTCTGTGTGACTTATTTCAGTTAGAATCATCATACCTGAATCCACTCATTATGCTGCTACGGGCCTGATGACATAGATTTCATTGCTGAGTGATACTGCATTGTACGTAAGTACCACAACTTCTTTATCCATTTTTCACTTTCTGCGATATTGAACTTGTACCGTAAACCAGGTTCTTGTAAACAGAGCCGTCCCAACCTTTGGGGTGGCTGTGTCTTTTTGATTTTAATTTCCCTAAGCTATAGGACCATAAGTGGAAGTGCCCTAGGCTCTGTTGCTTTGATTTTTAGATGTTTCAGGAAACACCATACACTTCTCCCGAGTGGCTGTTGGCAATTTACATCCCGCCCATCAGCATAACAAGGCTCCCAGTTCTCCATGGCCTGTCCTGCCTTTCTGGATTTTACACTTTTTTCAGATGGCCCTTTTGACCGGGGGGAAGTGAGACTTCACTGTAGTGCAGATTTCCTTTGCAAGCTTGCTTGGTTGGCCAAAAAGGGCGTATGCGTTTTTTCCTGAATATATTCAGGAAAAAACGCATACGCCCTTTTTGGCCAAGTGCATCATTGTGGACGTTCTGCCTCTTTTCCTATGCTTTAAATGCAATTCCAGTCTACCTCCTGAAATCGGTTTCCTGCAATTCTGCCCCGCTTTCAAGTCCTCTTGGCAGCCTTACTTCAGTATATTTTTGGACGATAGCTGTCATTTATAACTCTGCAGGTTTGTGAATTACAGTGCCCCTGAGCTCCTTTCTTCAACTCGCTTTGTCGTGAGCTGGCCGCAACACCGCAGGATGGCTTCAGGCCCTAATCTGGTTCCGGCACGGCACGCTGAGCCTTTGGTTAATTCCTCTTCCTGGTGGGAAATGAGAGTTAAATTTGCCCGTCCAGACACCTCCAGCTAGTCTGTCATTGGTTCTCCCTATTCCTGTTCAACTTCCACAGAAATTGCAAACTGGGCCAAACAGGAGGTTAAAGGCACTGACTCTCCAAGTCGGGAGAGTGTTAGTAAAGCGTCTGGAATGTTGCACCCGAGTACCAGGGGACGAAAACTGACACATATTGGAACACGTCGCCCGATCACACGGTTGATCATACTCTGGGTTCCACATGCATGTTTTAGCTGAAGGAAGAATGCCTTAAACCTGGAGAGTTGAGACCCGTGGAATGGGTACCATGCAATATGACTTCAAAGGGTCTTCATTTGCTCACCGAACTTCTCCAATCCTATCACTGCTGCGTTTATGCCCCTGAACACACGCTTGATTCTTTTTCGGAGACATAGCAATCCATAGGTTTTAAGATACTTCCTAGTCAGGTACACTCTTAGACATTTAATATGGGGTGTTGAGTCCATTTCGTTGAGCAAGGAGTAGCTCTTGTCTATTCCATATTTGGCTTAAGGAACTTTATCTGTGCTCATTTCAATCTCTGGTTTTATGCAGCACCCCAACTCACCTTTCCCCTTAAGCAAGCATAAGTTGGGTTTCTAAATTTGAGAACCTGTTCTGTTTGTAATTCAGTTCCTGTGTAGCCAAGTTTACATTCCGTGTATTAGTGATATCTTATGATGTTTCTTTTTCTGTGTGACTTATTTCAGTTAGAATCATCATACCTGAATCCACTCATTATGCTGCTACGGGCCTGATGACATAGATTTCATTGCTGAGTGATACTGCATTGTACGTAAGTACCACAACTTCTTTATCCATTTTTCACTTTCTGCGATATTGAACTTGTACCGTAAACCAGGTTCTTGTAAACAGAGCCGTCCCAACATTTGGGGTGGCTGTGTCTTTTTGATTTTAATTTCCCTAAGCTATAGGACCATAAGTGGAAGTGCCCTAGGCTCTGTTGCTTTGATTTTTAGATGTTTCAGGAAACACCATACACTTCTCCCGAGTGGCTGTTGGCAATTGACATCCCGCCCATCAGCATAACAAGGCTCCCAGTTCTCCATGGCCTGTCCTGCCTTTCTGGATTTTACACTTTTTTCAGATGGCCCTTTTGACCGGGGGGAAGTGAGACTTCATTGTAGTGCAGATTTCCTTTGCAAGCTTGCTTGGTTGGCCAAAAAGGGCGTATGCGTTTTTTCCTGAATATATTCAGGAAAAAACGCATACGCCCTTTTTGGCCAAGTGCATCATTGTGGACGTTCTGCCTCTTTTCCTATGCTTTAAATGCAATTCCAGTCTACCTCCTGAAATCGGTTTCCTGCAATTCTGCCCCGCTTTCAAGTCCTCTTGGCAGCCTTACTTCAGTATATTTTTGGACGATAGCTGTCATTTATAACTCTGCAGGTTTGTGAATTACAGTGTCCCTGAGCTCCTTTCTTCAACTCGCTTTCTTGTGAGCTGGCCGCAACACCGCAGGATGGCTTCAGGCCCTAATCTGGTTCCGGCACGGCACGCTGAGCCTTTGGTTAATTCCTCTTCCTGGTGGGAAATGAGAGTTAAATTTGCCCGTCCAGACACCTCTAGCTAGTCTGTCATTGGTTCTCCCTATTCCTGTTCATCTTCCGCAGAAATTGCAAACTGGGCCAAACAGGAGGTTAAAGGCACTGACTCTCCAAGTCGGGAGAATGTTAGTAAAGCGTCTGGAATGTTGCACCCGAGTACCAGGGGACGAAAACTGACACATATTGGAACACGTCTCCCGATCACACGGTTGATCATACTCTGGGTTCCACATGCATGTTTTAGCTGAAGGAAGAATACCTTCAACCTGGAGAGTTGAGACCCGTGGAATGGGTACCATGCAATATGACTTCAAAGGGTCTTCATTTGCTCACCGAACCTCTCCAATCCTATCACTGCTGCGATTATGCCCCTGCACACACGCTTGATTCTCTTTCGGAGACATAGCAATCCATAGGTTTTAAGATACTTCCTAGTCAGGTACATTCTTAGGTGTTTAATATGGGGTGTTGAATCCATTTCGTTGAGCAAGGAGTAGCTCTTGTCTATTCCATATTTGGCTTAAGGAACTTTATCTGTGCTCATTTCAATCTCTGGTTTTATGCAGCACCCCAACTCACCTTTCCCCTTAAGCAAGCATAAGTTGGGTTTCTAAATTTGAGACCCTGTTCTGTTTTGTAATTCAGTTCCTGTGTAGCCAAGTTTACATTCCGTGTATTAGTGATATCTTATGATGTTTCTTTTTCTGTGTGACTTATTTCAGTTAGAATCATCATACCTGAATCCACTCATTATGCTGCTACGGGCCTGATGACATAGATTTCATTGCTGAGTGATACTGCATTGTACGTAAGTACCACAACTTCTTTATCCATTTTTCACTTTCTGCGATATTGAACTTGTACCGTAAACCAGGTTCTTGTAAACAGAGCCGTCCCAACTTTTGGGGTGGCTGTGTCTTTTTTATTTTAATTTCCCTGAGCTATAGGACCATAAGTGGAAGTGCCCTAGGCTCTGTTGCTTTGTTTTTTAGATGTTTCAGGAAACACCATACACTTCTCCCGAGTGGCTGTTGGCAATTGACATCCCGCCCATCAGCATAACAAGGCTCCCAGTTCTCCATGGCCTGTCCTGCCTTTCTGGATTTTACACTTTTTTCAGATGGCCCTTTTGACCGGGGGGAAGTGAGACTTCACTGTAGTGCAGATTTCCTTTGCAAGCTTGCTTGGTTGGCCAAAAAGGGCGTATGCGTTTTTTCCTGAATATATTCAGGAAAAAACGCATACGCCCTTTTTGGCCAAGTGCATCATTGTGGACGTTGCCTCTTTTCCTATGCTTTAAATGCAATTCCAGTCTACCTCCTGAAATCGGTTTCCTGCAATTCTGCCCCGCTTTCAAGTCCTCTTGGCAGCCTTACTTCAGTATATTTTTGGACGATAGCTGTCATTTATAACTCTGCAGGTTTGTGAATTACAGTGCCCCTGAGCTCCTTTCTTCAACTCGCTTTGTCGTGAGCTGGCCGCAACACCGCAGGATGGCTTTAGGCCCTAATCTGGTTCCGGCACGGCACGCTGAGCCTTTGGTTAATTCCTCTTCCTGGTGGGAAATGAGAGTTAAATTTGCCCGTCCAGACACCTCCAGCTAGTCTGTCATTGGTTCTCCCTATTATGTTCAACTTCCACAGAAATTGCAAACTGGGCCAAACAGGAGGTTAAAGGCACTGACTCTCCAAGTCGGGAGAGTGTTAGTAAAGCGTCTGGAATGTTGCACCCGAGTACCAGGGGACGAAAACTGACACATATTAGAACACGTCTCCCGATCACACGGTTGATCATACTCTGGGTTCCACATGCATGTTTTAGCTGAAGGAAGAATACCTTAAACCTGGAGAGTTGAGACCCGTGGAATGGGTACCATGCAATATGACTTCAAAGGGTCTTCATTTGCTCACCGAACTTCTCCAATCCTATCACTGCTGCGTTTATGCCCCTGTACACACGCTTGATTCTTTTTCGGAGACATAGCAATCCATAGGTTTTAAGATACTTCCTAGTCAGGTACACTCTTAGGCATTTAATATGGGGTGTTGAGTCCATTTCGTTGAGCAAGGAGTAGCTCTTGTCTATTCCATATTTGGCTTAAGGAACTTTATCTGTGCTCATTTCAATCTCTGGTTTTATGCAGCACCCCAACCCACCTTTCCCCTTAAGCAAGCATAAGTTGTTTTTCTACATTTGAGACCGTGTT